>NC_073703.1:16135223-16801890 GCF_023634085.1 Falco cherrug | reverse complement strand
CAGGAGCCGGTACTGGTCGAGACACCCATGTGCGGGGCAGGGTCCTGCAGCCAAGGGAGGGGGAGAGCAGTTGCGGTGCTCGTCGGGCTGCATCCATCACCCGGCTGCTCGCACTGCCGCTGAGCGCGGAGGCCTTTGCCAGGGCTGCGTGGCGGGGGAGGCAGCGTTCCCAGCTCCCAGCGGTGTCTGCAATGGTCTGATGAGCCGTTAGCGTTATCTGCTGGGGCTGCACCTGCTCCCCACGCAGCTCCCTTCTGCAGGGGCATCCATTGTAACCACGGGCTGCAGCACTGTTGCGGGAGCCCAGCTGCCTTCTCATTAAAGGAAAAAGCAATCTATTCATTGGGCTTCTCAAGAGCGTTGAAGTAGCCAGTGGGTTTCTTTTTGGCTTGGAAAAAATGAGACGCTGTTAGAGCTCAAAAAATGTGAGTTGCAGAATGGTGTTATATGGCAGTTTGTGAGCTGCTTTGCTGTGGTATGCAAAAAATCTGGTCTGGCATGTCTCATTGGAGGAATCGGTGCTGGTGCCGCGTCCTTTTCTGCCCACGCGTGCTGCCATCGCGAGGGGGTGCAGCATGGTACCTGTGCCCGGCTAGGGCAGGAGAGCCCTGATACAAATGATTTACTAATTGGGCAGCCAGGACCCCCTGCAGAGAATCACTGGAAAGAAAAATGATCAAGAGTGTGGCATTTAATTTCACTTCTCATGCTCATTCAGTTTGGATAAGGATAGCAAACTGCTGAGTTTCACTTCTGTTTCTCTGGCTGGTTCTGCACCGGATTCGTGCCAGGTGGTCCTTGCAGGGAGGCGATGCAGTGCGGGGAGAGCGGGCACCACAGGGGGATGCCTCACTGTCCAGTTCAGGGTCAGTGTCATTCCTTCATAAACACTGCTGTTACGGGGGGCACTTAAGGATGTTACCTTGAAACTTTCAACAATGATCCTGTCGCAAACTGAAGTTCTTAAATGACAACAGAGTTAAATAACAAGCCACAATCCTGATGTACCTGAAGTCAGTAGGAAGTTTAAAAATCAGCTCTGTGCTGAGCTAACAAGGTTGTTTCGTTGGGGTTTTTTTTCTCTGCCTGGGCTTGGTCTATTTGTTTTATTCAAATGAGATGAGGAAGATAGGACCTGGCTTTCTTTGTTGGAGAGGGCTCCTTTCAAACAGGCCGTTTGTTTCTGCCCAGCCTGCGAGAAGTTTCTAGCACCGCAGCCCGTAACAGATACTCGCCAATTGGCAGGCGCGTGGTTTCTGGATGTGCACCCATTTTGTGTCAGAGCTGACGTGTGTTACATATTCCTGTTAGTTAAGGATTAAACCTTTTAAAATGGCTGGTTTAATTCAGTAGGGGACCATGCCGGGTATCAGGGCGACTGGGATCTGTGATGTCCTGTAGACACCGCAGTGCAGGGAATTAGAAAAGCCCATGTGCTGAGAGCCGCTGTAGGCACTGCAGAGAGTTTGTGCTCTCTGGATTTAATCTCTTTAATGATTCTGACCTGTGACAACAGTTCACTTGAGGGAGTTCCTGTGTTTGACCCAACCTGCTCTTTTGTTAGTCTCTGAACAGCTCAGCACATGGTGAGTAACAACAGGAACCCCACACCCTGCGTACAGCTTTTGGGTACTGTCTTTTTTTCTTTTTTTCCTTCTATTTTTTTTAAATCAGATGTGGCTTATACCCAGCAGGGTCTGAGGGGAGTGATGGCTGGGTTCAGCCTGAACCATTGGGGAAGGTGTCCACGCTGTGTTGGCACCTTGGGGAGCACCGGGAGCTAGAGCTGTGCTATGGGCAGCCTGCTCTGCAGGGTGACACCAAAGCCAGGCGCTCCTGCTGGCGCTTCTAATTTGTAATACGGAATAGTAAAAGCGCAGAAATGCTTGGCTTCGTCAGAGTGCTAGAGAGAAAGCGCTGTCTGTAGTGTGCTGAGCTAACAGGCTAGTTGGCTTCTTCCTTGTAGCTTTTAGCATCTTTAGAAGAACCCCAGACTGGTGTAGTTCATTTCTAAGAGTTAATCATGAAGCTTTATGATGAGCCCATTGGAAACCCCTAAAATACAGGCAGAGCCACATGGCTCTGGTGAGGAGTCGGAGCAGGACAGGCAGGGCAGCGCTAACCCCTGTCTCTCCGGGAGCTGGCAGCAGAGTCACTCAGCACCAGACCTCCTGGCATGTAGGCTGGACCCTCCAGCTGGATGCGGCTGCTTTGTGCCCTGGCCGGCCCGGGGCTTTCCCACCTTTCCGGAGACAGAGGACACGCTCCCTGAGGTGCCAGCAGCCTGCCTGCTGGAAGCGTGGCCCTGCCGGGATGCACCCAGTATCATCCTGCCCCCGGCAGCACCGCCACGCCGCCTCTTGGTGCCAAGCAGGAGGAGTGAAGGAGTGGCCATATGGGTGTTGTGCTGGGTGGGGAGTGGTTAGATAACTTTCTAGTGATTACGGTGCATGAGCAAGAATGAATTCCACTGGTCGGGTGTAAATTAACGTTGTAAAATGGTTGTGACGAGACCAGCAGCAGCTGAGAGCTGATGGTACTTGGCACACAGGGCAAACGTTGGTTTCCTGGTGCCAGCACCCGCACGGTGGGTGCTGCAGTATAGACAAGCTTTAAGTGTTGAACCTAAATATACTGGGAGCCTGCAAGTGATGTTCCTTGAGCGTTTCATACACAAGCTGGATGGTGGCGTTTTCAAGCAGCGCATGGGACGTGGTCCAGCAAGGTGCCAGCCCTGCTGAGGGGGCTGGATCCCTGCCCGGGTTGTGCCCCATCCCATCTCCCAGCGGGGTGGCACCACCGGGCTGGATGATGCCCTTTGGGACAGGGCGCCGGGCTGTGGCACAGCTGCTGCTGGCTGCGGGTGGGACCCGGCCCTGCGTGGTCAGCCGGGCTGTAAGTGGCTTGGAAGCCAAACTCCACAGAAACCCCTGTTTCTGACTTAACGTCAGAAGTCTGTAAAATATATGCAGGGGGGTAATTTTGTTTCTTTTTATTTTTTTTTCCCCCCCCTGGCCCTTACATGCTCTGAAGAACTAGTACCTGCAGTAGCCTGGCTGGCAGTCCCATCTGCCATAGCAGTGTTGCCCTTCCCTGGGTCTAGAAAAAGAAAAAAAATTAATTTCTCATAAAGTCTTTCGAAAAGCACATGAAATAGCACAAAACTAGCCTGAGTCTTTTAAAGGAAAAAAAACCCAAACCTCTTCTGCAGTCTTGTGTATTGCCCTTGGTGATGTTCAGAGGAGAACACCACCTGCCGCTCCGAAACCCTTCCAGCATTCCTGGGTGCTTTTTCCAAAGGAAGGTCCGCTCCATGGGAGGGAAGGTTAAACGTGGGAGCGAGTAGGGCGAAAGATTATGTGAAACAGAAATCCCGGTGCTGTTTGTTCTGCCATCTGCTCTGTGTTTGATCCGGGGCTGTGGGTGGTTTCCCATGGCGCTCCCGCTGCCCCGGCTGCCGGCGGACGGCTTTGAACTGCCGGAGCTGGCACGGCCGGCCAGGGAGCTTGGCATCTGCCTGCGGCGGAGCTGCCCCTCGGCAGGGCGAAGGCGGGCGCCCTGGCCTGGCAGGTGGCCACAGGCGCTGCCACCGGCCAGCAGCCACCCAGGAAAGCACGGACTTGCACGTCTCTGGCACGAGCGGAGCTGGCGCCAGGGCTGGCACCGCTGTGCCCACAGGGAGAGCCCGGGCAGGATGGCCCCCCGCTGCCCCGGCACGCGTCCCGCCAGCGCCCGCGGGGATGGAGGTGTTGCTGCAAGGTGAAGTCCCTCTTGCCTCTTACCCCCAGAGCCCCTTTCTGCTCAGCCCCGTCCCCCAGCCCCCTGTTCCTGCTGCCCCTCACCCGGCTGCAACCCCCGGCCCCGCAGCCCCCACAGCCCCCGCTGCCCTGCCCGCCCGCCCCGCTCCGCTTCCACTTGGGAATGTGACCTTGCTCTCTAGATTATTTACAGACAAAATATTGCTGCAAGCCTGTGGAAGGGCTTTCTGTTGTTTTTGGTTTGTTGTTTTTGTGAAGGGACTGAATTCCACAAAAGCTGTGTGATTTCCAGAGGCGTGCGGGGCCGGGTGGGAACGCTGTGCTGTGTTTGGGAGCGGGCTGCCTGACGCCTGCTCTGCCCTTCCCAAGCCATAGGAAACTGTCTCTGGTTTTCTTTGAGAAACCCACCCCCGGCTCGGGGAGGACTGCCAGGGACAGCGGTGTTAACGGGGCTGTGGCACCCACAGAACCGGGACCTGGGCTCCTTCCCGAGGCGTGGTGCTGGCTGAGGGGAAGAGCAGAAGTGGGGGCAGCTTTCTGGGGGTCCCCCTCCCGCAGCCCTGGAGCCGGGGCTCTCCACTCCCCCTCGCTTGGGAGCTCCTGGGTCTCCTGCTGCGCTTGCAACACAGGCTGGGTTTTCCGAGGACCTCAGACGGAGCTGTCACATCCGATCGGAAGCGGTGGTGGGCTGATTTCTCCTTTTTTGTTTTTACTGGCAGGACCAACAGCTGCCCTTTTCCCCGCTGCTGACAGTTCTTCTGTCTAGCTTAACTTCTGAAAGCCTCGCAGTGGTGGTTTCCCCCTGTGCAGAGACCTTATGCCTTTGACCTTGCACCGCTGTGGTGCCCTTGTGTGGCTGCTGGGGACCGTAAAGCTGTTCGTTGCATGCAGTGACGGGTGTCGTCAGGTTTGAGCAGCATTGGTTGGTCTGGATGGGGCTGGCATGGGGTCCCCGGCCAGCGCTGTCTCCTCCCAAGGTCACCGTAAGCCTTCGGGTGCCCGCAGCCTCCTAGCTGTCCCCAGTGAGGCGGCGTGCTTGGCTTTTATTTAGGAGTAAGCACAGCTACTGTCAACAGGGAAACCTGACCACAGCCAGAGCCCTTTTTGCTGCGGGAAGAGTGCTTACACCAAAATACCTCGGTCGGGCTCAGCGTGCACCCTCTGCCGCTGGGCTGAACTGGGTCTGCCACCGGGAAAGCGCTCGGCCATCATGGCCGCAGGGGATGGCCACCTGCAGGGCTCGTGCCGGCCCCCCGGGGTGACTCCAGCCTTCCCAGCTTGCGGTGGCAATGCTCTTTTCCAGGCCTGTGCAAAGCGTTGGGCGCGGGATGCGCACGGGGCAGCGAGAGGATGCTGAGGGAGTGGAGGAGGCGCGTGTGGAGGGACTGGGAGCAGCCAGGTGTGTCCGGATGGTGGTGGTGGCTTGGAGGCCCAGCTGGCAGCAGACGTGCCCAGCTGGTGGCGTGGCAGGAACCTCTCTGGTCCTAGTTTGCTGGTTTGGGTGCTGCTGAGCTGCAGAATGCTCTGTGCAAGTCATAAGCAAGCATACTGCTTATCAATAAGGGCAGAAGCACATGGGGTTTGTTTAACACAGTTCTGAAGTTTCCCTTGTTGAGAAGCCATGGGCTTGAATGCTGGAACAAGGAAGGCAAGTGGAAAAGTTTATTATGTTAGTGAAATCCTTGACTTGGCTGCAGCTGGCTCATTCAGTGGTGGGGTAGAAACGCAGCAGGTGAGAGACGAAAATACCTGCTGAGATCTAGAGCGGCAGCAGCAAGTAGAGCTAAAGGGCATCGTGAGCATCTGTAGGGGCTGCTCCTTATCAATGCACCTGCTGACCTTTTTGTGAAAGCAGCCCCCTGCCACCTGTGCCTCTGAGAGCTGGGATTTTTTCTGAAGGAGCCATAGTTATCAGGACGCCAGCCATGCCCTGCTGACCCTGAAACAGAGCTTGGCCAGAGGGGAGCAGTTAGAGCTGCTGGGGATGGCTGCTGCTCTGCTGCCGGGCAGGTGAGTGGCATGTCACGGTGTTTGGTGAGACCTTGCGGGAAACCCTCTGCAGTTCCTCCCACCTATGCCACCCCAGTTCCCTCAAAAGGATAATGGCCGTGCTTGGGGCTGCCAAGCCTTCCCCGCACCGTGGGTCAGCGGGCAAACTCCTGCCCTGATCTATGCTGTCAGCAGAGGCAGTCACCAGATTTGATGGCTACCTGCTAATCAAGGGGCAAACTGCCAGCAGCTTGCAGGGGCAGGAGGGCTGTGAGTGCTGGGCTTGCTCAAACACATGCTGAAAGCATCTGGGCACTGGCTGGGAGGTAAGGGGTGACAGGGGAAGGGTTTCTGTTCTGGGTGCTCTTTGCCAGGCTTTGCACGGTGTTTGCTGGATGCTGAAGCATCCTTGGAAAGGCAGTAAGGGTTCACTGCTGCAGTGCCTGGCTCTCGCCTTCCCGTCCCCCACCTTAGCTGGGCGTAGTGAAACCCACATCCCATTCTGCCAGGCTTTTAAACAGGCATCATTTTATCAACGGGATGTCCCAGTTATCCTTTTTGTCCACGTGGGGAAGCTGAGGAGAGCAGCAAGTCTCTTCTTATGCCACTGGTAAGAATGGGACCTGACACACCGGCCTCTGGATCCACCCTGCACACATCTATGGTCGTGGAATGCTGCTCGTCGCCAATGGGGTCTCGTTGCTTCCAGCCAAGCATTAGTGACTCGACTGGCTTGAAGACCCAAGCATGACCAGCCTGGTGCCATGCAGGGGTGCAGAGCAGCCCCAGCAGGTGCCCGGGGGAGGGGGCCGGTGGGGCTGTTGGGGAGCAGCAATCCACAGCATCTATTCCCTTAGAACAGGGAACTGGGCACCCTGAATGAAGCATCTTCTCTGCCTGGGTGTCCCAAAGGGTTAATGATCCTGGGGGCGGATAGGTGGGTGTTAAGGAGATTGATTGCCTCCCATAAGGTGCATAAAGTCTCACCCTCCTGCAGAAACACAACTCTTGTTCAACCAGGTAAATAACTGGTTTAAAATCCCGTCTTGCAGCAACTGACCCTACACGTGTTTATCCAAGCGACTGGAGTTGTGCCAGTCTCTCTGGTAAGTGACCTTTCCCAAATTTTTCTTTTCAAGTTGACATTTAAGAAGGGGGGGAAGTCACAGCAACAAACAAACGGTGTTTTAACAGTGATAAAGCTGTGCCCATCAACAAAGCCAGGAAAGCCGTGCCGAGGCCGTGCTGGCTGTGCTGCCATCCCAGCCGGAGCGATGTGGGCAGCTCTGGTTCATGTTCCCTGACCTGCTGGCTGCTCCACGAATGGACATTTGCGGTGCCTGTGGGCTGCTCCTGCTGCAGGGCTGGGCTGGGCTGCTCTGCAGCTCCTGGGTGCAATTAAGTCTGAGCCAGCTGCTGGCAGCTGGAGGCACTTACAGTATTAGTTCATTACTGCAATTCAAATGAAGAAGAGTCTTCAGTCTCTGAAAACAATCTGGGTTTGGCAGGCAGTGGAGCAGTCGGCTGATTTTGAAAATGCCTTGGACGATTTTGATGTTTTACTGTGTGTTTGAGGGAAGTAAAATTTGCCCCCGGTTCTGATGTTCCTTGGTTCTCAGCTTCAGCAGTACCACAGCTCACCCTGGCAAGTGTCTCATGGGGAGACATTCATGCAGTGCAGTCCCTGCTTTGCGGGAGGTTTACCTCCTCAGCCCAGATGCCCAGTACCTGAGCTCCTCTTCCAGGCTGGGAAATGCTGAGGGCATCGCAGAAGGCTGCTCAGCACCCAAGGGTTCCCCAGATCCTGCTCTCCCCACACCCAGGCCAGTGCTGTAGCTCTGGTGTGCCACCTGCCAGCCACTCCATCGGCACAGGGCTCCACAGAATCTTTTGGGTGCCCCTGCCTTCTTCATCTGCAAAGCACCCTGCAGCCCTCCCAGCCTGGCCCTGCAGCCCTTCCCCAGGTTTTTTTCTTAGTTGCAGACGGGAAGCAGGACTGTGAGCAGCCACTGGTCTGGGGTGTTGAAACCTTCCTGTGGTCCCCCCCTCCCCGGCTCCTCTCCTCTGAGTGCTGCTAGAAATGGTTCCCACGAGGACCACCCCAGGGACAGGGACAACCAGGCTGGGGCTCTGCTCTGCATCTGCACACTCCTGCCTTGAGAAGAGAAATTGAAACAAAGACTTTCCAGTGGTCATGTTTCCTGTAGCAGGAGGTGTTGGAGATTCCTGGGAAGCAGCTGGCAGCAGGGATGCCCTGGAGCTGGGTGCTCCTTTGCTATTTCTTGCAGAGGACCTGACCGGAGGGGCTGCAAAAGGAGCATGAGGCAAGGAGGGGACCAGAGGGTACAGCGCTTTAGTTGTATGGGGACATGCTGCTGGCTCGAGGTGATGCTGGGCACCCCCTCACCAGAGTCCTCCTGGAGCTCACAGGCCTGCGGGCTGGCAGCAAGCTCTGCTTTCAGTGTTTTCTGACAAATTTCAGCTGAGAAACACCTAAGTGGCTTTGTTGGCACAGGCCTGCTCAATGTGCCTGGCTTTGCAGTGATGCCGTTTCTTGGATTTAATCCGTTTGTGCAAGAGAAAGAAAAAGGCCAACCAACACAACACGCACCCCCCCCCCCAGATAAGTCCAATAGCAATGATGCTTTTAGTGGGCTGAGAGCCCAGCCATGTCTTTGCAGTTCACCATGACCCTGTGCAGCCCCAGCTCTGCTGCTGGGGAGCGGGTCAGAGCCGAATGGGTGGGCAGGCTGCCGGGAGCGGGGGCCAGCAGCACACAGATCCCCCTGTTAGGCATGACCATCTGTCACGGCTCTCCCCACACCCCTACTGTCCCCAGGAGGTCTCTAGCCCTGAACATTAACACGAGACAGATGAGCTCTTTTGCCAGGCTGTCGCTGGAGCGATGCTCGTGTGAGGCTCGGTGGCTGTTTGGGAGTGATTGCAACTTCGGGACCTGACCCTCCAAGTTACCTTTCATCTGTCGTGGCAAGGATGCCTCATTTCACTTTTGCTCGCAGCCAGCCTGGGTGTTGGCTCGCTGCAGGATCGGTCCGTGAGCCTTGGAGCGGGACTGCCTGTATCCGGAGCCTTCCTTCCTCTGCGATAACGTCAGCGCTGGAGTGCAGGCGGCTATTTTGGTCCCAGGAATGCCAGCGGATGATTTCACTTTTGTTTTGTACCCGATAACCTTTCCCATCACAATGAGAAACGACGTCCGTTCTCCCCGCGCTTCCGTGTGCGAGGGGAAAGCCATTCAAGCACCTCTGCAGGGGAAAAGAAAAAGCCCATTTAAAAATAGCTGCCCGATTGTCTGTGGAGCCTGGGCAAAGGAAGGGCAAAAGCCTCTCCGTGCCGTGCTGCGTGCTGTGCGCTGGGATCGGCTCCACCAGCCGAGCCGGGGCAGGAGGATGGCGGCCGTGGGAATGCTTGCTGTGCTGGCCTTTCCCATTGGCCTCATGGGGACGGGAGGCTTTGGGAGAGACTTTCATCTCCATGCAGAGTCATCCCGATGTGGGGCTCCAGGAGAGCTACAGCAACCCGCTTTGCCCCCCACCTGCCCACCTCTGCTCCTCCTGCCCTTCTCCGAGTCCTTTCCCTGCCAAGTTTCATGGCTGGGAGCTCAGTCAGGAGCTCGGTGAGACAAACCCACCCCGGGCCCCAGGCAAGATAAGTCTGGTCAACCCAAATTGCTAAAGCTCAGCTCCAATTTTTATTTCCTGTGGAGAAGGAGCTGGCTAAAGTCACTTGTTTTTATTTTTTTTTCAAGCTTTCAGCCTGTGACTTCCCACGAACTGCTGACCCATCATGTGATAGCGGTCACGGCGGGGCCACCGCAGCCAGATGCAGCATCACCGGCTCGCCCAGCCACACCAGGGCACGGGCCTGGTACCCAGGTGGGAATGGCCAGGGCACAGGCAGCCCCTGGGCACCAGCCCTCTAGGAACGGGCAAAGCCCAATGTGCTCTCAGAGGGAAGGCAGCGAGCTTCTTCCCGCTGGACACCATCCCTTACGGAGAGACGCTTCCCCGTGCCCCCCCAGCCTTCAGAGTACTGTATAGGCCATTCTGCAGGCTGTTGGCCGGCAGGGTGGCTACCTGGGCTCCTGTTTGATCAATCCCTTTGCTCAGCTGGGGGGGGGTTGCTCAGTGCCCTCCCCCCCCATGGCTTACAGGGGGGCTCCCAACCTGCCCTGGCCCTTCCTGAGCTGGAGCCTGTTTACAAAACAGTGGCTGGGGGCTGCTGTTTACCCTTATGCACGCACTGCACTCAGAGTTGCTAAACAGGCAAAGCCAAAATGAAAGTCATCTGAGTTTTCTTTAATTAGGCTAAGATTATGATGAATCATGAGGTACTTTACCTCAAGGATGGACCAAGAATTGACTTTGGCAGGAGACATCAAGGTACAGCAGTCAGCAGAGCTTGCTCGCTGAGTTGACATCTGCTGGAAAGGCTTGTTTTTCCCTCCCGAGTCACATGCTAACTTGTGATCTGATCATGCGATGCAAAGGATAACCTTCCAATATTTACTTTCCTCATCTGGAATTTTAAAAGGCAGAGGAAAAGAGGAAAAAGCAGCGTAAGGGAGAACAGAGCAGCTCCCTTCCCTCCCTTGGCTGGCCTTGCTCCGGGCGCTGTGCTGGCTGCCGGGGCAGGGCAGGGGACTGCCTGCAGCACGGGTGCCCAGCGCAGCGGTGATGGGGAGCGTTGGAGCAGGGATGGCATCGGCATCAGCAGAGCAATGGAGGCTGGTGTCTTCAGCCGCACGGGTGTCCCCTGTCCGGACACCTGTGTGCTGGCAGGGGTGGGGAGGGGCCACTTGGCCCGGGGTGACCCACACCAGCGTGGGCAGGGGGAGCTTGTCCTCCCCCTCCCCCGGTGGCTGCTCAGCACTGGCCCTCTGCCATCCTTCAGCATTAAACTTGCATGTTTGATTATAAATGTCAAAGTAACATTTTTTAATAACAATATCCCAGTGTAATCCGGTAGGCAGGTGGAGTTACTTGATACATGCTCCAGTCCAAAAGTTTATAGTAAGCACAGCTGCAAGATTAAACCAGAATTGCCCTTGAATAAAATCCCCCCTATAATCTTGGGGGAATTCTGCTAGTGCGGCTTGGGCATGTTTACTTCTGTGAGATGATGCCTATCAAGCACCAAAAAAGCCCCAGCAACCCACCATGGTGCTGACACGGAGGCTGGTGGGAAATGGGCGTTCAGGCTGCCAAAGCGTTGGTGTGCGAGGATTTCTCACTGAAGAGAGACCGAGGCAAAGCAATCGGGCAGGGCTGTTTATTTTCTGAGCCGGAGAGGTGTGTACCACCGGCTACCGAATTTGAATAAGGAGGTTGCTGCCTGCGGTTTGCATACGTGCAGCAAACCTGCCTTGTGCATGCAGCGGGATTGCTCTGGCAGTGGCAGGCTGAGATCAGCAGTGTGTGCATGTGTCCGTCTGTTTGTCCAGTGCCAGGAGCAACTCCACAGAGCTGGAAAGATGCAGCAGGTCATGGCCATACTTTCCAAAACCCCATCGCCATGGGATGCCCCTGGCTGCACGTCTGCCGGGCACTCACATTTGTGTGAAGAGCCGAGGCTGGGCATCCCTCCGCAGCCACATGCAGGATGACTGGCCTGGCAACATCTCTTAGTGACTCGGTACTTCACCTCCAGCACTGATGAGCGAGTGGGCGCGGTGCCGGCGTCCTGCTGTGCTGTGCTGTGCATCCTGCTGTGCTGTGCATCCTGCTGTGCATCCTGCTGTGCTGTGCTGTGCTGTGCTGTGCTGTGCTGTCACACACTGATGGCTCCCCCGGGGGGTCCCAGCACGCCCAGGCTCAGGGCAAGGACCGAGGGGCACAGGAGGGCAAGGACTGTGTCTGCAGCTACAGCTGAGCGAGTGAGAAGAGAGGCTGAAGCAGAAAGGCACTTGTGGTTTCCTTTGAAACTAAAAGGCCCCGTAATACTTGAGGAGGCTGATGGCATGGAGCCGCTGCTGAGGGCTGCGCTCCCTCCCGGGGGCTGTCGGTGAGTGAGGAGCTGGCTGCTTCGCAGAGGCTGAGCCCCAGGAGCATTCAGAAATTTCGTGGTGTTTTGGGAGGGAGGCGTATAAGCCTCATATCATCCTGGCTGAAGCCTACTGGTCTTCTGGCTGTGCTTGTCTAGGGAGGGAGCTGCAGGTCTGCAGGGTCATGGGTGGCTAGACCCTGGCCCCGGGATGGATGATGGAAAGGGGGATGCTCCGGGCGAGGCCAAAGGGGCTGCACCTGCATGTGACACGCTGTGTGTCAGCCTGACACAGGGTGAAAAATCACCGTAGCTGCCCTGGAGATAAGTGCCTGCAAGGAGGAACATAAAGGGGTGGATGTCACGCTGGAGGGAGGCAGCCAGCACAAACTGAGTTACAAAAGCGCTGCCTGCAAGAGCAGCATGCCCGGCCACAGCCTGGCCACAGCTATTTCGGTGCCGAGAGAGGCTGAGCGTGGAAGTGTTTCCAGTGAAATGCACACTGGTGTCAAGTGGGGAGGGAGGCAGGCGGGACGGAGGGGCACAGCAAAGAGACACCCCACCAGCTAGGGGAGGCACTAAGGGAGAGTGTCTGCCGGGTGCCTGTGGTGTGGTGGTGAGTGGCGTTTTGGCGGTGGTAGGAAGGTAGACTTCCATGTTTCGGGGAGGATGGCTGGGTGATGGACTTGCAGGGAGGACTGGAGGAGATCCACCCTGTGGGGCTCAGCTGACCTTTGCCAGGACGACGGCATCTGTGACAGAGATTTTGGATGGCTGGGAGCTGGTATGGTCCCTAGGCTCAGAGCTGGGGAAGCATGAACAGGAGATGGTTTGAAGTTAAAATTAATTAAATTAAATTAAAATCAAAGCAACTTGTGATAAAGAGCTGTCTCTAGCAAGCAGGGTTATTTCTGATTTCAGGTTCTGAGAAGTCTTGAAAGTATTTAGGTCCAAGCTGTGTGTCTCCTGCTATTACATGAGCTTCACTTTGCAGTGTCCTAACCTGTCCTCCCGTTTTTCCCCTTAGCAAGTGGAAATACTGGTTTTTTTATTCTGAAAAGCAAACTATCCTCTTTCCTGTGGCAAATATCTCTGTGTCCTCTGCAGCGACGTTAGTCAAAGATCGTTACGAGCCACTGTGGTGGGCTAATGGGGGGGCTGGTGTGCAAGTGGTCAGTGGGCCAGGCGGCAGTGGTGTACCTGCCTCTGACTGGTGGGCATTTGGAAGGAGTTTGGGATTTCTGGACCTGGCTGAGCTGTAGCTGTGCCGCAGGGGCACCTCTGAGCACTGTGGTTTCCCGGCTCGCTGGCCCTTTGCCTGCCCCTGACAAAATTAGCGCAGTCCTGACCCAGAAAGCTGGATGTGGAGGTGATCAATAGTGCTGGTAATTGGTTGGCAGCGTTGCCTGTCTCTTGGCACCTTAGTCCCAAAAGAAATAAATGCGTTCAGAAAAAAACACATAGGCAGCCTGGCTCCAGTGGCTGGGGCATCGGCTGGAGGGGGCTGCAGCTTGCAGCCCGGGGGGCCGCAGAGGGCTGGGTTTGCCATGCCCTGTCCCTGGTGAGTGGCTTTGGTCCTTCTGCTCTCCCTCACCGGTGATGGTGTGTCTCCCGTGGGTTTTGCTGTGCATGTGTTTGCTCTGCCGCAGCAGAGCATGGGTGGTGGGAGGCGGCGGGGCAGGGGCTGCGGGAGGGGGGCACGGCAGCTCCGGGTGCCATCACCCCACTGGGAGTGGGGTGCCATCACCCCACTGGGAGTGCCTGCGGAGGGAGATGCATCTGCTCCTCCCCCGGCGCGGTGTAGACACTTCCTCCTGGACAAGAAAGCCATCCCTGTTTTTAAGGAAATAAACAAACCCCAAAGAACATCCTTTCAGAGCGGCCCCCTCCTGCCTGCTTGTGTCCCTGGAGGACAACGAGGGCTTTGTAGCTGCCCAGGGCTCTCGGGGAACCAAAACAACCTTGCTATGAGCTCAGCAGCTGTAAATCAGCAGGCTCCACCGGGTGCTAGTGCTGGGTAGATTTAGCGCTGATTGCTTTGATCTGAAATGCTTTTATTTCATACCCTCTACAGAGATAGACGCAAGGTCAGACTAATGGCTGATACATGAAAAACGTATGTGGCCTTTATTGATTTTGCAGTGATTAATGATTTGAAGGGAAGGCTGGTGATTCAAGCACACGAACGGTGCCTGGGAATGAGCAACACCAACTGAGGGGCCTTTTAATTCCAGCATTGAGCCTGTTTCCTGCTGCTCGGGGGTACCAGCACTGTCCTCACGGGTGTCCTTGTGCCGGACAAGCCCCCATTTGTACGCAGTGAGCCCTCGCACCCGCGTCTGGGCTCTGTTTGCCTTTGCTTTCGCTGTCCGTTTTGGAAGGGGATCAAAAATAATCAGACCTAACCCCTTACTATGGCCTTGTTGACAAAGCCTCTTGAAGCTTCCCTGCTGCTGTGCCAGGTGGCCGGGGGGCGAGGGCACGCACAGCACCTTGCCAGGGCTCACGCAGGGAGGCGGCGTGGCAGAGTGCCAGCAGCAGGCATCCCTCCGGCTCAGCCCGGCGCTTACCGGCATGAGAGCTCTCAGTCAAGGAGCTTCAAAGCTGTCTGCTGGGATTAGCCTTGCAGGTGATGGGTTTTGAGATGCTTTGCCACGCCCTTGAGCATGTGGGACTCCTCAGAGGCTGCCAAACTGGGGTGCGGTGGGCATGCTCCTTCCGCAGCCATGGGCAGGGACCGCAGCCCCCCGGGTCACTCTGTGCCACAGACACAGCTGGGACCTGACGCAAGGAGAAGTCATCCTAATTTTGGAGGGGGAAATCAAGCCCTGTTTGAAGGATCTGGGCAGCAGTTATGTAACTTTCCTATTTAGTATTTGAGAAAACTTCCCCCTCCTGGCTGTTTAAGCCTTGTGACTATGACTAAAGTCATCGTGCTGCTACCAAGGCTCCTTTTGGGCTCACTGCTTTCACACTAGCTGCATCTCTTTGGGACTGAAGACTCACTGCATTTTGTGTTCCACTTGTTGCCGGTGCTACTGTTTGTTTTTTTCTCTCTTGCCATCGCCAACGTCTTTCCCTTGCTAAAGGCAAAGGTGTGTTCTCCTGGACAGCATCACTGGAGAGGCAATGCTTTGCTGTAAGAGCAGCCATTCGGTTACAGTGGTGACCCTCCTGGGGCCATGCATCCATCCCCCCTGGAGTGGCGAGTGCTGAGGCACGGGCAGCTGCATGGGGGTACATGTGGCCAGGGAAGGGGGGGCTTGGGGCAGGAGATGGGAACACTGGTAAGTATGTGGGGTTCCTTTGGCATTGTTCCATGTGGATGTGTAGAAGAATGGCTGCAGAAGCATGGCCTTAGAATCTCTGAAGATCTGCACAATCCAGGCCTGGTATTAGAATAGGCCTGTAATCAGAATTGTACTGAAGTTGCTGTGCTGAAGTTAACAAGAAAGGTAGCCTTGAGCTGTTCTTGAATCCTGAGACCAAGTAATTATGTTGTGCCAACCGGCCGTGGCTGTAACAAGCTACAGCTGCTGGGAAAGCAGGTGCAGGGCCAAGAAAGATAGGGACCGGTATGGGAAAATAGGGAGTAACAAACTACAAGGCTGAAGCACAGCAACACAATTAGCCACATGGATAGAATGCTTATTTTAGTCATGATAATTAGGGGTGTGAGAGCCGCCCGTGTTTAGAGACTACTAACCGATTATATTTCTGCTTTACGAATACGCATGTGTATCGGTTCTATATAAGTAGTGTTAGAAACTAATAAAGTTGAGCAAGATGCATAACTCATATTGAGCGTCTTCTTGATGGATGGATGCAGGGGAAGGAATTTCAGAGCTAGTGGTGATGTGCATGTGTGTGATGTGTGGGGCAGATGCTGGCTAGCTCATCACCCAGCCGCGTGGCCAAGCGAGTCAATGAAGGATGACGTCTGGTGGCACCACACTCGGGTTCCTGGGGGAGCCTGGCTTCCTCTTTGTGGGCAGTCAGTATGTGGTGCCCCTAATGGGAACACCAGTGAAGGTCTACAGGTATGGGATGCGTTCCGCCTGGGTGGGTGCCAGGGCGCACAAACCCCTTCGGCCCGCGCAGGGAGGTGTAAGGCCATCTGCAGCTCGCTTGCAGGCGCTGGCTCCCAGCCCGTCTCTGGTGGGAGCTGTAGAGATGCTCTGAGTGTATCAAGGAGATGGGGGAGCTGCGTGCATGGAGCTCAGCCTGTGTCCTCACGCCCCCCCAGCCTGACCACCGCAGCCCCCCCAGGCCCCCCGTGCTGGGGCAGAGGTCCCAACAGTCAGGGTGCACCGCCCTAAGGCGAAAGGTGTGAGAAAACATTCCCAGCGGCAAAGAAGGTGGAAATGTCCACGCTGTGAATGGCTGCAGTGCAGGGCTCACACTCACCCTTCACTTTGCCCGCCGTTAGCACAGAGGCCATACGTCCCCACATGCCCAGTGCTGGCTCTGGGTGTCACTGGTGACAGTCCCAGCGGGGTGTCCGTCCCTGCCCAGGAGCGGCCGAGGGCTGTTGTCTCCCTTTGGGGACACTCTGGGGACACAGGGTGTTGGCCCCGGTGCCATCCTGCTGCCCTGGCACAGCAGAAGAGGGCGGGAAGCATCCCAGGGAGGCACATGGAGCAACACACTGTGCTCCCAAATTAGCTACCAGGCCAGGTTGGTTTTCCTGTTTACTCCCTAAGTGGAAATTAGGAAGAGAGTGCAAAACCTCATCCCCTTGGCTATAAAAAGATCTTGTGGTGTGGGCGCAGGAATTTTACCTTCTTTTTCACTTGCAGCCAGGGTGGCGCCAGGTGCATGGCGTGGGCTGGGGCGGCAGCAAGGCAAATAAAGGGGGATGCCGGGAACGGCGGCTGTTCTGCGGGAGATGTCTCCTCTCAGGAGAGAGCTGGGCCCGTTCCCCAGGCTGCCGTCGAGCAGCTGCGCTGGGGTTTCACCAAGCACAAGGGTCACAGAGGAGGCACGAGGGGTTTGCGCCGTCTGTGCTGGGGACAGAAGGGCCCCACGGGGTACAGCTGGCACCGGCTGGGGTGCGAGGCAGCCGATGGCTGCTCACAGCTCCAAAGGGCAGCACAAGAGGTGAAGAAACCACACCATCCCTCTCACGTTTCATGGGCAGGTTGCAATAAAAAGGGTGGCTGGTGGGTTTGGCTGACAGGAGTGAGGGGTTCGGGATGATAGGAGACCGCCACAGCAGAAAGCAGGCTGGGCTGCGTTTCGGGTTTACAGCATCAGGGTGAGTGAGTGGGACCCTAAACCCTACAAGCTTGCTAAACCTTGTTTGCCTCAGATTGTTTGTCCAAAAAGATACTGAGAGATGAACTCTTTCCTCCCTTCGTCATTGGACATAATCTTATCTGAAACCTCCAAAGTGCCCTAGAGACTCCTTAAGGAGATAACCACCAAACAAAAATAAGTCCAAGAGTATTTATATCTGAAGCTTGAGACTAGGCAACAGCACAAGTTTCTCAGCCATCGTTGGTCACCCTTATTTGTCACAAAGAGAAGGAAAGGATGCCCAGAGCTGCCAGTGCCTTGCTTAGGCAGCGACTGAGTTTTCTCGCCTCCTTTCTCCTCTGGGATAACTGAAGCTGTTTTGAGGACTCAAGTCTCAAAGTTGATTTAACAAATAACCAGCAAAAATAACGCACGAGAGCAGCAGGCTCCAGCAGCCCATGCCTCCGGTGTCCAGCTGCCTGGGCCAGCATGGCTCAGCTGTGTCCCACCAAAGGGCATTTCTGGTGTGTTTGTTGTGGGCCCATGGACACCCTGCAGGCAAGAGACTTTCTTGTGGACGCAGCAGTGGTTTCAAGGTAGCTTTTGCTCTGCTTTTGTTCATGTTTATGGCTTCTCACTTGTGAGAGGAACCTCTAATAACCTCACAATGGACTTTGGAAAGTTTGAGCAATCATAAAAAAGATCCCTCAAGCACAGCGTTTCCTTTAACATTCAGTTTGTGCCTGACTGGTCTTGCCATAAAAGATTTTACAAACTCTGTGGCTCTTTTTTGGGGTGTCTTTCTGCCTGTGCCACCTGGAGTTGTCCATCCGAAGTAGCTGCGTGTTATCTGCCGCATTGCCCCCAGAGCACAAGGATTCCCCCGTGCGGCCGCGCGGGCTCGCTGGCAGGTGGGGATGTAGCACGAGGGCTGGTGACACAGAGCAGACCTGCTGGCTCAGGGGTCTTGCCTGCACTGCACATCTCACCCCCAGCAGTGGAGAAGCTCCTGTGCCCCACACCCATTCCACTTGCTGAAGCTCTCTGCTGGGGAGGGGTTGTGGACACCAGAATGGGGTGTGCCACCCCAGCAGCACTCATACTGGGCCTTACTGGGGTTGCTCCCACTAGGGGCCTTTTCTGTAAATTGGATGGATGAGCCCTGTCAGTTCCATGAGGGTCCGTTGTGCCCCCCCTGTGCTGGTCCAACCATCCCATCCCTTCCCTGAGTCTGTCTGTCAGCTTTAGCTGTGATTTTTATATTTGTCAGCAGCAAAACATTTGCTGTGTGCCCAATGTGCCCAGCTCTGGAGCTGGGACCTGGATTCTGTGTTAATTATGGTGGGTTTGTCCAGGTCATTGATTAAAAATGTGAAATTTTGAAGAGGCAGGAAAAAAATTCTTTGCTGACAAAATGTCTACTTGATGCTGGTTCATGACTTAGACCTGGTTTTCAGGCCTGTGAGCTAGCCAGGTTTAGCCACAGTTATGATGTGCTCGATTACCTTTTGCATTATTCTGGTTCTCAGTCAAAAGGCAATAGCGAGTAAGAGGTGTGATGAATTTGTAAGCGTCCTGTATCAGCACCACAGCGAGCCACTTGACCACGTTTGCTCTCTGCGAACCTTCCTTGATTAGCAGACATAAACTGTTTAAGGGAGGGGAACTGGATTAATCAGCATGTGCCTGGGCTCTGGGTCGTGGTGACTTGCCTCTAGCATCATCCTGTTTACGCTTTCAAAATACCAGCATCTTGGTTTTCTTTCGGATGGGTCCTTGAGCAGCTGGAGTGAGGGCAGGACACATGGTCGCTCCCCGTGCCAGTGCAGATGTCCTTGATTTGTCTGGCTACAACGTGCATTCTAGGAGCAAAGCAAGTGGATGTGAAGGATACTTCAATGTCGGGTTCTTCTGAGCAAAGCAAACCAATGGGACGAATGAGCCGTAATGCCCCGCTGTAATGATTTTATTATTACAAACCAGTTCACAGTAAGGACGCTCTGGCAAAGCAAATTGATTTTTGTCTAC
This sequence comes from Falco cherrug, assembly GCF_023634085.1. Taxonomy (NCBI): domain Eukaryota; kingdom Metazoa; phylum Chordata; class Aves; order Falconiformes; family Falconidae; genus Falco; species Falco cherrug. The sequence goes on along the minus strand of NC_073703.1, from coordinate 16,782,874 downwards.
TGTCCCACTCACCCGCTGCAAGCCTTTGGGCAGCCGTTAGTGCGGCTCTTCCCAGGCTGGTGAGGGTGCCCTTGGCTTTGCTGTGCTCAGCACCCTGCTCCCCCAGGGCTTGCTGCCCTGCTGGCTTGGCTGTGGGGTTTCACCCGCAGCTGTGCCCCCACGGGACCACCTCCGGGCCAGCTCCGAGGCAGCAGAGCCAGAAGCCGGGCACAGGCTCCATAGGAAGCGGGGCAGGGGCAGGGGGTGGCAGTGGTGGTCTCATGCTGCAGGGGCGCAGGGTCACGCTGCAGGGGCGCAGGGTGCAGGCACGGCGGGGTTAAAGCCCTTAGCCTGACTCTGCTAAAAGACCTGGCTGCGCGGCTTGTGTGCGCAGCCTGCCCCAGTTTGCCTGGGGTTTACCACACATTCTCATCGTGCTTGCAAAATGCTGTTATCGCAAATTGCAAAAACCAACCTCGTCCTCTTCTGATCAGAGCGAGAGCGGCACAGCTCCGCACCATGGCTCCAGCGTGCCCAGTGTGCTGAGCGCTCCCATGGGCGCTGCTCAGAGATACTCCAGTTTGCTGTGCTGGGATTTTGGGCTGTTGTCACAGACTCCTTGGCCTGTGGGAGCAGTTGGTAACCGTTGCAGCCAGGGTACCCGCTGCCTTAGCTACTGGCCGTGACGGTGACATGGCTTTTTGCCGAGAGCTGCTGTGGCCTTCCCGTATGCCGATGGGCTGCAGTCAAGCTGAAGGTGCCAGGGAGCCTGTGCTGGGCTGCTCCTGAGCAGAGGGTCCGTGCTGCCACTGAAGTCCTCCTGAGCCAAGGCACGGACGGAGCTGAGGGTGAAGCCCATCCCAGCCTCCCCACTCCACCCCATCGAGCGAGCAGCACTCCCACAGGGTCACCCTGTCCTGCTGGGGTGAGGCGAGCTGGGCACCCCCTATCTCCCCACTGCCAGCACCCGTGTGTCACCCTGATAGCTCCTTCCATCCCGATAGCTCCTTCCACCCCAATAGCTCCTTCCACCCCAATAGCTCCTTGTGTCCCGATAGCTCCTTGTGTCCCAGCCTTCATCTCTGCAACAGGACAGCGGTGCAGCTGAATGAGCAGGTCCGGCAGGCAGTCAATCTAGGAGGCTCTGGATATTTCCCAGGAGCAAAGCTGCTGGTTAAAGCAATGCGTTTAATAATTATTACAAGTCCTGGAGGCTATTTGACCTGTGTGGAGGACATGAACCAGCAGCACTGCACACCGTACCAGCACCAGTCCCTGCAGCAGCCCAGTTTGTGTGCTGCTGGGCTGCGGTGTGGTGGGTGGCACGTGCAAAATACTGGGGAGCGCTGCAGGTTTCTGTCACTAGAGCTTATGGCATGATTGCTTTTGGCCTGTAAGCGAGCCAAGCTGGAGCTCAGCCCCTGCCAGCACCAGAGCCCTCCCAGGTGAGCCACTGGCGGGGGCTCTGCGAGGGTCTCCCCTCCTTCAAGTGCTGTGCCATATACTGGGATCGTGTAGCAATCAAGTGACCCTGCAGTAATCGGGTAACCCTGACAGTCAGGACATGAAAGTGCTTTGGTACTGCCAAAAGCAAAAGGTAAGGGAAAAATTTCCCCTCCCTTTACTCCATAAAAGTTCAATATTGTGCAGATGACCTGAAATTTTTTGAAGTGCTAAAGCCTGATGGTGGGATGTGTTTCACATGGGGTACAGGGACCTTCTGCTTCTGAAAGAGGTGAGACCCTTCACAGGGGAGTCTTTAGACTTTCCAGACAGGAGATAACGACGGAAAGCTGGTATTGTTGGAGGCTGGCCGTAGGAAGTGCAATTGCTGATGGCTAGTCATGATGTTCTGCTGCACTTTGTACTGCACATGTTTTATTATGACAGGTGAAGGGAAGCTGAACTTTAAAGGCTTACCTTGCTGTAGCAGGAGACCTCCAGGTGGGTGTCCTGCCTGACTCCAGCCCAGGTCATGGTGCTGGGCAGAGGCTCGGATAGTCCCACTCCCTCCCAAATTCTTAGTTTTGCACCTTTTCCTTTTTGCAGATTCAAAAAGCTTCTTATCCACTGGCGGGGAGTTAATTTTCTGAAGGCTTTTAGTGCTTCACCTGGGTGCCTTTGGCACTACCTGTGCAGGTGGGCCAGGCTGGCATTTTCGCTTTGCCCGGCAGGACGGAGCCCGCCTGGGTTTGCAAGCTGCAGCAGGGTGCTTTTGGGGGGGCAGCGGGGGGCTTCCGGGGGGCTGGTCTTGGCAAAGCCAAGCTTCACCCTCCTGCCCCAGCTGGGGGTCTTTGAGCCTTTCGTCTAGGTGCGTGGGGACACACACGGCACAGGGCAGGAACAAACCAGCGCCGCCCTGGCACAATTAGTGTTTCTCAGCGAACGAACACCGGGCTAATCGTCGAGACTGGTACTTCCATCCCCACCACTCACCTCTGGCAGCTGCCTTCTTGGCGACACCAGGGACCAGCTGACGAGGAGAGCGTTGTGTTGGGTGTCACACAGCCAGCCAGGCGGCGGGGGAGATGGCACTGCAGGGCTCCCCACCCCGCGGCTCCGGGGGCGCTGCCCGCGCTGGGCTGGGAACCGGCCCCTCGGGGTCGGGCTCCCCGGCAGGGCGGCTTCCTGCAGGCTGCGGCCGCTGCCCCTGCCTCCCTCCCTGCCCCTGCCTCCATCCCTGCCTCCTTCTTGCCCCTGCCTCCTCCCTGCCCCGTCTCCTCCCTGCCCCTACCTCCATCCCTGCCTCCCTCCCTGCCCGTCCCTCCCTCCCTGTCTTTCTCTCCGCCCCCGCCCCTCTCCGTTTCGCGGTGTCGCGGCGCAGCGCCCCCCCGCGGCGTGTGTGGCCATTGTAGGACAGCGCCCCCCCGCGGCGGTGACGGCGCGGTGCAGCTGAGCCGCTCCCACCGGCTACCATGCGGGCAGGGGGCGGTGGCGGCGTGGGCGGCGCGTGGGGGCAGTTTATATGCACCTGCGCACAGAATTTATATACGTGTGTGTATAGACATATGTATACATATACGTATATACGCACAAACACGTGTCTATATACATATATAGGTGTATATATACGTATATGTATATACGTATATATGCACAAACACCTGTATATATACTTATATACATCTACGTGTATATGCACATACATATATATATGCACAAAAAAAGGTGTGTGTATGTACATATACCCATACACACATATATACAAACATATATATACGCACAAACATGTGTGTATATACATATATACGTATGCATATATACGTATATACATAAACACGTGTATATATGTATATAAATTATATACATATGCATGTATATACACTCATATACATATATAAATACACACACATATATGTATATGATGCATATAATGCATAAATGTGTTCAATTTACTTGTGCATGTATGTGCATGTAATTTTACATAGATAGATGTATATATAAATTGCCGTCTTTAAGCCTTAAAGGCGGGTGTGCGCCACGGGGGCTGCGCAGGCTGCAGGGCTGTCCGCGCCCCCGCCTGCTGGCTGTGCGGTGCAGTCCCGCTGCCGCCCGCTTGGGGGCACTGTGCGCCGGCAGAAGCGGGGTGAGGGGGCGGTGGGCGGGGCCAAGGCGTGCCCCGCCCCGCCCGCCCAGGCGCGGGGTTGGAGCGGCGCGGGGGCCGGGGGGCGCTGCACAGTCGCCGGGGTCCCCGCGCCCGGCCGGCCGTGGCCGAGTTTGGGGGGAGCAGCAGAGCCCCGCGGGGCTGGGCGGGCGGGGGGATGCCCCACGCTGCGGGACAGCCCGCGGGGCGCGGGCGGGCGGTGCGGGGTTCGGTACAGCAGCTCAGCTTAGGCGGGTGCTTCCCGCACCCGGAGCGCCCCGCACCGCTCGGGCAGTTGCTCCGCTTGTGAGAGCGGCGTTAGGCTGGAGCACCCGCCGGGGTGGCCACGGGCACGGGCGGGTGGCTCGGAGCAGGGCTGGTAGAGCTGCCCCTCGCTTGCCACCTCCCAGCCTGGAGTCCCAGGCCGGCCGAGGCAGGGCACCCTCCGCCTGTGTCCCGGTGGGTCACAAGGCGGTGGCTGAGATTGGTTTGGGTGGTGGCTGAGGTTGGTTTGGGTGAGTAGCTGCCGGGTGAGGAGAGCCATACTTTGCAGAATAGTTGTAATAAATAATTGCGTTTGAACTCATCTGCACAGAAACAAACTAAAAAAAGACCCTGGACCTCACAGAGCATAACACAGCAGCCATGGATTTATGTCTCCTGCTGATTTTACAGCACTGTACGAGCATGGAGAGACCAAAGAGGAAAAAGCTGCTTGAGCTCCTTGAAGCAGGGGGGCTGCTGGGGATATGTGGGGCCGTGGCATCACCCCCGCATTAGCAAAACCTCTGTCAAATGCAACCCCTTCCCATCGCTTCAGCTAACGCTCTGCTCCTGAGAAAGGGCTAACCTTTCCGTGCCTCGGCCTTTCCCAACACATCCTGGTTCACAAGTTCAGCAGCATCAAAGTTGCATCTGATCGTTAACCCTGACAGTTCGGAGATTACCAAGGAGTTTAAATTGCCTGGCTGAGGTGGCTGAGAGGTGCCAAGTTCAGGCACAAATCTGCACCCACATCCCGGGGCAGCCTTCCCAGAGTTCAAGAGGCAGATGGAGGGTTTTGGTTCAGCTGGGTGATGCCTGAGCATCTTGTAGGTTTGTGTCTTTATTTCTTTTAAAGCTGCTTTCATGCAGCTGCTATTTCAAAAGTAGCCATGAATTTTGGGTGCTTCTCGCTCTGTGGTCTGTGGTGTGCATGGCTGGGCTTACAGCTCCTGTGGACTTCAGCCAGAGAGATGAGACAGCCCAAGCAAAAGCCCTACAAGTCACAGTTTTTCATCCATGCCAAAGACTTTACTAGAAAATTACTCTTTGCTTATGCATTTTCCCTGTTGCTTTTGTTCCTGCTAAGCTAGGTACAGAGGGAAGCGCTCTTTGTGACCATGTTCTTCACCAAAAAACAGCAGAAGACAGAAGCTCCATCTACCCTGGGTAGTTTTCAGTTTGCTGTTATTTCCACGAGATGGCTTTCGATATCAGAACCACAGGGAAACTGAGGTCGGGAGATGCCTCCTGCTGCCATCTGGCCCTTCCTCTTGCTCAGCGTGAGTCCAGCTCCATCGGGTACAGTGGCCATGAGCCTCCTGAGCCTGAGCAGCGTGAGCCACGGCACTGCGACAGCAATGGCGGGAGGGGCTGAACGAGCACTGAGGAGCAAAGACGTTGGTATTCTCCTTGATGGGAATTAATCTTAATGCAGCTCATTAGCCTTCAGGGTGGAAGTCCTGAACCCGATGGTGCCAAAGGATTAATTTAAATCTGAATTCCTTAGGTATAGCCTCAAAGAAGAGGAGGTGAAGGAGGCCCATGAATACAGCCCCGTCTGGAACGCCGGCTCCTGCTGTGGGTACAGGTCCAGCGCCAGGTGCCCCCATGGCTGGCAAAGGGCCAAGCCCTTGGAGCCCTGCTGGTGCTGATGCTCCTGGCAGGCAGTACAGGGTCTGCTCCAGACAGCGTGGAGCACCCGTCTCATCAGTCAGGAGAAACCACCAAAGCAGCCAGTCACTGTTTTGTGCGGGAAAACAAGCTGAGGTTGTTGCTGTTTTCATTTTTCACCTGTTTATATTGCTGCTACCCAGCCAACTTGGATCAGCAGGTAAGGCTGGGGTCCCGCAGCACAGGCACTGTGCTGGGAGCTGCTGGTGGCAACATGGGCTGAGCTGGGCGAGGGTAAGCGGTGCTGTCTGGTCAGCAAGGGACCATCCTGCCTGCAAAGCGAGGCCCCATCACCTGCATGCATCGCTCCTGAGCTGGGGGTGCTGGGATTTCGGGTGAACCTGGGTGGCAGCGGCTGCCAGCCAGCCTGCCAAGTGTGACAGCGTGGTGGCCAGCTCCACGCCACACCAGGTACAAAGCACGAGGTGTGCCTCTGTTTCATCGTTTGTCTTTCAGCTCCTAAAATTGTCCCACGTTGCCAGAGCAGGCTGGTGTGTTTTCAGCACTGAAAATCAGATGCTGCTAAATTTCCAATGGTTGTTCTCGGTGCTTTATGCTCTTACTTTAACAGAAGCGTGCATGCTACGCCTCTTGCAAAACAAATGGGCTTTACTCCCCTAGCCAGGGTCACCTCTGTTTTCAGCTGCCTTACTCTCCACCGAGATGTCTAGCTAGCTGGCTCAGAAATGGTGCTGTCAGCTTTCCATGAGCATGAATTTAACAGCACCCTCCACAGCAACATGACTACAGTCCTCTTGCTACCTGGTCACCGAGCAGCTGCTCAGCTTGTGCTTGCAAAAAGGCTCTCCTGAATGTGTTTGCTGGTAAAATGACTTCTTTTTTCATCTGCAGTTTTGGACATTAAAACCAGAATTTAGCCACTGGCTTTGTGCTTCCTACCTGGATGCAAGTACTGCAAAGGTGAGATATACATATATAAATATATCATTTTATAGATGTACACATGTGTGTGTGTATGCTATGTATACATATACATTTTATACACACACACACATATGTGTATATGAACATGTATTTATGTATATACACATACATCTATACATATGTAATGTGTCTATATACTTATATGTATGGGTGTGGGTGGGGAGACCAGCACTGACGAGTTAACTCTGTGGGAAAGTAACAGAAATGTGGGAAATGTGCAGGGCATTTGGTGATTTCATGCCACGCATGTTAGAGATTGCAAGAGACCTTCCCTAGAAAGGGAGATGCGGTACCTGGGGACATGGGATTTCCCATTTACAGTTTCATTTAGGAGTTTCAAGGAGGAAGGAGGTCCCTGCCTGCGTGCACCTGCAGGTTGTGATGCTCCCCCAGCTCCGGGCTCACAGCTGAGTTGTGGAGGTGGCTGTGGAAGCAGCAGCTCGAGGTGGACACGGGCATGGGCAGCACAGGTGGCTGCAGTCACAGGGCTGGTGGGCTCAAACCCAGGTGCAGGCAGGGCACCGCACACCTCCCTCTCCACCCCCTGGGGGGCTTCTGGGGTCCCTGCCGTGCGGGGGCGGGGAAGGTGGTCACTTTCCTGTGCCGTTTGGACAATCCCCTCTGCCATCAGCAGGGAGGAAGGCAGGGAGTGTGACGACACCAGTTGTGCCCAGGGGAGGATGGCATCTTTCCGACTGCAGCTCAGCGGAGTTTTTGCCCTGCCTGGCTTGGTTTCATGCATGCTTAATGCAGGCTGTTAACAGAAGCCCTTAAACCAGGCCTACAGTTGCTGCTGCACGCTGCGCTCCCTCCAGCACCCTGCTTTTCTGCGGCAAATAGGTACCTTTTTGGTTTTTTAAGTTCAGGGGTATGGAATAGAAAGGTGCTGGGAAGGAGCACGGTATTAAAAAGGGAAGCTAATGCAGCACAGGAAGAAAAGCGTGGTAAGTAAGCAGAGCTGTCACCCAGCAGCACCCACAGGGTGGCCAGCTGAGGTGCCCCAAGACACGGTGCCAAGCCACACGGAGCGGGGCTTACCTAGGGCTGCTGCTTAAGTTGGCTGAAGTTTTAATGAGCATGGCTCATAGTCTTATGTACACCTTCATGTCGAGTGCCCTATCACCCAGCTCCAAAGCAGGAGAAACAGGCAAAATTCTTCTAGCAGTTTCCTTAGTATTATTTATTCTCATACTTACTGGAAAAGTGGCACATCAATAACCATCTTCTCGGAACTGCAGCAAAATAGTATCAGGGGAAGGGGTGGAAGGTGAAGGTTTTTAGTGACAGTTTAGTTTTTGTGGGCCAATCACTGTAACCAATATTTTGTTTCCTTAATGAATTTTAAGTACAAATCCCAGTAGGGGAAAAGCTTGCCAAGTGTTTGCAAGCGCAACTCTTCATGCTGCCTTTTTACCTTATTCTTTCAAAAGCCCTGGAGGAAAGTGACTGCTGCCTCTGGAAGAGAAACCAGGTGTGTACCGCTGTGTGCCGGGTCACTGAGCGGCCAGGGCTGCGAGGTGGGGAAATACACCATTCCCTTGGTTCTGCAGGACCAACGCAGCCACCATCCCCGTGGGGCTCTGCGGCACATCGCCCGAGCGCGGTACTGAACACACCGCGGGTCCTGCCTGCCTTCACACTGCCGGGGAGGGAAGCGTCCTTGGGGAAAACACGGGTTTGTGCGGGGTCCAGGTGCCGGGAACGGCTGTCCGTGCGAGGGCCCGGGGTGACACATCGCCACTGAGCTCCCGAAAGAGCCCTGGCAGCGCAAGAGCCTCCTGCCGCCGCCTGGGTCGCCTGCTCGCAGACAGCGAGTGCGCTGCGCAAGGTGGGCTTCCCTTTGGGGGGGCTGTGTCTGTGTGTGCCTGTGTGCGTATATGTCTGTGTACACACACACATAGATAGACACCTCATGCGTGTGTATATGTTTTAGGTACACATGCATCTATGTATATAGAGACATATACATCTCTATATAAAATAACTATTGAAATATATGTAATGTATACATCTAGCATGTGTATGTATGTAGAATCTATTCTATATATGTATAGAATATGTATATATTTTTATATACAGACATTAAACGTACGTGTATATATACATATACCTATAGCTATACATATCTAACATGTCTATATACATATAGGTATATATTATACAAACTTGTTTATATATGCATGCATATCTACATGTATATTTAATATGAAGTATAGTACATATAAAATATAGCATTATATTATATATCTATGTATACATAATGTTATATGTGTAATGTAACTGGTTTTGTTGCTGAGTTCAAAGCGCCCCTAAGGAGCCCCAGGGGCTGTAACAGGTTTGCAGCTCTCTGTGCACCTGTGGGGACTCTTTTACCCCGTTCTCCAGCCCCAGTGTTTGGCAGAAGGGCTGCGGTACCTTCCTGGCTGCCGCAGCACGCGGGAACGGGCACAGCAGCCAGCACCCAGGGTCCTCCGTGGTCACGCTTTGCTGCCTTGCCCGGGAGCCGGCGCTGCGCTGCACAAAGAGGAGACCGAGTTTTGCTCCTGCCTTGCTTTCGGTGTATTATCTGGCCCTGGTTAAAGACAGGAGTGTATTTACTCCTCCTGTCACAACTCTCTCCCTTGGTCGCTCTGGGAATATTTCCGTACCAACACAGTGGCATTACAGCTTGCAGGGGATTCCAGGTCCACCCTCACAGCAGCGGCTTGTGTTGCTCTACCTTCTTCCCTCCCTCGCGAAGGAAAACACCACACGTGCCCAGTGCCCTGTCCGTGCCCTGGAGCTTCGCCTGCTGCAGCAGCACCCGGCCTGCCCGTGCCAGCCCAGGGCGGCACAGGAGGAAAGCGACGACGCGCCGAGCCGCCCGGAGCACAGAGCTGCACCAAGCACAGGGGTGTCTCGGCCGCCCGGAGTGCAGGTATGGCCCAGCCGCACCAAGGCAGCTGTGCTGGCAAGGAGAGGGGTTGTTCTGGAGGGCTTGCCCTCCCTCTCTGAGCCGGCACCACTGGCGTGCTCTGGATTACTGTTTATGAAAAAGCCTTTGTCTTTAATTAGGGATCGCCTAACTTGGACAGGGAGCTGAAGGACTGCTGTAAGGAGCAGGTGGTGGTTGTCCTGAGCCCCCTGAACAAGCAAGATGTGAGCAGGACCTGCCAGACAATCCCTACTGTGTGCAGCTCCGTCCTGATGGCAACTCCACCACGTGCAGGTGTCCGGCCAACATCCCCGGCATGTGCGAACCTTATGGACCATAAGATAGTGCACGCCTGCACTTAGCCTGAGCCTAAAGGTGTGCGTGGGCTAGGTGTGTAAACTACTTGTGGTTTTTACTGAGTAAAAAGATGGGCAAGCTCTGGGACTGGGCCAGTAGCCTATGGGTGGTTGCACCACATAGGTATTTTCCCAGTTACGGAGAGACTCCTGGTTTTGGCTGCAATGGGGCTCCCAGCTGAAGAGTGGGCCTTGACGGTGGAGAGGTGGCAGTTGGTGATGGATCCTTGTCTTACTCTCTGCAACATTTTGCAGTGTCGAGCTGATACTGTGCTGCTATTGCTCTGTCATCACATTGTGCATCACAAGTAGTACTGTTTGCTGGGATTATAGCGCAGGCTGCTGTGCCCTTAGTAACTGTGGTGGACCTGGACCAGGACCGCCTTCCCTCTTGGCTCTGTGTGTGCGTGCAAAAACATGTGCTCGTGTCTCCCTCTCGTGTCTGTGTGTCTGTGCAAAAAATGTGCATCTGCCTCTTGCGTCTGTGTGTGTGTGTGTGCGCAGAAAATGTGTGCGTCTCCCTCTGTGTCTGTGTCTCTCTGTGTGCAAAAAGTGCACATGTGTCTTGCTCTTGTGATGCCTATCTATGAATATCTATATATTTATACATAATTCTATGCATGTGTTGTACACGTGTCAGGAGCTAAATCTACGTAATCAGTCCTTCCCCTAAAAGCCAGTGGTTGGTGTGATGCACTGAAGGCTGTTGCGCAAGATTTGACTCAGCTTCTTTCCCATACGTAGGGGCTGCAATGCACCAACCATTGTTTTCTGTGCAGAAGGTGCACAGAATTTCTAAGTTAATTGCTGCCACCCTTATCAAGGGGCCACTGTCACTGAGCCTGATGAGCAGCACGGCGGCTTTGATCACCTGCAATTCTGATGAAGCTGGCCATGGAGCAGAGGCATCGAAGAGGAGGGCTCACCCTTTGCTGTCACGCGCTGTGGTGGAGGAGGGATTTCGCTTAAGAGCCTGAGGTGTTCAGGTGGCCTCGCTGTGACAGCAAGCTGTGCCTGGCCGCTGGCCCGGCTTGTGGCCACGGCTTGGGAACAGCCCACAGCCTGAGGCCACGCTGCAAGCCCTAAGCTGGAGGCAGGCGGCTCTTTTACTATGTCATATATATATATGTGTGTGTAATACATGCATATATGTGCACATACATATGCACAGTGGAATAAAGGAGAATTCCAGCTCGCAATGTTCAAAACAACTTTCTTTGCCTGAAAGGCCAAAGCAGGTGACTTATATACCTATAGCTATACATATCTAATATGTATATACACACACATATATAATATATATACATAATAATATATATACATATATGTGTGTATATCTATAATAATATATATACACACACACATATAATGTCTGTATATAAAAATATGTACTGACCCCAAGGGACAGTAACTGGGGTGTCCAGCTGCTGAGTCCGGATGGTCACCGGGGCTAGAAACTGGGGTCTCCACCGCGCCGGGGCCCACCCTGACGGGAACACCACATCTCTTCCAGCAGCACCATGCATGGGCTGGTGGGTTGGGGACAGGATGGGGGTCAGTAGGTGACAGCAGCTGCCAGCGCAGTCCCGAGCCATGTCCCCGCCAGTGGGCACAGCCAGCACCACACACATCCCCCCCCCGCGCCACTGGGCTGATGGCTGATGGAGGGGTCAGGTGCAATGCCAATATAGGGTTATATAAACTTAAAAGCATTTTATATAAGCCTATTTTATCTGCAAATCATTTATATTTAGAACACCTATTTCTACTGGAAACACTAAAACCACATTACATAAGAGCTTGTTTAAATCCTTTGGCTTAAGGTTTGGGCAGGGGGAGGGGTTGGCTCAGGCATGGTGCGTTCGGGCTGCGTTTTATAACCAGAGCCTCAACGGGCAGCCGAAAGCTGGTCTTGAAATCCTTTTTGCTTTCGTTCTACGCTGCCCAGACAATAGCAGAGTACGTTGCTGGAGGGGAATTTTCCTCTCCCTCGGTGCTGCCTTCATGTTTGGAAATTTTCATTTGTAACGCTCTGGGTACATTGCCAGCCCAGCAGAGACAGCAGCTCAGCGCCGCCCGGCCATCCCCTGCTGAGGTCTGGGCTGTTACAGCGGGCGGGAACGCTGCTGACATCACTCCAGTGGCTACCGCGTCATTCTCAGAAACTAAAAAAAACCCCAAACTTCATTGACTGGAACCGACTATTTAGCAACATAAAATGACTTACCTTGGCATTTGTGCAACAGTATTTTTCGATGTATTGATCATTCCCCAAGAAGCCTCCCCTGAGGGGAAGGCAGGCAAGACGGTGGCATGACCACAGAACACACGTACTGCGGCGCCGGTCACGCTGCTCTGCCGCAGCCGCAGCAAGGTTTGGTTGCCATCCAAAGATGAGTCCTTAAGCAGCGGTGGGATGCTGGTCCCATCTCAGCTTCCCGGTGTGAGAAACTCCAAACACAGAGAGAAGCGGAAGATCCCACCTCGCAGTGATGGTGCCACCCCCGAGACCTCGCTGTTGGCCCAAGTCATGAATGCTACCATGGTAAACAGCAGCACCTCAGTAATAACATGAATTAATAATGTAATAAATTATTATTATTATAACATACACAAATGTAACATTATAATATTAATAGCATACATATATATACACATATGTAACATATATGTATATATAACACATAAAATTATAAATAACATAAATGAAGCTTAACTCATCTTCCCTCCCTTCCATTCAGTCTGGACCAGCCTTATGTGTCTTTATTCCCCCTCCACCTCGTCTCGAAAAGCGAGGTCAGGAATCGCTCCTCAGCCAAGGGGAAGGGTGGGAGCAGCACCTGTGCACACGGGAGCCCCAGGCAGAGGCACAGAACTGCCAGAAGGAAAATGGAGAGCGGTCTTGGTACGCACCACGGTGACAGTGGGTAGACACTTGGCCAGGGCAGCTGGCCGTGCATCCCGGGTTCGTGCTCCCCCACAGGCTTCTGACTTTGTCCGAGTGATAGAACCCCCCAAACCCTGACGGCAAGAGCCTGGGGAAAGAGGGGCTGGTGGGATTTCCCACAGGACTGCCAAGGGATGCCGAGCAGCAATGAGAGCCCAGGCAGAGACTTGGCCACCGCTGTGCCCTCCGTCATCGCCCCCACATCTGGGCACGTCCTGTCCCAGGGGCACCATCCACCCCGAGGCCAGGTGCCGCCCCAGCACGTGTCCCAGCCAGCCCCGCTCCCCAGCTGCTGCCAAGGCGGCCAGCGACCCCCAGCATCCCTGCCTGCCCTGCCAAGGCAGCACGGCCAGAGCGCTGCCTCCTGGCAGGACGGGCCACCTCTGCCAAGTGGCACCGCGCCGCGGCACCAGCACACTTTGCTCTCGTAAAGGAGCAGAGCTGAGCTCTCCCACTGCGTTCCCATCTGGACGCTACCTTTAATCATCATCACTGCCCCAATTCTCCTTGCAGCTGCTCCATATTCAGATGACATGGTTCATTAGTTTCTATAAATGGCCAGGACATTGCATAGACTTTGGGGACAAAGTGAGAGCCAAAGCTGTAAGTGACTTTTTCTCCTTACCGTAAGGCTTCTTGCAAGGTGACTCGAACCCCAGCACCTTGTGGAGGCCGGTCAGTCCCACCCCAGCCAGCAGCCTCCTTCGGCAGGGCAAGGCTCAGCTGTTCCATCTTCCGTTTTCCCTGCTGGGAAGTGGAAAAGACAACACGTGCGTTTCTTAGGGATGCAGGGGGAAAGCAATTAACATCTGAGCATGCTGCAAAACCTTCCTGAGACTTGACTTTTCTTCCCTCACCAGGAAGCCGAAGGTGGCTTGAAATGTTTGAAAATGATCCCGTTCCCAAATTGCGGTGAGCTCAGCCAGGCGGGCGGGCGATGGGGCTGGGGAAGCACATGGCAGCGAGATGGCAGCAGGGCGTGCTGGCAGCCGGAGGCAGTGTGCCCCGCTGGCAAGTCACCCAGGCACGAGCAGTGGGGTCTCCAACCTGGCTTTTACAGCAGCCTCATGAGTATTTTAAGGAGAAGACAGGGAAGGACCAAGGTGGTCTGCCAGCAGCTGCTGTCGCTGTGCTGGCCGGCAGCGTGCAGGGTGCTGGGGCTGGGGACCCGGAGCTTTCCCAAGCCCAGGCTGCCGGAGCCCTCCTGGCCGCGCGGTGCCCGGGGCCGGTGCCAGGCAGCTGCCCTGCCTGCCTGCCCAGATCCCCGCCGCTGCGCATCATCGCTCAAATAGCTTAAGCAAATTCTTCTCATACTTCACTTGAGCCAGACGCTGTAAATTGGATTAAAGTGGTGCCTGGAGAGATTTCTAGAGCCAAATATTTAAAACGAACATGAATTTGAATGTTTTCTGGGCTGCCACAGGGATGCCCCCTCCTCCCCCTCAGCATGCAGGGGTCTCCGGGGGTTTGAAGCCACCTCTCCTGTGACACTGCCTGCAGATGCCAAAATGCATGTCAAAACCCGGAACAGTGAAGTTCAGCTAGAAAGACATCTTTTCATTTCTGCTTGGACAAAAATTGTACTGGGGCTGGCTGTTAAAGGAGCTGGGCATCCCCCCACTCCGGGGAACTGCCTGAGCTCCTGGTGCAGGCAGGCCACTAACTCCAGCTAATTATTTCACTTTAAGCACTCCATCACCTTCCATTATTTCTCATCTGTCATAAAAGTCAGGTGATGCACTGAACATCTGTGATGTTCATGGACGAGCGTAGCGTTTTTCCTATTTTATGGACATGGAGAGCAAATCTGTCTCATTGTTTGAGCATGGAAGAAGAGCCACTGAGGCTATAGGAAATACTAGTCACGCCAGCATCCTCAGGACCCAAATCATCTGCAACACCGATGAGGAACATAACTTGCAGATACACCAGGGAAACCCAGTGGAGGCCAGCTTCACGGCTGTGGGACCCGCAGGGTGCTGGGCAGAGCCTGGGGGAGCCCGCCATGCACCGAGCTTCCCTTCCTCTGCTGGAAGCCTGCAGCACTCTCCCACGGTGCCTGTCCTAACTAGCAGAAGACCAGCTGGCCGAGAAGAATTGCTCTGTGTTAACCAGCCCAGCTGATCAAAACTCACCCAAGGACTGTTTTGCACCCATCTGATTCTGCATTGCACAGACAAACACTGGTGACCTGTGATGCACGTAGCAGATTCAATTTGACTGTGGGAGGTAAGTAGGTGGGTAGCAGTTTGGACACAAGGAAAACAGCAATTTCGATTTTATGTTAAAGAACAAACCAGTTTGGTTTAGCCTTAGAGATTTTAGTGCGCATTTCCTAACGGCTCAATGAACTCGTAAGTTATGGGGTTAAGCTGAGTTCATGCTGGCCTCTGAGCACAGTCTACACGTGCTGGAGCCTGGGACCTCACCGTGCGAAGTCCTCTCAGAAGCCGGCCACACTCTCCCAGGCTGAAACCAGCCTCTGGCACCAGGCTGCCCCTGCTCGCAAAGGACCAGAGATGGTGTGCGAGGGGCTCTGGCCGACCGCCAGCCGCAGCACAAACCTCGGGCGGTTTGCAGAGCGGCTCAGCGGTGATGGGGACCCGCCACCCCCCTGTAAATCCACCCCGGCGACGGCTGCTGGCAGCCCCTGAAAGGAAGAGTCAGTCGGGAAGAGAAAAACACGGTCTGGTTTTTATATTGTCTTAGGCTGGAAGGAAGCCACGGATCACGGCTCGGAGAGCAGGCTGCGATCAGCTGGGAGAAATACAGTTCCCTCGTGGCAGCCGAGCTGTGAAATAGAGCTTCATTTTGGTGCCTGGCAGCACCTGTGAGGTCATACCAGTTAAATAAATATGATGCCAGGCTGATGTGTTGTAAGGAATGGTTTATGACCTTCGTCCAATGAAAAAGAGAGCAGGCGGCTACTGAGAGAAGGTGAGTGAACCTATTTGTGTCAATAGCCATAATCAGTCACATTTTGGGGAACGCAAGGACATTGCGTTCTCTCTGCCAGCAAAGCCGTGCTGCCTCTGCCTCAGGGGTTTGGTGTGGGCCTACAAACACGGGAGAAGGGGGTGTTTTCCTGCAGGCAGCCCCTGTGTGGGAGCCTCCTGGCCCCTGGCAGCTCCCCGCAGCCGGCCCTGCCGCCCCGCAGCGCTACCAGCTTTCCAACATCCTGTTTTCACCGGGGTTATTTTAATCTCCCTGCTTCCCATCATATTTTTCCTCCTGCCCATGCCAACACAGACTGTAATTCCTGGCAGGCAGGATGGAAATCTCCTCCCCAGGCTGCACCAGCATTCTGGAGGATGAGCCGGACTCTGCCCTGTTGCCCTGGCTCCCCTCCACTGCCGGCACTGGTACCCGCCGCCAGCCCCGAGCCCCCGCACGGCCAACCCACCGCCCCACATCAAGGCCTTTTGGGTTCACTTGTCCACTAAACCACCCAAGCAACTCTGTGCTTCCCTGTTTTGCTCTGTGATGGCTGAGGAACCAAAAAAACTGCTTCACTGCTGACATAATTATGCTTTTATCAGGGCAAGAGAAATGAGGCAAGGGACTGATTACCTGAGAGCCATGCAGGCATGGAGAGCAGACCCCTTCATGCCCTTCCTAGCTAGCGGTGGATGTTTTGGCAGCTGCAAACGGTGAGCCACTCGGTGGGTGCCCAGCTTGCCATGGCTCCACCAGGGCTTTCAGGGTTTGCTTTACTCTGGGATTGCCTCTGTCCTAGATGATGAATCTGCTCGCCCTGCACAGGTCCCTAAGCCAGCCACAGCGAGGTTTTGTACCTTGTCTAGCTGGAACGATGCTGTACGCTAGGTGATGCAGTTAGCAAGGTCAACAGAAATAGGGCTGTAAGTGCCGGCAGTACCCAAAGGCCATTCCCACCTGCTCTGCACTCCAACAGCCATACAGGCTGGCGCCTTGCTGCTAGGTGTGATGTAAAATACACACATGCAAACAGCTGAGGGTCTCTCTGCATAAAGCAAGTGAAAATAAAATAAAGAATCATGACAATCAGTGAAATATCACGTCCATGGGTCCAAAAGATAATTTAGTATGCAGAAGTAGCTTAATCTTTCAGTGTGCGTCAACATCAAATTTGCTAAGAGGCTCTGTAAAAAATCTGAGGCAGAGATAACACAAAACAAAACCCAAACCCATCTGCTTTCTTGATCACAGGCTTTAAAAATGTCTCTGCTAGCTATCCAGCTATTTCAAGAGCTGTGCTGTTTAAGTCTATATCCAAACAAACATAGAAGTCACAATAAATCTGTCATTTGGTTATTCAGATCTATGGCTTTAAATGATTAAAAATGATAAAATTCAAGACAGACATCAAATGGAAACATGGATTTCTCTACAGCCTCTAGCACTGAAGATTTAAGCTCTAATCTAGTCTGAACAGCATCCCCAAGAACGAGAGTGAGAAAGTCTGGGTTTGGGGCATCCATAGCTGAAGCCTGAGCTGCAAACCAGAAGGCTAAGTAAGGATCGACCACCTTGTAAAGCAGAAACTCTGCCCCTGGCTACATTTGTGCTGCAGAGACACCTTTTTGTGAAGATGATGACACAGAAAAATGATGAGGTTTACATGTACCTTGCACCAGCCACGGTGTGATGAGTGTGGCAAAGGAGCTTCCATGCTGCACAGCACCAGAGCCTTGGGGTATGGCTTGAGGAACATGGCAAAATTCAGACAGAAAGGCAAGGCTGTGTTTTATTAGGCCTCACATCTACTCTGAGAGTGGTCGATAATCTTTAGCCGAGCAGGCAGGAGATCACCCCCACGCCTTGGACTGAACTCAGCCCTGAACGGTTACTAGAATATAATAAGCCGAAACCAGAGGTTACAAGAAATTTGGCAAAAATCAGAAGCGTAGGCAAAGACACAAGTAATGTGGAGCTATACCAAATTAGGGCAAAATATATCAGCCTTCTTCCAACTAGGAAACAAATGTCAACACTGAAAAAAACCCAACAAACCATCAGCCACGCATTCAGTAACGACTCCCTGCCCTGGAAGCACTGATGGGGTGCACTGTCAGTAAGGGCAGCCCAACACAAGCCCCCACTAACGCAGCAGCAGTCCTTCCCCACATCCCATTCCGTACGGCTGCGCTCCATCCCGCGGGACAGCGAGGGACCCGGCCCGTGGTGGTGCAGGATGCACAAGGCAGAGCGGGAGCCCCGCCACGCCGCCTGCGCTCCTGCCGCCGCTCGCTGCCCACCACCCTCATTCTGGCACCAAGGATGCTGAAGCCGGGGAAGGCGAGCGGGTTGCGAAAGGCAACGGTATCACTGGCTCCAAAGACAGACCGGGCGTAAGTTCCCTGTCCCACACTCCACTGCAAACAGCACACATCCGTATCTCATGCCACGCGTAACAGCCAGGCTGCGTGACATAAAGGTTAGAAGTAATTTTGGCCGCAATAGACCAGCACAAAAATTACAAGAGGAATTTTATGATGAGCGTTCGCTACAGAAGGGCTGCTCTGCAGTCAGGATGCGACAGGCTCCGGAGGAAAGGCAGTGATCCTGTGTGACTGCCACCAGCTACTGCCACTGCTGTTTGCACAGCACGGGCCGGTACCCAGCTATCACCATAACCACGGGGCCACGAGGGCAGAGCTGCCTCTACACACAGCCTGGTGCACGCAAATCATCTTATCAGCAATGCTAATTCTCCGTCAAACGAAGTCACTGAACTTTTCAGCAGTCAATATTTTAAGGAGTTCTCAAATAGCAGCCAGAGTAAGCAGATAACCATTTTAAATATAGAGACCCTGGAATGGAAGCGTTTCTTCAGGGTGCTGGGTGCCAGCAGTGATCTGGATTATTTGCTTGTTACTAAATACCCTGCAGCATTACTTGCCAGGTTGTTTAGCTCAAGACTGACGCAAACAGCAGCAGAACAACAAACAAGAATTTGCAGGATTTTGTAAGCACTGAAGTAATTCGAGGAATAAGGAACAAACTGGTTCAGGGCTGCTGTTGCTCAGGATTGCATCTTTGGAAGAACGAGGACAGTTTACTGTTTAATTACATGTTAAACCTACCTGAAGGCTTAACAAGAACTTCCAAATCTCAGCAACAGAAAAGCAACATGAATATAAAGAAGGAAGACTTGTGAGAGCAGATTGAGTTTGAGGATGCTTTCCCCCCCCATTGATACCCAGAAATAACCTGCACCACAGCGTGTCAAAATTCCTCAGGACTCCAAGTACAATCCTCTGTGTTTTGTAGCGTATGCACTACAGAGCAGGAGACGGAAGCCCACACATGGAAAAACTCTGTACCTAAGACTATCGCAGGGTATAGAGGGGGACAGGAAAAAATAGCAGAAGTAGCTCCAGAGCGACATTAGTTCCATGTGGAAGAAAAACTCCCCAGGAGGAAGCCTTTCCCCCTGTAAAAAAGGCACTAAAAACCTGTTTGTAAACGAACACCTCCAGGCAATAAGCCAGCCCAAAGCGAGAGAACCGAGCAGGGCTTTAAACGTTACGTACCAGGCGCGCTTCTAAGGACTTCTACAGCACAGAAAAAGCAATAGCAAGATGACAGCAAAACAAAGTAAACCAAGGCACACAAATGCAGCTGTAGCAGTGGACTCACTGCCTGCAAGCACACAAGCTGTCCTGCTGACCAGGGGCAGAGAAGATGCAGCAGGAGGGGCTGCCCAGCTGCCCCAGTTCCCCACTGGTTTGCAGAACCTGATCTCCAGCTCGCAGCCCCAGGAGACCTGCTGTGCTCAAGGCAAAGACTAGCTAAGGTGCGCTACACTCGTGCCGTAATCATTCCACTAACAGCAGCGTGGGCAAAGTCTTATATAAATAGCTGATACATATATAAATATAGCAACTCTTATTTAATTAAAATTAAATACAATTGTGAGAAAGTTAACTGACCACGACTGAAAACTCCTGATCAGAACAAACTGTTGAGCATTGTCGATTTGCAATTATTAGCTCTCATGTGATGACAATAGATGCAAAATTCTCTGTCCTGGTCTGTTCGGTAAGGGTCAACATTGTCTCTTCCAGCTGAAGTTCTTGTTGGATATACTTTAAAATGCTGCCTTTTAACCAAAGAACACACAGAGAAGAAAAGCCATTTTTAAAAGATGGTTAGCATCGCTTTTTATTTGCTTTTTTGTTAAATAAGGGTGTTCCATTTTACGCAGCAAGCACTTTAGCATGAAGCAGTGGCCCCTTTATCTGGTTTATAATTTAAGCCTCTTCCATAATATGTTTTTCAAGACAATTCAGTTGCTAGGTCACAGCCAAAGAGCTATACATGTAACTGTCCTATTTATTTTTTTCTTGCAGGGATGGGCACGGCTGATGAGTGTGGGACAGAAACAACTTGTACGTGCTAGGAACACCCAGCGAAAGCCTGCACCTCCCACAGGCTGCTCCCCCACGTTTCCCAAGGGAGAACCCAACCCCCCACTCGGAGCATCTTCCCTTTCTAGGAGTAAATTTCACTTTGCGTGGTCCTTACGAAGCACTTTTACTTTCTTTAATCAGCTCCACATACAGAATTACTTCTACTTAATAAGCCAGACTGCCCAGCTGTATGCCCCACCGATGCACAGACAGCGCCAGCTACGAGAGTGGGGTTTGCAGCAGCGCAGGCGGCAGTGCCTGTACAGCGTTGCTCTCCCCAACACAACTAGAAGTCAAAGGCAGTGAAGCACCACGCTGGATTTGGGCTCAACACTTGATTCTCCCCTTCCTTTTTGAGTGTAAGATGTTCCCTTTCTACTATTACAGGCTTCTTAAGTACTGTTGAGTTTCACTGGGGTTAACCCCCACAAAACTTCATTTGCACAGGAGGTGTTTTTAAGCTGAATTTTGTTTCCAATTTCTAAGCACTTCCCACCTGCTGCTTCCACCCAAGCTCAAAAAAACACTACCACACCAAAACAGTTCCTTTGCCTAGGAAAGGGGGCAACCAGCCAACTCCTCCCCCCTACAGCCCCACAGGTACAAATTGATGTGGCTGTGGGAACACTCCCATACCATGCCCAAGGACATACACTGTGTCCCATCCCTCCAAGTGACCATTTTCTGCCACGCTGAAAACATTTCCTTGATTTAGGCAAGTTGCTGCTGTGCTACCTGCCAGAGGAGCAGGGGGGAGGGATGGAAAAATCGGAGGAAATAAGACACTGTCATGGAAAAAGTTGTAGGAGCTTGCCAAAAGATGTAGCTTTATCATACGGCTAATTAGCTCCCTCAGGAATGGTTCTGCTAGGAGGAACTGGAAGAGAAATACGTGTTGTCCTTAGGGCTTGCTGCAAGAGACCTGACCTGTGCATTTTGAAACAACCCACAGGATTACCTGGTTCTGCTCCCGAGACCTCCTTGTGCAAGCGCTCCAGCCGAGCTCCTGCACGATTTTTCGCTCCACGCTGTCCGCGACACCAAGGTGCTCACACGCGCTCACAGCAGCCTTCCCACGCTGACGCTACTTTGTCTAAAAAGTTGATAGAACAGCCGTGCTCACTTATACTCTGGAAGTCAATTGTATTTTCAACAAGAACGGTTACTGACAGCAGCACGTGCGCTTTCACAGCCGTACAGCTACACAGGCTTTTCTTCAGTGCAGCCACAGGCCCCGGGGACAGAAGTGTGCTGCGGGGGTCTCCATCAGGGCACCGCACCCGCAGCCGCCAGGGCAGGCTGCAAGGCCGTGTCTCCTGCTCCCTGGGGAACCTCGTGCTAGGGACTGCAGGCGAGCAGGGCTGCCCTTACAGCAAGCTGCGTTACCTGTAGGTCTCTTCACTTTGCGTCCAAAACAGCATGGCCAGCGGGGCCGGGGCAGTGACCGTCCCCCTGCACTGGGCACTGGTGCGGCCGCCCCTCGAATCCTGGGGTCAGCGCTGGGCCCTCACTGCAGGGGGGACATTGAGGGGCTGCAGCGTGTCCAGAGCCGGGCAGGGGCTGGGGCACGAGTCCCATGGGGAGCGGCTGGAGGGGTGGGGGGGTTCAGCCTGGAGAGGAGGGGGCTCAGGGGGGACCTCATCGCTCCCTACACCTACCTGAAACAGGGTTGCAGGCGGTGTGTGTGTTGGTCTCTTCTCCCAGATAAGAAGTGACAGGACAAGCTGCACCAGAGGAGGTTTAGATTGGGTATCAGGAAAAATGCCTTCACAGAACGGGTGGTCAGGCACGGCCACAGGCTGCCCAGGGACAGGGTAGAATCACCATCCCTGGGGGTGTTCAGAAAACACCCAGATGTGGTGCTCAGGGACAGGGTTTAGAAGTCGGCTCAGCTGTCCCGTGCTGACAGTCGGATGTACCATCTCAAAGGTCTTTTCCAACCTAAATGATTCTATGATTGTACAAAGCACCAAAAAACAACAGTAATTTTTGCTGGCCATGTTTTTATTTGTTTTTCATTTTAAACAGGGGAGCCAATGATACATCCAGTATTTCAAAAAATCAGAAGGTAAAACAAATTTTCAGAAGACTGAGATGCTACATGCTATATTTAACCTAATTTTATTCATGCTTGCTTTTGAGGGGAGTTGAGAGTGGGACAGGAATCATTCAGTAAAAACATACAGTAAAAACAAAATTTCTCACCATATAGAACTTTAACCTACAGTAATGTTGTACCTTAATTATTTCCATGCACACAACTAACATTACAAAATTTTTTAAAAATAAACACAATTAAGACTTCTAGGAGCATTTGATAATAAAGCAATTCCTAATTTCTTTTGTAGAGATCAAGCACCTCCAATTACAAATTCCTATACACAGTGAGTGCTTACTTGAAATGAAAACTAAAAAATAAAAATTAAAAAAATGTATTGGATAGCCTCAGAATAAGCCGATGTTAATATATATCCAGCTATGTAGGCAATAAAACCATAGTGCTAAACGAAAACTTTTATCTGAAAAGTAACTCAAAAATTGACTTTCTATAATTACAGAAATATACTTATTTGCTAAAATAAATAAAAGTGCTGCATATTAACACTTCACTATAAAGAATGCATACCAGAACATTTATAAATATTGAATGATTTTCAGTAAGAATAGCTACTACAATAATGCTGGCTAAATAGAAGTGCATAATGAGAAGCACTATGGGTGGTTAATGTTTTGCCACATACTGCTGTTACCTTGAGGTAGATAACACATGCGTACCAAATTCTGCATTCATTTCAGTTGCTGCTGGTATCATGTGTCTAAGAAATGTGTACAGTATGAAAAAACTCTAAAATACGCATGAATGAAAAAATGTTTTGGGAAAAATAGATATTTTCATGCAATTATGTACAGTCTCACTGTGTAAATTTCAAGGCAAGGTTCTTTTTCTGCAAAACATGGACACTGTTTTACTGAGAGAATGGTTTTTGTTTTTTTTTTTTTTTACTTGGTTTAGTGCATTTTTTGTTACCTCCTGCATTTTGCATTATTTTGCTCTATTCATTAATTTTGTGTGCAAACGACATGCCAGTTTAAAAACAAAACTAACTCATGTAGAGAAAGTAATTCTGGATTGTAAAAACAATGGTAAACAGAAAACTAATGAAATCCATACCAAAATTACACCGTCTGATTCAAGTAAAAAAATTACTTACACTAGTAATAAAAAAAGACAAACACATCTCATGAATATAAAAGAAATGTCTGCTGAGTGTTTTAATTTAGATGTTTCAGAATGCTGCTGTACGTTTTGTGGGGAATCTGGGGAGATGATTTCATAGCAGAAGGTGTTAACGTGGCCTGTATTGATTTCAGTGGCGAACCAACGGGGCTGTGAAACTGAGGAATACCTATAGCCTCAAGCTGCTTGTTGAAGAGGAGTTCTCCACTGTTACTGAGAAAGCTCTCTTCTCTTTCCTTCTCCCCAAGCTTCCCCTCTTCTACTGGCTCAGGTTCTAGCATTTCAGCATCTTCTTTCTTACTAAAAAATTTGTCCAAATAACTGGTGTAAGTATTTTCTTTTTCAACCTGTTCATCTTTCCTGACTTCACAACAGAACTGGTCTATGAGGAAGCACTCCTCCCCGCTACTTACAAACTGACTGTCCCAAGAAGTTTGGTACAGAGCTTCTAACTGTGCCAAATTAGCCATTCCTTTTTCCTGCTTCTCTCTGCTTACTGACTTTGATATTAATCCTTTCAACTCTATCTGAGACACTGAGCTATTCAAGTCATTTAATTTATCAACATCAGTAGACTCGTGTTGTAAACTAAGCTGAATGGTTTCTGCTATGAACGAATCAAAGTCAAATCCTTGATTCTTCTCCCTTTCTTTTTCAACGAGTTGCTGTGATGCTTCCTCAAGTGCTATCTGAGCTTTCACCAACCCATTCTTTTCACATTTAGACTTGCCTTTCTTATCAGACTTTTCTTTGCTCTGTTCCTTCCAGTTCGAAAGATCTATAATAAGCTTGGGCTCATAGTAATGGTTAACTTCACTGTCTCGCCAAACTAAGTTATCTAGGTACGAAGATGACCTCATTTTGTAATTACAAGTGTGACTACATTCCAGATCACAGTACTTGTTTTCATGGTGATCTGAATACTGCCAGCAAGGCTCAGTAGAGAAGTGGGTGTCAAAGGCAGGATCCTCCAGATACTTTTCACGATCTCCATCCAAATATTTGCGAGGATCTACTTGCACTTCTTCCTCATCAGTAACATCAGAAAGAGCCCTTGGATCACGCTGAACTTCATCAGCTTCATAGTTATTATGAATAGGCCAGTCATGGTCTGAAAACTGACTTTCATGGTATCTGTAAAACAATTTCCTAAGCGTTAGCAGCTAAAAACCAGTCTTCTAGCTCCCGAGACAGAGACAGTTAAGTTTTGAAATTCCCTTACGGAAGAATGACAATTCAACATAGATAATGATTTTCCTCAATCCAACTGGGTACCCCTGCCAGGTTTTTAATTTAATCTGGCATAAAGCAATCCTCACATGCACATCTGAAAGATTTAAGTCCAGAATTACGTACAACAGCTCACTCCATTTACAGAACTCTTTTAAAGTGTGTTTAACTGATCTTAAACGATGACTGTAAATCTCTTTGGTATTACATGCACTAAGGATTGAACAAGACAATCACACTTAAAACTATTTATTTTTTAGAGAAATATTTTTTGGGGAAAAGAGTAACAGAAAGATTAACTTTAGATTCTAGAGCCTTGAGTGCTTCAGCATATCCAAGTCAGTCTAATCATTTATAAACTCAATGACAATGCACTGCCTGCAAGGGAAAAGTTTATTCTCAGGCCAACTTAATAAGAAGAAACAAACAAAACCCAAAATTATGCCCACGAAGCAACGTTACTTCAAGCACACCACCACTCAGTTATGTTACATGCCACAGTAAGTGATAAATTTACCTTTCCCAATTATAAATATGGCTGTGACTCTCATCCATCAGCAGAATATCATCAACCTCATCTTCAATGTGAAAAGGATGACTTGAAATAGGCTCATCCGTTGGAAAGGAATAAATGCTCATATAAGGATGGGACAAAGCTTCTTCTGCTGTCAATCGATCCATGGGACTAAATGTCAAAATTTGCTCCAAAAAGTCCAGTGCTGTGGAGAAAAATTTATCATTAAATAGGAGAAAAACGACATTTTAAACATCTAGAATTTAAGATTAAGGTGCAATGCTTTGCTCTAGAGGTGTGGATTTGTTTAAGAGTAACCACCTGTGAAGTATCAGCTACTAACTGCCAAATATGCATCCTGTAGCCACAGGAAAGCTAGAAGAGTAGAGGTCAAATCTAAGATCAATAATAATTTAAATTAAAGTGGGAGGAAAAAAAATACTAAGAGACAGAAGGCTTTAAGCTGAATCAGTATCCAGCAACAGCTATCAGGAAACATTGCTGTCAGTTTGATTGGGAGACTTTTAAAAGCATTTGAAAGACAGTTGTTTCATACTGACTCCATTCTAATATCCCCTTGTATTTAGAAGGGCCATGTCTCAAAATAGAGTAATAGTGCAAACAGGTCCTGCAGAGATTCAGAATTCTACTCCAAAGATGACTGAGTAGCTATTGTGTAAGCAAAATCTTTTTTATTACAGCAGAAGACAGTCTTTCAGAGAACACGCAGGTTCTTCCAGCTGAAACTTGCTTTTAACAATCACACACATGTACTGTGAAGTTGCTCACTATTTAATGACTTTGAAATACAGACTATTTTTCTGAATGACTTACCTTCAGGACTGATGCCTGGAAGCAGCTGAGTTAAAGGTTTGTGTGGCTCAGTCATATCGTTTCGAATGTAAACTGGAATTACATTGAGAAGCTCCTGACGGTCCTCCTCATGTACAACAGGAATTGATTCTAGGATCAACTGCATCTGTTCAAGTTCATGCGCACCTAAGCACCAAGAGAAAATACAAGCTGCCATTTCCACTTCAAACACTTGTGATCCCTGTACATGAAAGGCATGTCCAAATTTTGTGCTCCGAGCAGCTATTTTCGGTAGAACACTATTATCTCCTACGCTGAAGTTCTAAATTTGAATGATAGTAAGTCTGAAGAGCTCTCAAAAATGCTGTAGCGTATGAAGAATTACAGAGCTGCTACACACAGATAAAGCAACCTAATCTTAAGCTCTGGCAAGGATGTTTTTACCACGGATGAGGTAGTCTACAGCATCACCCTGTCTTTTTGTTATATACTATACACTGCAATCCTCCCCTTTCAACTGATCCACCTATATTTGGCCTCACTTTGAATTATATGTCCCTTTATTAATAAAAACAGTAGTGGCTCAGCTCAGCAAGAGATCTTACAGGCCACAACCATTTGTATTAATATTCTACTTTGAAACCCGGTATTACTGTCAGGTGCAAGACAACAACAACAACAAAATCACCTGTCAGTTAAGCAGTGCAACCTTGGTTTTAAAAAAAAGCAAACACACAAAAAGACCTGTATTACAATTGAAAATATAGTATACTTTTAGTACTATCTGAAGTCTCCCGGGTAAGAACTGTAAGGGTCTATACAGCAGGTCAATTTTGATTAATCAACAACATCTTATTCAGTGTAACTGGAGTACCCAGAAATACAGCTTGTCTACCTCGATTTATTGTTCAGCTCCAAGAAGCATGTAGCATCCTAGAGATTCAACTAGCAGATGAAACTACATAGGATTATTTGCATGCCAGCATTTCCCTCCTTCACCAAGCGGCTCTGGGTGATCATCAGCAATACTGACGCATGTGACATTAAATAAAAAAATAAATGGGGACAGAAAGAGACTGTACCATCTCCAAATCTATGCACTATCACTTCAGTTTGCATGGCAATGCACTGGACATCCTACCATGCATCTGCCAGATGACCTAAAGAAAAGCTGACCAAGACCTACATTCCCCAAATGAATCAGCACCGCCTCCTGTTAACTTACCTGCAAGACTGAAAAAGCTCTTTTGTTCTCCTACTTCAGACTACTACAAATTACTTGATACAATTATCAGATGTTACACTGCCTGCAAATTGCTGGAAAACAGATTCTACCCTATCATTATTTCCACCATAAAAATTAATCAGCTTGCTTTCCACTAGAAGTGAAATGAGCATTTGAAATACTCATTTAGAAGAAAGAATTAGAGAGGTTACTTGGAACAGCTATTGAGTTCCTCTGCCTCCTTCCCTCCCTCATGCCAGGTATTCTGCAATTTTTATCTGCATTCTTCCTTCCCTTTCCCACCAGCTTTCCAGACACCAGGATTCCTAAGGGATGGTTCAGAAATAGACAGGAAGTTGCAAATTAACCGAATCAAGCCCTCCAAAGAACTTGGTAAAATAATTTTATTCAGAGTCTCAGGACAGGCTAACTACCCTATCTCCAACCATTTTCCCTTTCCAAATGCATGAAGAAGTCCACTCTTCTTTATCAGAAAACTACAGCAGTGCTAAATTTTCAGAGGGACACACCTAGAAAAATATTTTTAGATGTGGATATCCACAGAATGCCATTAGGACACATAAACGAGCCTACAAACTTTGGATTTTGGTTACTAAGAACGAGTTTAAAAAGCAAAATTCTAGCTTACTACACAGCTACCAGACAAATAAAAACTTTTGGCTTTTTTTGAGTAGCATTGGTATTTGCCAGAACACTAGCAGTTGTAATCAATATATGCTGAAATCCACATACTTTCTCCCACTACTCCACTATTTTCCAGTGGAAGCGCTTGATGCAATGGAAACCTAATAAATCTCTTACCAGCTGAGAATTTAATACACTAGGGACACTATTCCAGTAGTTAGTAACTCAATGAGTTAGCAACTCACTGCAAGTTAAGAAAAACCTTTTTGCATACTAATCGCCGATTTCTATAAAATAATGATTTCAAGGTGACAGTAGTCCATTATAGCACTTAATGGGAAAAAGCTCTCAATTTCATTACCTTGATGTACAAACCAAAGAATTACTGCAGAGGTGTGCTTCTAGTCCACATGTATCTAAAGGAATGGGAGCTTCAAAATGCAAGTTCAGTTCTTACGAGATTTTATCTGTATTATGCCAGTAATTTAGACCAACAGGAGCAAATCCAAGAGTGAACCTGAATGAGACAGCTGCTGCTGAGGCCCCAGGGTGCACACAAAATAAGCATTTACTCTAGACTAGCTCATCTGCTCCCGTGGACTGAATGCCTATCAGCAGGTGGAGCACACTGGGTGATCTCCTACAGAGCAAATGACAGTTTCATTTTATCTAAAGAGACTCTAGTTCATGCACTGAGCTAGATCAGGATGGCCATCAAGTGATTTGCTTCAAAAATTTGTTCCTGATCCTAACCAAAGCACTGATGTAGATGCACCCAATGTGAGCAGAGCATTGTTTCCTAAATTACAAGATTCGGCGGTTACACATTTCCTTGGTATGCCACACTAAACCGTAGTCCTCCCTACTCTACTGAAACAAAGGTCAGGTCAAAACAGCCCACAGATGACAAAAAAATAGGAATGGGGAAAAAAGGGCCGCTCTTTCATAATTTAAAATATAAAGAAGTAAGAAGTGATTAGGGTGACTACATAAAAAAAAAAAGTCTTTACTAGTAAGATACTCAGGGCATCCATAAGCCTCAAATACCCCCTGGATACACCCATTCACTAAAACATACGCATTTAGAATACTTCTAGGCATCCAGTAAGTTTAGTTTAATCTAACTACAAACAGATTTACCACATACGAGTAGTAAACTAAACTGTGATATTTACCTAAATATGCACCAGTATGAGTAACAGAAGTGGAAATGTCTTCTGCTTTACAAATACACCAATTTATAGTTTATGTAATTGTGTAATAATATAGCATATCCTGATAGTCAATGACTATTGATATTAGCCATGAGAATCAGCTTTTCTTGATGAAGATAACTAAGCAGTACTGCTCCTTTTAGAAACTGACACACAGATTTTTATTCTACCCACCTGCAAAGAGGGTCTTCCCAGTCAGCATTTCAGCAAAGATGCAACCTGCAGCCCACATGTCGATGGCTTTAGTGTAGTTGTTAGGAGAAAGCAAAAGACGGGGTGACCTGTACCATTTAGTAACCAATCCTTCAGAAAGATGGCCCTAATGAAATTAATTAAAAAAAGCTTAGATTTTTAAAGAGGTAAATTATTTGTTTCCTATTTTTTAATGTACTACAAGATTTTTTGGTCTCAGGGTCCTAGGGATAGTACCATGTGCCCCCTACTACACCCTTCTACCTTTTAAAATGGAACTGCAATATCTTTATGAGTGAATAGCAACAATATAGAAGTATAATGCTATTTATTAGTCAAATGAGGTACTGCAGCAAAACTTCCTTATTCCCAGATGTGAAATAAATGCAGAGATGATAATGAACTCTTTTGTGAAACATCATCTAAACCAGGAAGACCATATCTTTAAATTAACCCCCGAAAGCAGCCACACTTGCACACTATGAATGTATCACTTACAAACTTATCTAAGGCTTCTACAGTTAAGCCTCTAAACATTGCTCTTAATCTCAGGTTCTGTATTCACTGTTAAAAGTCTGCTTTTTGGAACACATCTAGTTAAAAAAAAAATAAATTATTTTATGCTTGCAGTAGTTCTATCCGAGACAAAACATGCCATCCAGAGACCTGTTTTACTCTATTTGCAAGCATTCCAGTTTCCTAACGTGATATCCCACCTGCTAACGAGGCCCTCCACAGACTATCTATCTCTGCAAAAGTGAGAAAGATGCTATTTTAAGAAAGCAATGTTGTCAGTGTATCGCTTAAATATTCCCCCTCTTCACATACCTTGTGGGAATAATGAGGATCCATGATTCGTGCAAGACCAAAGTCACCAATCTTCAGCACCAAGTCTTCAGTATTAATGAAAAGATTAGCTGGTTTGAGATCTCTATGCAGAACATTTGCAGAGTGAATATACTTGAGCCCACGTAGCAGCTGGTACATGAAAAGTCTGGCATGATCTTCCAGTAAAGGGCCTTGCTCTAGCAGATTAGCCAGATCTGTCTCCATGTATTCCTGGACAATGTAAACACAGTTCAATTCTGTAAGGGAGCCCACATCATCTGTTAACTGGCTTCCACTAGGACCAAGAATTTCAAATACTTTGACAATGTTATCGTGGTCAAGTCTTCTAATAATTTTGATCTCACGTAGAGCATGTTTAACACTCTGGGGATCTGTAAGGACAATTTTCTTGACAGCCACTCTCTTGTCACAGTCATTATCGACAGCAGAAAAAACTAAGCCATTTCCACCACAGCCCAGTGGTTTTAAGTCCATATACCGAGAGCCCAGATCAAAACCATGAATGTTCATGAGACTTTCAAATTTTTCTGCCATTTTAAAATTCTTTACGTTTCTTTTTCCTCAAACTACTAAGCTTCTGTAAACACGCGGAGACACTTCCACTGGTATCTGAAGAAAAGGTCTTACAGAAAGGGAGAAGAAACACTTGGCTTTGACTGCAAGATGGTTTCTTGACACTCTCATTTCATTATGAGCCAGCCAGGCCTGTTGTGTCCCCTTGAATTTAGAGCCTGTAAGCTCTAGAACTCAAACTGAGCATAAGATAGAAAGATTGCAGCATTCATAGTTCAAGAAAGGTGCAGCATTTCTGCAGACATTGAAGAAAATACTCACAAGAAACTCAAACGGAATGAAATGACATACTATGCACTCAGCTCTACTGTGCTAAACTGGTTAACATTTAACAAAAATGTGAATAAATATGCACATAATAGGCTTCTATTAACATCCTCCTCCTCACAGTGCAGATACATTCAGTGTTGGACTGGTCCTGAGCAGCGTCATTCTATGGTGCTGGTAAGCACTATTTTTTTTTTCTTCTTCTTCCTCCTTTTTCTGTCCTTTGTTTACAGTCTAGTTAAACAGGAAACTGGCAGCTCTTGATTTACAAAAGATGCCTTCTGTTAATGATCAGGTGGCTCCAGCTCACCACAATCACAATCAAAGCTACCATCCATTTTACTCCGTGACAACCTGAAAAGGAGAGAAAAATACATCAGTATTCTAGCACATACAGAAGTTTTCCTCCTCTCCCCACTCCTTAAGTTGTCCTAGATATACAACTTATTTAACGTCCAGTTACAAAATAAGAAGCTATCACAGAAGCTGAACTAATTAGAAATGACACATACCTTTCATACTTGTGGAAGAAAACTGACAACAACCACCTACCACCATTTCTAAGCCTATCCTGTGAAAGGCTTAGATACAACCTATTGAGACTATGAGGCACACAATAAAAAAATCCTGCTGGATCTTAATAAAGAAGGGAATATCACAGAAAACTTGGTAATTGTCCAATATAGCTGTTAAGAGACAGGTCAGAAACAATTCAGTCACTAAATTTTGGAATAATTCTCTCCACTAAACTTTTACTCAAAGACAAAATCAGGGTTTTAACTATTTCAACATAGTAAGAGATAACTGGGTTCTGTTCTCATGAAAAGGGTAAGGTTTGTGAACTCTCAGTATTTATTGAGTTGCCAGAATATATAGCGCACATCCGATGCCACTTACAAAGCTTGAAACCTTATGATTTTGGATAAAGTTTATGAACACCTGAAATCATAAATGTGCCTCTACAGAATTATTGTTACAGGAATCACAGGGATAATTCCCACATATTAGACAAATACTATTACTTTATCAATTACTTCTACACTTACCCAACCTCAATTACAGAGAAAAACTTAACAGCAAGTACCTTTTACACAGTAACTGATATATTCTATAACCTTTTCCCCTAACATATGGGGACTTTCAGACATAATTTATTTTTCAATAGTCTAATGAATGCAACTTCTATTTATGAAAACAAAGGTGGTGATTTTCTCAGTAAGGTTTCCCGTCTGCAACAGCAGAACGCAGTCATAAAGACCACATGTTGCATTTTTGCACAACATCCTCTTTTCTTTTAAATGATCAAAGATGCCACAAAGGAAAGACTCAAAGGTGTACCTTCTTGCAGTGTGGTAAGGTTTGGGCAATTCCATTACAAGTCACTTGTATATTCTTCCCCAACAACTATAGTGCATGTCAAACCACTAAATGTCTGCTGTTCGATCTTAGATTTGCACATTTCGGCTCTTCGCCCAGCTCTCTAAATAAATGTAAAGTTCTCCAAACTACCCCAACACCTTAGATTAATTCTATGAGCGCTTCTCCTTAAAACTGTGCTCACACTTCAATGGGACACCCGGGACCAAGCTAAACAAGTCTCCCCACTCCTAACAGGGCAGCAAGAGCAGCTGACAAATCATTAACATATTCTAAAGAATGGCCTCAATTCACTAAAGTAATCAGAATTGCATGCAGAAATAAATAAAAAAAATAATGAAGGCAGGCATACTGGCAAACAGAAACAAGGCTGTTTCACCACATTTAAATGCTACCATTCGTTAGGCTCAAGCCTGATGGCCACCAAGACACACAGCCCCAACGTCCTGGCTCACTCCCTTCTGCCACAGCGCCTGCCTCCAGGTGTGTGTACAGCCACACGACAAACACAGGAAAGAAGGAAACACATTCCACCCCCTGCTGGGTTGTTTTTTGTTGTTTTTTTTTTTTTTTAAAAAGATCACCAAATGTAGGATTTCTAAACTGAAAAGCATCGAGCTGCCCTCTACTGATGTGGTAGAGTACCCTGGCAGAAGGGTGATCTTCAGAGCCTTCTTTAGTTGGCATGCGTAACTACTGCCTTGAGATTCCTTTCTCCGCACACTGCCAAGAGTCCTAATTTTAGACCTTGTTTTACAATTATATTATTGTAATGTTATTATATATATATATATAATGTTATTATAATCTCAGTACAAACATAATGAGGTAACACTGTTACTTTAAATTTCATGTTAACTCAAGATCCAAAGCCTCTGTTCAAACACCCTGCAATAAGCTGTATTATAGATCCTTGGGACCATCTAAAGCCAGTTGTATTCTTCCCCATAATTAGGCTTATTGTTTTGCACTGCTGATGTCTTCAATATGTAGCCATACCAATCAGTTTTCACCAGCTGGGTGACACATCTGGAACCTCTCTTTTAGCTAGTTCAATTAAACAGCACAGGAACAGATTCAAAAAGATGCCCATCAGTAGCAAGGAGTAGGATCTGCTGATCTCTTCACTGTAACTCCAACCTTACTCCTTACTGCCATGACTAAATGAAGCTGTCAGCAGAACTACAACATGAAAGCAGTAAAGAGACTGGGAGTTATGGCCCTCTTGCCTACTGAGTCTCGATTTTCATTCTGCGTCTCTGAAACGATGCATTTTTAATCATCAGCTTATACTACATCCTTCCACTAGGTGACTACTAATAACAATGTTTTCAGAAGGTATACAACGATTTTCAGAATCAGAGTGATTTAGCTAAGAAAACAAACGCCGACAACATAAGCAACCCATTGCAGCCTTCAATTTGACCTGATCCTGCTACAAACTTCCTATCTAACTAGGAGCAAATGACTTAACCCCAAAGCCCCAAAAAGCAGGGCTCAGCTACCACCCAACACAGGATCTAGTCCTAGGAAGCTGACCAGGAGGCAGCCCATCTACCAAACAGATACAGTACCTCACCTAGCAAAAATGCCCCGCTACTAAACCAGATTAATTTAAAGATTCAGTAATTGAGTCATCTTTTGTTTACTGCCACTGAAAATTCTAATTTGGCAGCTGACAATGCTGTAGTAGGTTCATATATCCTTGTCTAAACAAACAAAAAATCCTCAGGCTTCTAAACTAACCCCATGCACTAACTACACTTACCTCCTCTTTCACATTAAAGAGCTACCTTCACTGTGCCAGTTTGCTCTCTCACCTAGCACAGCCCTTCGCTCGCATGCTACAGCCCCTTCTACAGCCCCTTCGGTGCCGTTGCCTGTCAGCCGGCCCCTCAGCCAGGACTGCAGCTCCCAGAGCATCGCTTGCGCCAGGGAAGCAGCTGAACTCTCACTTCCCCATCCACGAGTTAATAGCAAACAGACATTTAAGACAATTAGTCCCATGGACCAGAAGCAAATAGGAGGGACAGAATATAAAAAGTTAACCCCAAACTTGCCTTCACTCTAAGGTAATTACTTCAGGGGTAATCAGCTAGAAGAAACTGAGGCTTTTCTCAAGCCAAAAATAAGCTCAGAGTAACAAATTTTCTTCTTTGCATTTTATAGTAATTTTTAACTTTGGAAAATGACGAGGTGGTTTTTTTAAAACATTAATACTTATGAAGAGTGACCTCAACAGCCATTAAGTTTACTTATTTTCAGTTTCAATGAAAGTTGTAACTGTCAGCCCAACTGTCTTGAAAATATAAACTAAATAAACAAAACTGACAAATTGCTCTTCAGTTGTGTAACATGCTCTAATCACTTGAAACACATGATGGACTATAGTATAAAAAAAAAGGAGGGAGGGGTTATCACCCCAATTTGTGCCACATAGGCTATTCACGCAGGCACTGATGTTTTCATTTAGGCTGTCACCTTGCCAAGGCTACCTCTTTTTTTTTTTAAGCAGTACTTTTATTCTTTCCTCCCACAACATTTAAAGAAGGAAACACAAAGAGACTAGTTTCTTAAGTGGTTTAAAACTACGCTTTTAAAACAGATCAGTTCTCAGGAGAGGGCAACATAAGTGACCCACAGAAGGGCTGTCATCTTTGACATGATTCCCTGTGCTGGCAGACATCATCACACCCGACCAGCTTCACGCATTATGCAAGCTGCCCCTTCAATTCGTGCTCAACTTCTGCACGTGGATTTATCACAGTTTTCAGGAAACAGGATGTACATTGAAAAACGTCAAGTATGAGACGTTTACTTTTTCAGAAATACAAATAAGACTGAAAGATACCAGTTAATTTGATTACACAGACCACATAATGATCAAATCATTAGTCACAAGAGAAAGACCAAGAATGACTAATGACATATTATACAACTTGCTAAGTACTATCCCTTTGACTATAAAAATACGGGGCACAGAAGTAATTTTTTTTTTAGATCAGCCACGTTGCAGTCAGTAGGCAGAGTGAGTCATCACCCAACTCTTGAAACTGCCGCTTTTCTAAAGCCTCCTACTTGCCCCCCACGCTGTTTAGGGAACTCTGTACTGGCAGTCAGCAATGTTACTATTAGTTTATAAGCCTTACCGAAGCATCTGTAAAAGCACACAAAAATCCACCGGTTTTCTGTATCATAAATCTAAACGGTTCGGTCCTCCCTGCGGGTAATTCACGGAAGGCTGACAGCCGAAGAAGCCCGCCACCAGCCGAGCACAGCCTCCCGCACCCGGGCGGCGCGGTGCCTGCCCGCCGCTCCACAGGCGGCCAAACCGGGCAGAGGGCAGCGGGCCCGCGGCCGCACACGCCAGGCCAGGGCCCCAGCCAGCGGCCCAAACACCCAGTTCCCATTTTAGCTTTACAGCACACGTTTTCTGAGCCCGATTACCAAACCAAAGCCTACCTCTATCCTTAAGCCACCGCTTTCTGGAACTGGCAACCGGGTTTATAAACACACCGCGCTATCGTGACGTTACTTTTACACACACACGTATATGAAAAGCTTGTTGGCACCAGCGCTGTTATCAACGTTCGCACCGGCCGTATGACCGTTTCCTTCGCCAACAAGCCGGCCAAGCCAGCCGCCGGCGGGCCGCTCCGGCCGGGCACTGCGGTAGCCGGCCGGCATCGGGAGGGAAGCTGCCTCTCCCAAGGCACCTGCTCCGCCGAAGGCCGCCGCTCCGGCCGCCTCTCCTCCAGCTGTTTTCATAGTGCCTGGAGCTACTCAAGAAAAGCGCTAAGTCCCTTTTCCCACAGGAGATGCCCGGGACTCAGGGGAGCCAGCGGTACCTGTCCCCACGGCTCCCGGCTGGGAGGCGGCGCCGGGCCCCCAGCGCCGCAGCCGAACTTCCGCAGCCTGAGGAGAGGCCGGGCCGCCGCCCGCAGCCGGCCGGGCAAAGGGCATCCTTCCTCCCGCCGGGGCGGGCCACCTCGTCCCGCCGGCGCCGCTCCTCCCTCACACCCCCTGCAGACACCGGCGACCGCCCGGGCAGAGGGGGCTCACCCGCGCCGTGCCCCCGGCCGCGGGGCCGCCCCCCGGCCCGGCGCCCCCGCGGGCCGCCGCAGCGCGGAGCACTCTACCTTCAAACGCCCTTCAGGGCGCGGACACCGCCCCCGGCCCCGGGGGCCCCACTCCGGCGGGAGAGGCGACCCCCAAGGGCCCGGCGCGGCGCCGCTCGGGCCGCAGCCGCCGGCCTCCAGGAGCGCCCCCCTGGCGGCGCCACGCGCCCGCCCCGCCCGCCCCGTCGGCGCCCGCTCGGCCCCCTCACCCCGGGGCCGCTGCCGCCGCAGTGCGGAGGGACCGAGCCAGCTCCCGGCGGAGCAGAGCGGGGCGCCGCGGAGCGCAGCGGGCCGGGCCGGGGGGCGCCGCCACCGTCCGGCGAGAGGGAACAAAGCGCCTTTGTGCGCCGGGGCCGGGCCCGCGCGTGCGGCGGCCGCAGACCCCCCCCTCTCTCCCCACCCCTCACCGCCGCCTCGCCGGCCGCGCCGCTGCACTCACGGGCCTTCCCAGGCTCATCGGGGGCTGCGCTGCTCACACGGCCGGGCCCCGCTGCCCCGCCACCGCCTCCAGCCCGGCGCCCGACCGCCTCGCTGCAGTTGCCGCTGCCGCAGCCGCCGCCATGTAACCCGGCGCGGAGGGCAGGGAGGGGCGGTGCCAGCGGCGGCTCCGCCTCCGCCTCCGAGAGGCGGGGCGGGGCGGCGCGGGCCGGGGGGCGGCCGCGGCGGGCGGGCTGACGGGCAGCGCCGGCCGGGCGGGCCGGTGGCCGCTCACCGCGCGGAACGTTGCCGATGGCTGCGACGCCCTCCCGAGCCGAGGGAGCGGCTGAACTTCTCCCCAGCGGGCTGGGCCCGGGGCCGAGGCGGGACACCCCCTCGCCGAGCGCTCGCTTCGCAGCCTAGCCTCCCTCCGCGGAACGCGGCTGTCGGCAGCCCGTGTGCCCGGGGAGCTTCGCGGAGCCTTAGAGCTCACTTGAGTCAAACCCGTCGAAGGAGCGGGCCTAGCGGAGCGAGGCGCGGCCGCTGCGCACTGCCGCCGAGCTCGGCTCGAACTGGAGGCCTGCGGGCACAGACGGTGGGCCTCCAGCGCTGATTAACCCGCAAGGCTTCGATTACAATTTTTGCTTCCTGCTCCCGAGTGATCGCCGCCGCCTGACGGCTGCCCTCGGGCCATGCTGCCTTTGAGAGCTGCCTGTGACCCGGGCCCTGGCAGTGCCTGACTCGCCAGGGCCCGGGGCTTGGCTTCCTACCCTTTCCCTCGGCCGCAACGGAGCCGAAAGGAGCCCCGCAGGCGGCAAGGGGACCGGGAGGCTGGTGCTGTGCAGCGGGGGGGGTGCGGGGAGGAGGGCCGCACCGGGTCTCCCTTCGAGGGCTGCAGGAGGAAGGGGAGAAGGGAGACAGCGAGGCCCGGGGGGGTCATGAGGCTCGGGGGGGGAGGGGGCGGTGAGGCCCAGGGGGGCAGCAAGGCCCAGGGAGGGCGGCGAGGCCCCCCCACCGTGGGAGCGCTGCTCCTGTGGGTGCTGGTGCCTGGGGTGGGAGCAGTGGTGGTGTGGCTCTGTGGGCCCGGGTCAGCCATCCCAGCTCCAAAACATCCCTCACAGCATAGAAACAACAGCATGGCTAGAAGGCAGCTGGGGGGAGTGGGGGAGGCAGGCTTTCCTTCTCCAAAGGGGACATTCTGGCTCAGGTGTTCTGTGGTCTTAGTGTCATGGGGGGACATGGACGATCCCCCCACAAGCATCTACAAAGTGCTTGCCATTGCTGTCACCCCTATGGGTGCCAGAAATGGTTTCGCTCTCGCTATTGCATCTCCCTAAACAGACATAGGCAGAGATACTAAGTCTACTTTTCCCTGAAAATCACAACTAATACAAGACAATAAAGCAAAATAATTAAAACATTATTTTTTTTCCCCATGAGATTTTTAAAAGCAGCTGTAGTTGGGAGAGAGAGGCATGGAAACACTAGGCCTGTAGGTATCAGGAGCCTTACGCTTCCACCAACACTGTTTTGGAGCAACTCTCAAGACAGGGTGCGGTTTGCCTAGGTCCGTTGCATGCCTTCTCCGTGCAGGATGACTCAGAAGAAGATAAAACATTTGATGCTTATTTTTACTGCTTAAACAGAGGTTATTTATACTAGATAGAAGTTACTCACATTGCATAGGGCCGTACAGCTCACTCTGCTGCCACCTGGGCAGAAGCATCCAATTTACCTTTGCACTTTTAAATTGTAATTTAATTTTCCTAATAAACAAGTCATGCGTCAACGTCCAAGGAGCTCCCTACCCAGCTTCTCTAAAGTTATTTAAAACAACTTTTAAACCCCCTTTCAATTATGAAGCCAAGCATTATCTTTTAATGTAGTCAGATGCATTGCTAACTCTGACATTGCCCCCACTGGCAGGAGAGGCAGCTTGGCCATTTGATAATACAACACTGTACTAATAGCACATGTACGAATGTCAGTAACTGAACTGACACTTTACATTACAATATTTGCTAATTTATGGGCAGCTAACCATGCTGCCAACAGTGGAGAAAAGTCAGAAACAAAGTTGCAGTTCTTCTGCCCACCCAGCAAAACAGAGCTGGAAGATTATAGCGCTGGCTGCTCCAGAAGGCCTGTATTTAAATACAGTCTATAAAAAAACTGCAGGAGTGCATATTTGGAAGAGGTGATGTTAGGACGGCAACCAGAGCCAAGCCACAGAGGAGTGTTTACTTGCACTAAAGGGAGAGATTTGGGACTCAGAAAAGGCAGGAGCAGCAGTGGTTGTATGTCTAAACCCAGAGCTATTTAGTCAATTAAAGAATCCTTGCACCCATACAAAGTATTTTCACTGTGAGAGACAAAAGTGCAAGCTGATCCTAGGGGACTGTAGCAAGGAAAAATTTATATTACAGCCCTAGAAGCATCTGGAGAGTCCATCATCATACTGTGTCTATAGGGAATATTTGCTAATTCTCACACTGCCATTTCAGTCAGGTGGAGAAGTTGCACATCCACGGAGTTTGCTCTGCAGCAGCCCAAACTATTCGAAAAACAGTTTAGCAAACACAGAGGAGACTTGCAGTAAATGGCAAGCTTCCTGCCTGTAAGGAAGCACACACTCACTCGTAAAACTCACATAGTGCAGAAGTACCACCATTTTTCTGGGTTCCTTATTAATAAATCAAGAGCTACTTTCTTTTTTCTTCTTTTTTTTCCCCTCCAAATTCTTTTCTGCCATTCTAAAAGCATAGTCTGTGGTAGGATCTAGTGAATGAGATCCTTCAATCTGGAGGAAAATCATGCAACAAGAAAGAGCATGCTGCAGGAATGTTACTTGTCCTCAGCTTCACTGTTTATAGAATTACAATGCATGTAAGAAAGAGTTGCTCAGAATTTAATTGTGTGTCACATGGCAATTTATAGCTATCTAATCCAGCAAATTGCTAATCTGTTCTCAGGTTTTTAATATCCTATTGATTAGGCTATAAATTACTGTGTCAAATTTTTTCCCAGTTCCCCACAAGAATGCAATTACTAGCATGTAGATGATACGCTATATGAAACCATCCCATTCTAAAACATTTGCAGATGTTAACTGTCAGCAAAATGCAAACTAAGAAAAGAACTGGACTTTGAAGGTCATAAAGCCCAGCAATTAAAAAATAATTAGAACTGAAGCAATGATTCATTTCTTATATCCAAGTTCAAAAAGATCAAACAGTAAATTCCAATGTAATATTTCAGTCCTGTGTGCGAATCGTTACTCGTGGCATAAAAGGGAATTAAGTGTCCACACCCATTGTGATTGGCAAGGGAAGAAAGATTTGGAGACGGTTTGAAAAGGTTGCCCAAGGTGACTTGGCAGCTCCACGCTTTTGTCTCAGTTTCATTGCTTTGCAGGGCTTTTCTGTGGGAAATCTTTGTTTTCTGGCTTTATGCAGCTCACCCTAATGAGTCCAGGTATTTTCAGAAGAGGCTCAGTTTAAGCATGTACCTCATACCCAGCAGCCTCCACCCCCAGTGAAGATTAAAGTATCTAAGGTGATACCTGGTTCTTGCCCTGTCCCGCAGTATCAGTCCCCTGGGCAGCTGAATGTGCTAAGACACACGGGGAAGATGCTGACAGCAGATGGTACCCAGGGCACCCACCTGACTGCTCCTGCTTGACTTACACAGCCTCCCAAGGAAGGGAAGTGTATCCTAGGATACATTTTTGAGGGCTGACCACGCTTCTTACCAAAGTCTCAGATTAATTTTGCGCAGGGATAGGGATGACTTTAGAGCGACAATCCAACTTATTAAAAGGGGATGGGGAGAGGTTCAAGAAACACTTGGTTTCTGCTGCCTCCTTGGCCTGCCTCTGCTTACCTGTGTTCTGCAGAGTGATCTGGGCCCTGAAGTACAGTTTGGTTTCCCTAGCACAGTTCGCAAGCATTTTTAATAGTTTGTTTGGGTCTCCTTTAACTGCCACCTTCTCCAATTAGCCTAGTTCTCTGCAGGTGTTAAGCAAAGCCTTTACAAATCCCTTGGTCTTCCAGCTTACAGTTTCATAGTGCTGACAGTCAGCACAAACAGTGCAGATAAATTTGAGTTTCACTGACAACCTGACAGCTCAGGTAGCTTCACTTCTTGGGCACCTCCATTTCCTGGTAAAGGCCAGACTACACCTTCCATACTGGATGTAGGAGTTTTTTATTTGTTCTTTTTTAACACAAAACATTTTGCTAATGAATGCTCTCTGGGCTTGCAGACTTTATAAAGTTTTCGTAATAGATCTTAAAGTATACTTCATGCCAGCATTATTAGCGGGTAACCACATGGAAGTTGCTATCGTAAAAACTTTGAAGAAATTTTTGTGTCAAAATCCTATTTTAGTTAAAGTTTACTTAGCAGGAGCCAAAGCTGCCTGGGCACAGACAGCATGCCATCACCTCATTTGCACTCACTTGGTGGAATGGGCTTTGCTAGAGCAAGCTTTGTATCGTCTACATTCTGATCAGGAAAGAAGCTATAATAATATTAGGGGACTTAGAAGAAAGGAAAAAGGTAAACCCTAAGATCTTTATCCCTGTGTGAAACAATAGATAGACTGGAATAGTACAGACGATTAACAGAGATCAATTCAGACCAAAGGCAGCAAAGTACAAAGGGCAAATGAAGGTGGAGAAAGAAAGTCACAGAAGATGTTCAACTTTGAGGTTAGAACTAAATGGGTTCTGTGACATACTTTGGAAATTCTGTGAATCTGCAGGAAAGAAAGTCATTAAATGCTTAAAACAGAACAAGTCATTCTTCCCCCTTGGTAGATCATCAGCAATCTAGGACACTTCGGTATAGCTAGCTGCATGCAGGCTCCCTGCTTAATATCATACATTTTTATTAAGTCAGGTAATTCCATTGCCTACTTTTTCTATGTCTTAAGCAACACTTAGCACAGGGGACAGAGCAGCTCAAAGTTGTGGTAATACTGGGAGAAGAGGAAAGCTTAGAAAACTTGCCTTGTAGCTGGTCATCACTGAAATCATCAGCCCTCTGTGTGTGAAATTCACTTGTAGGGCTGGAGCTCTCCTAGATTTCTCAGCTTTTCATTAATTCCTCGTTTAGTTAACCTTGCATAGAGATAGCTATCAGTATTTCATGCACAGAATAGCAAATGTAGAAAAATTTACCAAGGTGGGTAATTAAGGCAGTATGTATTAGGTTTAATCACCTTTTAAAGGATGACTAGCACCAACATTTTCACACTTGGATGCTCCAAGTGACCTGAGTTGCTTCTAACTTCCCAGCGCGTGATGTGTGCTGGAGCCAGGCTGCAGATCCAGTCAGTGGATGAATCTACAGCTGAAAAACATTCTACAGAAAGGAGCAGGGCTGTTGTGACAAGGCAAAGTGTAGGATGAAGTGGAAACAAGAAGCACCAAATGTTTTTTTCCCAGCACTTCAGGTACGAGACGATTCCATGTGCAACAGTTCTCTCCTGTTTGGACCTGCAGGAAGGCACCGCTCTCATCCCCACCTCAAAACCTCAAGTGAAGTAGTCAGGAGAACGTGCCTGCCCACTAAAGTGGCATCAGAGCAATTGTCTAAGGCATCTCCATGCTAGTTATTGCACTGGCTGCAGTGCTGCTAGAGTTGTAAGGCAGCATATTACTGTACAGATATTATTGAAATACCTGTAATACCTTGAGTACTCCAATGTAGGGAGATGCCCTGGAAGCAGGGTGGGGTGCTCTCAGCAAAAAATGCATTTGGTTTTGGGTCCCTACTGGAAAATATGTCAGCTCTTGAGCAGAAGTTATAAAGGCCTGATGATGAATTTATGTAGACCAATTACAGGGTTTTGTAGAACTGTTGCATTTAATTGCAGAACCATACATACTGCTATTAGAACTGTTATTGTTCATTCCTATAAAACAGTAAACTTTCCTACATGCAGCATTTTGATTGCTATTGCATTACAGAGATAAAGCCTCTGCTGTGCAATTGTAAATACAGCTGGTGCTGCAGAGCTTGTCATTTACAGAGAAAAAAAAATTGGTCTAACATTTGCTAACATTTTCACCAACACCAGAATCCTCCTGAAATACATTTACAGGGGGCAAAGCTCAATACAAATACACGGGCATCAGCTAATACACTACTGCAGCAACCTGAGGCTACACAACTCTTACGTATCGAAGAGCAACAAATGTTATCTACAAGCTTACAGGGGGAGAAGGGAGGTACATTGAGCTGAGCATTTCAAACACTTTCAAATATTATTTTTCAATAAACCACATAGGAATGGCATGGCTAGAAGTGAATCTTCATTAGCCATCAAGAAGATGATCTATTGCTGCCACAAGAAACTTGGAAAAGCAATATTAATTGGTCAAGAGCGGAAGAGTCTCAGACCTCTACTGCTACTTAGATTTGTACCCTGTAGAGGCCTTTATGAGTGGGACATGAACTCCAGTCCCACCTAGACCACCTGCAGCACTTTGGAACTTCTTATGGTGGTTTGTGAGAACAAGATGGAGCAAGCTTGATTGGGAAATGCATTAAAAAAATCAAGTCTTTGTTACTCCTCAGGCAAAGGCCATCCTCCATTCACTTTGGCCTGCACACAGCGGTCTCCAGCATGCCCACAGCTCATGGATGCAGCTGTTTCACAAGCAAGCAGCGTATTGAATGGCTAAAGAGAAAAAGGCAAGGAGCACAGTGCCAGCAGGGTCAAGGCAGGCCAGTGGGAAACTGATGTGAGTGCTGTTGCTCAGGGAGCATTTCGTCTGTGGCCAACATGCTTTTTCAGGATTCCCAAAATAGCACTTATCATAAACAGCAGATTGACTGGGAAGCATGCTGCTTCACTTAATGCCTCCTACTGTCCCTGCAGACTCCTACCCCAGCCAGTCTCCAGAGGCTAAAGAGATGGAAAACCTAAGAAATGCGAAAAAATGGAAACTTTTTATAGAACATCCACCATCAAATTATACAGCAAATATTCAGCATCACAAAAGCTACATTGAGTCATTTCTGTTGTATCTTCAGGCATCAAAACACAAAGTTTTTATTTTGCTAAGAAATCAATTTTGGAACCATCTCTTCTCCCTTAATACTCTGTAACTTTTTCTCGGCGCGTGTTGTACTATCTATTTCTAAAGATTTCCACTACAAATACATGGGACTATTCAATTCCCCATATTCCCCAACTCCATTATATCTTAGCTTTTGTTAAGATTTTCTAGGATGTTTCAGGT
Source organism: Falco cherrug (assembly GCF_023634085.1). Lineage (NCBI taxonomy): Eukaryota > Metazoa > Chordata > Aves > Falconiformes > Falconidae > Falco > Falco cherrug. Next base: position 16,738,896 of record NC_073703.1, on the reverse strand, counting down.
TTTCTCAACAGTTTTGAGACACTTGCTGGGAGGGAACACATTTCCAAGCTATTTTAGTTTTCTTATGAAAACCAGGTTTTGCCTATGTGCAAGAATCAGCAGACATTTTATAAATAGCTTTGGACAGCTGACAGGGTATGATGCAAGACCTCAGGCCACTCCACAGAGGGCAACTGTCTGAAATGCTCAGGAAAGAGGGACTTGGACCATTGACTACTACACAGGGGTGAAAAAAAAATAATAAATGATAGATGCACAGAAGCATCATTTACTACAGAGGATATCAGGCTTATGAAACACAAGATCTCAGTCTTATTACAGCTCAAGCAAAAAGTCTATTTGCTTGCAACTACACTACAATGAAAAACAGTAGAATTGAATTCTCCTTTGAAGAAGAAAAACTGACCAGAACTGTCTGAACTTGCTTTGTCTTTTACTCTTGAGGATGAGATTTCCCCTCCTAACACACTGTAAATGCCAACACACATATTGGAGATTCTCCAGACTTCAACTGGTGCCAAACACTGGGATCATCTTCTTACCCTGGCATTTCCCATCAGCTTCAGCAAAGGCTTTTCCAACTCAAACTGCTTTAAATGGGCTCCAATAATAGCTGCTTAGAGGTTAATCTGTGTCTATTCATCTGATCCTAAGAACTGTTCCTCTTTGCAATAGTAATACGGAATGGAGCATCCGCTCCCTGTCTCATCAGCTCTATCAGCTTCCATGAAGATAAAGCACAGTAATTTAACCCCAAATAAATGCTTAGTTTGGAATAGGGGCAAATCTCAGCATTCTTAAGTCCCTGGAAAAACTCTCAACAGATTTAACTTCAACGCAGTGACTCCAGCCTTCTCCCTCACTACCAAGTTGGCTCCTCTTCCTAACAGCAGCAAGCACCCCTCAGCCCACTCCTTACCACACTTTCACACTGCTGATGACTGAGCAGCATGCTATACATGGAAGACTACAAGTATTAGTGAGAAGTAGGTAGCGTACCTCCCCAGCAGATGTGCATTTTGAGTCATTCAGTCCAGAAAGTGATGCGTTTGTCCTCTGCATTCCCATGTTGCAGTTAGGTCTTGTGCGGCGCTAGAAGAGCTGGCCTTGAAGCAGCCACGGAGCAGTCTCCTTTCTGCACTGGGCACTAGAAGTGTGTGAGTGTGTAAGCACACAACACATCTGCATAAGGGCGTTGTGATAAGCACCCACAGTGCTTTCTCCCACAGCCCCAGCATCAGGGAGGCTAGCCTGAGACTCCTGCTGAGATCTAACAACAGAGAATGAAATAGTTGATCCATCTCACAGCCATACCTCAGAGGCACCCTGCTTTCAGGGGTGGATGGTTTCTACTCTTCATTTGTAAGCTATCTGTTCCAATGACAGATAGAAGAGCCTAGAAGCACCTATGAAAGGAGTAAATAATACATGACACGTTTTTTGAGCTTTTGTACCGAGGAACTGATTTTACCCATGATCTACATTTCTGTAAGTCTAAAGAACTTGATTTTTTTTCCCCATTAAAGACATTAAATATGACTGAATCTTTTGTTATTTTGGAAATGTAAAATCTATTACCTCTGCTAGAGGTACAACAGTGCTGAAACTGGGCCATCCCAAACTTTTTCAGACAAAGGCTATGCAAACGGAAATGGAATACATATGTCCGTTTATACACTGCAGGATGTAAAAGCAAATTCACGTGTTAGGGGTTGTTCACACATTGCATGTGAGCAGGAGAGAAGGGTACAAGAGAAGGCAGACAAGGCTGTCAGCCTTTGCAGAGCTCAGTGAGAGCTCCAGTGCATGAGATCTAACTGTCCTTAATGACCACAAGCATAAACCCCCCATAATTGTAAACCCAGACTTCGTTCTTTTCTGCGTTTGGAAGATCTCATATATCTTTTTTGCTTCTTGACCTACAAGGAAGAGTACAAGATAGCCTCCTCTACAGAGACGTGTTTTTGTACAGGGCTCATGCAAGCTGCTTCTCAGAAATACCCCCATAGGATACCCTGGTGCTGAGGAATCACTGAGAAGCTGTCCTAAACCCAGAAAGTTATCTCGTATATGTAAACATTTCACTGTATAGTTATGCCTAGAGGTTCTTTCATGATCTGAATAGCGAGGTTTACTTTGCAAGTGAGCTGGAATTAAGAAAGATAAAGAGGTAGAGAAACCTGCTTTTTAGTGCATCAGCATTCTCTTATCTCTAGCATATCTCTAAACAGTTTTCAATCACATTCAGTCAAAAACTGTTAAATGAAAACTGAAGAGATACAATATACATCTGAAGTTATATTCTGTGACAGAGGAAAGGTATTGCTCCCTCATTCTTTGGGTCTTGTGAATGACTGGAGAACCATTGAAGCCTCAGTTAAAATAAAATCAATTCTGATAAATCTATTTTAGTAAACACAAAAAGTTGCTAACCATTATCTCAATTTTCTTATTGTTTTATCTGGACACTCCCAAAACAAAAGCAATCAAGATGATTCAAAGAAGAGGAGTTTCAACCTTTGGACCAGCTCTAATTGCAATACTTAGTTCTCATGATTGCTGCAATTCAACAGACTCCAACATGATCAGAGTGCTCATGTGTGCTCCCGACCTACTCCACATGGCTCCTGTCCATAATCTGCTGTCCCCCATGGCTAACAGCACCACAAACCAGCTGGAAGATCTTCTGTTCCCTTGCGTCCATTATCACAGAAGTTAGGTGCACAAATGCATTCACTTGTGCTCAGTAGTGGGAGACTATTTGTGACAAGGTCAGGCTGCGCAGTGGAAGATCTTGCTTCGCCACATAAAGCAATGAAGAACCAGGCTTCAGCCCCCCGACAACAGCAGGCAAGCTCCTCCTGGTAGCCTGTATCTTGACATGGTGGCCCAGAAGGGTAAGACTGCAGCTCACAAACCTCTCAGCTTTTCCTTGCTGTTAACTTTTCCAGGACAGACAGCCTCTCTAGCTACAAACTATCTTGGGAAAGGTATACCCCTGAAATCAAGGATGGACATGAGCCTCAGCCCTTGCTTTCAGAATCAAACCATCCTGCCGGGGCTGAACTAGGAGTCTCGTTACCGCTGCCCAGACCATCCTGCTCCAAGGGCAGCTCCAAGGAGGACTTAACACTCTCAAGCCTGTCTGTCAGAGATGCTTCACAAAGACTTTACAAGACAGTGCAATATTAATCCAAACCAAGGCGGTGATTTTCCCCTCCACCCAGTAAAGGTTTTGAGATGTCAGCTGTTTATTTTTTCCTGACAGACTACCCAAACTAGTATTTCCACAGCTGCGTGAACTATCTAAATAGTTCCTAGAAGTACAGAGTAAAGTGACATTATTACGGTTTGTGATAATATCCCTGTTTAAATATTTAAGGCAATTAATTTGCTTGTAGCAAAAATGATTCAAGGGCTATATGTACAATTTGCAATCAAAGCACTATCCTGTACTCTTTGTTTATCATCCTAGGTCTAATGATATTTATTAGTAAAAAATACAGATGTAGTCATTGCTGGGCAGCGCTAAATCAGTGGCAAGGCTTGACAGGCTATTGTCAAGTAGGAAAACTTCAACCAAGAACCTGTGGTACTGCCGAAATCAAGTGAAACCTCAGGGTAGCAATGGAAACTTTTGAACTTTTTCACACAGAGGAACAAGAAGCTTTATCTTCCTGATTGCTCTAATGTTTTAGATAGCAGGAGAACATGGAACTATGGGCCTTAATGTCAGGTAGTAAACTTCTCTGACCTTTGAAGGGAACTCCATGTGACATGACAATCACAGTAATCAGAACAAGCTCTATCTGCTCTGATACAGCTTTACTGCATGAGCAGATACTCCTTTTTGTCCTCACAAGTGCTCAGTACTCAGTGCTCCGCTTCATTCATTGCACAGGTAGTGCTAACCTCATTACCAGTAATTGGATACCAAGAAAAAATAAAATCAGTGTACTGCCCTATGTCTTATTCATCACATATTGCCCCAGTCTGAGGACAGAAACACCAGGGTTTAAGGGCTCTGCAGGTACCCATTCAATTAATTTCTACAATCTGTAAAAATGTCAGGGTATTATCACTTCCATTTTCCTGAACTAAGTCACAAAGATCAAGGTCACAGCAGCCCTTAATAGCAGCTGCACAATTTAAGATTTCTAGAACTGAATTTTGCAAGGGATTTGTATTTTATTCCACTGTTCAACTTTTCAACCCACTTTGAAAAGTGATTGGTATTTCTTGCACTAAGTGCAGATCCCCAAAGCTCTGAATTCTCATTTTTTGAAAGTTATTTTAGGCTTTGTCCAGGCTGCTCTGATTTTCCCCAGCACCAGAAGACCCCAAATAGCTGTGCTTGTACACCCCGAGTAGCTGTGTTTGCACACTCTACGTGCCAGCCACTCTGCTCCCTCTCAGCTGCTCGTCTAGTTTATCCAAGCCTCCTCCCATTTCCCAGTTTCTATTTTCTTTTCTCCTTTCCAATTAAAGCCTCGTTTTTACAAGCTTTTTCTCCCAACCTACTCCTTATAAATTTCAGTCCTTGTTTTTTCCGTGTGTGATTATGTAGCTACCTCCAACTTCTTAACTGGAGCCAACAGGGGCCACTAAAAGCAGTGCATGGGAGGAACAGTCCACTTAATTTCAATTAAGGTGCCCAAACCCAACAGAGCCTGCAGCAGCCCATGGATGCAGTCACAGGAAAATTTCTGTTTCAGAAGTTGGCTGGGCTGGAGCACACCCAGGACCAACAGACAGCACAGGAATTTATCTGCTGCCACATCTATCCAGTCTGCAAAACCTGAGGTCTCCAGTTCATAGCCATCAAGAGATTTTCCACAAAGATAAAACGTGCATCTTTGATTCTGGATTTCAAGAGTGCCCTCCTCTTCTTATACAGGCAAGAGCCTTTTAAAAACTTTTCTTGTTTGCCCGTTTTTAAGGAGGACAAAATCAAGGCTCTCCTCCACCCTGGTTCTTTTAAAATGACAAAATAGTTGAGCTGAACGATCTAGAAAAGTTCAGATTTAGAAATATACCTGGCACAAAAATGTTTCCATCCAAAGAATTAGCTGTCAGCAAAGTCATGGTCTATTGAAACTGAAGCAAGCACTGAGGCGAAGGCAATCCCAACGTGAGAGCTTTGCCTGAGCCACCGAGGGGCTGCGAGTGCCATGTTCTGCTGTGTTATGCCATTGTTCCCCACATGTACAGCCTCTCTCCATAACCGCTCCTCTGCCTCGGCAAAGGAACAGGCACATTCACATCTTCTCCTCCCCCAGCAGAAGGTACCCAGAAAGCCAACACAGGCTGCATCACCTCTCCAGGCAGCCTTCTGACACCCCTGGGGCTGCAAAGCTGCTAGCTGTCAGGGAAGGTGGTGGTGAAAGGGACTCCCTACCCAGGAACGCATTGAGGACTAAAGAAGGTGGACCAGAGAGCTTCTGAGAAAGACATGACCCTGTCAGTGTTTTCCCCGCGGGTCAGTGAGAGGTTGCTGGGGGGGCACGGGGAAGCCCCACAGCAGTACTTGCTGCTGGGATACAGAGGGCTCCGTGCAATCTGCTCTTCCCCTTTGCAAAGGTATTTTGGGAAAAGGCTTTCAGCAGTGGAAAGCAGGAGGCTGTTTTTTGTAAGAAAATATCCCACTCTCCAGGACAAAGTTTATTCCTGTTATTTTGCTCTGACGTGCAGTCACACAGCCTCTCCTACCACCCGACCCCTGCTGCTTGCCCTGCATCCTGGGCGCAGTCCCCGCAGCCCCTCGCTGCAGCTGCCATTACGGCGCTGTGGGGCAGCCGGCAGCGGGGTGGGCAGGAGACCTGGGGTTACAGGGACAGACCTCAGGAACCAGGGGAATGCAACACTGATGGAGATGAGGAGATAAGTGTTTAAATAATCTCCATCGTCAGTTTCTCCATAATCTCAGTTTTTGGCTGGTTGCAGGGACAGACAGAAACCACATGTAACAGTATGCAGGGGATGGGGACAACAGTGACATTAGCCCGACTTTCTGATGGTTACAGAGGCTGTAATTTCTTTTTATGTCCACTGTACCCTATGTGAAAAGCATTTTAAGGCCTGCCCAACCCCCCAGATCCTATTATGAAGAGCTAGATCTCACAAAGCTGTTTTCCAACATGTCAAATTCAGGTTTAGTGGCTCTGTTTGACAGTTTTACGAAGACAGCATTAACTTCCAACTGAGCATAAGCAACTGGGTCACTGCACACCAAGAGTGCATGGCTCTGCACCCCGATGCCTTGCCTGGGTTAGAGGTACTTCTCAGAGCCCCCATCTCCAGCCTCAGCAGAGTCTGTCCCACCCCTCCATCATTCAGCAACAGGCAGGTCAGCTCCCAGGACCTTTACCAAGCTATGGTCATGAGCAGAAGACCTCAAAGGGAGACAGCTATGTCCCACCACTCTTGTTCTCCTAGCATTAATGCCAAGCGCATCAGCGAGCCCACCCGCGCCCACGCCACAGCCACCTGTGGGACCTCTTGTGGGCTGGCCCCACACCAGCCACCGGGCACCCAGTGCTGCAGGGTGGCTGTCTCACCTGCAGCAGGTACACAAACTGCCTGGGGTCCTCCAGCACAGCGCTGGCAGCTGCGGCAGGCAGAATCTAGGAAATACATCCCCAAATCTGCCCTTGTGGTCTTTAAAACAAAGTTTTATTTATGCTGCTGATGGTGGCAAAAAGTAGCCCGAGTCCCCAGTCTACCTTCAGTTCTAATTTTCCATGTGCAAAGCTGAAGCTCTGAGGCTCCTCTCCCTCTGCAGAGCAAACACAGCATTTGCAGGAATAAAGCTCTGCTTATATAAGCTTCCACAAATGCCAAGTCTGACAGAGGAAAAACTTCTGGTAAAAAATTATTTTTTGTCTTTTCAAGAGATCTAATCTATCTTCTGTGCATTCCTGACCTTCAGAAAGTATTTTCATCTCACACATTAAGTATAACAATCCTCTTAACAGGGGAACATTTTGTTAGAGCTTTAAATTGGGTTACGTAAATTATTTGTAGTTCTGACAGCAGGTTTCTCTTCCGTCCACGAGGACAGTTGTTACGAGATTGCTACAAGGTTCATTCGCAATCACAGCAGATAATCATCTGAGGGAACTGTTTGAAATGAGATTTTATCTGGGGGATATGCTACAAGTTTATCAAGGCTTTTCATAAAAGCAGCATTGTTGCCAAAAAATTTGCAATACAGTAACCTGCATGAGAATTAAGAAACCCCTGATGTGAATTGTAAGTTGAGAAAAAAAAATATTTCCAACTCCCACAAACTTCAGGAGGAACAGAACACAGAGGGGAAAAAAGCCAACCTATGGTGGGACTGAGCATGTCTCAATCCACAAGTTTACTCTTGTTGACTACAGTGGGAATTGCAAACAGTCAGGATTGGCTCTTTGTTTCCACTAAGTACTTGCTCAGAAAAAAGCAGAGTGGAAAAATTATTCAAGAAGTAACAGCACTACTCTTAGCATTACATCAGAGCAGTCAATGACTTAGAAACACATTTTGCAGTACTCTTGTCACTCTTTCTTTTCCCCAGTCCCTAACCGGGCATGGGGTTAGACACAGATTTTGAATGGGAAGAATTCTCAGGCAGTAGAAGCCTCCCACATCCCTTTCTCTTGTCACTGGTAAGGCTGGTGAGGAAAAAAAAAACCTACTGATTTCTTCAGGAATGGGAAAAAAAGGGCATCATGTATAAATTGGGATTAATTTTTTAGGTTCTCAATTATATTTATGGGCCATTTAAAAAAAAACAACAAAGCAATAAAAGGGTATTTTATCCATATGGAAAGCATTTTGTTTGACTTTTAAGAACACTCATTTACTGAAACAAAATTTTAAAATGAAAAATTTCTTATCAAAATATGCAAATTTCATTTTAAAATCTTTGTAAGAGCTTTTCAGATTTTTTTTCTCCCTAAGTAACAAGGGCGGTGAGATAAAAATTTCATCCAATGCTAAATATGAGCAATCGAGTAAATCCAGTAAACCTGATTTCTACACTCTCTGGCTGGCATTAAGTTCTTCACAACAGTGGTCCAGAAACCAGTAAACTCAGCCATCCCCTCTGCAGCATGAAAGTACTTCAAGGAGTGACATTTTCAATGAACAAAAAGCAGTGGGTTTGTAAACCACACACACCCACACACAAACACAAGGACCACGCAAAAGGTGCTCAGCAGAGGAGAACCTTTACACACAAAATTTAACATCTGCTAACATTTCCACATCTGCCTAGGAATGCTTTACCTTGGTATTTTCAATCGTATTGAGCTCACTCAGGGTGTTTTATCTTTCCTTCACGTTCCCTCCCCTTCTTTGTTTGATGCCAAATATTTATTTTCAGCAGTCTATACAAAGTTGTCTCATGATTTTATTAGCAGTCCCTCATGTAATACTTTATCTACAGAGAATGCAATGCATTAGTGCTAGGTACAATGTTAGGTATTCCTCTGAACTATCTACAGACACTAGCTGACTAATATACAATGATTTTATTTATATAAAAGACAATGTATTATTATTTTGGTAATTCTCAAAGAGACAGATATGTTTTTAAGTGTTAGTTAGAAAGGCTGACCTTAATCCTTTATACTTCTGTCTCTCTAAACAAACAGATCTCACAGAATACACACAGATATTTAACTTACCATTACTGAAGCTATCTTTTGACTTCCTCAGTACCATTAATATTTAAGCAGAAAGAACAGACCAAACAATTATCCTAATGATACCACACCAGGACTAACAAAGTAATTTTAAAAAAGTCATCCAGAAGAAGAGAGAAGGTCGACCAGAAAACGCGAGTCAGGAATAGCTGTGCTCTGATGAGGAGGGGAAGGTTATGTTGCTGTGATATGAGTAGTTCACAGCTGTTACTCTAGTAATAATTCATCATATTAATATTTAAATGAGAGGAGGAGGAGGGCACAAGATTGTGTGTGACTCAATGGTCCCTCCCTGTCCTTAAGCAGAAAAATAGGCCACCAATACAGAAAGAGCATCAGGAGCTATAGAGTGGGAAGGTTTGTTTTCATTACCTCATGAATAAAAGTGGGCAAACTGGTCCCTGAAGAAGTCTAGAAATTATCCTGGTTTTACTCTTGCAAGTTAAACTCTGTTTCTACCCTCAGAAGCAGCCATTACCTAACGAACAAATCGATGCAGCAACCAGTGCTCTAGGTCTGTACGTGGTGTTTCTTGGATTTCAGAATATTTCCAGCAAGCTTCTACGCTTCCTGCAAAGAGCTGTCCGTGAGAGCCTTCCCTGGCAGTTCCTCACAGGGAACTGCTGCATCTCTGCTGTACTGTGCCATTTATCTACAGACACGTTGATAAGAACCATTTCTTTAATCAGGGCTTACCTCGGCTTGTTCTATTGGACCATCGGGGTCTCTGGCATGGGCAGGCTCTGGAGACCCGAGGAGGAGCTGGAGTGGCTGCTTGCAGGAGATGTTGCAAGGAGCAGAGCCTCAGCCCTAGGGAGCATGGGGGAGCTTCAGGAGGTAGAGCAGCAACACCCAGCAACAGCAGGCTCAGCACAAGGTGGAGGGCTGGAGGAAACAGCTGATGCAGGCATAACCCAGACAGATGTGGGTGGCATCCCTGGCAGGAGAGGCAGCCTGACAACACTTGGTTGCATACAGGGTTGCACAACTTTATCCAACAGTTCAATATAAACACACCTCTCACGTGCTAGTTTTTTGGGGGTTGGGATTTTCTTTTTAGTTCTGTACAGCTCCTCCTTATTAGCAGAAAGAGTGTTACTATGACACCCTGGCTGAGCATCGCCTTGTTGGCTATATAACTTTATAAAGATAATAAGCAACAATTTAATCAGAAATACAGACATAGGCTCCAGAAATGGCCATAAGGCTAAATAACAAATAGTTTGCAACAGAACAAATCCACAGAGAAGCATTCAGCTTAGTGCTTGGCATGAAAATACAAGGTACAAAAAGTACAACCACTCAAGGATGCCAAACTCATGCAGTAACATCAGTTCTCAGCATACCAAGGTAAATTCTTCATCAGAAGTTTTCTATTTTTTCCTACTCAAACAGAGACATCCCCTCCACTTCATTTCATTAGCCTAATCCTTCAAGATCAAGTTTGCAAACAGCCTGACAGTGTTGATATTATTTTTAGCTGACTGATACAGAGGTTTTATTTGCTGCATCCTGTACAACAGGATTTGTGTTTATTAATACACTGCAGAAAACACTACTCATCAGATCTTCTCCATATCTGTTGTCAGTGTCCCAGTAGAGTGACCATTTAAAATTGGTCTTCATAACTTGCTACAAAGGTTTGTACATAAAGCAAAATCAGACCCCTGGGCACACTGGAGGAATGGGGAGTTTTGATCTAGACTGCTTGCAAGGGTAGCTGATGAGGGTCTGCAGGAAGATACTGGCTTCTCTGTATTAGTAATTACACTAATGCAGGAGAGGTTAGGCTCTTCCTCCTTGGGTTTTGGTAGTGCTGGAAGAACAGATGAGCCACGCTGGCTTTAATCCCCAGCAGAGCCCTCCCTGCAGCTCTACCACTGCTGCCGCCTGATGGGTAGGACAGATAGAGGAGGCTGGAATTAGCCCCCTACCTCGTTAGCACTCCCAGCTGGGACTCACATGTTCCCAGTCACTTGCAGAGGCAGAAGCCATCCTCCAATTCCTTGAGCCTCTGTGTCAGCCTCTAGTGACAGCTCTGGCCCCAACAGGTATCACCCAATTACTGTGAGGTTGGAGATCATTTTCACTCCCAAAGCTGCAGCCTCACTAGTATCTCAGCAATTACAGAGCTCAGTCTTCAGCCAGCCTGGATGCTGAGCTGTGTCACTGGCCACAGAGGAGTTGAGCAAAAATGCTGGAAGAAGCAGAAGAGTTCCCTCCTAAAGTAGCAAACCTCTCTCTGCATGAAGGGGTTGTGTCTGGCCCACTGGAACACAAAATATTCACTGCTCCCTATAGTAGTAGTACAAAATATGATTTAAAGTAAGTCAAACTCACTCCCTTCTTCCTTGTACATCCTCCTCCATACTACATAGACACATACTATTTCAGAACCAAAATCCTCCTTGTGCAAGCAGTTGTCCAGATTTCAAAGCATTCATGTGCAATTTCTAAAATAATCTGCAGAGCAGTTTCCCATTTTCCCATTGATCTTCAGTAGCCTGAAAGCAGCTGAAGTTAGCAAGCCAAAGAGGTCTCACCACTATTCCCTCCTTCCTTTTAGTCTGCATTTTAAAAAGCAACTGCATGAAGCACAGTAATACACATTAACAAGGAGAGAAGGCTAATGCATCATTTTAAATCAGAAGAAAAACTGTGGACAAAGGTTAAAAAGTCTTTGCAACCACTGAATTGTTAATTGAAGGTGAATGTGTGACAGAAGATAAACATTTTCAGGTACAGATTGGGTCAGCTGACATTTTTAATAGCTTCCATAAAATGCCACATGGCAACAGCTTTTGCACCGTCTTTATGGGCAACCATCAATTTCCAGCTGGGCTTGGTGGCAACCAGATCAATGTACAAAGTTTGAGGAGGCCCAGAAGCCCAGGCTCAGATTTGCTCTTCTTCCAGTCACAGAAGAAGTTGCTAGTTTAATCCAAATCCATGGTCTTGGTTCAGGAGAGTCTCCAGCCTTTGTTGACAAGTACCTTTGAGGTCAAGGCTTTTTCAGGCTTTGTCCAATGTCTACCCAAATGCCATCCCATTCCAGCCTATGCTCTTAGTTAAAAAGGAAAAAAAAAAAAAAAAAAAAAAAAAGAGGCATATTCACCGAACTATTTTTGTTTCTAAAATACAATATTAGCAAGGAAATCCTGCCCAAGGAAGCTACCACTAATCTCAAGTGCTCTTGAGTGCACTTTTGTGCTGAAATTCCTTTCCTGTGGATTTGGGGGTAGCCTCCATTCACCTTGGCAGGAGAAGACGTGTCAATTAGAGAAGGACCAAGTATAAAATTCAAAAATTGGTCAGTGGCATTTAGCTCTGTTGTTGAGTCTCATTTAAAGAGAAGTAACCTAACTCCTGCCTCAGGAGGTATCACACCATTCATTCATTTCTTTTACAACCAAGCATCAGGCTCCCACCACAGTCACAGAGCAACTCAAGGATGTAGAATTCACTGCAAGGCTGGCCACTGCACTTGCCCTAGGAACAGAGGGGTCTGTGAAATGCCATGCTGGCACCAAAACCCCCAAACCCTCATCACATGCAAATTCTAAGTTAATTAGCAGCACTAGGGTTTAAAGGTACAACCACCAGATGCAGACTGCTGGGGCAAGCCTGTGGTGTGGTCAAACACAGCCTGCACCCATGTCCAACATTTCCTTAACCAGATGGGTCCCATGGCTTGCTCTTTCTAGATGGAACTGGGCAGTTCTGCTTCCTGAAGGCCACACCAGCAGACAAAGTCCCCTCTGGCTCTGTAAAGGCCACATGGCCTGCTTGAGGAGCTAACAAATGGTCTCAGAACTGCTGTGTCTAACTTGGATTTCGAGTAACAGCAGCAACAGCAGCAATGCTTACATAGTTGTTTAATCAGTCAAAAAAGAGGGGTAGGCTTTTTATAGTTTAAGCTTTATGAAGTGATAAAGATCTATTAATCATCTAACATACAGTTTATCTACAGACAAATAGGTTTAAAAATAGAGCAGGTAGTTTCATCCCCCCCCCCCCCCTTTTGTTTTTTAACTGGTATGGAAACTAAAAGAAAGCTGTCAGATGAGGAAAAATAAGGCTGCTGAGAATGCTGAGCACAAGGTTATGGCTGAGGACTGCAGTGAGAGCTTCCTTAATTGTATCTCCCTGATGAGAGGTCAGATCTTAGGTACTCTCAAGTGGCCCTTTTCTGTAATGAGGATCTCAGTCTCTGGCCTATTCATGTTTTTCCTTTCTCTGCACTTGGTCCAGGAAATCACAAAGCTTGGCATTTAACTACTGGAATCAATGCAAAGACTTCTGCCTTTTAAGTGTTTGGCTCTGCCTTAGAGTTTTTTAATCTTTCCTTTCCCAAATGTAAGTGATTGACAGGAGCGTGCATCTCTGGGTCAGTTTTCAACTTGTGATCCAAACAGCTCCCCTTAACTTGGAAGAAATCCCAACAGTTTCCCAAAGAATTTTCCTTGGGACAGTCTGGAAACCCTCCTTGTCAATAAATAATTTCTACCAAGTGAAACACTGACAGAGCTACTCCACTCAGCTAACTATGCCATGAAACATTAACCTCCTTCCCTGTCCCGTGGTGGCAGAGACTGTGTTGTGCTGCTTCGTGACCCATGATTGACCTCACTGTGGACTCCTGGATTTTCAGCACAGCTCCTTGAAGCTCGGTGTTGAGTTACACGGCACCTACATTTAAAGAAGCAGATGGGAAAAAGCAACTTTGATTTCTTCCTTGTCTCTACTGGGCATTATATACAGTGAGGGGGGCAGATACTGCCCAGACCATCTGTTCCTCATCCAAGGATGCTCGGTTTCCCTGACACATGCACTCCCCCGCAGCCTGGCAGCGGTGCTGCCTGATGGAAGGGCTCTGCCTGCCATCATCTAGGGCTCTCGCTGCTCCAGCACACTCAGAAGAGTCGGCTCCGAGGGCTGGGGAGGAAAATGAGAACTATGCTGCCAAGGTCAGAAAGGGCAGATGCCCACTGCAGAACCAGATGGCTATGGGACCTCAGGGGCCACCCCCCTGCCCCGTGACACAGCATGTGTCCCTGACAGAGCTTCCTGGATACAGCCATGCCCAGCAGTCAGCAGCACAGTTGGGCAGCACCAGCAAGGCCAGTAGCACCACTATCACCTCAGAGGTCTCTCAGGCAGAGTGACATGGGTGGCACGTACTTGAATGCCATTACATGTTTGGTTGTGCCTGTAGGGAGGAAGGGCACAAATTTGTACCCATTGCTGCTGGGCAGGAACCGTGACTCTGGAGACACCAGGGCTGTCATTCCACAGAGCTCCAGGATCTTGTGATAAATTCCTGAGTGTTTCAGAGGGTGAGATGCTCTCAGAGACCCCTCCTCACTCCAACAACCCCACCAGAGAGGGTTTGCCTAGAAGAAGGTCATGAATGATGCCAGAGCAGCACATGGGCAGGAGTCACCTTGCCAGAATCCTAACTGACACCTATGCCTCTGGCTTTTCCCTACCCACTCCTTCCAACCTCACTGCTCCACTGAGTAGTTTCTCTACACCCACACTTCTCCACACCCACAATTCTCTCTGCTCCACCTGTCATAAAATGCAGCCTGGCTGTACCGACAAGCCCACGCCACACTCTTCACTCTTGCTAGCAAGTGCAGAAAAGGAAGCCTCATTCAAGCCCCTACTCTTGGGGTACAAATCGAGCAGAGCACCATATCTCCCTTCCTGCCTCATCTCCAGAGGAGCTTTAAGCCTGGTGTCATTGCCCTGCACAGCTATCCATCTCAGAAGGGCTGCATGGCTTTGCCAAGTCTGTGCCAGCAGCCCAGAGCTATTTTGTAATTAGGATGCTTCACTCAAGCAAGAGTTGTTAAGAGAGACAAGTATAGAAGAGTGTTTTGTGGAAAGGGCTGGGTAAAGAAAAATAAACCAATTTAATGTTCTCACAAAGAGCACACATCCAGAAAAAAAAAAAAGGCAAAGATTTTTCTTTGCATTAAAAACCAAACCAAAACAAACCCCACTTTTCCTTCAGTGCAAAGAGACTGCGCAGCCTCCTGCAGAAAGGCTGTTTGTTACAGCCCTGCTAGCTGGCCCAGACTTGACAGTGCTGCACTAGGAGAAAGAAAAAAGCCAAAACAAACAAAACCCCCACTCTTACTCAGAAGTCAGTCCTCTGCCTGCAACCTGCACACACTAGTCACAGCACAACCAGGACAGCCAAGGAGAGATTAGGTCAATTCACAGGAACAAGCTCACACAGCTCAGAGTCCATAGCTCCCTGGAGGGCCCCACGCTTTCCCCAAGGCTGGCCAAGTCTGGCAGGGGCAGGTCCCGCTCTCCCCCTTGTGCCCTGGCTTCTCTTTGGAACTTGTGCTCGCAGGGGCCTTGGGCAGCTCCTGAGGGACGCAGCGGACAAAGTACATGCTGTGTCCTGGCCAAGCTCCGCTGGGCACACGGGAACAAAGAGCCCTAAGCTGCCCTGTACTGGATATGAGACTCAGGTTTTGGGCTGCCCATTTGCATGTTCATTAAGAGGTGTCCAGTACCAGTCTGCAAGGCTCAGCAGAAGAAATCCAAAGGAAAAGCCATATGGCCCTCAGCTATCTTGCTGTCCAGTTAGCACCTCTACTTACGAATGCTGCTCCTGCCAGGCCAAGTACCTCACCCAGCCTGGAGCGCCCAGCACCGAGACTGATGTAGATTTGGCCTTGGCACTGCCACCTGTGTGGACTGCGCTGCCTGCTGGGTGCTGGCCACCTGGCAAGTCCTCAGCCTTTTTTGCCAGCTCAGCATGAAAAAGTTGTCAGTGGAGCTATCTGTGGGATGGATACTCTCTTGGCTGGCATCTCCCTCCAGAGCTTGTGGCCAAACTCTTGTTATTTTGCCTTCAGCACCAGCAGCGCCCATACTTTCAACAGAGATGCTAAAGCAGGCTGAGATATTGCTTGAGAAACCCAGCTCTCTGCTCTACCTGCTTTGCCTGCTCAGCCTCCCTTACAGCCCTTCTTTGCTTCAGCTAAAGTCATTTCAGCAGCCTGGACAGTAAAACGTTTAGCCTCAAGGTCACAGCTGGGAGGAAGCTGTAGCAGGGCAACATAATTGTGACCATCCTTATACAGTCCTACAAATTGTCTGAAGATAGGTGGTTGCACATAAGAGATGGTGTTCGCGTGTGTTGTACATGCCCAACCATGAGAGGTAAATCCATAAGGAGCAATTCACCCTGCTGCCTACTGACTTGACCAGAGGAGTTTGGATGTGCATATTCTGAGGCTAGAAGCATAACGTCCACAACAGATACACCATCCCAAACACAGAAATATTCCTGTCACATCCTCACTGTAGCTGGATCAGTCTTGACCCTGTAAATGAACAGTATTTAATGCTGGTGAAGGTAGCAAAACCTCCCTCAGGAGCTCAAACTCTAGAATAAATAACTGTTACAGGGAGGGAAAACAGGGGAAAGAGGAAAGGGAAAGAAAGAAGGGAAAAAATTCAACAGAGGTGGTATTGTGCATGAGGATCGGGCTGCTTAAAGTGCCATAAAATCCTTTACACAAATGTTCTTGCAGAAAAACAAAATAGCAGCTATTCTCAGGGGAACTGTAGCTACCATCAGCGATTATTACAACAGCCTGAATGATGAGGTATTTTTACCTTTTTGAACCAGATGCTATCACTAGTGGTATGTACCACATCACTAACGGTATGTACCTGTACACTTAGACAATACTTTAGATCAGCATACCAATTTCAAATGGAAACTGTTTAATACATTTATACACCCAGGCTGCGTAGGGCTTTGTTCAAAAACCGTCTCTCATGGTGAGGTAAGGGACAGAACTGAATGCAGCCGTTAACTGTCAATCAAAGCGCACATCAGTTTATTCATGACTTTCCCTACCCCTGGGAAAGGATAAACACTTTAGAAATCCCTCAGTTAAATCTCTCCAGGACAGTCACATATTTGCTTTCAATATCCTACTTTTAAAACCTTTTGTCCCCGTCTACTGAATTCACTACAGGCAGTGTTGGTACAGCATTACACTTTTTTATTTCCATCCTTGCTTTTGCCAGAAGGTTAGTCAGTATCTTGAGTCCTACCCCGCTTGCTCAGACAAAATCTCACTGATTGCAAAGATGAATGGGGCTCATTTCCTTATTTTGTCCCACAGGACAAGAAACATACTTAATAATGCTCCAGGTTACATATCGCTTGTACATACTGCCAGGGCCTTCCAGTGCTGCCTGTTCCAGAGCAGATTTCCTGTATCCCAGACAGCTTCCCATTTAACCGGGCACACGCTTCCTTCCCACCACGCAAGTGGGACCGTAAGTACCTACAATCCTACATTATTAAGCCCATATCTCCTGAGCAGGTCACAAGGGCATACTGGAAGCAAAGAGGTAGTGTTTAAGCTGCCAAACAGCCATTCTTTCATCAGAGCAGCAGCAAAACCAGCACTGCACAGATCCAAAGAGGAAATTCTGCCATAATAAGCTTAGATCAGAGTACAAAGTAGGTGGAAACATGCCAATTAATGACTTCCAGCTCCAGCATGGAGAGCGTGCTGGAGGAGGACAAATGGAACAGTGTCTGTCCTTCAGCTTGAGAAGTCACAAAGCTCCTTTCTTCTACATGCTTCATTTGTGTATTTGGAGAGGGGGTGGCTTTAGGGATGGACACACACAATGACAATTAGAAACATGTCACACATTTTGATCTCAAATCAGACAGGCTCCCCCAACATTTTGTATCATTAATAGTTGACCCTTTGTTTAACCTGTTACAGGACAGAGGTATTACATGACTTCAGATGTCGCACTGAGTCCTAAGACCGGTACTGCTTCTCCCTTGGGGTTGGGAAGGCAGGGAAGGGAGGGAGGGTTGGGAGCCCACCATCTCCACATGGGTCCCTTCTTTCCTTACTCACAAATTTTAGCCTAGGCACTTCCAAAGGATACTGAACTTGTCATTGAATAAAGGGCACAGTCACAACCTCATCTTTCACAGGACACAGAGAAATTCTCCAGTATGAAGCCAAGACATCCAACCAGGACTACAGGACAAGGGAAGGGAAAGAAAACTGTCTACGACCTGCCAGTGGATTAGCACTGAAATGAAGACTGACCTAGATGATACACAGCCTTCTTAAAATTTGGGCTTGATAAGGGTCCAGATAGTACCCCCACAGCAGGACTAGTAACTACCTGGCAACAAGCAACAGGCCCACAGCCAAAGAGAAGCAGGTCGAGAGTCTCTAAGGTTCAACCACTATATTCAACACACACAACCAAAAGGGTCAAAAAGTCTGCAGGACCATACAGATAAGTCGCAGACCACACTACCACTCTCTATCATCATCCCCACTAAAGAGGGTTGGCCATTCCCGTGTTTCTCAGATGTCCACATTTACCATCTACAGCTCCTACAACCAGGGTGAAGTTTGGAACTGAAATCCCAGGCTCCCACCATTTTTGCTGTTAAAGCATCCAGCCATGCAATTCCCTTGGTCTTCAGCAGACCCTCAGATTTGAACACCCTCAGCAGGATCACCTCTGCTCTGTCCTGCCTCTCTCCTCCACCACCTGTCCAGAGGCTGAGCAGCAGGTCCTGTCACCTCCGTCTCCTCAGCCAGTGCCACCCCATGACAGCTGACGTTCAATGCATTACCAGGCAGCATGTGCTGCAGGGTCTCACTGCCACACACACAGCAAAGGTCAGGGTGCCCTCGCTGGTGGAACGATCCAGCCAGATGCTGATCGGAAGCTCCTCGGATAAAACCTCCTGGAGGTAAGGCTGGAGAGGGAGAAAAGTGAGAAGCAGAAGGATGCATGCTGCCTCCGCTTTCACCAAGAGACACCTTTATGCTCCAGCACCCTGGGAACCGAAAAGACAGTGTTCTTGGGCTGAGCAAATCTGAAACTTTAACTTTCAGAAGTTTGCACAAACACTTCTGCCTGATTCTTTTGCAGCATGTGAACCTTGCTTTAAGTGCAGGTTTCCATCCTAAATTCAAAGCAAAACCGCTGAAACCACAGGCTTTTACAGAATCTCCACCCAAAATAACTACCTTAGTGCAGGTTTGCTCAAAATTCAAATCTCTCTTGTAGACTGGGCACGGGGTTTCAGGCTAGTAAGGAAACAGCAGCTGGGGGCTCCAGGGGGAAGGGCTAAGGCAGAAAGAGAACAGGCAGGTAAGAAGCCCAGCTCTGTTTTCTGAGGAGCAGACCATACTTGGTGCAGCCCAACAGCTCTGTGTATCTATCACTTGAACTATCAAACCTGTTCCTGAGCTGTCAGCATTTCTGAACATAAATCCCTGTACATGACAGTAAGGTTCTTTGCCTTAATTACCACAACTGTTTGCTGTCCACTGGGAGTAAGGACTGTAAACCTTTCCAACACTTGCATGGGCACTTGATGAGCTTTCTGCTCCCCCTGCTTTGTGGTCACTCTGTGGGTTGAGCACCCTGCAGTCTGCTTGTGCTCCAGCCATGACCTTGTGTCTTGCCTCTCTGTTGTAATCCAGGCTGGAAGCCTACTTCATGTACTCTTTTTAGCAGCTTGTTCTCCTTATCTGTTATAAACTCAGCAATCCTAAAAATGTAGGACACAACAGCACTTGGATGGGGTGCCTGATGCCAGGAATAGCTCCCCTGGCTCCCTAAGCGGGACTGTGGCTTGACAAACCTCACTTGACATACACCGCTGTAAGCCTTGGAGAACATGGGAACAACTCTGCCCTTCCATACGTTGGATCTGCTGCTCTCCTCCCTGGATAAAAGGCCGTTCTGTGCCTTTCAGCCACTGTTCAAGGCTGCCAGAACAGCCAGAAGCTGCTCTCTGCACTTTTTTTCCTCCCCTATAAACCACAGACAGAAGAAAACCACAGAGGGAAGAAAAGCCTTAAATCAGAATTGGAGATTTGGCTACTACACTTCAGTTCTCTCTTTTATTTTTTAACCAGGCAGATCTATAGCAGAGATAAACATATGCTTAAACAGTTTGCTGAATCAGAATAAAAAGAGTACTTCGATTCTCCACTTGCTTTGATACCTCAGTTATGCTATTTACTTAAGTATGTAAGTGAAATATAGATCTCCTCCCCCCCACACACCCCCACCCCCACCCCCACCCCCTGCTTTTGATGCTGATATTTCTGTAGGAAAGACTGCGTATCCTGTCTCTAAAAGAATAATTTTTTGTTGGCAAGGCCGATGCTGCAATACAAACAGGCAGTCACCTTGTCAGAACAGCCAATGGGCTCTGGTCCCCAGCAAGCAGGCTGCTGAAGGCAGTTTGGCAACTACCTGCTATCCAAAATATTCTTAAATCTCTGGTCTGAAAATACAGTCTAGAGTAAAAAAAAGCCTTGACATAACAGCCCTATCTCTCACACCAGATTTTCTCAGTGCAGTAAAAATGACAAACTTTCCTAGTTTCTTCTGCTGGCAAAGCATGTCCCCGTTCACTAAGAAAAATAACCTAAACAGGAAAAAAATCATGTTGATTTAATTATACACCTACAACGGGATTTTAATGATATGGCAGAACAGCATAAAAGAAATCTTTCCTTTAACCAGCATTTCCTTATTATCATAAGCTTCTAATATAGGCCTGGCCTTAGGGACTTGTGGGACAAATTTAAGCTCTAAGTCACTTTATGCTGGAAAAATCTATACCCATTATCCTTTGCAGATGCAAAACCCAGTGTACCCTGCTACACAAAGCAAAATCACTTGCTTTGGGTTGTTTTTTTTTAAAGAGGAGACTGTTTACTGGATTTTGATTTTCCCCCTTACAATAGAAAACAACCCTAAAGAGTTTTGCAGACAGCTTTTCAAAAATAAACATGCAAGGTCACGCTGCTGTGGGGAGGAGGGAAAGAACAAGCTCTGCTTCTTGGAGGCAGGAAATCAGTGCCGGGGGAGCAGGAAGCGCCACAGAGAGGGCGGCAGGTCCCCAAGAGCACCGGAGCCAGGGCCGGCAGCTCCCAGCCCCGCGCATGCTGAATCAATACAATGTTGTGTCCTGCCAAACCAACAGCTCCAAAGCCAGGCTTTGCCATTCATTTCTGAACAACTTTCTATTAAGACAAAACCCAACCAACCAATGAACCACAGCAAGTCTTATATCTGAACTTCCTTACGCATGGCTTTATATTTTAAAAATCATTGCAGGAATGATAGTACTATAGGATACGGCCCACTTAGTTACACATCTGCTTCAGTGGACTATAATCCAACATTGTGTTATATTTCTATTTTTTATGTATGTATGAGCCGAAACCCTACATTAATTTCTATAGTTAATGACCAAGAAGTTATTGAAGGACAGCAAAAGCATCCTCCATTTGGATACATGCTTGTCTGAGTTTCAATAGCAGTTAAATAGGAAGTTTGCAAAGCAGGCTGAGAAGAGGTTGACCTCAGTGTTAAAACATGCTTCCTTGCTTTCTCTGCTGGAAGGGCAGACAATTGCATGCAATCAAGTTGGAACAATTAAAATAAGTTACCATTCCAATGGCTGGAAAGTACTACCCTGATCAGTTTAAACTCCCTGCAGCAGGTGACTGGAGGTGTCCTGCCTGATTGTGTGCTGGGAACACAATCAACGCCAGTTCATGTGTCCTTGATGAGGGAACCAACACTTCCTTACCACCTGTGATGGCTCAGCCAGCCTTTCTGCCCTCACAGTGTAAGATATGGGACTTCCAAAACTAGATGGGGAGGGGGTTGGTCTTCTGCTCTCCCCTTGGCTGTGCTCTGGCAGCAGTGAATTTAGCATGGGTGCCAAAGCAATGATTGACATGCTGCGCTGCAAGGAGGTGGGATTTCTGGGTGCTGGACCAGCTAAAAAGCAAAATTGCCATTCCCAGCTAAAATTTGGGCCTGTTTCTGGGGAAAGCATCCCCTTGCATAGGGCACAGCCCTTCCCAGTACAGAGTGGCAGCACCCTGGGGTAGGAAGTGGGGATGCCTTTCTCTTACATGGACTACCACAGCTGTATTAAAACCAGTGGACAGTTCGCTCCAGCTGTAACCCCCAAAGTAACCAAATATCTTCCTGCTCTGCTTATGTTTGTTTTGCTTCAGCCTCCTGCTTTTCTCACTTGTTCTGACAAGGAAAGGCCAGGGCAAAAAGAGGGAAAACATGCTTTCTGCCACCTTTTGAACAACAGAAGATTCTGTAATACACTGATCTGTGAGGCAGCAAATACCAGGAAGGGCCAGAACAGCATGAAACCCCTTTGGCCTCCTGAAGCTGGCAAGAACCTTACCATTGACCCTATTAGTGCTGCATGGGTAAAGCCCAGGGAGCGTTTATGTAATAGTGGGTATCTTATGTCTGAACGAAGGGTTTAATTAACGCTGATCATGCCAATTGTAGCAAAAATACCAGGTTTTTCTCTGTTTAATCAACTAAAACCCCCACCCCTTCCCAAACTATTAAATTCTATCAGAATAAACACCCATTTGGAGTCTATACTTAGTTTTAGAAACAGGGGGAGGAAACCATTTCCCTTGACATTTCCTCTACATAACCTTAATACAACATAATAAACAATTCCGTTATGCTGCCGTTGTTACCAAATCTAGCATCAAGATGCTGCTTTTCTAAGAGGGAAAAACTGAGGCATAAATTTTCAAGTTCTATCATCAAATCTGCAGCTTTCCTATAACAACACCGAGCCCTTTCCTAGACAGAAAGGCTAATGAGTCTTTCAGAGTATGGCACCGGTTTTGGCTCATTTCCACAGAATTAGAAATAGAAAAGTTGGTGGCAAGGCCAAGCGGGTAAGAAAGGCTGCACACTGCAAAAAGCTGAGAAATCCTGTGAGACACCAAGCTGCTCTGGATAGGGGCTGAGGGCACACGGCCCTGAGCAGAAAGGCTTCAGCATCCTGCAGGATCAAGCTGTTACTACTGAACTCCTCTCTTTTGCAATCTGTCAGGGAACAGCTGTGCCAAAGTGGAAAAAATCCCGGAAAGTTATTGAAACATTCTTACTATTAAAGACCTCATGTTTCCACTGCAAATGGATAAAACTCCCAGTGAGATTTCTAGTGTCTTGTAAGGTCAGTGTTTGCGGCATTACAAAATATCAGGCGTTCTGTGGTGCTGTACTCACAGATTTTGGGAACATTTTTAAGTAAGACTAGAAAAAAATTGCAACTTGCTTGCTGTGATTTAAACCACAGCTTGCCCGTAAGCATACGTAACACCAATTTACTGTCCTTTCTGCCACTTCTCAGTACTGATCTGACCTCTGTTTCCTTGTGTACTTCCCTTCTAACTTTGCCCCAGTTTGATGTAGTGACTGATCTAGTGACTACTTTAAAACAATCTTCCATTGCCTGCATTTGAAATTCCTAATGAAAGAAACTGCAGTGACTTGCTATGGGACTACACAGCACTCTGCTACCTTTTCTGTTCCTGTTGCTCAAATGGGCAATCCCAAAATGGAGGGTTTAAAGAGAGGCATCACAGTAACCATTATCACCTTCCTTTGTCTACACCAGTATCCCCACCGAGGTGGGTAAAGATTGCAGACAACAGAATTAGCAGTGCTGTCTCTCTCTGAACTGCGTTGCTTCATTTTTTCCACAATCACTAGTATATAATATCCCTCTTGGGAAACAAACCCTTTTACTAACAGAACTGAGGATCGCTTCAAACTGAGAGGGTTTTTCCCTTTTTTATTAGTCTAGAAATGCACTCTGGATCGACAGACTTTAATATCTCTCTTTGGCAAGGAGAGATCAGACATGAAATGGCATTCCATGCAAGTGAGGACTCATTACTGCGAAGCTGTTGTTTCTTGCCCAGCCAGTTAATTGAAGCCTATAAAATTTCCATTGTTCAAGCCTGGAGTATTTCACAGGGTATGCCTGGAGAAGGCAAATCCCAAACCCTCATCCACTGGACAGATACATGGGTTTCCAAACATACACAGGATGGAAAAGTAACCCAAGACTATGCTATCTGAGCAGGTTTGGTCCAGGGATCTCAATCAGAGGTTTTAATCCCATCTGTGTAAGTAAAGACACAGAGGTGAAGTCACTTGCCTTGAGGCATGTAACAATTTAGTTGCAGAGCTGGAAATAAAACTGAGGAATATGAACATGCTGGACCATGCTATAATCAGCAGATGCTATTGCTTCCAAGTTCTAATTAAAGAGCTGTCATTACACAAAAAGCATTTGTAGTTTGCAGTAAAACTGATAAAGCTCAATAGTCTAGAGTACTGGGGGGAAGGCCCATACTTTTTTGAATCTCCCAAAGATGATAATATATATTTTTTTTAACTCTGCCTCAGCCTCTGTAGCTAGCTGATCCCAGCTATGAGGTCTCTCTCTGCTCTAACAAACCCTGGATCTTGCCAGTTCAAATTCAGTAATGCTTAAAATATATAGTCTACACAACTGTTTGTGTGAAAGAATCTGCACTGTAGCCCTTTCATGAAATAGACAGAATAACCAGTAGGAAAAATAACAAGTCTGAGAGAGAGCAGAAGCAGTTGATGTGCTGCAGCCATCATTTACACAGCTGGCAATGTTTAAATGCATGAAAATAGGTGGCAATCCAAATATAAATGAACCAATTTGGTGTCTTGGGCATGCAAGTGGACATGCAGACACACATGAATACACACATTTCTCTGCAAAGGGAGCTCTCGCTTCCAGCTAACGCCATGCCTAGCACCACTCCAGCAGACGCTTGGCATTGGATCCAGTCCCAGTATTAAGGGTTTGATTGCCTTAGTGCTGGAGCAGCTGCTGGTTTTACATCCCCAGTTCTGCAAGCCAGGCAGGGGCTCAGCGCCCTTGCTCTTGCTTCTGCTGGGAGCTGCCTCAGAGGGACTGGGTGCTGGTGGCATCACAGGGCTGGTGGCAGAGCTCTGCTGCGGTCGAGTGCCAACACGTGCACAGGCAGTGTGTTCAGGCTGAGGGAAAGGTGTGCCCAGGGTTGCTCAACACCAGTGCCTCTGGCTGAGTGAGGAGCAACAGAAACTGTCTGTCTAGAGTCGTGCCAGCCCTGTTCCTTCAGACAGACAGCAGTTTAACACAGGCCATTGTGAAAGATGAAAGGATGGGCAAGTGCACTTCTCCATGATTTCCACAAAAGTGAAATGCCTCAAAGATTTTCCTACAATCCAATAATTACTAGGTTTTCTTACCTGGTGGGCACATATTAGTGTGAAACCAGGGGGGCAGCGGGTGCAGTCACTGCTGGGAGCACAAAGGAGCTTCACTTGCAGCCAAATACCGGGTGAGTTTGTGTGAACTGCATCAAGCCACAGCTGACTGAGGGCTGGTACATCCCACAGCTTCCAGTATCAGTTTTGCTAAGGAAAAAAAAGATAAAGGTATCAAAATGAGGCCTTCCACTGAGCTTGTTTTCAGGTCTTTTTCCCTGTGTATGCCAGGATCCCAGGTATTACCTTCCTGTCACCAACGTCTGCTGTGGCACCTGAGCACGGTGCTGGCACAGAGCCAAACGGCAATCCAAGGCGAGGACTGCTTTCTGCACGGCTGCTGGCCTGCTGGTGGTGTGGGCCCAGACAAGAGCTGGAGGAGGCTGATCCCTTGTTTCTATCCCTCCCACCCTGTGAATGTTCACGGTTGCTTCTGTTTCCCCCAAGCAACCACATCTGGAGGGCAAACACACAGAGCCATCAATTCTTGAAGCAGCAGCGGCTTCCAGTGAGGGACAGGCTATGGTACCTCAGGTGGGGAAAAGCACCTGATGGAACTGCAAGACGAACATTTTTATACCTCAAAAAGTGGCCAGGCCGCTAAACCAGGTGACCAGCAGAGCTGGCATGCAAGAGCACAGCACTGGGTAAAGCCAGGACATGACAGCAGAGAGGCGGGCAGCAGAAGCTGGCTGGGGACGGCTGGGTGCTCTGGAAGGGCAGACGGCCTCACCAGGCAGCCGCGAGCGCCCAAATGTATGGGGCGATGTCTATGGCCTGCGGAGGGAGAGAGGGAGCGCCAGGCCTGGCTGGAGCCCCAGCCCAGGCCCACGTCTCTGTGGGTCACCCTGGAGGAGGCTGCGCCAGGGCAAGGACAGAGCTGGCAAAGCAGCCCCGGCACAGCGGCAGCCCTGAGGCCAGTGGGGGGTGTCCTGCACCCCGCTATCCCGCGGGAGCCGCTGGCGCTGCCAGGGGAGCACGGCAGCGGGCGGCCCAGCGCAGGGCCGGAGTGCTGGGCCTGGCCGGGCAGGGCCTCGGGCGGCTGCTGGTCCCAGGGGCTCAGGGCTGGCGCCGTCCCGGCTGTGCGGGGAGGAAGGGCTGGATGTGGGACCCGCTGCCGCCCGGGGACTACCAGCCCCACCGTAACTCATGACTGGTAAGCTAGTTCCCTCGGCAAGGAGGGATGCCAGCCAAGATCCATCCCCCTCACATCCTCAGCCTGAAAAGATGGGGCCTTCCCTCACACCGTGCTGCCCTGCGTGGCTGGGACAAGCCGGGAGCAGCAGTTCCCGTTGAGGAATGGGCTGTGCTACAGAGGAACTAGCCACCATTTTGCTTATAAGTCATTCTTTCTTGTCTTCTGATTCATGGCCAACAGCTCGCCTGCCCCCAGAGCCTGCCCCGGAGAGGCCAGTTCCCAGGGGGAGGCATGAAAAGCGCTGGGTTCCACCGTCCGAGCTCCTGGGAATCTGCCCAGCCTCTGGCAGTGGCTGGGTGGGGATCGACAGACCAGGGACCAAGCCCCTGCAGCATGGAGAGGAGAGCTGGGAACCCTCCTGCCACCTTTCCAAACTGGGTCATCTCCACAGCAGCATTGCTTATTTTCACACTATAAAAATGAAAAATAGAAGATATGAACCAGCAGTGCTGTATTCTGTGGCACTGGTAAACAGGGCTGCCAAATTGTCCCTCTGCAAATGGCTGCAGGTGCAGCCTAGAGCCTGGTGATGTCTTAGCTGCAGAGAAGCCAGCCTCTTGTCCTCTACACCCCTATTTTTTCCTTATTTGATCAAGTTTGACAAAGGCTGTGCCAGAAGCAGGTTTGAACGGTGACTCAAGCACACGTCAGCTCTACAGAGGTGCAGCACAGGCGTGTAGGAGCTGGGGCAGCATTCAGGTCAAAGCCAGCAAGCCCTGCATCACTGCAAGCACGGTTGCTCACAGCTGAATTCCTTCTACCTCCATCTTATTTGGGATTTTTTTATGGCCAATTCTGGGGCACAAGAAAAGATATCTCAGAAGGATTTCTCCAAAAAGCAAAACCTCATACCAGGCTGGATGTTCAGCCAGTGTTTCAGCGGAGCTCTACCAACGTTTACCACAAAAAGAGAGAGAGAAAGAGGAAATGCCTTGAAACAACACCATCAGAATTATCTGTAAGGTGCTCCGTGATCAAGGTGGTGTCTGTCCTAAGAACAAGGAGCCAGGCACATCAAAGTCTCTAGGAGATAAAGGGAAGGGAAAAAACCCAACCAAAAAGAACCACCAGGTGCAGCTAAGGTCTTCAGCAAAAAAGAGCAGATGAGATAAAGGCTTGTGTAATTGCTCTTTAGACAGCAAATCAGGGCAGGTTTCAGGAACTGTGAAAGAAAAGCAAATTCTGCTGCAGTGCCTGAGAGGCGAGGCATGGGGTCTTTGCCCTCTGGGGCAGCTGGCTCCGTGACTTTCCTCTGTTCGCAAAAGCTGGAGGCAGCCAGCTGGCAGGTCAGAGTATCCTCTGGAAAGCAGCAAGGTACTTGCCACGGCACCTTGCAATGCACATACCATTAGTGCGTCATGAGCAACAGAGTTGAGAGATATGGAAGGTTTTTTTCCCAGTCAGATGTAGCATAGTGGCTATTTGATCTATACTTGGTCAGAAGTAATTTTTGAACTGCTAGTTCCGGGGCTTTTTCTGATTTAAAATTGACCATAACATGTATATGGTCAGGTTGCAGCTGCTGGATTTCTCATAGACTCTGTTGTGGACTGCTCAGCTGTGTCACTACCTGCTGCAGCTGCCAGGAAGGTGGCACAGAAAACACTTGTACTTTCACTACACACACGAGAAGCACCCTACAACCATACCTGCGAACGAGTCAAGGCTGCCTGTAGGGAAACTCAGGCTTGGCAAAGAGAATTATGAATTTGATTCTAGCAGCACTAAACAAACTATTTGCTTAATTAGATGACAGGGTCACATGAATTACCAAAGGATTCAAAAAGAGAAGTTCCTGTCCTATACCCTAACCAGAATTCTTCAGGGTATTGATGTTGGGATGTGTTTCAGTCCTGAAAATTTTCCACAGGGTGGAAACCAAGTACTGTATTCAGGTTGGCAAGACATCTGCCATGCACAGGGGGCACAGAGAGACCCAGGGTCCTCCCGCTCCTCGCTTCCCAAGCACAGCTCACTTGGGGCAGGGAGGGCTGCAAGACCTCTAACATCTTGCATGCCGCCTGCATGACCAAAAGCAGAACTTCTACACAGTCTGCGCTCCAAAAAAGGCACTCAGAAAAGAAGGGACTTTTTCCTCTGCCCATTCAGAAATGAGATCAAGCAAGAAATCCTGACTCAAGTAAAATGAACAGGACTTTGCCACTGATTTCAACAGGCCCAGCTTTTCACCTCGAGAGTCAGCTCTGCTGTTGAGTAAGAAGATAAGCTGCCGGCAGCAACAGTGTGGCCTCAGAAGACTGGAGGGGTTTGTTGGCTGATTGCAGAAGCAGCAAATGTACAGCTCACCCACAGTGCAGATGTAACTTGCATGCCTCCCACTTTCAGAAAAGCTGAGGCCTCTGTGTTGTTTATTGTGCAATAGGAAGACATTAATAATCATGCCCAACGATGTTTAAGAATGGAGATAAAATTCTCTATTACCATGGATTATCAGTTTGTCAAAGGGGATGCTGGCAGACAGAAGCTTTACTGGGATGAGGTTTGCATTTCAATGAGCAATCTGCATGAAGAGTTTTCAGTTCCTCCACACATCAGATCCAGGCAGAAGCAGATCTGTGCTGAAGCATCCTTCCAAGACATCCTGCAGAGAGGTCTGACTCCAGCCAGGTCATAGAAAAGCTGTCAAGGCTAGAAACTATAAACAGCTTTAACTGTAGAAGATGCTGTGCTGCAAGGTGAGTAATGTTTTTTTTAGAAAAGCATGTTGTAAATGACCGTATTTCCTGCTATTCATAAAGTGCCACAAAAGTACAAACTAGAGTGCAAACACTGACAAAAAGCTTAAACTTCAGCCCTCCCTCAAATCCAAAGTGCTCAGACTCTCACGAAGAGAATGGTGTCAGCACTCAATCCAGCCACTTTAGGGGCTTTGCTGGGAGCCACCTCAAGCACCCAGAAAAAGACAAGAGAGCAAACAGTTTATCACTTCCTGGCGATAAACATGTCTGAGCCCCACAGAGACAAACCTTGCTGCAAAGCATGCTGCTGGTTGTCTAAACCAGTGGCAATTACAAGGGAACTCAGAGTGGCAGTTCTGTCCCTGCTAACCTTTCCTCAGAACTGTCCTCCTTCTTCTCCCATGACACTTCTCTACCCTGCAGCCAGCCTACAAGGCAGGTAAAACACCTTCCTCAGCTTGACAGACAAGCCTAATGAAGGGCTCTTCTTTTAGCAGTAATTTCTTTGCTGTTCATTAGTCTTGCACATTGCCTAGGAGTGGAATACCCTGAATTAGATGCTTTTCAAGAGGCAGTAGTACCAGTATGAAACTTTGCACAGATCTAAACTTAAAAACAGTGCTCAGCATGAAAGAGAGATCGTCACCCTTTCACATTTTCAAGTCTCTTTTTGCAAGCACAGGAGCTAGAAACATCCCTCCTTCCTCATTGCCCTTTAAAAAAATACTTAGGTTTCCCTGAAATATTGTGCATCAAGCAGCTGTCTCTTTGCCAAGCTACCAAGTATCTTGAGATTGACGATGGAGTCTCAAGAGCTGATAAAGCTGTCCGTGCACATGGTTGAGGAGGTTCTGGTACATGAAAGGCAAGCCACATCCCTGCTATGGGCCTTATTTCTACCATCCACAAGACTTGCACAAGAGACAACGTTGGCTGCATAAATTCTCATGGCCCTGGGGAGCTTAGTGCAGGAGTCTGCTGACAGCGAAATCAAAATCATCTTCTTTTACACAGCACCAGCTCTCTGCCATGCTTTAAAACAGACCTGAAAACGCCAGCAGCCACGCTGATACAGTCACAAGACAAAACACCGGCTGCTCTCCCTTTGCTCTTCAGGATGCAGCCACCAGCCTTGTGTGGCTCTACACACAGGGAGCATCTGCTGTGTGTGCTGGGAATGCCATTGGCTCAGGCACACACACACACTCCTCATGTGCGCACATGCTCACCAGCTACAGCCGTACACCGTAAATACAAGCTGCTGCTCAAGTGCAATACTTGGCTGAGCTCCCTTCCACCTCTACGGCACTTGAGTAGTTCAGAAACAAGCAGATTGCTGGGATGAAAGCAACCAGCCATTATTTATTCTGCTGCAGATCTGCTCCTGCAGGTTTCATATGTGGCATTTGCATAGCGCTCTTCCCCAGAGAGCCCCTGCGTTCAATAAAGACACCCATGCAAGGAAGCATTGTTATCCCCATTTGTCAGGTAAAAGAACTCAACGCTTTGCACATACGTGAAGATCAGATTCCCCAGAATCAGATTCAGCAGAAAGGCAGGAGCCCAGCCCCAGGCTCCTCCTGCCTCACGCCAACCCTTTTTGCTGCAGATTTGGCCCATTTCTTCTTGTGCGATCCACCACGGACCTAGGGAGCAGGCCCTTTTGTATGGCCCTGACTTCACACTTGAAGCCTGTTCTCTCCCTCTTTAACTTTTTGTAGTTTAGGCTGGATAACTTGTGTTCCAGTTGTTCATACAGAATATACTTTTGCTGGGGTTTGCCACTATTCTTTTTGCTGTTCTTCTCTAGTGCGATCCACCAATTTCTTCAGCTAGAGCATCCAAAACCCAAACCCAGAATTTCAGCTGTAGCTGCACCTCTGCTCAACATGGCCGGAGAATCACTTGTCTGGGTCTTACCGGCTATAATGCTGTTTATCTGGGCCAGTGTGGCAGTCCCCTTGCAATGTCCCCTGCTACGTAATGTGAATGCACCGTTTCGCTGCATCTAGGCAAGGCAAAGGCAGTTGGGAACTCAGGGAAGCAAGTACAAGGGGTGCTCCCTGATTGCATCCCCATTTCCCCCTATATATGTTTCTACATAGCAGGAGAAGAAGTGGTTTGAAAAGTGTTTCCCTTTGCAAGCCACCGGGTCCCAAAAGCCCCCTGGTGAGCACAGCCCCAGCACAGTCACCTGCACCAAACAAAGGGCAGTAAGGGCTGTGGCTGCAAACAATGTTTGGAGGCAGCAGAGCCCACATGTATTCGACAGACAAAAACCTTAATAGGCTAAGCACACAGAGTGGGTTGACACAGCTGCCACCCTCTCACTGTCTTTCTGCTCTCCACAAAAATCCACAGTTGGTGCTTTGCTGCTGGGGCCGGAGGAGGTGCACTGCTGGCCGGGTCCACACGCCTTCCCTCGCCTCAGCCGAGCTGCCCCAGAGCAAAGGGTCGAGGTTTAACCTGCCCCCCTCCACCTCCCCTTGCTGCCCAGGGGCAGGGCTTGCCCTCTCCAGTTAACACTGATCATCAGTGCTGGTTCGACACCACTGGTACACAGTCAGCCCTCACAGATGGCTGCAGAGTGGAGTTTTCAGTATAAGAAACAGTTGAAACAACAAAAACCCTGCCGAGGCTGATTCAGCTCGTGAGCCTGCATCCCATTAAGCAAGTCATTTTTTCCAGTTGTTCGGCACAGGAACTGCGTGGTCGGGTATGGCTTCCC
The DNA here is from genome assembly GCF_023634085.1 of Falco cherrug. Lineage (NCBI taxonomy): Eukaryota > Metazoa > Chordata > Aves > Falconiformes > Falconidae > Falco > Falco cherrug. The sequence goes on along the minus strand of NC_073703.1, from coordinate 16,707,393 downwards.
GGGCAGCGGCTGGCCACACTGAATCACCTCTCCCAGCCAGGCTGCTGGCAGCCAACTTACTCCAAACTGGACCAAAGTTGCTCCTTCTACACTAGGAAACAAGTCCTTGTGATAACAAGTCCTTGTGACAGGGGCTTCCAGCCAATTTTATACTGACGCCACACACAGCCCAGCACATTTATCCACTAGCAGCCCTCATAAAAGCACGCTGCTGCACTTTGAGAGCGTGATTCTGGCCGATGGAGACCTGCCCAATGCAAAAAGGAGGGAGTTTGTCAATGTCCCCAGCTGGCACCTTCCAACATATCTCAGGCACCGCACGTGGTCTGGAAAACAACAGAGGTGGCTGTGATGCTTTGTTGGGTACAAGGGGCAGCACAGCTCCCAAGGAGCTGAAAGGAAGCAGACACCAGCTGTGGCTCTTCCACACAGACCATTACAAGCCAGAGATGGGGTAGACAGGTTAAAAGCACCTTTCCCTTCTTTGTATCATGTCCTGGACTTACACTGTCTCACAGACAACTTCACACAGATCTTGTCCCTTTGAGACATCCTAACTCAGAGTACTGAAAAAATCTTAAAACCTAGTAACACCTACAGCTGGTGGAATAGCACTACAACTGTTTCTCTTCTTTATCACTGCTGGGGATTTTTGCTGTTCATGAAGTGATGCAGTCTCCAGACAAGATGTGGTTTGTGCCATTCTGCATATCATCCACAGAAGATGCTAGACTGGAACAGTCATCAGCTAGGAGATTTCAAGCAGGACTTTAAAAGAATTTTTTTTTTTTTTTCAAGGTGGGTAGATATCCTCAGGGACTCACAAAGATCCCATAGTAAATTAAGAATGAAATTCCCATCCAAAAGGATGAGTGATGGGAACTGAATTTAACTGCATCTTTCAGGGACTGGCTGCATTTGAGAACATGTCCTGTAGTCATTTAGCTCAAGCCACAGTTGCTTTGAATTTAGCTTGGGAGGCTCTAACTCAAGGAATGGCTGGTAATTACTACTGACAAATATACTGCTCTCTGAAGTAAGGCACACTGAATTGTGAGTTTTAGTAACAATAGGATAAATATTAACTGGCTAACCATTTTGCAATTGTTAAGCAAAGTCTAGAGATCTGGGAGTTTGCTTAGCAAAACAGTTCAGAGGAGTTTGCCATAGCCCTGGAGATACTTTCAAGTAAAAGTCATAACCAGGTTGGGCTGGAATCACATGAAGAAGTTGATGGTAGAATTACCAAACTGTTTGAGGATTTGAGCTCTGGAGCAGATTGATGAATGGTTTGGATTGAAAATGAAGGCTTTTATCCACTGTGCAAACGCCTGCTTGTTGGAAACATGAGGAGTCATGTAACTGATAACGCCAAATCTGACAGAGGTCACGGAGCTGTTCCAGAGACACAGACATGTACAGGATCCTTCCTGTGCTCTGACACAGTTTCAGATGTTGACCATGAAGCTTTGGATGACCCTTGGGTGTTTCACCAACTGCTAACCTTTACAGAAGCCAAAATGTCCTGCTCACTTTCATGGGGCTCAGCCTCTATACCCAGAGATTTCTGCTGCTTTTTTTCTACTTTCTTTTACATTTGATAGTTATCAAAAGAAAATATTTATTTAACAGTATGAAGCAACGAGCACCCACGTAATGAATGTTACCTGCATTTCTGTACTGCTTACAGGCAGAATTTCCCTGAAAGCACCATCAACTGCCCGGTGCTGCACGCATGTACACATGTTTATTTATCGTTGCCTTCCCTGGTAAATTTACAGTATCCATGCCACTTAGCTCCCCATTAAACACGGTCTTCAGCTGCATTTTGTTTTTGCCAGATTACAGTGTTTTGAATTTGGAAGAATGAGTATCACATTACGGGATAGCGTCTGATCCATATAATCTGAAGCCAAAGCAGCGCTAATCTTGCACCGCATCCATGTCAACACACTTACTCATGTCTCCTGGGTTAGGGAATGAGACACTTTCCCTTCAGCCTGAGGTTGGATCAAAAATACCAAAGAGACGCTGACAGAAACTGTAATTATAAGTGAAGACATCACGAAACCAGCCCTGCATAAAACCGAGATCATGCTCCAGCTTTGAACTGGCTGCTGCATTGGAATTACTGAGTAAAACAAGTACAAAATTTATCAGTAGGACTGGTAGACATTACCTTTGTTTTGTACCCCTACCACAAACCATTATAATGAAGCTATAAAGTGTTACAATAAAATAAACTTGGCAAGCCATACACACCCAGGATATTTTACTTAAAGAAATTTAAAACTAGCGTTTACCAATTTCCTGGTATAGGATAGGACGTTTTTAGCCCACATAAAAATGAACATTTTCATTAGCTATGAACTACATAATATTTAAAGGCTGACATAAAAACTGAATTACCTCAGATATTTTTCTTCCTTTGGGCTAAGTATATATTTTGGAGACGGTCCATTGGCTATCCGGTAAACAGTATACTTCACAAAATGACTCGTTTCCTCCCCGTGTGGCCAAACCATTTAAAGGAGATGTTCATTTGTTTCCTGTAAGTAACACTTGTGGAAGAATTTTCCACTGTGAAGCAGGTCAAGAGCCAGCAAACAGCCTGGGAGCTCTGTGCAAAACCCGTGTGGCTGAGCAAGTCAGGGAAAGCCCACACCGAAGCAGTGGAGATGGTAAAGCTGGAATGGCAGCGCCTGCCCAGCACTGGCTGGATGCATTTCGCTTGACGGGAGGCAGTAGGAAAAGTGTAACGAAAAGGCATTAAGAGAATCATGGGTTTTCATGAAAAGCTGAAAGCACCAGACTATATAAACGCAGAGTACCTCCTATAGCAGCAGGCTTTGAGACCCAAATCCCCAAAATACGCAGTGTCTGGTGCCCAGTGCTGTTAGGCCAGGCAAACTCTCACTCCTGCTGTCCCTCCTTCCAGCAGTCCTCGCAAGTCCTGCTTACTCTGTGGGGCCATTTGCAACCATTAGTTTCTGCAGGGTTAGGTTCACATTAAAGAAGAAAAACTCCTCAAATTGTTCCAGCTGTCAAGTGTTACAATACTAATGAGCGAGCACTTCCAGCACAAGAGCAAAGGCTATGGTCTTAACAGCACATTTGAAGAAGAAAACCATCACAGCAGGTCAGATTGGATCAGATCAGCAGTCAATCTACCCTCACGCTGTTTCTGACACCGGCCAATACAGGACATCAAGGGAAGAGGAGGGGAAGAGGATGAAATCAGGAGGAATTCAGTGGCAGGTTTCATCATTCCCTTGGAGATGATGGAGAAGACCAGGACTGGACCATGAACAAAGGTACACAACAGAAGAATGTTATCCGTGGAGCTAGTCCTCCATTTTCACCTTGCTTGTATCCAATGGTTTTTTTGTGACAGACAGCAAGGCACCTGCAGCTCACTTTCTTTGCCTCTGAGGCATTACTTGCCTCAAAGCACCAGGGTGTTTGGGAGGCACCCAACCTACCGCAAATGTAACTGCATAGAATGTAAAAGTGCAAATTGCCTGACACCAAACGCATCAGATTTAACACCTATAGCCTGTCTCTGCCAGAAAGGTACAAGAGGTCCAAAGCAGCCAGAAAGCACTGAAACCCAGGTGAGCACTTGTATATCCTGGACTTCTAGACATCCGGGAATCCCAACAAATGTGCAAAATGTCCAGCTTCCCCTCAGATAAAACTTGTAGGTGGAAGAAAGGACACATCTAGAGGGAAGTCTGCTTAGAGCAAGGGTGGAATCTCGTTATTAGACCTGACTGAAAAATGCCCAGCAGACATTGAACAACATGACTTCATAGCTCTCTGCCCATTTGTGGGAATGTTTTGACAAAATGATTAAATGACCCAAGACTTCAAGCCAATCTGATGTACCAGGAAGAGTGACAAGTGGGTACTATTGTGAGAAAGCTTAGCAGCGCTGCAAAATCCAACAGTACTCCTAAACTGCAGATGGAATTGGACAATTACAGCTTTGTACTTTCAACCAAGGACACCACACCTTGTCTTAAGACTCTTTAGAACGCTTTCTTCTGTCCCCGAGAATGTTCTTTGTCTGCCGTGGCAGCTGGTTTTCCTCCATGAGCTAATCTCATGCAAGCTGTAGCCTCACTGGGGGTTATGATGTGGTCAAACATAATGAAGAACAGCCGCAGCAACCTCTCATTGTGATCTTACTGGCATTTGGGTGAAGATCTCCATACCAGTTCAGCTAGTGGCTGACAGGGATGCTAACAAGTAACACAGCTTCTAGAATCACTGATGTGAGAACGAGCTGGTAGGAACTTTTACAACATTTTGAGGAGATGAATGCTAGCTAATAAAGTCAAGCTTTTCTGAAGAAACATAATGTAAATAAAGGTACTTAGTCATATACTAAAAGACAAGAAAGCAGCAGTCTTAAAAATTACTCGTATTCAACCGTAGTCTCACACTTGAACATCAGAGCTGGTTTGCAGCTTTGTTGTCTCAAACCCAGAGAGGTAAATAACATGTTGTGCTATAGCTGCTTGTTTGGGAAAAACATGGGGTATTATATTTTCATTTAAAGATATAATCTTGAATGCTTATGAGCTGTTACTTACAAGAAGAAAGCATGCATAGTAAAGCCAGCCATATGTTACAAATAATAAAGGAAATATAGCTGAAGCGTTAGCAAAGGCTTGGTTTACTACAAGAAAAAGGACTTAAAAGTCATTTCTTTAAAAGAAGCATACACACAGACAAATGCATCTAATCATTCAGGAATCCTATTCTTGGACTGTTTCGTCAGATTTGGCTCCTAAACCACCTCTTCACCGCCTTTACCACATATAATTTTTTCTACATGAAGTATCTTCTGAGCAGCATCCTCCTAAATTTCTTTAAAAATAAACTTCAAGTAACCATTTAAAGCTTCTGAAAGATGTATGCTTTTGGAGATAATCCGTCTTTTCTGATTATCACAGGAGCACTTATAGACAAAAGAAAATAAAAACAGAGCCTACCGATGTCTGATTTAGTTGCAAATTAATCAACCTCATAATCACTACACAGATGAGTTTCATCACTATCTAGACCATTGTTGCCTGGCTTATTCACTCATATTGCCTTCTGGAAGAAGGCTGATCTGGAATATTTTTACAAAAACACAGTATTTACATAGGGCCTCTTGATAAAGACTTTGAACCCACAGAATCCAGCTGGATCTCTGCTGTCTGCGACATTTGCCATACATAGTTTTAGAGACTGACATCAATAAATGTAACCTGCAGTTCCCAGCATCTCTCATGGCCCTAGCTGAGTTGAAGGACTCTGTCAGCTGGCATAGCTTCAAAGCACTGTTAGAACAACTTTATACCAAAACAAGCTAATTACCACAGTCTGCATCCAAGATGGGCTCTCATATATTATTATATTGTCAAGGAAAAAAACTGTGGCATCCCTAAAGATCTGAAGAAATTCCCAAACTAATCACTGTTGTATATACCCAGTTACATAGCAGAACATTAAAACACTATGATATTTCAAAGCTGAAAAAAAAAAAGAGTTTAAAAAAAGAAAACCACTAAATATCTAACATTATAGAAGTTCATTATAAGGGATCAAAAGCAGCTTTAAATTTGACGCCACTTCACTGTCCTCCCACACACCCACCGAGCACGAGCAGCCCCTTCGCTGCCAGCCGTGGTCCCAGACCCCACCCACCAACATTTTTATATGCCTATCCTGAAATAGCCGCCTCTTGCATCAGATGCAAAAGCTACACTACTAACTGCACAGAAGTCACAGTCCTCCCTATTTTGGTCTACATACCTCCAGAAGAAGCCTCACCAAGAGCTGGAGAGCCTTGTCTACCTGCACCGCTTGCCACTGACTGCCACATCTCTTGTCTTCCAGCCCCCTTACTCTTCACCAGGTAAGGCTCATGAAGCACACACTGCAAGGACACATTTCCCCCAAATACATAAGCTCCGCAGTAAAGTTAGTTACAAATAGATTTAACGTAGCACACATCCAGATAAAGGAAGTGATAGGAAGTCATAGCTTAGATTATTTGTGAAGAATTATGAACTGCCAGGTCAGAGCTTTCTATTTGTTCCTAAACTTTAACCCAGAAGGGCCTTTCTCTCTCAGTCACATTTCTATTTGCTTTTTCTTGTTAGTAACTGGTACACACTTACAGGCTGATTTTAGTATTCTCTAAGAAAAACATATTTATGTTTTTCACCAGTAAAAAAATCTGTTCACAAAGACTTGGTTTAACCAATCAGACTGATAGCTGTGAAGCATTCCAATAATTTTAAGACTGCCTTGTACTGCTAGCCACATCCTGAAGCCAAAGCCAATGTCGCTTCCACAAAGGACAGGAGTGTAAGACTGGAGAGCCCTCTGTGATCATTTGCCTTGATTTCCCCAGGCCCCAGGACTTGCTTCACAGTTTCAGTCTGAAGGTTCAAACTTGCATGTCCATTTATCTCTTAACACTTAAATTGTGACCAGGCTTTACAGCAGGTGCCCCCACTCTGAGGAGGGGTGGAATCCGAAGGTCCGGGCTGGCTTGGTAAGCTATCTTAAAGGCTATCCATGGATAGCTTCATGGTTAAAACAACACAAAAATCACTGGATCTCTCTTACCTGCTCTTTGAGCAAAAAGGATAGTGCCTGATCCTGACTTTTGGATAGTTTTATAATGGGCAGAGACCTTATGGTAGAGGTTCCACCCTTACGCTCAAATATCTTACATCAAAGGGCACTGCTGGGAGACTGCTAATAAGATCCCTGGCCAAATTCATAAGGCATTTTGTATTCTTTGCACACAGAAATCAGGGTTCTCATGCTCTGCAACTCCCTTTGTCCCATGGCCAAGGCTTTGCTGAGGGAACATAATGCCAGCTATAGCTATCAAGCGTCATATTTGCCCCAAGATAATTCCCTTTAGGGGAATTATTTGCCACAGCACATGGGAACCAGCACTGGGAGAAGACAAAATCTCTCCCATTTATTCTGACTTCAGTCCTGGCTGTCCACGGTCAAGAATCTTGAGCTGGCAGTTTGGTTGATGACACCCAGGTCTAGTCAAAGCACATTGGCTCTCTGCTGGGCTATTAAAACAAAAAGTCCCATACAAACTGAATTTTTAAAAAGCCACCACCACATCTAACCAGCAAACAAATCGGACAGGAATTGGGTTTCCTCAGCAGGGCACAAACATCTATCATGAGAAAATACCAACTACTTAATCAGCTATTTGACCATCCAAGTTTTGTTATTTCAGTGGAGAGAAAAGATTCAGGATATTTTCAAGTCTCCTGGTGCGTTTCTGTAAGAAGCGGGACATCCTGCCTGCTTTGTATTTCTGTTTCCCTTTGTTTGCTTCAGGTTACACAGATTAGCATTGCCAGCAGATTATTTGCAATGCTGACTAAAGATCATCACTGCAGGGACATGGAGAGAAAAAGGATCATCTGCAGCTGTCAACAGCCATAACATAACCATTCTGGAGTTATTGCAACTTTCAGCATAAGCAGAGCGCAGCAGGAATGCTGCCTGTTCTAACTGACCATGTCCATGGGTAATTATTTATAAAATATGTGGTAGCTCAAGCTGGGGACTGAAGACTCCACCATTCCTCAACTGTTTTTGAAAAGTATCTTACTAACTCTTGAGGCTTCTGCATTTGAGCAGAGACAAACATTACTACAAAGGACTTCTTCTAATGAAGTTATTTATGCAACTTGCTTATTTTATGGTCATTAACTTTCATGAAATTAATACATATACAATTTTAATCCATGGAATCCAGGCTCATAAATCCAATGGAGTCCACTCATTGAGAGCAAAGAGGAAGTTTAAAGTTTACATTAATAAGCAGATGATGAAGCAGCAGTGTTCCTGGCCTCAACCATGCTACGTGGGAAGGAATACAGAAATTCACCATTCTCTTCCTTCGACTGCCTCTAAATGTCTCTGTCTTCAGTAACCTTTCCATCCGTGTTTACTCCCAAGGGCAATAGATCTAAGTATACCTCCTATAAAAGCAAGGCAGGAGCGAAACTGATTAAAATGTCCCCTTTTTTAAAATTTATTTGTTTATTTTTTATTTTCAGGTCACCCAACACAGCAACAAAGTAACTCTGTGAGAATTTAATTTTGCTTTAAAACTTAAAATCAGTGAGTGGACTTATTTAGTAAGGAACAGGCAAAGTCCTGTTTCCCTGCATGTTAAAAGAACTTGATAGCAGCAGCTGGATTCTTTGCACCAATTTTCCTCCTGAGAGTTACCAATTAACCCCAGAGGATCTCTCTCTTTTTTTGGGAAAGCTAATTCAAAGCAAGGAATACTACAGTTTTGACATGAAATGGATAAATGATATAGAGACTGCTGTTCTAGAGGAAAAATGCCTTTGGAAATACATTAAGCTAATTCAGACTAAAAACCCACTCAACCTGGAATATGGTTATCAGACAAGTTAATCAGAAACAGTTTTAATGGGACAGCCATTCCAGAATAACTCTTTGAACTCCTGCTACAGCTGTGATTACTTTTCCGCTCCCTCTCTCTTTTCTCTGCTATTGTGTCTCCTTCAAGCACACACAGTATGTGCATAAACAGGGCCCGACCAGTCCTTTCCACCAGCATGCCCTGATTTTCATGTGGCGATGTGTGTTATGTAGGGAGATCAGCCACTGCTTCATACAGGACTTTAACTGTTTCTGACAACCTTCTTAACGGGCAATGCCATCCAGCCCAGCAGGGTTTCTCTGGAGCCCCAGCAGTAGCAGTGTCGCAGCTTTAACAGAAGGAAACAGGTATCGGAAACTCAGTTTAGATAGTGACACACCAAACTGACGTCAAACAGGATTAGCACCTTTGTATCTTTGTTCCTCGGTAAATACTTTAAATCAACAAGTTACTTGCCTTAAGTCCTGTCTCTCTGAAGATATGAATTTATTTTTGCTTTCAAATCAACTTTCATGTGAGATATTGAAGCACTTGGGAATAATTCACAATGAAATTAATTTAACATGGTGTAAATCCTGAATAGTAGCATATGTACATACCAGAATACAGAATGAGGACCCTAACGTTAATCTGCTAATATTAGAAAGCACCATGAACACCAAGCCATAGCTCAGCACATCCTAAAATCAGACACATCCAGCTGGCCAAATGGCACATGATTGACTGCCAACTTCCATACAATCAACCTTAGAAGAGTTGAGAGCTGAAGCCATGGAGCCAGGTCATCTTATAGAGGCTGTAGAGAAAAATGCTGCCCAGACTTGATGACCCAGAATTGTCTGGAAGAAGGCTGGGAGTACTACAGGCTTGCAGAGTTCTTCTTGCTTTTTCAGTTTCATTCACAGCGTTAAGGATGATTGTTACTCATATTTACTATGAGACTATTGTCCGATCACTCCCTGCCCAAGTGGTGAAACATTATTCTGTGCATCCAAATTCATCCTTATTAGGAAGAATCTGGAACAAGTTTCTTATTTCCATTGCTACTGTCATTTCACAGAGAATGGGCAAATTTATTTCTGCTTTTAAAAACAAACAAACAAACAAACAGAAAAAAACCCCACAACTCCAGCCTAAAACCAAAGCAATACCAAAATGGAAAATTTGCTGTGAGTCACCTAAAGCGCACCAGGGAATCCCCAGTTTCTTTGATTAGAGAGTATAATCATGAATTTGCATACACACAAAAGACACCCAAGCCAGGAAGAAACACTCCCTCTTTCAGTTGAACAAATACCAACTATTGATGCACATCAAATGAGCTGTGAGATGCAAATGGATCTCAAAAGACTGTGGGCCCATCTGCAAGTTATTCACCCTGTGGAGGAAGTGACTTGCAGCAGCATTTGTTCTGCTGGGGAGAACAACTCGTAGTACAACCATGTAACGACCCTGTGTTATAATTCTTCAAAACAAAACCCAAAACCCCCACCAAACTAGGACTTCCAATGAAAATGCTTTAACCTGTGCATGCCAGAGCAGGCTAGGACGCAAACGGGACACCACGGAGTCACAGCACAGTGCCCTGGTGGGGTAAGGCTTGCAGCTGGGAGGACCTCTGAATGCTCCAGCTGCTCTCACACTGCAAATACACCACCAGAGCCCAAGGAAAGTGCTGGACAATGGGATATTAATTTCCATCCTGACACGCTGCAGCTAAGCAAGGGACTAGGAGGGCAGTGAAAGCAACTAGAGGCAAGAGTTGCTCAGGGATGTCTTGGAGACGTTAAGACCTGAAAGTCAGAGGGAGCCTTGCCCCTGAGCAGCTGTCTGCATGGGGAATCGGAGAAGAAACTGAAGAAGTCTGGGAGTTAACAAGTTACATGGGTAAGGCAGAAAACTGAAAAAAGCTGCCTGCAACAGAACTCAGTCAGCTTAGTTAAAGCTCAGGAGAAACTAAGTCTTAGCTTTCAACTAAGATTTACACTGCTTTTTTTCTCCCAGAAAGCTTACCCCATTGCACTGTGTTGTTTCTTTATAAAGTGATTAATACAGTGTAGCTTGTCTGAAAGCAAGGAAGATGAGTCTAGTTAATTCAAAGAACAGTGAAGGCTCATGCAAAGCCGTATCACATCAGCATTTCTCTGGTCAACGCTCTCACGAAGCACGGGAAAGTCTCCTTGGCTTTAACAGCCATGTGCGTTTATCTTGGTCGGAGCTGTATCAGGTTGCTACATGCCCCAGGGGAGCGAGGTAGAAGGCAACGTGATGCTTGGTGTCACATTGTGCTGCGGTTCAAAGGAAATCAGCTTCTGTACAGGAGAAAGCAATTAGCTGGGAACAATGGATATGCCCTGTAATGGCAGTGTGGGGCGGGAGCGCTGGGCTGGATCCAGCTGTGGCTGGGAGGGCTGCTGAGTAGGCTAACGGTTGGCTAGCTAGGACAGGAGAAAGAAACTGCCTTATTTCCAATTTTTACCTTGCGCAGTGTCTACATAATATGTCTATTAAGTTAATCTTTCTGTTGAAACACAGTTAAAATTGGGAAAAAGAAATATTGAAACAATTACCAGATGAAAACATAATGAATGACTCAGAGTTGCTAGAGAATTTTCTCAGGCACCAGTGTAACTGGACACAAAGGCAACTGCAAGAACAGTAAGCTCAAAATAGCAGTGTTTTACAGGACGTGATGCACTAGGGCTCACTTACACTGCTGTCACCTCTCACTATAGCACAGCTGCTGGGGTTACAGTAGAAATTTACCTGCAGCAACATAAGCTTTTACCATGGACTAAGCGTGCATATATTTATTTAGCCAATTCCCATAACCTGTGTTGAAAACCATGTTATCCTGATGAACTAGAGTGGTGTCTTACCCGAACTAACCAGCACAGAGCCCGTCAGGGTATGCCTGACATACTTAACTGCCAGACTTTACATCTGCTGCCTTACCAGAATACTAGTCTTTTTATTTCTTTTGCCTGCTCAGACATGTTATAAGTGACTTGCTGCATTTCATACCACTTCAGATGGGTCTGTAACAGTAAAAGGAGGAACTTAGTAACATGTGGGACCAAAGATTACTCTGTAATTTCAGTGCAATGCTCCTGATTTGATATATTATCCAAAAAAGATAGTTTGCAATAGAGAAATCAGAGATTAAGTGATTTCCCTTTTCTTTCCATTTCTAAAGAGCTTCATGGGACTTAATCCCACGGTGACAGTCTGTACTTATTAACTGTCCTCTCAAAATACGTCATTATCTACAAGGTGGATTCAGTGCGACAGTGAGGGAGGCATCACTAACCCTATTTTACAGCAAAGGAAACCAAAACACAGAGTCATGAGGTCTCTCCCCCAAGGCCGTCTACTGAAACCAGTGACAATTCTCCTGGCAAGAGTGCAGCTCCAAGCACATGCAGAGTCCCGAAGACAATAAAGGAAAAGACATGCTGCCAACCTTCCACACAAACTGGATGACTTTCTTAAAAACCGTTTTGCCAGAAAACCTCACCACCATTCATTACTCCTGAAGATGCCCCCACTGCAGATGTTTGTAGCATGCAGAACCACAGCTCTTGGATAGAGGTCAGTGCCAGCGCTGGCCAGCTGTTCCTCATCTAAATCTCCATGGGGCTCGTATTGCTTCAGAGAGGGGTTGATCTTCACCAGCAGTTTGCAGGGAGGACTGTCAGCTGACAGCCAGTTTTCCAAGGGTGGTTCTCCTAACTCGGGCACAGAGGTCATACTGGAAATGGAAAGACACGTGCATGGAACTGAAGCCTGTTCACATCAGCTGAGGTTTGGGCTATGGAAATGCGCTCAGGTGGTGAAATACAACCAGCTACAAGTGTTTGTGTGACACCATGCATTCAGAAACTGTCACAGGAGCATCACTCCTGCCTGATGCTTATCAGTGAGCCACCTCAGGTGCACCACTGAGAGGTGAGGAGATCTCTGCAGGCGTGCTTTGCTCCCACCAAGCAGTTCCCTGGAGGTAGTTGAATTCATCCAAACTTTATTTGCAAAGGCTCCACTCCCAGGATTTCTTCTAATCTCAACCATCTAAATAACTGTGTCAAACATTTATGTGCAAGACGATCAGCAACACAAGCACTTCTTTCTGATGTCAAGGTCATCTGTTAGCTAGAAAGCTTGCTGGTCATGTTTTATGAGGAAAAAACAAAGAAGCAAGAATCATAGGATGGTTTGGGTCGGAAGGGGCCTTAAAGATCACCTAGTTCCAACCCCCTGCCATGGACAGTGACACCTTCCGCAAGACCAGGTTGCTCAAAGCCCCATCCAGCCTGGCCTTGAATGTTTCCAGGGATGGGGCATCCACAGCTGCTCTGGGCAACTCATTCCAGTGTCTCACCAGTCAAGAATTTCTTCCTAATATCTAATCCTTACCCCTTGTCCTGTCACAACAGGCCCTGCTAAAGTGTCTGTCCCCATCTTTTTTATAAGTCCCCTTTAGGTAGTGGCAGGCTGCTATAAGGTCTCCTCCAGGCTGAACAGCCCCAGCTCTCCCAGCCTGTCTGCACAGGAGAGGTGCTCCAGCCCCCCATCATCTTTGTGGCCTCCTCTGGACTCACTCCAACAGGTCCATGTCCTCCTTATGCTGGGGGCCCAGGGCTGGATGCAGCACTGCAGGTGGGGTCTCATGAGAGTGGAGCAGAGGGGCATTATCTCCCCCCTCGACCTGCTGGTCACGCTTCTTGTGATGCAGCCTGGGATGGGGCTGGCTTTCTGGGCTGCGAGCGCACATTGCTGGGTCATGTGGAGCTTCGTGTCTACTGACACCCCCAAGTCCTCCTCAGGGCTCTCGATCCCAGCCTGTATTGATACTGGGGGTTATCCTGACCCACATGCAGGACCCTGCACTTGGCCATGTTGAACTTTATGAGGTTTGCACGGGCCCACCCCTCCAGCCTGTCAGGGTCCCTCTGGACGGCATCCCTGCTCCTCAGCATGTTGACTGTACCACACAGCTTATTCTGGGAAGGGTTACTGAACTGGCAAAGAATAAAGTGTAATTTAACGCTAAAAATAATGGTAACACAATGAGATTCTTGGAGAGATCCTCCAGTTATGCCGATGGGCACTGGAGAGGAATCAAAGAGACGGATTCCTGCAGCAGTAAAACATGCTGACTGGTGAACAATTTATGTAAATTGATCTTATGGGCAAACATAGCTCCTACATGCTAAACTTTTGCAAAAATGCAAAGCTAGAGCTCTGTAAGGCCCACAGGCTGACTACAACCTGTCCAAGATTTACTCGGTGTGCCACGTAGCCACTAGCACATTGGGTTCACAAACTGGATGCACACTAGCGGCTTCAGTGGAGAGGTGACAGGCTAAGGACACTGGCACTGTCTGGTGTGCTTTAGGAGAGCGTTTCCCCTCAGTATGTCCTCAAACACTGCGATATTAGCTGCTGCCCACATCTCTGTGGGCCTCCCCTGAGGGTGGAGGAGCAAGGACAGGAACTCCAGCAGAAATGCAAGTGTGACTTTCTGTGATTAGTAATACTCTTAGTTGAAAAGCAAGCATAAACCTGGACAGGAATCTCCTCTTGGACCACTGGCTATCCCTAGCAGCTCTCTGCACTGCTCTCTTTTCCAGCTCCCAATTCACGAGCTAAATTCACACCCTTACTGGGTCACTTGTTGCCCTTCACACAATGCAGCCCCGAGGCTGGCGGCTCCTTGCTCTAAGGGAGAAGGTCTTTCCCATCATCAGCCTCTTTACAGCCCTTTCCAGGGTTCAAATAGGCCAGTGTTTTTCCCAAGCTCTAAACAGAAATGAAAACACAGAAAAACTGCCATTTGACCAGTTACGCAAAACAAAACGTCCTTCAGCGAGGTATGATTTGTGGATTAAAGTTTTTTCCCTTGAGCTCAATGCAACCTAAAAATCTTTTCCGGCAGCTTATCGCAATTTAGCTAACCCCAATCCTTAAGAGACTTCTCTATCTCAGCACACCAAGGAAGGTCTTTGTCAGGGACTTTCCAAAAGCCCTTGGCAAACCTGTTGCACACAGGGTATAGTACAGGCTTCTGAATTTCACGAAACGTCTGAATTGCCGGAGTGAGAACTAGGGGGGTTGATGTAAAGAACAGGACAAGCCTGGGCATTATTTCACTTGAAAACATTTTGCTAGTCATCTGGAAACTCATCACATTTTTCCAGGAGCATGGAAAACAGGGGGCTTCAGTCAGAGCACACTGCTCCTCACATTCAGGCTTTATGCGGTCCTGGAGAGGTGGCAGCAGCACCCTAGGGCAGACTGGAACTGGTCAGCAAAACAAAAATAACAGAAAACAACTCATAAAATCCATCCTAATTTCCAGTGGCTTCTTCACAGACTGTGCTTCTTTCACCCTCCAAGACATGCATGAACATGAGACTAAAACGTGTGCAGTCCAAGGGATTAATCGAAGGATGGCATGAATTTGTTGGGAGAAAGCAGACTACATGCCTGCAGTAACAAAGGATATGAAGAGATCGCATTAAACACTATCACAGGCTTTGGTAATTTTTGTCTATTCATAATAGCTCTGTGTCACAGCCCTTTTAAAAACCAGAAAATATTATGGTGTAATCTTACCAGTTTCACAAACAAGACCACACTTACAAAAATACATGAAAGTCTGGACAGGCAAACAAAATATTTTCAATATATTCCTCTAGAGAGCCAGATAAACTCCACAACCAGCAGAAAATGCATCCACGTTAACTTATTCGCAATGGAGCTACATCTTGCTAAACAACCCCAAATTAGCTGCTGCCTGGAGCTCAAGCCCTATGAAAATATATCTATGCCTCCTTGGAAAAGTAGAATATCATATACAAATACTTATTAGCACACACAGAGTTAACCTCTGTGCGCTACCTTCTTAAACAGAACTGGTTTTGAAATGTATTTGTTTAAACAAGTTAACAGAAATGTCAGAGGCCATTGCACCAACTGCACATGACGACAGCCTCCTTCCTCCTCTATCAGCACAGAACAATTACACACTGGGAAACAAGGGCTTACTAATGTTGAGTCAGAGCAGGAAAATCTGTCCAGAAAATACATGCAAATGAAAGAAAGAAAAGACACACTTTGCATTCCGTCTTCCCCCTCTTCCTCCTCTTTTCCCTCAAATAACATGAGCTAAGCAGAGACTGCCTCTCCTGCTCTGGCTTGAAGAGCCCCATGGAAGAATTTGGCACATCAACAGCTTCATCTGCTCCCACAGCTCCCACGTGGCTATTGGTAGTAATACCAATAATTAGTATTTGGATAAGTCCTAGCTCAGGTTACTGATTTCTGGATATCTCAGGGCAGGAAACTGTTTTCCAGGAGTATCAGGAAACAGCATGGCCTTGCAAGGCGGGCTTGTGCATAAAGCACACGAGCTCTTATATCTATTCCAGGATGAGAAGCCCTGGGACTTTCTATGACCACATGGACAAATCATGCTGGTGTTCCCCTCCAGCTGCCAGTCTGACCACAGGGGACGTGGGAGGCTACCTTCCCTCACCTTCGTAAAGGAGCCAGGGCCCAAGGGCTTGTGAAGTGCTGGGCATGATAAGGGCCTCCAGAGAACTCAGTTCTGTTTGACTGTAAGAGCTATCTCTTCAATATTTAACTGTATATACTCACTAATAATCGTGCACGCACAAGAACTTACCAGCACCAAAAATGACCGACAAGATCAACTGTGAAACACCAAGTTCTCTCCCATGTACAACCCTCCTCACTACCTCTCCTCTTTTCCACACCAGAGGCTACTTTTGCAAAACTTCCTAGTGCCAGGAGGATCCCAGTATTTCCTCCCCTCAGTGTTGCATTCCCACACCATCACCTTTTGAAATCACTCCATCAGTTTTCCCTGCCTCCAAAGGAAGGCACTGGGAAGACCATGCTGCACCAAACCCGGACTTCAGCCTGCAGCAAAGGGCAGAGCCCTCGCCTGTGCCCCTGCATTAGAGCTGCCCCAGCAGGCACCAGCAGTGCTGCCTACAAGGCGCTATTTGAAGCTGAATTCAGGGTCAGTCCCAATAAAGGACAGGGCAGCAGTCTAATCACAGCACCAAAAAAAAAAGTTGATGCTTTTCTCTTGAATGTGGATTATGAAAACAAGTTGCACCAGGACTGGGCACAGCTGACAGCTTTCCCTAGCCAAAGCCCTGCAGTCACACGTGCTGCGCTGCATGTGACAGAGTGCTGCTCTGACAGCCTGGGCACCGATTCGGTACAAACAGAGGCCATAAGGGAAAACAGGGCTATGCCCTGCTTCATTTTGGACTTGGATTTCCACTTACGAAACTTGATTTCCACTTGTGACCACGACACAGCACAAAGGTTCAGTGCCAGTGCCTCTGCTCTGCCATCATTTCCCAGAGGGATCTGTTGCCTGTTGGAGAGGCTCTGCAGCACCCCTCCATATTTGACATGGAGAAGCCATTCTGAAAACACCACCAATCTCATAACCCTCTCTAGTATTTAAGAGCCAGACTTATTCAAAACAAAATAACAAAAGAAACACCAGTTTGGAAATTTCTGATTATATTTAACTTTTTGTATTCAGGAGAGGATAAAAACCAGGTGAGATGCAATGACTTATTCTTTCAACTAAGTACTATTTCTTTCAACTTTCAGTATTTTCAGATTTAACCATAAATAACCCAATATTCCCACCTCTTCCAGGAACACCAATCCTGCTCCACCTTGCTCTCCCTCAAGCAAAGATGTCAGGCATAGGTCACTCCTAAAGGCAGGAGACTTCAGCAGTTTGTCATTAAGGAAAGAGGCAAGTCCTACTAAGTCAGAAAAGCTACAGAACTCAGTGGAAGTCACAGCCTCATTTTGCAAACAGATCTGTTTGTGTTGCGGCTTTGCTAGATGTGCACTAGAAAACAGAGCCCTGATGCACACAAGCAGCCCTGGAATAACAGCCTGTGAAGGCAGCACTGCACGACCCTCGATGGTTTGGCACTCAGGGCACAGCTGGGCCTCCTGGAACTTGCGTCTTCTCCTTCCTACCTGGGTAACACGCAAGAAAGGCATTTGTCCAACTCATACGTTTCACTTTGGGTTCTTCCACTGTGCTAAAATGGTCATGCAATAAAACGTTACCCATCTTACCCATTTAATTCTCCCCTGAGGACCCGCTCTGCTTTAACATCCTCTCCCTGGTCTCAACTCCCACACTGGGCTGTTGTGCCAATTAATTAGTTAATGTTTGCAAGGTGCTTCGAAGAGTGCTAAGTACGCAGCATTAAACATGATTATTATACAAATACTGCAGGCTCTGGGAATGCACTTCAGGCAGGCAAGTATTACACTGGAGTCACTTTATCCTCCTGCCTCAAAACTGCCATCACTCACAGCACGCTTCAGTTACCCACAAACACACGGCATGTCTTGTCTTACAGCTTAATTATAAAACAACTTCTAGTGTGGCAGAGCAGAAAGGCCAGCTGTTGTTCACGTTGCACAAAACCCACCACTGTGACAGACCAAACAGCAAACTCTGCCCCCTGCCAGAGGAAATGATGGCCATAATGTCCCCAAATGCGGTGATGGTTAGGTGAGGGGACCCCTGGGGCAAAGAGCCAGGCTGCAGTGGGGTTGTGGCCGATGATAAAGAGACCAAAAATAAGCAGGAGAAACAAGTTATGGGAAAATTCAAGAACAGAAAATGCAGCAGCAGGAGCCAGACGTGGGGGCGAGCAGGCTGGCGCTGGGCTCCAGCCGATGAGCTGCAGCAGAGCTGGTTGCAGCCCCGCAAAGATGCATGACCCTCCTTAGCCACCTCCCACCACTCCTGGGTCTGCACCTGGGTCAGTTCATTTACCAGTTCAGCACTCAGCTGCTGCCAAAGACAGGTTTGCACTAAGATTCTTGGCTGGGAACTGAAGTCCCCAAGATATGGACACGCGTCCCCTGCTGCCCTGAGAAGCCCAGGGGATGGCTCAAGGTGACACTGCAGCTGCAGCCACTTACTCCATCAGACAGAGTCAGAGCCTGAGGGCCCGGGAAGCAGTGCTGAGCATGAAGGGACATGTGCTGGACACTGCCACTACACAGCGGGCTGCAGGAGCAACGAGCACTCTTCCTGGCAGGACTCTTCCTGCTGGCAAGAGACCTGGACGAGGCTGAAGAATGCCAGTAGCCGTCTGTCTGCCTTCCAGATCCATGCCTTTGTATTTTTGATATCTAAAATAGAAAAACACACAGTTTGGGATTTCCTCAGTAATCAGAGAAACCCATTAAAACATTTTTCTTCTCCCTGTCAGTGCAAGGCTGTTGCCTGTTAGTGTTTTATATAGTCAATCCCTCTTTCCTATTTATTATCTTCAGACTTACTCTCCTAAAAATATTACAGCCGCTGTTCTTTCTGTACAGCATATACTCCAGAAGGAAACAAACTGCTAATCAAGCTAGTAAATAGGTACATCTGTTACCCCATCTACACTAAAATGAGCTAGGAAGCTTTTTTTCAGAATCACGATACCACCAAGACTCCCGAAACACTTGGCTGCGTTTCCCCAGCTTGAGCACCGGCTACCCCACAGCAGAGCTTGCACTGGAAACCCTCGGAATTAGCAACAGGACAAGCAAGGGGAAATTTATTAACAAATGAATTCCTGCTATTACAAACCACTTCCACCGCACTACCGGGGCCTTTAATGGTTCATGGCAGGATAAGCCACCTCCTTTCATTCCCAGGAGTGCAACTGAAGGCTTGATTTCCATGATTGCCAAGCTCTTACTGCAGCTCCCATTAGCTGTGGCAAAATCTGCGAGTGTTTAGCTCTTCTGAAACACGACTGTTTGATGTGTAGAGGGGGGTAAGCACCCCTGCTCCGACTTGAAGGCTCAAGATGCATCAAGTTTCCACTCCTGATGTGAGGGGCAAGTGTGAGTACATGCTCAGGGAAGCCTGTCACATGCTGTGAGCACGGGCTTTGAGCATGGGGCTGCCCTGAGCAGGGATGGAATAGGCTGCACCTGCCAAGAAAGGTTTGACTCCAGCTTTAGCCCTGGTACCTGCAACTGAAGGGTGCCAGGAGCGTGGAGAGCGTGTCAGGTCTGGGGTACTTTGGACTTGTCTCACCGCAGCCTTAGCCTGCGCCAATCCAGAAGATGACTGGAGAAACCAGCTGATGTACTGACGCAGGGCTGGACCTCCTGAAGCTCTACAGTAGCAACAATTTCAGCCCTAAATTTAATTGGCAAGAGGAAGATTTGATAGATATCTACCCTCAGTTAGAAAGTGCTTTAGAGAGACAGCAGATTCTTCAAAGCAATTCTCCTGCATCACCTACAGTTCCTCCTTATCTAAATGTGATATTAGGAACCCAGCAATTGATGCTCCCCAGGGATTTAATTATTCGCAAGAAATCACTGTTTGCTGCAGCCAGCAGCCAGTGCTGGGTAAGGTCTTCTGGGATCAGACTGCAGGCTGCTTTATGGCTTGACATCAGAACAAAATTGCATGAAAATCAGTCTTGTTGTACATGATCAGATAAATGCAGTTGTCAAGTACAAAGTTGAAAGCTCTTCAGTGAAGAAAGGGTAGCGCCTTTTTTTTTTTTTTTAATGCTGGTACGAGCTATCAGAGGGTCAAAACCAATTCATGAAGCACTTATTCCATCTCTAATGTCTGCCAGACTCGTACAGGCTTCTGTGGGAGGTCTGTTTGAACAAGGCTGTTTTCAGCTATTCACCTAAGGGGAAAAAAAAAAAAAAAAAAAAAAAAGAGACGTAAAGAGGATTTTGTTTCAGTATAATCTAGTCCCACCACGTGACACTGACTGATCTGTGATAAAATTTCCAGAGCTCAGCAGGTGTTTGGGGAGTGACTGCAGCCGCCCATGCAACACAACAGTACACAACCACAAAAGCAAGATCCAAAACAGAGGTCAAAGGAAAAAGAGTGTAGGAAGTTAGGTGTGAAGATGAATGATGAAACTAGATAAAACTTGTGCCAAACATGATTTACAGTAGAGAAATGACATTCTCTTTCCAGGTGAGGGCAAGCTGCTTGGTCGCTGTTACAGGGTACTTCTCTATCACGCTGACAGCCACAGGTGTATGCATATTCAGATACACTGGGACAACCGGCTGTAGATCCAAGGAGTCCCAGGCCAGAACACAGCTCACAGCACACTTTGTCCACTTACTTCATCCACATCATTGCTACTATATTCCACAAAGGATTTTATTCCTTCTCTTCCAGAGCTCCTATTATCATGGAAAGCTGAAAATCAGCAAGAGAGCGATGGCATAAATTCAAACAGAAACAATTCTTTGCTGTTTATGTAGCCCAAACACCAATGACACAGGAGAGAGTTTCAGCCTGCTGTTGATACTCAAAAGTCAGAGTGCCCACAACCCAGACCTTTTGGCTGTCAGATGTTTCAGTATGACATACTAAATATAGTCGTGACCCTAAAGATACCCTATGTACTATCTGCATAGAGTAAAACACTATGCATGGACCAGCTAAACAGATTTATTTCAGGATTGGTGCCATGTGTAGGATAAACAATACACGCTTATCCAAAACGTCTCCACGGCTATAAAAGTTGCTATTGTACAGAAACTTAATTTCAGAGTTAACTCTAGAGAAACAGGAATTAAAGCAGCAAGGTTGCCAAGGTCTAACAAGTACAGACTAAATGACACTAAGGAGGTAACCTGGGCTCAAGCTACCGGACAGGAAAAAGGATGGATGAAGAGTCCCTGCATGCATGCTGGCTTCCCCCTCAGAAAATAAAGCAAGCATCGTTCTGCACAACTCCCTCCTGACTCTTCTGGAGAGTGCTTCCCAACACGCCAGCAGAAAGGCTGGTGCAGCTGCGGGCAGGAAGCACACCCCCACATTCCTCACCCAGGGAGCCAGCCTCCCTCCCTCCGTGGGGGGATCATTGCATCAAATTAAAAACTAAACATTTCTCAGCAAGACTTGCACATACCAGGAACTTCGTGGTAAAAGGAGCAGTACATTATCCTCAAAGTTTTTCCTACAGAAGCTGGGGATCATGGGTGTAAGAAAGTTAGATCCTTTTACTTTCTATGCAAGCCTGGTTTAATTCTTGCAAATTCTATCCACTTTATTACTGAAATTGGAGCAGCCTGTTCCAGGGAAGCACATACTCAGCAGCACTGAAATGCACTTTGTGTATTAAATACTTCAGAAGCTGTCTAAGTAGATCGGTGTGGAAAACTGACAGTTGAAAAATAACAATACTTCTATTATTTTTATCTAAATCCTCAAAATCTTGTGTATGGTTTTATTTTCTAATGTTAGGGAAAAGAAACTAAAAAAAAACCCCACCACAAATGAACCAAAAGAGCTGATGGCCAAGGCTTCTCCAAAGAAACTGCAACAAATGGTCTGACCAGCCAGTATAAACACCACACTTAGTTGCTGCCATGACTTGCATATACAAGGACTTTAAACCTGATTGCTACTGTAATGATGAATTGTTGCACAACTGAAGCCTCGTAACTGAAGTATCGTTTGCAAAGGGATCACCCTCTACTGATTCTTCAGTTCCCTGTTAATTTTTTTCACTGTTGCAACTCTAGCCCCAGAGAATGACCATAAACAACCCTAAGGTAATGACCTAGCTAATCATGACAGTATTTATAGCACTATTATTTCCCCTTTTGCACATTGCGGAGCACAGGGAGAGCAATCAGACCCCTTGAGGATTATATCCTAACATATGTACTATAAATATTTATCTGACTGACTTAATTTTAGCTTTACCTAGGTCTTTCAGGGACACACAGTGGGCCTTAGCTTGGGAAACCAGAGAGGCAACGCAACGTGACCTTCTCATGTTCAAGCCAGTTTCCCCTTACTATTGCTGGGTTAAGTTACCTGTGTGTAACCCATCTGCTATGGCCCCGCAGTGTCACTGCTTTTCTCAGAACGAATGCCAGGACTCGCAGTCCTTGGTGGATGCTGCATTTATTGCTGAAGTTGGTGATGGAAAAGGTAGCAGATTTCATCTTATTTTCATGCCGCATAAGACCCTTTGCCATGACAATGAAAAGCCTGGCACCGCCCGAATTAGTATCACTCCAGATGTTACTCCTTTCTGCCTGGTACAGTGCATTCTCATGAGAGAAACACATTCATTCAGCTGCTGAAATGAAAGAAAATTAAAAAACCTGGTCAGAGTAACATCTTGAAAGTAAACTGCAAGTCAGAATAGCAACATACCTTCTGGGGCATGACTTTGGATGCCTACAGTGATGTCCGCCCATGTGCTTTACACCTTGTTCTGTAAACTTTAGTCTCGCAAGCAGCTCCCTTCTCAGGCGCAGTTTCTCAACAGATCCCAGATCCCACCTAGGAGCCACCACGCCGGCTCGCCTGGCACATCTGTGCAGCCGGAAGGTTTGTGAGAAGGCGGCCCAGGTTCCTAGCCCTGTCCTTCCTCAAACAGCCCCAGGGCAGCAGCTATTTTAAGCCACCATGGCACACTGATTATTGCTGCAACGTGCTGCTCCGCTCCACGCGTTGGGCTTTGTCCTGAGCGTGGGATTTCAGGCAGCCTTTGGGCCTGGCAGAGCCACCCCAACTCAGGGGCTGTGGGAGAAGCCAGCTGACCTGGAGCAGAATCACTGCTGCGACTCCTGCCCTCGCTCCACACGTGCTGCTGCCCTTGGAGAGGGAGACCTGGCACTGCTGGGGGAGATAGGACTGCGCTGCAAAGCGGGAAGTTCAACAACAGCTCCAAAACATCTACCTGAGGAAGCAGGGCATCAGCTCCTGCCCCGATGAACCACCGTGGTGCACATCTAAGCTTTACCTGCCTCATTCGCCTCTCCTAAGGACAGACTGGTACCACAGCTGGCTTTTAGAGGGGTTTTCCCAACTGTGTTTCACCAACCCGGCTAGTACCCGTGCCCTCAGGGTGCCGAGGCAGTCCAGCGTGGTCTTCTCAGCTATTAACAACAAGCTGACCCTAACAATTAACTTGAACGCTTGCCAGGCGACAGATATTTAAGCATCGATTCACTGGCAGGAGGAAAGATCCAGAAGGATTGTGATACAACTGCGAAAGTAAGCAGTATTTAAACAACCTCAGATCTGCCTCCCCGTGCAGGGCTGCAGAGCTACCACAAGGCTGGAGAGAAAAACAAAAAACCCAAACGAACTGAATCACTCCAATTTGGCCATCACAGGCAATTCGTCTCAGCAGAAAATGTAAATACACGAAGGAACCTTTGCCAAAAATACAGTGCCTCCTCTCCTCCCCCCTGGTTTCAGGGTGGAGATAGATTTCTCAGACACACATTTGCAAGGTCGGTAATGCTCTCTACTGCTTTGGAATATTATCAGATGCTGAAGGATGCTACAGCTCACAAATGAAGGAGTTTAGTTCAGGAACAAATTTTCCTCTTTTTAAAAGGATTTCTTCTAAAAATAAACTGATTATTTCAGTACTCCCACTCAGACTGTAGCCCCACAGGTAGATCTATCAGCAAAGCAGCACCAGGGAGGCAACCAGCCTGTTGGAGCAGAAGTAATTTTGTCAAGTGGCTTTGGTTTGTTTTGTCAAAAGGGTTTGTTGCTAAAGAAAACATGGCACTGAGCTGCACCTTGAGTCACATTTTAGTACGTGAGACATTCTCACCAGCGGCAGTTCCCCCCTGTTCTCCCTACACAGGCCAATGTATTAAGAGCAGGCTGAATCCCACCCCGCTAAGAGGCATGGGATGAGTGGTGGTTACAGGCACCGAGGTAACTTTAGGAGACAATTAGCTCTTGGCTTGTGACTTTTAAATCCTTCCTTCTCCAAACAGTTTGCTGAATTCTCAGTGTACAAGATGGCAGAGCGGCACAAACTGCCACACAAACTCACACTTGTGAGGTCCACCTAACCTAGGGATGATCAGTCACCAAGAAGATGAAAATCCTGCCTGGTTCTGCAGCAAGGTGGAGTTCACCCCGCTTGGGCAGCAGAAGTGGCTGACATCTTCTCACTTCACACCAGGCTCCCCCTCGGGCTGTCAGCAACAGAACTTTTTATGGGGCTTCACTAACTGAGGAAGAGATCTAGGTCTTAAAATTAATAATATTAAAAGCAAGAAAGATAAAATCAGTTTTGTGTTCTGCTTTAAACGCAGACCTGCTCAGTGCAGAGTCCCACGCACAGTTGCATCACCACGAGGGGAGGTTAACTCAGTTCCAGAAGCTGGGATGAGAAGCCAAGGGTGGAGCGGGGAACATTGCCACCGAAGTGCCTGCCCCATGAAACTACACCCACACCAGCCCACTGCAAGAACAGCCCTGTCCTTCACCCCCCCGATTCCCACCGAACCACCACGACAGAGTCAGCAGTACTGACCAGGCTGAGGAGCAGGCTGTTCTGCAGGTCCTCAGCTGGACAAGTCCCCTGAGAGCCCTCCCAAGCTGGGCAGTGAAGCAGAGCCTGCAGACCCCTGTGTATCCCAGACCCCTTCAAGGGAAGCCTCATCTCCCCTCTTTTTCAAATGAGTGGCCATGGAAAAGTACAGGGCTGTGGGAGGTGATCCCGTCAACGGTGCCTCCTAAGCTCCGCACACCCACGACAGCATCCTGGAGCAAGGCCAGGATTACAGCTTCACCTTCTCTGCTTGCCACCACCTTTCTTCATGTATCTAAGAGGACCCACATCTTGTTAATGACTGTTTCAAAAAGGGTGCAAGAGCGGATGCATCTAAAACACCACAGAAACCAACATTTCCACCAGACACCAACTAGGAGGCATCTCAACGCCAAGGAAACAGTGCTGGGCTGGCAGAGCAAGGGTTAACCAGCCACTTTGGCCACTCACCATCCCAAGCAGCACTGGATTAAAATACTGCAGAAGCTGCTGGGAGAAGCTGCAGAGCTTGAGGGAAAAGGCAGTGCCCAACAGGCAAGGACAGCGCTGGGTGCCTGCAGAGGACAGCCTGCCTTCCAGCCTCGGCCCGTGAGGGAACACACCTCAATGCAGTGCAGAGATACCACCCTAGGCAGATAAGCAGGCTTGATCTTTCCCTTCTGAAAGGGAAACCGGGATTTTCACCATGTTGTTACGATGTTCATGCATTAAAAGCACTGCCCAGCAGCCAGCTACTAGAGGAGGGATAAGCCAACTATTTCAAATGTAACCCAACAAAGGTCCCTTTGGGAAAAAAATCCAAAGTCCTGGGGGTCTCTCTGCCACTCCCAACATACCCATCCCTGTTACTGCCTACCTTTACCAAGATCAACATCCAAGCCACCCACCAGCATCAGGAGGTGGTTTGATGTTGCACATCCCCAGTAGGCTGACTCCGGCACTGGGGAAGGGAAAAGGCTGCTCCCATGGGGAGACAGTGTCAAATCAGGCAGGTGGCAGGGACAACCACAGAAGACAACAAAAGATCTTTCTTCAGTGCAGTTTTACACAGTGCCCTCAGTACCTGGTATATAACCCATTTATCAGTATCATAGAAGGTTTACATGAATTGCATGAATAACTTACCTGGCCCAGAAAACAAAAACCCCCAAACCCCACAAGCCCTGACACAAGTATAGATGTGTCACATCAGACAGCTAACAAACCTTCTGTAGAAAACCATGAGACACACAATCTCTTCACCCAAAGAGACCCGCCACAGACTTCTGAACCTAAATTTCTTGATTTCTACAGCTGCTGTGGCAGGAGGCAAGAACAAATTACTGGAGTGCATGAGAACCTATTGACCTGGTTTGCTGCTGGCAGAGCTGGTGCAACCCTACACTGCAACCCGGCCAGATGCTCACTGCCTGAACCACCAGTGGACCCGCTGGCTTCTGCTGGAGGTCACCTCCCCCTCCCACGGCTCCTTTAGCCCCAGAAGCTGCGCAAGCCCAGCTCTGGGCACAGCCAGCCACTTTAGCTGGTCACCACCCAGTGCACCTTCCAGGATCCCTTCTGCTGGCACAACTCCCGCACTGCCCAACTCTTGGGCAAAAGTGAGCGGTAACTTTTTTAACATGCACAGTTTGCAGCTCCAAGGGGCTCTCTATGGCTTCGCTCACTGGAGGGCTCCAACTGGAAATTGTTTTAAGAGGACTCCAAGCCTTTCCCAGAGCTTCCAGCCTCTCCCCTCCCCACCTGTACCGCCTGTGAGGAGCACGGGAAACCTCTGTGCCTGCACCAAAGGGGATGAAGCAGAAAAGGCCCCTTGGCAAGCTTCTGCACAGGAGCAGACCAACCTCCAAGTGGTCAAACACATTATGTGATAAGAAACCGCAACAGTCACTGAATAATTTATGTGATAAACTATTTCTGGAGCATTTGATAGCTCTACTGGCTATCATTATTTTTGCTGAATCAACAGCCCCCATCAGAGCATATGCTCTAGTGAAAACAAGCAGCACTGTGACAGGTTAGGAAAGACATTTACTAAATTAAATGCACAGCCTGGTTGCTCCACTGAGCCATAATGCAGTACATACATGGAAATCTAAGCAGCTAAATGCAACTCTTCCTGAAGTGGCTGTCTGAGCATACACAATCTGTCCCTTCAAGGTTTTTCCATTAACATACCCACGTGCAGAGCTATAAATCAAAATGAAGGAGAACAGCGCAGGCCAGCAGAAGAGCAAGAGAGAGAAAAGACATTGCAGGCCATTTTGCAAAAGGTGGTGATTAACTCTTATCAGTTAAAAGCAGTCACGGATAGAGCAATTCTGCACCTCAGCAGCCTGTGACAGAGAGCTGGGGAAGTGGAAGGAGGTGGGAGAGAAACAAGGTGTTCAGCTGCTCTTCAAAACAGAAACAAACGTGACAACATTTTACTTAAAGATTAAAACCATTGCTAAATACCCACTTTGCCTCAGAATGTAGCGCAAGCAGAAAGACGACAGCACTATTGACTTCTGTAGAGAAGCTGGAGGACGCAAAGCGAAGAGGGGGAATGCAGCACAGAGAGTGCCCTGGCAAGAAGGTGGTCTGCATGGCTGCCCTGGTACCTCCGAGGCTGCTCCCAGAGCTGCTGTAGTGCAGCAGGCTGCCCACATCCAACACAGGAATGGGATTTATGTGAGCTATCCCTCCGCTTCAGAAAGTAGCGCCTCGGATTTGCTGGCGGGGAAATGATCAGGCTTTTACTACGAACATTCCCTAAGGACACCCCTCACTCCTACAAAATCTGAAACCCTTCCTTGCCGCCACCTTTCTCCAAACGGCAGCTGTGAACCGCTCTTCTTATGCTGTAGAGTCGGCAGAACTGCCATGAGGTGTTGCTATTGAACAGATTATAATTTGATCAGCACTGGGATTACAGGAGTTCTTTTGCTAGTGGAAAAGCACACATAGTACGCAAGCCCCTATATTTGCACCGAACCCCAAGGAAACACACCTGTGGGATCACCTTGGTAGATCTGGCAGCAAAAAATCACTGCTTAACTTATTTTCCCAAAGATGCATGGCTTTGGACAAGAGGAGTCCCGGCATATGCTGGGATCTTCAGCTCAAAATACAAATTCCCCTCTTATTCCATATTAATAATACACAAACTCCCAACTCCCAGGTGCAAATTGAAGGCAAACTCATTTTCTACCCTGATCACGCTGACATGCCAGTGGGGTTCACAAGAACACCCCGGCCCAGCACGTTATTTTGGTGCGGTGAATCAGTTCACCAGGCAGCAGAGCACGCGCGCCAGCATGCATGACAAGGCAGGAAAGCTGCCAGCTGCCCTTCAGCTGCCGGAGCAGTTCCTATCTGCACAAACACACTGGCACAACACCCACTCGCTATCTGGCAACAGCAGATTTTACACGGCTCAACACTGCTGTTAAATACAGGAACCATTTTAGAGCACAACAACAAAGTCACACATAACAGGTTTAACCAAAGCTGTGTATTTTTCTGCCATGGAAACCGGTCACAAGAACCAAAAAGCTGCCCAACGACAAGAATTTCATGTGCTGCTCTCCTAATCTGCCCCGTTCCCTTCTGAAACCCTAAAACTGATGAACGGCGACACGGGCTGGTTATAGCCAGCCCAAAGCAGCAATCTAAGCTTTTCACATCAGAGCTCTGCCAAGGTGTTATCAAGGGTCACACCAAAGCTCAGAGATGTCACCTGCCATCTCCATATGACCTCATGCAACGCGCAGCCTGCTTCACCTTCACAAAACAGTCTCCTCACATACAGACAGACAAGACCTTTAAGCTGTAAGGACTCAGGATACAGGGTTTTTTTTCCAGAGGCAGGAATAATCCAGAAGTCCAAACAAATGGGAGCTGGCAAGAGCTCGGTGGTCCACAACTCAGTGAGAGACACCACCACATCTTTAAAAAAGGTCAAAAAACAGCTATGAAAATTGCAGCTTGTCCTTGTCCCCCAAAAGCAGAGAGTGTACTGACTGAAGCTGTAGCAAAAGGTGAGCTAAGATTCAAAAAACCTTTGGAAAACTGGAGACAGCTAAACAGCATGATCATCACTGAGAATTTACAGGTTGAAAGCTGTCAGGAAGGCTTACATCAAGTTTATCCTGTCTCAGAGCATGGAGGTCCAATTCCAAACCCATTTTTCTATGAACCTAAAACCATGGATGTTTCATGCTGAGCAACCCAAGAACCAAGCAAAGCACTCAGTATTCCGTCCTGCAGAATTTTGGCCATACGTCTGCAACTCCATACATCTCAGCAAACATTTTCCTGCTTTCTAAACATTTAAGTAAACTTTTCATAAAATTTGTAAGCTATGCTTCCATCCATCTAACAGCAGGCCCCCCAGCTGGTCCTCCCCTGCCATGTCACACCAGGGCCCCAAACTCACAACCTGAGCCTCGGCGAGGCTTCACGCGCAGGATAAACCCCAGTGCTATCAACAGCCCCAGGATCCTGCCTGTGAACTCACTGTCTTGGAGCAGAACAGAATTGCACCTCGTCTGAAAAACACTTACCAGGCCATAACTTATGCAACAGTCAAACATTTCATACACGGAAAAGTGTAGCCCTGCCTAGCGAGAGCAGAAACACACCACAAAAGCTCAGCCATCGAGATGGAACGATAAACAAATGACTAATAGGGGAAGACATGCATGTGGCCGGCCAGCACTGGCCAGCCGGGTGCGAGAAGCCGTGCTGCACTAGCACAGGGCTCCGCTTGGCACCCAGCATGCTGCACGCGCAGGGATGCACAGCTTGGTTGAATTGGTGGGGTGCAAATCATAGAACCATTTCAGTTGGAAAAGACCTTTGAGAGCAGCATCACATCCAACTGTTAACCCAGCACGGCCAAGCCCACCACTAAACCATGTCCCTGAGCACGGCATCTGTGTGGTTTTTAAACACCCCCAGGGACGGTGACTCCACCTCACCCCTGGGCAGCCTGTGCCAGTGCCTGACCACCCTTCCAGCGAAGACATTTTTCCTAATCTCCAATCTAAGCCTCCCCTGGTGCGACTTGAGGCCGGTTCCTCTTGTCCTGTCACTTGTGACCTGGGGGAAGAGACCGACCCCCCCTCGCTGCAGCCCCTTGCAGCAGCTGTGGGGAGCGATGAGGTCCCCCCTGAGCCCCCTCCTCTCCAGGCTGAACCCCCCCAGCCTCTCCCCGTGGGACCCGTGCCCCAGCCCCTTCCCCAGCCCCTGCCCGGCTCTGGACACGCTGCAGCCCCTCAGTGTCCCCCCTGCAGTGAGGGCCCAGCGCTGACCCCAGGATTCGAGGGGCGGCCGCACCAGTGCCCAGCGCAGGGGGACGGTCACTGCCCCGGCCCCGCTGGCCACGCTGTGTCTGACACGAGCCAGGCGCTGCTGGCCTCCTTGGCCACCCGGGCCCCCGGGGGGCTCATGCCCAGCCGGCCCAGGCAGCCCCCCAGGCCCATTCCCGCCGGGCAGGGCCCAGCCACTCGCCCCAGGCTGCAGCGCTGTGTGGGGCTGGTGTGACCCACGGGCAGGGCCCAGCCTGGAGCTGGCAAAGACACAGAATCTGTGCGTGTGCACATATGTGAAGTATCACATACTTTTGTTGTTGAATACAAATAATTTTTCAGCCTAAATTCTATTGGTATGCGTTCTAATTTTTTTTATGCAAGTTTTCAGTTTATTTTACAGTCGTCTTTGTTACCAGTTCTAAAATACATATATTTGTATGGTTTAGAAAGAACCATCTGGAATCATGTCCTGAAAAACACATCCGTCTGGCAGACAGCTTGTGTACTTCTGAGTAATTAGTGTGTGTTTATAGAAAGACAGGGCATGCTTGGGTTTTTTTCATTTGTGAGCCCACTTCATTAATTACCACATTTTCCAAAGAACAAGATATAACATTCCGCCTCTCAAACTCAGGTGCAGCAAACCCCTGTGTACAAGACCAAGATATAATATACACTACAAACGACTGTGACTTGTGCCTTCATTCCCCCCTACACATTCTGTACATCTCCCTTGCACAGTCCTGCAGGGCTCTGCCCAGGGAAGGTGACAAGCACTGCAGATTCAGACAGCCACAGCTCCATCCAACAAAGCCCCTCTGCTAGATCAAACACCTGTTAAGAGTTCTGCTATTTCTCTGCTTCCAGAACAACAGATTTTCCCCCCCATCTATTCCATCTATTTCAGACTTTCTTGAATTTTAAAGCTTTTCAGGTTTTTGAAACACCTATACAACCCGATTTAACAAACATCTAAAAGCTGGACCCCTTCGATAGCAAAGGCCTTAAAAAAGCCAGTTTACCTAAAATCTCCAACAACTTTTGAAAGCTGTGTAGCCTTTTTGAATTTTATAATCACAGTCTGCTGAAAAAAATGCTTGTTTGCTCAGAGTTCAGCCCTGCAGCATGCAATGCATCTGTCAAACTACAACCAGAGATCCCCAACTCAAATGTTACACCTTGTCTTCTTAACTGTGTCAAAAAGCTTGAGCTCTTGTTTCTAGCTCACCGCCAATGCTGATCCGCCAGCACACCTTGGATGACGTTGTGTAACAACAAAAACCTGTTTGGCCTAGGAAGGTCTGAAAAGATTTAATAAGATGTTGTGAAAGGAAGGCAAAAACAAAGAGGGGATAAAGACGGGCTCAAAGGCATTTATGAAACATGCCTCAAAATACTTTCTTCCCTTAAAAAAACTTCCAGCTTTTCTGGGAATTGCATTCTTTCTACGCAGCCAAGTGTATTTCAGATGCAAAATACTGTCATACCCAGTACTACATACAAAACTATGAACCGTCCCAAGTGTCCGGGTGAGCACTCTCAACCTTTTCCCATGTGCAGCCTCAGTTTTTGCCAGTAGTATTAGCCTTCTGCACAGCCGACAAAGCCTATTCACAGCTGGCCAGCTTTTCTTCGTTAGGTGATGTGGATCCCTTGCAAATAAGTTCAGAGACAGAAATCACGTTTAAAAGCACTGCTCCATGCAGCTAAAGTGCCTTATGCAGAGCTGTAAGTATTTGTAATGAACATATTGCAATCACAACGCATTACACATTTATATAATTCACATGACGTAAATCCAAAACTGCCTTTAACAAATGTCAGTCACATGTATTAAGGACATTTAAATTGACTTGAAAGAGCTCCGATAATCCTGCTTACTCAAAACCTTTGCTGGCTAATTGAAGGGAAAGTTGTCCTAAAATTTAAAAACACAGGAGCAGAGGTAGAAAATACCTAAGGAACATGACAGCCCTGAAGTCCA
Organism: Falco cherrug; assembly: GCF_023634085.1. Classification (NCBI taxonomy): domain Eukaryota; kingdom Metazoa; phylum Chordata; class Aves; order Falconiformes; family Falconidae; genus Falco; species Falco cherrug. Next base: position 16,675,263 of record NC_073703.1, on the reverse strand, counting down.
GTATCGTGCCGAATTACAAGATGACTCAAGTCTTCAAACTGGCAGTGCAGCATTCACAGGTTTAGTTCTCCCCAGCACCCAATAATGTCATGCTGTGAAAGGACTAAATCTTGGAGAGACAACCACATACATGGTGTTGCCTACTACAAGCCAGCAGCTACTCCAGGTTTAGTGTTTGAGAAAGTCTGAGAGACAGAATAATCCTATTTAGTTCCACAAGATCAAACAGGATTTGTAAAAGGGTAACACATCCACAGATCAGCGAAATGTTCTCATTTTAAGTGTGGTCACTTTGCAATCAAGTTCAGAAAGCCTTTTCATCTGTAGATACAAAGAAAGTTTTTGACCATGTCCAAAGACATGAGGATTATATGGAAAATATACATTCATAGATATGAATATACATGAAAAAAATGGAACTGATAAAACACCAATCCCCCCCTTATCTACCCCTCATACAAAATTTGGCTCACTGGTAGTGGAGGGATCTCCCACAGCCATATGTACTATCAACACAGGGACCACAACAATAGAGCACAGCATCTCCTCTTAGCAAAGAAAAGCCCATCAATATTCTCTAGCAACTTCTCTGAACAAGGTTTTTTTCAGAAGAAAGTATTTCAAGATATTATCAAAACACCAGTCGTTGAAGCAGATGAAGTCCATGCTCCTATTATTTACAATTAATTCAGTCAATCTAAAATGACACATCTTAGAACGCAGCAGGCAGCTCTAGGGGGTGACCTCACGCAGCCCACAGCCTCCCTGGGCAGCGGAGGGGCAGATGCAGATCTCCTCTCTCCGATGACCAGCGACAGGACACCAGCAGCTGGAATGAAGCTGCATCAGGGCAAGTTCAGACTTCAGGAAAAGGTTCTTCACCGAGAGGGTGGTCAGTCACTGGAACAGGCTCCCTGCCACGGCACCAAGCCCGTCTGAGTTCAAGGAGCACCTGGGTGATGCTCTTAGTCATACGGTTTAGTTTTAGGTAGTCCTGCGAGGAGCAGGGAGTTGGACTCTATGATCCTTATGGGTCCTTTCCAACTTGAGATACTCTGTGGCTCTACAAGCCTAACCATACCTGCAATTACAGCAATTAACAGTTCTGAGGAGCTTCCCAGAGCTCACTGTTGACAAGGCCCTTAACAACAGCAGAGGTATGAAACCTCCAAGTCTTTGCTCTTACATAAAAAAAATGCTTTGTGCTCTGCCGCTGTGAAAATAGCAGTATCATTCAGCTCACAACAGAAAAGCCTCCACCCATGGCAACTGGGAAGGAACTGCTTCCAAAAGAAAACGCAGACCACTTGGATCACAGGAAAATACAGCTCAGTGGACTGAGCTGCCTGCAGCATCAAACCACTGACCCGACCTGATGGGCAGGAAGGGACCCTTCGGAAGGAGCTTTCTACCACACTCTATTCCAAAAGCAGAAAAGCAGCCACCTGCCAGTGGAGGTCCTGGGAAAACATTACCTAAATGGTTAAAGCAGTCACAAGCCTAATTATCAACCAGACAAGCACTATAAATAACCTAAATAGATGCACAGATGTTACTCCTGTGATAAGAACAGGGCCAGTCAGAGCTGCAGAAAACTCTGGGTCTCTTTCGGCCAATATAGGACAACTCCTGCTGTCCTTGAATATTCATCGCCCTTCCCTGTCATTTTTTCATCCCATTGCAATTAAGTATATTTTAACTCAGATGTGGATATTTTAATACCTATCAAACCTCTTTATTTACAGCAACGTCCTATCCAACATGTCTCTAGAGTACAGGCAGCCAGATGAAGTTGGCTGGCTGTCAAGATAAAAATCAATGTATTCACTATATATATATCCCGCTATCCATGACTAAACATGACTGCAAGAGAAAAAGCGCTCGAGTACAGCTGAAGACATAATCCCATACTGGAATACTCGGACCCAGGGGTTAGCAATGCCTTAAGGGTGCTGGGCTCGGCTGGACTTTGCTCTCCTAAGCTGGAGGTTAAACCAGCTCACAGAAGCTGACTGGGCACCAGCACTTGCTGCCCGTTATAAGGCTGCACTCCTCGCTCTGGGCTCTGGCAGACCCTATCCACAACCCGCCCATAAGGCGGCTGTATTGCTGCTTGCTGGCTTGTTCCATAAATTCTTGGAAAAGTTTCAGTACAGACCTGAAATTAATACGGAGTGACCAGGCACGCCCTGTAACAGGACAGTTCGTTGCGTGCTGAAATGAAGACCAGTCTTGATAACTTTATAGGACAATTCCTGTATTTTTTCCTGAAGATACTTGTCTACCTTTCCTTCCCAAGCATGCTTGATTTGCACATCCTACTTCAGAACAAGAAAACTTGTTTCCTCAGGGAATCTGATCTCCCTCTTACCCGAAACAACTAAATCTTTTGGTTTTATAGCAGTGCCTAGTCACACAGTGACAGGTCAAGGCTGAATTAGTGTTTTCACTGTACAAAACACTTCTAAAATCTTTTATAAACCTACCATAAATACTCACCGGGGACTGTAACAGGCTTTATACACCCTCGTTAGGTGAATTGACATATTTTTTTCCTTAAGGCAGCTTTCAAATCCTAGACTGGGAACCTATAGTTCACTGGGTTAAGGACTCCGTGTGTTAATTCTAGATGCCGACCATTTCACCTCTACAGTACTTTAGCTCGGGCTGGCTATCCTTCACCATAAGCCCAAACACTTCTGCAAGTGTCAGCCCTCCCTAAAAACCACAGGCCTGTCAAGTCAAGTTGGTGATCGAAGGCTGTCCGCCTCCACGTGATTTCCATTCCCTGTTACATACAGACCCCATCTTGGGTATCTTGGATCATTGGCACACAGCCGGACCGTTAGAAAACTTACACACTTTGCTGAAACCGTAATTTGAAAGTTTAGCCTTCATCAATTTAACACTTTTTAAAATAGAGGAGGTTGCTACAGGATTAAATGTCGTTACTGTAGGTACTGCAAGAGTTCGATCTGTATCCTACGCTCTCCCACTCGGTTGATCTAAATGTAGTTGGTCTCAATGTACAAACGTGTCCCAGTCATTTTCAGAAGACTGATGAAAGAATTCAAACATATTTGGGCCAAAATTTGCAGTTCTATCAAACCATGAACTTTTTACATTAGACTATGTTTGATAAAGCACTTGGTGTAAGTTCCAGGAAAAGAGGAACACCATCAACACCCCAAGGCAAGTCACAGAACTGTTGGGAAGAATAAGAGACAAACCTTTTTAGTCAGTAAGCTAACACTCCACTATTTCTGTCCTTGTTATTTAAGCCTCGTTTCATCATCAGACATGAGGCTGTAAATGATCACCAATGCTTCTCAAAATGACAGTTGGTATTTTGCATTTTTTTTTTCCCCAAAGAAAGAATATTCTCATTTCCTTTTCTAATCACCAGAAAAACCTGTACTGAGACAAAAAACACAGGAAATTCAATCCAGAAGATGAATTACTGATCTGATGTAAACAGTGCAGCAAGCTGGGTATGGAAAAGAGTTAGTAACTCAAGTTGTGTTAATGTTAATATAAAATGAGGTATCCTCTCAGAAAAATGTGAAAGCTCTGTCTTTAATTAAGGAAGTATACTTTTCAGAGTCTAAATTAATAGTTTCCCTTAAACCAACACAGATTAACTCGCTTGCAAGAAAGGAGAAACCCCCTAACATTATCAGGTGTGACTCTGGAAACACACAAGCTGCCCAGGGTCAATTTTAAATTGCAAAAGTGTGATTTTGGTGTCTGAGCTTTTTCCAGTTCACTTTAAGAAGGAAAAACAAGAAAAGAAAACCAACAATAAACAAACCATGTTTTAGCCACACCACTTAGGCTTGATCCTTCCTTATCTTCTCTGGGATACACTCCTCCCTTCACAAATAAAGCCTAGTCCAAGTAGCAGTTTATTTTTAAACTGAAAACTATGACTAGGACATAGCAAGCTCATGCAGTTTCAATAATGACTTTATTCTATACCAGTAAACACACCTCAAAGCTGCAGGCAGTCAACACAATCAGAACCAACACTGGACCAACAGCTACAGCAGGATTATAGAGCTCAAAATTACACCCCCCAGCCAAGCACACGGACGCTAAATACAAGGGCACTGAACACCTGAATTGGAAGCGCTGGTACTGCTCTTACCCAAACCCTAATGTTTATTTCCTTTACATATTGAAAATAAGAGTGTTCGTTCAGCATCCATGTAAATTTTCCAAAAATGTTTTTATCATAAGATCAGTAATGAGTCTTCTCATGAGAACCTGTCCTGTACAGAATGTTTACCATACATCTTTACATTTGAAGAAGAAAAACCTCAGAAAACTGCCAAATTACCATGCTAAGATTAGCACCTCACTTCCACAGTTACATTCTGAAGTGAGGTATCTTGCAAAGAACAGGAAAAGCACGAAACCATATAAAATGAGATATAATCTGACTCAGTTACAGGATATATAAAAAAAGAGGGTATGTTAGTTAATACTTCCACTGTTTTATAAGCTTTTACTTATCTTTAATTTGCAATAAATAAAGAATGCAACATAGGTATGATTTCATGACTAACAGTAACTGCATCATGAATGCTACTGCTTCCCAGAAAATTTCAATATAACCAAGAGACATGAAGTTACGTTTGTTCATAAACTGGCTCTACCACCTCTTCTTTCTTCAAGACTAAGCCTTAATGGAAAGAAACACCCCACAGATCAAAACAAAAGCCTAATAACTGATTTATTCCAAACATCAACCCAGTAAGCTAAGATTCATAGGCTTTTAAAGCATAAAAATACCATTTAAAAACAACCACCAAAAACCTCAAGAAACCAAAAGTCTTGTCAAAGCATTCTTTTTTTAAAATATATATATATTTAAAATAAAAAGGCTTTGTGTTAAGAGAATCATTCCAGCACAAGTTTACTTAATTTTATGTTATCTTCTCAACTACTTAGGTTATGGAATTCCTTAGAATGCCCAGGAGTTTTAAAGCAATTAAAGATACAAGCTAGTAATCAATACCAGTTTGCAGCTTTTCTGCAAGTCTCATGTCGTCCAGACAAGTACTAAAAAAACCCCAGCCCAAGTCAAAGGGCATCACCAGGCAGCAGCAGGCATTCTTGCTCTCCAAGAAGCACTTCCAAGTCAAGCCACAGGCAAGATCCTGAGCATGGGAACAGCCTACCCAGGTTTCACAAATGTAAGGCACTGCACCTCTTACAGCAAAACCTAAAAGCACATTTATCAGAAAGAGATAATCTTCTCGACAATTCCCATGTAACAATCTCTATACATTCAACACCGCCCAGAGAGCTTTAGCAGCTAATGCTGTTAAACAAAAGCACCCCACAGCGGGCCGACACCGAGGACCCCGGGGCCTGCTGGCTGAGAACTAAACGCCCATGACTTCATCTCATGTTTAACATTCCTCAGGCTGCAGCTCTGTATCAAAGCTGAGCTAAAGTCGTGCTGCCTTATAGAGGATCTGTCCTGCTTCACCTCCGCTTCCCCTTGCCCCCAGCCAACTTCTCCATGTGCCAGGCCAGGCAGCTACACTGGTAGAAAACCATTCACTTCTCTCTGCACGGCCAGGGTAACGTCCCAAAAGCAAGCGAGTCAATGTTTACCTCTGCCAAAGCAATCGCCCCCACCTGATGTCCCCCAAGTCAGGACAATGCCAACTGGCTGCGCTGGCGCAGATGCTCCCACGGCCAGCGGGGCAGTTCCACAGGCACTGCCTGGCAGGGAACGCAAGAACCAGCGCAAAAGAAATGTCCCGACAGTTTAGCAAGCTGCCTCACTGAGCTGGGCTAGTTATCACCAAACCTGCAGCTCTGAGGAGGAAGGAGTGCAGGAGCGGCTGCCCCTTTCAGCGGGCGCTCCCCGGGCCGGCAGCTGTGCTGCAACACGAAGGCTGTGCCAAGCTGCATGGCTGGGATGGAGAAAAACGGCTGGTGGAAAACGCTGCCAGTTACTAGAACGAAACCTCCAAGTTAACACTGGAAACCAGGATACAATTGAAGGTTATACTTGAAATGGCAAAACTACGTAGCCAAGCACAGTTTTCAGTGACTGTTTCAAGAGAATTTATCCTACATCCTGCCACTAGAAAATCTAGTACTCACACAGCTTAGTATCAGCTCTTCAAAAAATTTTTCTTGAAGAAGTATTCTGACCAGTCAGTACAAAAGTAAACACAGTTCAATCCACGTTCCCTTTCCTTTGGCTTAACATTTTTAATTTGGGTAAAATGAAACAATTCCAAGCAGCGCTTTCAGACTTGGAAGCTAAGAAAAGGGACAGCAAAAACGGCCTTTGAGTTAAATAAAGTTAAATAAAACTATACAATAGGCTCACAACTAAAAAAATATTGTGGGTAAGGCTGAGTTCATTCAAGTGACTTTAATTACAAGATGATTGTTAAACCAATTTAAGATGAGAAAACACTTTCTAAAATTCCACGTTTAAATAAGACTTTAAAAGAGCAATCTACAAAAGATGACAGTGTAAAAAATTACTTCTTTTCATCTTTGTAATCCACAGAGAGACTCATTTTTCGAAGCTAAAGCAGACCACTTACCAAGTAAAGGCTTACTCAGCATCAAACCTATGGAAGTGATTAAAACATTTTCACTCTTAGGAATCTAGAAAAATAAAAATAGCCAACACGTTAATTAAACTGACAGAAAAGCAAATGCATCACCAGTGAAACGGTGGTGTGTTTCCATATGCCAAATTTGTTGTTTAAGAGGTATCTGGGAGGCTGTTACACAAATGTACAGCACGTTGCATCCATACAGAATGAGTCCCTTTCTAAACAGCTGGCGTCTTCCTGCCCGAGAAGGTTACAAATGGAAAGCAGGTAACCTCAAATAAGGAACCAGGCTCCCTGCAGAGGTCTAAACTAAGAGGATTACAGGGTCAAAATTCCAACAGATGGAAAAAAGTTTTATCTGCACATTATAGAGGCACAAGAACTCACAGGTTCTCAGGCAGATTTCCGAGTTGAAATTTTTCACTTTGTTTTCATACGTGCAAATGTCTACCCTGCAGTCAGCTGCTCAGCAGAATACATTAACACATGCAGAGAGCTCCGTCCCGCTGCAGCTACAACACGTCCCGTACCTTCCAGGCAGGAGAAAGGGAGGTGGAGTATTTTGACAAGCTACTAGCCTAATTAAAGATGACAAAAGCAAGATGTCCAGGTTGAAAGCTGTATCTCAAAGAACCAGGGAATGGCATGAGAGCAAAGTGCTCACTATGAGGCACTTGCACCCTTCTGCTGTTTTATAAAAAAGCAGAATTCAGCTGGGCAGGAGAGAGATGGGGTAACAGTCCTTCTCACGTAACTATCAGCTACTTTATTTCGCCTTAGGTAACACAAATCCACATCATAATCTTTTCACAGCATCAGTCAATGGTTTCGTTTAAAGTAGCATTAAGGTAGTTCTGTTCTCTTCTGTTAGTCGCATCCAAACTGTAGGACTGTGTGAAAAGTCAGTTAAAAAAGCAACACAGATAACATCTGAATGTTCTCTCACCAGTGAGAGAAACTACACAAGGGATACTTCATGCTGGAAACAAAGCGTGGAAAAGTTCAGGTATTTCTTCTAGCCTTTCTCCACTTTACAACTGGTATTGCATCATCAAATAAGGTGTTCAGAATCAGTGGCAAAGCAGCAATGATTCTGTCCAGAACATTCTCCAGTGACTTCCCAGCTAAACAAACCTACACACAAACCCAACCAGGAACAACAGGAAATAGCACCATAAGGATTATATAGCATTATAAACCACCTATTTTTGCATTGTGGTTCATCTCACCTTTTAAAGGAGACTTTCATCTCTGCTGGCAGAAATGCCTGAGTTTTGTTTTAAATAAGTGCTTTTCCTCTGACATTTACATCACTAGCATGTGCCAATAATAATTATTACTGTTGTTATTAACACTCGGGCAAGATGTCGATCTTCATTCTAGGCTTCAATGCATGAAAAATAAATGTCTTATGCAATCACTTAACTGTTCTAACTGCAGGAACTTCAGTTTACTCAAACATGATAAATACTTTCAGTCATCAAAATATACCAGCATAGTAATGTACAGTCCACAGTCATCAGGAAATAAGGAAAATCCAAAAAACCCCAGAACTGTATACCACTTGTATGTTCTTCCAGCTCTTCCATACTGTTACGCTAAACCGCCATACCCTTGCCAGTCAAATATCATTTAAGCATTCTATAAAGATTAGAATGGTTTCTCCTAATGAACTTGGTAAAAATCACTCATTAATCCACTTGGATAACTAGTTGCTACAGTTCTCAAAACTGAAATGTACTGTGCAAGATAAAAAAATGGCACTGTGATGATCCCTGGTGCAACAGTTGCTGCAGTAAGAAAAATCTTAAGAAGTAAAAGGAAGTCAAAAAAAAACTTTATTCACACCAGAAATGCAGACTTCAATGGAATTTTTCTTTATCAAAATAACCCCATTATGGTTACTTACATTTTTGCTCTAAGAGAACTGTACAATATATATATAAATATATATATAAAAAAAAATCAACTTTTGTACTTCCTTAGTATTAATCATCGTCATCTTCTTCTTCATCGCTGATCACATATTTCTTATGCTTCTTACTTGCTTTGTCATCATCCTCTGCTTTTCTCTTTCCAGAAGGTTCACCCTCCTTAAAGGCAAAAAAAGGACAAAAATAAACCAACATACTTCAAGGTAAAGTAAAAAACTCAGAAGAACAACAACAAGACCTCCAAGTCTTTCTGGTAAGAAAAGCAAAATTACTAGTTCTACTTGTCCCATTTTGTGCTCCTGTGATGCAGGACTGCTTATGTATCTGCACTTTAAGTTCAGTCAACATTGCCAGCAGTCTCAAACCCCAGCCTGAGAGGGTCTGTAACACAGCTGCAGCTCCACTCACCTCAATGAACGTGCAACCATATCTGCTTCAAACTGAACTAAGGCATGAAAGTAATTTATGTCATAATCTGGATTTATGGCATGTGCAATATCATCCTCAGCAACTCTTATGAGCACACATAATTCCTAGAATTTGCAGAGAAATCTTCACCATGCAGCAGCTTTCCCTTCAGGCAGCCTTGCAGCTCTGCTAAGTCTTCAGACTACTGACACCCTAAACTAGAGCTACTGAAGCAACAAAGAAATTCAGTAAGCGGGTAGGTATTTTGTTTGTTCGTTCATTTAAAAAAACAAACCAAACTAAACCACTCTCCGGCATAAAGGAAAAAGACTGATGAGAAACCACTAGTACTAAGACTTAACACCACAGTTTATTTGTTCAGGAGGTTTCAAAGAGATGGTCAAAGGAACTCAAGCCGCTGAGTTAATTACCTGTTTGCAAGCAACACCATAATGATTTTTATAGGCTGGATGCCCATTTTTTAGCACCTACATATAGAGTCAACACGTGGATGTCTATTCCATGTGCATTTACACCAGTTCGGTTTAAATTATCTTTCCAAACAGCATTTTAAATCAAAACGCTCTGAAAATATTTAATCACACTACAAATCACTAGTTGTTAACGCAAAACTCATCAATTCTGACATGAAGAACAAGCTGTCAATTATTATTTAAAAAGAAGAGTATCTTTAAAAATACCCTCGAGGCCTAAGTAATTTCATCCTTTCTTCCATTTGTTGGATTTGTTTTTGGGGGGGAAGGGTTGTGGGTTCAGATTATTTATTTTTTTTAAAGCAACACATTTGGGTTTTAAGAAGCAGCAAATTTTCAGAGTTTAGTTTCAGGATGTTCACGAATTATTAAGAGTTTCAGAAGTCTAATGAGTAGGTTTTTATTCAAAGCATCGGATTCTACATTGACATATTAGTTAGTACAGCGAGCATCTCAAGTTAGGAAGAAATTCTAAACATGGAAACCAGAAATTAGTAGGGGTGGGAATCTCAATGATAGCTTCTTCCTCAGAACAAGCAATCTCCCGTAATCTAGCAGGGCTATCGTTAAATGATTCATCTTCCTGTTTAGCAGAACATCCCCATTACCTACAGTAACAGTAAAACTATGTGCAATGCGGTGTGCTACAGTGTGCTAATAATAGACTGACGTTTTCAGTAATGGTAACATATTGTTATTGGGACAAAGATTTATGTTGTGTTGTTGACTGATGGCACACAAACGCACGCCTGTGTACAATGAAGTCCGTGTTTCACATATGCAGATCCATATTACAGATGCCATACTTCCTATGGGGGGACTGAAAGTAAGCGGTTAGGCATCACTGGGCTTTTTTGTAATACTGCAGCACCCCTCCGTGGCCCTGATGGCAGTATTACCTTTAAGCCATATAATTTTAAAATGGAGGCTATTGTTCCTCGAGCGGCAGAGAAATGCTGTTGACTAGACCTTTTCTTCTGAGAGACCGGAATTGCAAAATCCTGACACTGCCGTATCACGAACCAGCAACCAGTAGTGTCTTACAAATAAACAAATCTTTACCAACAAACACGAAGAGTTCATAAAACTACAGTTTTGTCTACGTGCCTCACTATGGCTGTCTCCAGGATTACTGTCGTATTTTCTGAAATATTAGACTGTCCTCAACGTATAATAAAAAGCCAGAATCTATGTCTTTAAAAGAAAAACTAATTTTTACTCCTGCCTCATATTACAATGCCTCTTAGTGCAAATACTCAGCTGGCAGTGTCAGAAGAGCAGTGTCAGCAGCAGCAATGTGCATTCAGAATGCAGCAAGCATCCAAAAGGCTGGGAAATTAGCTGTGCCTCCCCAGATGTTTGCAGGAAGCACAATATAGAAACGCAAATGAAAGCAAACTTACTCCTTCAAAAATCAGTATTTCTTACAGTATAGAGGTTATGTGTCATACTGAGAACTAGGTCCTCTATCGGTCATTTAAACACAAGTTTGGAATTTCAGCAGCTCTGCTTATGGAATTCTGACGGGCATTCATTCAATAGAAGGACACATAATGAGCTACGCTGCAAAACTACTCTTTTAAGAAGAAAAGGATGTTTTATCACGGAAGCCTCTAAAATTCAAGAAGATTCCAGGCACTTCACCAGCTATTAGAGTAGCACACTAGATATGACTGCAGGAAATCAACTGAAAGAAATCTTAGGGCAATAGTTGAAATAATTTAAACAGTTAAAATAATCTCTTAAAGGAAATGGTGACATAAAGCTTTAAAAAATATTCCATAAGCTTACACAGAGCTACTCAGACTTGCTTTTCCAAACTTCTGCATGATATTCTACGCATAAACTTTTAAATATAGTTCACAGTGAAACAGGACAGGAAGATTATAATCAAACTAGCATGCCAGTGTAAAAACATCTCTCATAACTTACAAGGTAGTAGTAAGAACATTTATTAAGCTAAGTTAGTTTGTATTTATTATTCTGCTACATAAGTGAAGGTGACTATCAGCAGAGCTCAGGTGTGTCCAAACTACCACTCCCAAGCCATGTTTGGCTTGAGAAAAAACGCAAGCACAGCTGCAGCTCAGGGCTGCGCTCCACTAATCAACAGAAGATGACAGCAATGGAGAAGTGGTGATGTCTGAAAGCAAGCAAACTCGTGGGCTACCAAAACCAAGGAGGCCAAACACATGACCCAACCCAATTCTCTCTTGAACGGGGCAGTGGGAAGCCACAAAGCCCAGTGCCAATTGCCATTTGTCATGAATTCCAAAACTCCCTCTTCTTCCAGCCTCCCAAGGTACACAGTAAACACCCTATGGCTCTCCACCTCAGAAGCGTTTTACAATGAGGAGCAAGAGTCAGGAAAACAGACGACACAGGCAGCTGATACAGGACACAGTCCGTATACTTCCTGTTTCCACTTCCACCGCTGGGTGAAAACAGTTAAGTTTTAATTTCAGAAACGGTATCTGTCAATTTTGAGAAGCATTACACTGCAGTGCTGTATCAGTATTAGAAGTGACATTTCTTGAAACAAACTAAACCTCAAGACATGATATGCACAAAGATTCATTTGCTTATACCCAGCAGTGACAGATTACAAACCAATAAAACACAATTTTAGATGAGGAAACAGCTCTACTGCTGCAGCTAATAGTTAAATTGATCATGGCCTAGATGTTTAGGATGATACTTAGGTGATGGATAATGTCTATTTAGCAACACACTAACTACTTTTAATACTATTTTTTAACTATTCTGTTTAAAAATAGCAGAAATACTACGTGAAAATGCTTTTGCTATTTCCATAATAAGCAAGAAAGGACCACGTAGGGTAGGAGACAACACTGCACTAGGATTCTGGTATCAAGTCTTCTTACTCATTGCATAATTTTGGTAAAATAATTTTACATAACTTTGCATATTTTTTTCCATCTTTAAATCAGCAATAAAAATAGTGACCTCCTTTGGTAATTGCTCTGGTCTATGAACTAATGCAGTGTATAAGAAATTGGTGAATAATTACCATGGAAAGCGCGCCAAATCAAATAATACATTCAACACCGCATAAGTGAAACTGTAAAAGTCTCAGCTTTAAGAACTAGATCTAGTGCAGTAAATGTTCCGGACTGAAAATAAGTAGCTTAAGAACAAAATTCTTTTCTTACCTCATCACTAGTAAGTTTCTTTGCCTTGAGTAGTCTTTGCGTTTTATCTTCATCTGAGCCTTCATCACTGTCAGAAGAGTAGATTCTAGCACGTTCCTCTACAGAGAAAAAAGGAAAGACAAATATTTACCTTTAATCTGAAATTGGTGATGAAGGAGTATTAAAAATAAATCTCTTACATTTAGCCCCACAAAAAGCTGGCAGAATCTAACCCCCAAATGAACAGAATACTTATATGAACTGAATTCATGTCTCCTCAGGTATCAAATAAACTGGCAAAATACAACTTTATCAGGACTCTCCTCTGGAATTAATCCATCTAAATCACACAGGCCCTGCTTACGTGCTCTTAAGGTTTATTATTACCTCTGATGCCACCTTTGTATCTGTTTTTGATAGCTGCTAGACTGATTGCATCATCTCCCTCATCCTCTTCATCATAGCGATCGGGTTCTAAATAATTTGCACTCAGACCACGCTGATGCTGCTTCTCCCGCATTCTTCGCTGTTGAGATTCTCTTCGAATGGAGGCTCTTAATCTCTCCTCTTCTTTCTGTCCAAAGAAAGAATCAATATATAAAGATTGAGGGGAAAAAACCCCAAACCAGCTCAAGAGCACCTTGTATTCTACTGTAACTTTTGAAATAACTTCACAGCAGTGTAAAGACTGCACACATTCTGATTTTTCTGCAGTCTGTAAGGTTAAGCAAACTGCATCATCCATGGCTAACAACTCTTGTCTATAACTCCAAAATACACTCTGTTTTTCATGAAGTCATAAAGTGTTCTGAAATGTTCAGCTAAATGACAGTTGTGATTTTCTAGATCAAATCAGCAGGTAAGGGAGTTCCATACCACAATACCTTAATCATTTCTGTGCGCTGAGACTCTGGATCACGACCTGCCATTGGCAAAATACGAATTTTCTGGGTCTTTGAACATCTGTCTGCCAGAGACAGAGTCATCTTCCTGTGAGTGGCACTGTCCGTAGAGTGTGGCCTGTCAAAAAATTGTTATGGGTTAAATACTTCTACAAGGAACACATCCATTTTTGAAGGACAATGGTAGGGCCAGCACACTTAAAATTTCGAAGATTCATCTGCACCAAAGTAAAAGCGTCATCCTTTTATTTATTTATGTGCATTGTAACAGCTACTGGAGACATCAATTCCTCTCTCAGTAAACCATCTGCAGTCCATTACCAGCCCAAATAATCATCCTCTTATTTTACATCAATAGCCCAAGATGAAGTCATCACCTTGACAGCAACCATGTATCAGAAGAAAGGTTTAATTTCAGGGAATATTAATATTCTTTCTGATTCAGACAAGGACTTGCGCTTAAAAATGCAAATTAAAATAGATATTAAAAAATACACGTAGCCCACATACTGCAGTGAATGGCACGTTAACCTTTCAAACTGGGACACCGAATTTAGGACAAATGTTACCAAAAGACTGACTTTGGAAAACAGTGTATTCTTACTAAACAGTTAAGCATTGAAGGCTTATTTATGAACTGGTATCTCTAGTCTTTATATACTAGTTACAATACTTAATTGCAAAAGTAGTTTCAACATTTGAGACAGAATAGCATGTTTACCTGAAGGTTAACTTCGTCTTGAAAACAGCCTGTCCTTGCAGACCTGTCCCTTGTCTGATAAACAGATGGTTGTGATCTCCCTGTAGTGGCGCCTTGTACACATCAAAGACCTCATTGCCCAAGTGGAGAGACATGCTTAAAAGAGATTCATATATCAGTTATTTGATAAAGCCACTACAGTCTATTTTTTGCCTCATTTCTGAACGCAGAAAGCCTTCATGTTTCCTTTTTATATACAGCCAATAATCATATTTCAATCCAAACTAAGCAGAGCGTAAAATTTTCAAAGCACTGAGGCTAAACTAATTTCTGCTGTGCAGAACTGACATCAAAGTTTGTTGACCTTCCAATTTTGCGCACCACTGCACTTCACTGTAAGAACAACTGTATTCTTTCAACAGCAAAAAGTCCAAACTAACCTTCCGTCTGACCACTTGACTATCCGCGCATTACTTTCTCTGATCTCATTCCCTTCCTCATCTCGTCGCATCCGCCACCGTATTGTGTTTTCTACCTGTGGGGGAAAAAAAAAAATCAGAACACTTAGTTTCTAACTCATAGTAGGGAATACCATGATAAAATATACTCTATATGGGTCAAGAATTACAATTAGAAAGGCTAGATAATTTGCTGCATGATGCAGAGAAATTAAAGTGAAAGGTATTGCTTTTATAGGTGAAATAAAGCTGTCAAGTTTTTTCTAAATTTACTACTAAAATGGATCAACTTTCCTCAGTGCTGAACTGGTCCACACTTTCATAATCTGAACCATAACTTAAAACACCTGAAGCTCACTTTGAAGAAATGTGGCTCGGTGAGTATAAAAGAGAAAAGGGAAATTAACATTATACCTTGAGTTTTAACCTAGTTCTACCCTCTTCATCAAGCATCTCCTCATCTTCAAATTCATCTTCATAATACTGAGGATCGAAAGGTCTGCAATAAATTATATAATACAGTCTTTATTCTTCTAAAAATCAATCCAGACTATTCTAGAGTTGTACAAAGTAACAGGTGCTTGAAAGGTTGAAATTATACGCTGTACACAACAGGCACTGCAGCTGTGAGTGAGACCTCCACTTCTGCAGTCATGCAATTTACTGCATTGATTCCACACCACAGGAGGCCTACGCAAATGTCTTCACTACCATCAATTACAGCCACCACTTCAGACCCTATAAATTACTCTAGCTAAAGCAAGCAAGTTTGCCTCACAAAATACTGTTTCCTTAGTATCAGGATGATGAGGTCAGGGTTAAGTCTGGAACAAAATATATACGATACTATACAGAGAAAATAAAAAGAAAACCCCCATCTTATAGATGTGGTGAATTAGGGATTTTCTAAGAGCACAATCTTTGTAATTTTTTTTATTTGAATCTCAAAACGAACCAAAGGGAAAGGAAGATGACATATTGTCTTCTTTTCCTTCAAAAAAACCTGACAAGTGGGGTGGGAGTGAGTGGGGGAATGCCATACACTAGCTTCCTTCCTAACAGCTTCCAGGCTGCTGCAAGGGGAAGTAGTGATAAACAGCCCCTGCTACTGCAAATTCTATTTTCAGGCCTGTCTGACCCACAGACTTCTCTCACTGATTACAGCCACTAGCCAGATGCTTAACAGTTCTCTCCTGAATCAGTGTCTAGCACGAAAGCCAGGAAGAATGATTTAATCAATGTCTAACAGAATCAATGCTACATTGCCAGCTAACAAGCCACCTATTAAACAATGCAATAAAGTTGCTTAACAAAAAGAGATGGATTTAACTGCAGTTTGCTAGAAGTGCTGAAGGTGGGCATAAGCACCAAACCCAACATCGCAAACAATTCTAATAATTTATTTTGTTTCTCCTTATGAGTTCCTGAAAAATTCTTTAGCTTGGAATAGGTAAACAGCAAAATGAATAATCAGCCCCTTCATAGTTAGTACATTTAGCACAAACAAATAAAAAAGGGCTTATTCTGAAATTCAAAATGATGTTTTTATCACTCAAAAGTGCATAAAGATCTTGTGTATTTGGCTTTCACACCTCTGAGCCTGAGCCTCTATTTAAAATTCAACTGATAGCACATGCTTTCAATTAAACCATATTTTTGTCTGTTTTTTGAAAACAAATAGTTATTCAATCGAGCTGAAACCGAAGCTCACAAGAAAAATTCTCAGCACTTTATAACAACGATAGATATTACTACTGACTGATGATAACTAAAAGTGTGCATCTTAATGTCAGACATTTTAAATATGGCCAATGTATTTGTGTTACTAAAACCAAAGCAATATAGGGGAAACACTAAAAAACCTTATCAATCATGTATTTAATGTGCAATTACCTGGGCTCCACACTAAGGAAGTTCGGCAGCTTCACAAAATACAAATCATTACCCAAGTCTGTGTTTACTTTTGGTATTTCTACCTCAATTCTAGTCTCTGGAATAGGCTCTTCTTCCTGCTGTTCTTGACTCAGTCCATTCTCATCCTAATGAAAAAAAGGAGAGTATGAGTATAAGTGAAAAAAGTCTGTCTAGCTAATGTTGCTCTAACAAGCAGTTAAATTTTTCTCGTGGTTTAACCCCAGCTGGCAAGCAACTAAGTACCACACAGCAGCTTGTTGACTCCCCCTGGCCCCCAGCAGGACTGGGAAAAGAATCAGGATAAAAGTAAAATCCATGGGTTGAGTGAAGAACAATTTAAAAATTGAAATAAAATAAAATAATAACAATTGTAATGAAAAGGAGAGAGGGGAATAAAACCCAAGTTATGCGCAATACATATGCTCACCACTCATTGACTGATGCCCAGTCAGCCCCCGAGCAGTGATCAGCAGCCCCAGCCAACAGCCCCGCCCCAGTTTATATACCGAGCGTGATGTTCTATGGTATGTAATATCCCTCCGGCTAGTTTGGGTCAGATGGCCTGGCTGTGTCCCCTCCCAGTTTCCCAGGCCCCCCTCACTGGCAGGGCCTAAGAAACTGAAAAGCCCTTGACTTAGCATAAACATTACCCAGCAAAAACTGACAACATCAGTGTGTTAGCAATATTATTCTCTTACTAAATCCAAAACACAGCATTGTACCAGCCACTGAAAAGAAAATTAATTCTATCTCAGATGAAACAAGGACAATTTTGCCTAAAGAAATGTCACCCATATGCACAGAGACAGATCAGGAAGCTCTGGGTAGAGGAACTTGCACATTTTCAGTGAAAGCAACTCAATTCAGCATTTCCATATGCCATTTAAGGTTATTTCAAATACCTGTGCAAACTCAAGAGACCAAACACAGTAAGGAAACAGCAGAGGAGCTGAGATACAGTTTTCAGGTAAGCACTGCAGAGTAAATGGGAGACAACTTTTCCCAGATTAAAACATAATAATTTATATATTATCATCAAGACTCAAAATGAAAAGATTTGTCAAAGAGCTGTAATAAGGTACCAAAGACAGCTATGAACTAGTATTTTAATTAACTGCAATCAAGGTTACTCATTGTATTTCTTTCAAGTACAAGAAGCGGAGCAGGGATGTGGGAAGGCAGATAAATGAATCCACCTGATATTGCTATGTATAAAACTTTAATAATTCTTTTAGCTACGGCAAAATTATCTGTAATGTTTACTTAATGCCCTTACTTTTTTTTTTTAATTAAAATATTATCAAACTCAATCAGCGTTCTACATTTCAGAGTGGAACGGCATGTTAATTATTCCAAAAGACAAGTCTACTCACAATGGGCTGTCCTGGAGTTGGTGGCTTGTCTTCTCCATCACTCCCTGAGGAAATGTCATCTGCACCTCCAAACAGATCCATGACATCTGCGTGCTCTTGAGCAGAAAAATTACTATTTTAAAACACAGGTATACATGCATGCACACACCCCTACATGCAAGCACATTCATAGAAAAAAAAAAAAAAGGTCAAGACATTCTTCACTTCTATTACCACTAAAAATCACCTACAAAGGTTAAAAAATGCTAATGTTTATGAAGCACACATTATTTTCTTATCCTTATTCTATATCCTTATTTTTAAGCTTTGTTTTCTTGGAAAGGGTCTATCAAATACCAGAATCTAGTTGAAAAATGGCAAGAGAAGAATTAAGAGTATAAGATCATCCTTTACTTCAAGTAAACAACTTAAATATCTGTAAACAGGAACTTCATTACACATTTTGGAGGGTTTGCTTCTCAGATGAAAACACCTCTTCCTCAGCCAGCGAAACATCACAAAACCCAGTACAGGTTCTCTGGGCTGCTCTGACTGGAGCCACCATTTCTTAACATCTTTCAGTAAAAACATGAGAGGAACAGGCAAGTGCTGTTTCACATGAAGGAGACTTGCTGTGCTGTTTTGTTATCTCCATAGCACTACAGACTTCCATGCACTGTACAGCAAGCACTATCAATTTTACCGAGTTCTGTAGCAGATGAACGGTGCGCTTAAGGTGAGGATTAAATGAACGAAAACCCCACCATTTACCTTTCTGTGCTTCTGTATCACTGTCCACTTCCGAATCTGATGCAATCGGTTTCTTTCGTTTCATTCGCAGAACTTCATCTTCACTATCGCTGCCCCTTGCAGACTCTAGTAAGGAGCATAATTATACTCAGTAAGTTAAAAATTTTGTTCCACCTATTTTAAAATTCCTTTTTATTAGTAAGTTGATTCAGATGAAAAGGAATTTTAAAAGTGCTGCATGAAAAAAATTACCGAGATGACTACTGCTGAAAACTATGTGATTAATGCCTTCACACTGAAGTTTGAATCTTTCCAGGCCAATATAAATAAAAGAGTTAAGAGAAATCAAACCAGACGCAAATCATTACTACCATACTCAGTCCTACCAGATTTATGCTCTTGGTCCTCCTCATCAGAGTGCTGGGCCCTCTCCTCATCATCCGAGTTCTGCATCTTCTCCTCGTCAGAATGCTGGGCCCTTTCATCATCATCCGAGTTCTGCATCTT
The DNA here is from genome assembly GCF_023634085.1 of Falco cherrug. Taxonomy (NCBI): domain Eukaryota; kingdom Metazoa; phylum Chordata; class Aves; order Falconiformes; family Falconidae; genus Falco; species Falco cherrug. The sequence goes on along the minus strand of NC_073703.1, from coordinate 16,656,099 downwards.
CTCCTCATCCGACACCTGCGGCCTCTCCTCATCATCGGAGTTCTGCATTTTCTCCTCGTCTGAGTTCTGGAGTCTTTCCTCATCGTCAGATACCTGTGGCCTTTCATCTTCATCAGAATTCTGCACTTTCTCCTCATCATCAGAGTTCTGCTGTCTCTCCTCATCATCAGAGTTCTGCTGTCTCTCCTCATCGTCTGACTGATCACTTTTGTCCTCCTTGCCCCACTTCTCATCCTCTGAATGCGCTTTCTCAGAACCATCTCCCTCTGAATGATGACTACCTTCATCTGACCCATGCCCACGATCATCCTCCTCATCATCATGAGCAGCTTCTGAAACACTGTGCTGGTCCACATCTGACTGGTCATTATCTTCATGCTCCGAATGTCCCGAAGCTTCAGAGTGATTGTAGGATCTTTCAGAGTGGTTGTCACTCCCAGTGTGATGGGATGCCCCTTCATCCTCACTATCATCTCCAAATAACTCCTTATTACTAGGTTTTATTGCCTCTCTGTCATCATCCTGGTCACTGTCGCTTCCAGAAGCGTTACTACCAGAGCCAGCATTCTCCTGATCAGAATCAGATTCAGATCCAGAATCGGAATCTGCAAAACAAACACCACCCTTCCAAGAGTTAAGATGTCCCTACAAAGATGCACGTAATGTGATGATCATTGCTTAAAAAAAAAAAATCCAAAAAAATCAAAGCAACCCCAAAACCCAGAAAGAGAGCCTACAGAGAACTGTAAACCTACAGAAGTTACCTAGAACAATAAAATAAAATGTCTACTCATAAAGGCACAGCCAGTGAAAGACACAATGAAAATTGATGGACGCCACGAAGTTTCAAACACAACCTGTTATGTAAGATTCTGAAGTTGTACAAAAAAACCCAAACAACAACACAAAGGTAAATACAATTTGAACTAGCAAGGGCTTAAAATACGTAAATACATACGTATGGCTTGTGAGACCCTACAGTCTAGAGCCTCTAACCCAGGCCAGCTATCTGGTGTGCCCTCGAACTGAGGCTGGGGAGTGCCGTTCCCAGCAGGAATAATAAAAAAAAAAAAGGCACATCTGCCTTGGAAAATAATTTACAGAAATTTGGCGAGCGTTTGAAGAGCATATAAACGACTCCAGTCAGGAGGCATTCGCTTATTTTCCTTTAGATGCCGACAACGACTGAAACTTTTCCAGGCAGCGGGAGGCAAAGAGGCAACACGCCTTGCGTTACCGTCCCGGCTGCAACCGGCTCCGAGCCGGCCCACGGTTAAACGTGCCGCGCTCAGCCGGGGGCTGCGGGCAGCGCTCACCCGCCCCCCCCTCCCGCACCGCCGGGCCCCGACCCCCCCCCGGCCCCAGACGCCCCGTATGGGGGCGCACAGAGCCCCAGCCGTGGCGCAGCGGGGCGCTCCCGAGGGAGGGCGCCCACAGCCGCCGGGTTCCCTCGCGTCGGCCCGGGCAGGGCGCGGGGGGCCGAGCGCTGACCCCGCCCGCCGCGGCTGAGAGGAGCGGAGCGGGCCGCGCCGGGCGCCACCGAGCTGGGGGGGAAAGGGAGCGCGGCGCCCGCACCTTTCTGCTCGGCCCCCGACTCGGCGTCGCTGCCGAAGAGGTCCTCCATGTCGGCCATGGCGAGCGGACACAGCGGCCCCGCCACCGCCGCACAAGGGCCCCGCGCCCGCCGCCGCGCAGTGACGCCACTACAGGGCGCCGCGGGGCCCCGCCCCTTAAAGGGGCTACGCCTCACCGCCGTCACGGGCGGCTGCGCGCGCCCTGAGGAGGCGGGAACCGGTTGCTGAGGCGGCCGGCGGCGCTGAGGGGAACGGCGGGGGCGGACGTGGCGCCCGGCGCCCGCTCGCAGCCTGCCCCGGCGTGGGGGCTCCGGGCAGGTGCCGGCTGCCAGCCACAGCCCCCCCAGCCAGCCGTTCCCGTTCCCGCTGAACAAGGATCGCTCTGCCAGGAAGGCCCGGGGGAGCCGTAAGCAAGCGCGCCTGCTGCTTGGACTTTTTTTTTTTTGAAAGAAGGCCCAAGCCCCCAGCTGAGCACGGTACTTCAACCTTGCCAGACGCGTTTACAATCCGGCAGCGTGTAGTGCTGATAGGCCAAACCACTCTGTCCGTGTTTCCTCAATGGAAATTTAATTTGAACGCTTGCTCGTTTGTAGCTTACAAACAGTATTGCACGAGCTGCAGAGAGAACATGACTTATTTCTTTAACATACAACAGTAAATAGAGTTTGCTTTGGGAGAGAGGCTGCCTTTCCATGCTGAGCTTGGAACCAACAGAACCAACACCCGTGGTTCGTTTGACTTCTGCATTACACCTGGAAAATAATCAGGATGACAAAAGCATCACCTCTTTTGGGGAAAAAGCCCCTGTGTTTGTGGTAGCCGGTTACCAGAGCGATGCCATTCTGCACTCGGAAGCAATGAAGTCACGCACAAGACGTCACTACATCTGACAGCATTACAGTGGCGTTCACTTTGCTGAGACCGTGTGTGATTCCCGTCTACAGACAGAATTCCTTCATTTATTCCAAAAAGGATACACACTGGAGGCGCAAAAGTGACTGTTATTAACTGTTCCATGCACGATGCCTCGTCTTGCAACAATGTGGAGGCCCAAATGCTTCTGGTTGAAAGTAGCCCCAGTTCTCTCTGGTAGTAGATACCTGTCCTGGACGTGCCGACATACGGTCACAGATTTAGCTTCTGTCTGCAGAGTTAAACCAGTTATTGATGTCCACGGGTACCACCTGTGACAGGGCACCTGAGAGTCAAACCAAAGCCCCTGCCTTTGGAATAGAAATCATTAAGCAGCTAAACTTGATTTAACAAAGGCAGGCAGGGATTTCAGCTATCATTTCCATAATCCAGCCTGTCATTATTCTCCATCAGGTAGGAGCTAACTGCCCAATATTGTTAGATTATGATAAAATAAATCATCACAGAATCACAATACATGAACAGATTCCATGAACATGCAGCCCTTCAACAAATGCAGACAATGTACAGCCTGGTTTTTTGACACAAGATTATTACGGTGCTTAGCAAATAAAAAATAAAGGTTTAGGCAACTCAGCACGTGACATGCTTTGGCCATGTTTATGCAGCACTGTCTTTAAAAAGACACTCAACTTGTGACTTTATGCATACTGTATCAGAAGTTAAATTTCAGAATCTAAAAAGTTCTTGAAAATTGACAAAACCCAAAAGAAGCCCTTTTTCTTACTAGTGAGATCATTCTAGTTTTGTCAGTGTTACAGTACGTATAGTCTTTGGTTTTGTCTGAAAAACAAGTCAGAATTCTGTTAACACATTCATTTGTAATTATAATAAAAGGCTGATTTTGAAAACGGGGGAAAAAAACATTCTTCCACAAGCATAAACCAGTTATGTACATTCGCACTGAAGGCACCATAGTTTAAAATTCTCTGAACAGTTGCAGTAAAATCCAAAGTCACCTCCGGAATAAAGCCTGTCTTTAAAGGTCCAAAATCAGATTTGCAGCAAATTACGACATGGGCACAGCATCGAGAGAGCTGCTCTGTGAAATTTTTATAGCATATAGAACCTGATGCAAAAATCTCAGTCCAATATGTATTCTATACATAAAATGCTCACCATATTATGATCCTTCGATGAAAACAGTTGTCATTTGAATTCTCTGTTGCTCTGAATATAGCCAAGCAGTCCTTTGGAACATTTTTGTGGTCTCATGACAACATTGAGCAAACTTTGTACAGTATAGTCCAAACAGACCTACACCAAAAAACCTCTAGATATTCATATTATTTCAAAGAAGTCTACTGTGATTATGTACAGAAGTTGAAGTGATTCTTGTTGCTTTGTTAGTTTTCTTAGATACAGAACTTTAAATACTTTAATAATTACTACACCTTACAGATTTGACACTGCATATTAATTTCTTCACACTTTATGTAGTGTTTCAACAGCAAGACATAAGCACAACAGAAAAATCCTTTCTTAAAAGTGTTACTTCATTGCTTTATTTAAAAAATGATAGATTGATATGAAGTACTAATAGCTTAATGCAACAGCCTGAAAAAAAGGATTTTCCATTTGCCAGCATCTTTCAACAGTGGTTTTACAGTTAAGGCTTCTTTTTCTGTACAGGACTATATAGTAGTATAAAAAAATGCATGTCCACTACTTCTAGAGAAGTGGATACTTATCAACGTAGGTAAGGATTTTTAAACAAAGAATATAAACTAAATAATGCTAATGAACACATGAAATCAGCCTAAAAACATATCCAGTTTAGATACAGAACAAGATACGGTTATGGGACCTTTTGAAAAAGACTTTAAAGCTTTAGGTGCAAAAGAAAAACTGTCCTTTTGCAAGGCTCCTACACCTTTCCCTCCCCACCCAAGGGTTCTGTTTTTTTATTAGTCCCTCAAACCTCTTGGGAGAAGTCCTTAGCCAATTTATTTTTGTTTGGTTTAAAGGATGTCTTAAACTTAATCACAGTATCAAGAACTAATAAAACTTTTAAAAAAAGTAGAATTAAAAATAAGATAGCTGTGAAAGATTTCTCATCAGTGCATATGAACAAGGCTGAACAGCTCTAGACAATGAGTCCAACTGTTGTGTGAAGAATCCCTTATCACTAACACATTGTTTTCAAGAATATACACACCCCTCCACGTAAATAAGCACCCCCAGATTTTCTAACAAACATTTCAATTGGGTCATTATCTGCCAAACGATCTTGAATGTCCCATTCTTTGACTACAGACAATTATACCATTGATTTGCAATTATATTTTTAGCAGAAAGCACAGCCAAAGCCTTGAAATACAAAAAAGTTCTTAAAAAAACAATCAAAAACTATGGTACAAAGACTGGTGCAGTTACTGTGTCTCAATCTGAAAAACGTGATGCATACCAGCAGATTATTAATATAGCTTCGCTTTAAAAGGAATGGAGTTTTCCAGTCTTTTCCCTTCTAACCCAGGTAAGTGTAGTCCAAGATTGCCAAAGCAGACGGTGATGACCGTGCCCTGGCGACCCTTGAAATTTCCACAGTTCTGTTAACAAGATCTGCTAGTTGTCTCCTTCAACCCTTCTCTTGCGAACTGTAACAAGAGAGAGAGAAAAAAGTTTTATTCTTTTATCATTGTAACTACTTTTCACATTTCTGCACCATCAGCAGTTACTTTGCCACTAAAAGTTTCACAGCGTACAACTTAAGGTAAATAACATTTTGTATTATCCATCACTTTAAGCTTATGCTTTTGCAGTGCTTACTGCCTTATTCATGAACAGCTTCAAGTATTTGTGAGGGAGGACTTGTGGGGGACAATCATTTTATGTTTGGTAAGCAGATGTAGCCAGTACTCTTTATGTCAATTTTCTAGTGCTGGAGAATTAAGGTTGCGTGGCTTCAAAAGAAACAGTACAAGAGTCGCACAGTATATCTAAGATTATGTATACACTTGGCAAAAAAAAAAAATACGTTACAGTCAATAGCCTAAAACATTCTACTTATTAACAAAAAATATTTAATTGTTAGAAAACGTAAGAGCAACAAAAATTTGTGAATAAGATTGCTAGAAGCTCACATGCTGTTTAGACTTAATATGCAAGATTGACTGAATGACTGGAGTTTTGCTCAATATTTGTAGTATTTTTAATTGCTATTTTATTTTTTCCCTATCAAATTGCATTTTCCTTTTCTGTGTAGACATAGCAAATGAGGCTAAGGGTCTTAGAAATTACATAGGGCGTCTCCATTTTGTTTAAAATAGTCGAGCAAGCACATTTATACAAGAAAGTGATTCTGTTCTCAAATCCACTCTTTGGAAGTCATGCAGTTTTACCGCTATTTGTAATTTGAGTTGATCTTCTTTACCTTCAAATCAAAATAATCGAGGGAAAGCTGTTTTGTTTCCCCTCCCTCTTCCTGTCTCAAGAAATGATTTAGAAACAGCCTAAAGAAACAATCAGAATAAAATCACACTAGAATTTTACCCTTTACAAATGTATTGCTCACTTGGAGAGTAACCCATAGACTTTATCTCCATTTGAATCCAAATTGTTTTCATCGGTGACAGAAGTGATGCACACCTGCTTTCATCAGATTGCAAGAACAGATGGAAGAGCTTCCAACCTTTGATTTCTCCAATCATGCAGTTAAAAGCAACATGTACACAGTTTCAGACAAAGGGAAGTAGCACAATTCAGTGTAAACAAGCGAGAAGGAAGATACAGGCTACTGTTTTAGAAGAAACGTACGAAGACAGAAATGAGAGACTCTGAACATCTCAGTTGTCAGTGCTCAATACCCAGCTGGGTATTCAGAGTAACCTGTCTCTGTAGCTTCAGGGCTGGAGAGATGAAAAGGTATTTGCAGAAACTTTTACTCTCATACTCCAGACTAAGAAAGCAAAGAACAAGAGGCAAGATATCAATAGAAACATAGATTTCCAACAGTTAAACACTAAAATGAGAACTAGTGAAAAGACAAACCTTAAAAGAAAGTAGACACACTTGAAGTGTTACAATGAAAAAATAACTGGTTTAGAATCCATTTTGAGAAACAGTTATGCAGTGCCTGACTGCCATTCTTCTCTACGCTCTGTTACTCCTCTTCTGTCTCTTCCAGAGTTGTTTTCCTCCACTTTACCCAAGAGGGGAAGCAGATCTTGAAACTAAATTTCGATTTCCTATGTCATTCTCTCTAATGTATTCCTGAACTATTACTACTACTACTAAACTGCCTGGCCTATTTGCATGCTGCTGAGATGTGCAATCATTACCATAAAGCACCTAAAGCCAATAGGTTTAATTAAATAGAGTTTAAAAATGTAATTCTATTTGAATAGATGGACCACATTATCTTGTTTGAGAGCTTCCAAGTATTTGACATTGTTATATAAATTATTTCCATTCACATGCTATATTATTAATGAATATTCTGTGGGTCCACTTAGTTTGGATTCTAACAGCTGAGCTCCAACAAAACTTCCTGCAGCAAATAAAGATGCCACTGCTACCAGTTATCTTTAAGAGAGGCAGGGAAGGACCTGTGCACGAACAGAACTAGAAGGGAAGGGATGATCCAGTCCCAGCCTCTGTACATGACAGTACTTTCCATTTCCTTGCTTAAGCAATCCAAATGAAACTGGGCGTACTGGCATTAAAGAGGATATCCTGCAATATTCATATCAAGTACTTCTTTTACAGAAACAATGAATCTTATCTGAAAAAAAATAAAAATATTTTTCCCCTCTCCTTGCCACAACTCATGTGGAATTTGAATGTTCTTGTTCTAGACCACGATAAAAATCCTCAACTCACACACCTGAACACCCTGCAACAAAATAAAAGGAGGCCATCAAGCAGCAACGGAAGAGCAGAAGTAAAGCACAGGAGAACTCTGAAACCGATCTACTCATATTCTGCCATCCTGGTTATGTCAAACAGAAAACCAGACACCTTTAAAACCTGTACATTCATTTAATAGTCACTCTCTACTGACAGGTCTTACCCAAATCATTATTTTTGGTGATAGCTGCAGCTGCCCTGGCTCGAGGTCCCTGTTGCGTGAAGTGGTATCCAAATTTGAGGATCTTGGTGTTTTCTTCAAGCATCTTGGCAATTTCTACTTCTGCAACAGTGCCCAGCTGCTGCCTCTGTTAAAATGAAAGGTACAGAAATACAACAGAGCTTATGTGTATTCACCCTAAAAAAGATCAGAACACTTCCATCACATTAGTCAATAAACACTTTGCTTCGCTTTGATTAATCTAAAAGGCAGAAGGCCATAAAATACATTTGTGCACTTAAAAGCACAAACAAGCACAGAAGTGACTAGGAATCCATTTCAACAGAATGCTTCTGAGAATCTTAAGGACAATCATTCATAGGGTTAAGATAGTTAAAAATAAAATATTTTTGAAAGTTTATTACAAGCTGCCTTCTAAAAATATTCCATCAACTAGGATAGACTGATTTTAATTATGATATTACCACCACCTCACTTACCTGATTATCAATTTTGATCTCTGTCAATGTTTCATTGTCTTTCAGTGCATCGACCAGTGCCAGAATTCCAACTCCAGTGATGAAGTTTGATTCTATATTTAAACTTTTTAATTTTTTGTTTACTCTCAGCATATCTGCAAGAGCCTTTGAATGCAAGAAAGCATCGTTAAACTTTTGAATTTTGCTACAGTACATCACAGGACACAGTGATAACCATTTCCACTTACTAGTTCAATAGGAGCAACAAGTTCACAGATGCACGGTGTAACTTTGCAGGTTTTCATTTATTGTTTGACAGTGAAGTGACTCTTCAACCAGGCATTATCTATATTCCTCCTTTTAATAGCATTTAGACAAGAAAAGGCCTGCCTTTCTCTTGTTACAAACTAAAAGCTACACAGAATATAAATTATCTGAAATTAGCATACTGGACCAATTCCATTTTGTAAGCCTTCACAGCATACAATGAGTAATGCAAGCTGCTAAGTAAAGGCCAAAGAAAGGGTGTTAAGTCAGCTGAATGGAGAATTAGGTACGGTTAATTTGTAAACAGGAGATCTGACTTTCAAAATGCTTGTGACTACAGATTTGGTAGGAAGAAGTAAAATGCAAAGCTCTAAGCACAGTACCAGCACGTAGCTAAAAGCACTCATGGAAATGGCATATACCTGATCTTATTTTGGAGAAAATAAGAAACTGAGAATAGGCAACTGCTGAGTTTTACTGTCATAAAAATCACAACCGTTACATTTATTTTTTTTATCAAGTCACAATGCAAAATCCAAAGCAAGCCACACCCAAGAAAAGAAGCCTTTAGAGATTTTTATTACAAGAGTTTCAGTTCTACTGAACAGGAACTTTTTAATTGACCCAAAACAAAGCTTTCAAATGTTCATTTAATGGAGTCTTTCAAACAAGTTTTCTTTGCAATTTGAAATTAAAACAAATTCAAAGTATTGTCCCAGAAAAACAGTTAGCATTGTCCTCTTACCTCTATATTTGCAAATAAAAAAGTTATGCTTTTGATTCAACATAAGAAAAACAGAACCAGAAGATAAATACTTCAGTTTCAGTCATGTCAAACTAGATACCTGGTCTAATATTATGCTTTATACGCCAATGCTTTAAGTCAATCTTTGGCAGCAAGGAGGTCAGAGAAGCAATTATTCTACAACTTTCTTCAATTAAAACTCTGAAAACTCTTGAAAAAGATTATGAGCTTTTTCAGTCCTCCAGTGTGCTTCTTTTACTGTTAATTTTGAATATACTATTGGCTTGTGGAATGAACATCAGAAACCATACACTTAGGAAAAACAGAAAAACAGGAAGGAGGTTAGCAAAATGAAAAATAGGGGGAAGGGATTGGGAAAAAAGAATTCTCACTCTTCTCATGCTCATTCATCTGATGCATTGCTGCATATTAATCAGCTTGTAATCATTTACCGACTTTGATACAACAGAGGTTTGTTGAAGAAAACATACTTTGCAGTGTAATGGAATTTAATTGTTTTAATCTCCAAATATTTAAACAGGATTCAATTAAATTCCTTACCATTGTCCTCCCATCCTCACCTCCCTTGTACCTCCACTTAAACACGTTAGCAGGAGTACTTACAACAGCGACAGGATCATTGCTTCGGGTGGCTGCAAGGCTAAAATTCTTCACATGTGTGTTGGTTTCTAGGGCTTTTGCAAATTCTTTCAGCGTTGGAATTGGTATGTTCTTGAATTAAAAATAGCATTTCACTCTCTTGAGATACACAAATTTATCCCCTCCCTCCCAACTTGTTTCATTACCTTATTCTCTTTACAGTAAAACGTAGCATAATATTAACTGGTCTCTAATAATATTGCTGGTCTCTAGCAGTATCACAGTAAAGGCCTACACGTATAGCAAAGCTATACGTTAAGAGGCAATGGCTATTAAGAGTCACCAGCTCTATAAAGCGAAGTCATCTTTTCTACATTGATGCCATTGCCACAATAGAAGTGTTAAAAATATATATTTCGCTATCTTGGAACTGTTACTGAGCAACATCTACATGAACTGAATATTCTGTTATCAACATCAAATTGACCTCTTACAGATAGGAAAAGATTTAGAGCTTTAGACTGGCATTTCATTCAGTGTGTCCTATTCCAGAATGTGCCAATTTATAGTTTGGTGATTTTTACAGTGTAGTAGCAACCAAGGAATAGTTTTAGATACATTAATTATGGTAGCAAATTCCTCAGTTTATTATATAAAAAAATTTGTTCTCTTGCCTTTTTAGGCATTTCTCTTGGCTAGCATTTCTCTATTGTACAATATTCTTAAACCATGTATTTTATTTTCTTCCTTTAGTAAGGGCCACCAATAGCCTAGGCTGCTAGAGAGGCTGCAGCTAGCAGCCGGTCACTGCCGTCTGCGCTCTAAGTCAGAAGTGCTCTAGTTGTGTGTTCTTTCACTCATATATACTTAAAAGCACAACTGTTACACTTAGGAGCAGAAGTGGCCCCAACTGCTGACAGCTCTTTTGTAAGAGAATTAGAAGGATGTCAGGTACAAATATCACTTTGTTTGCAACAGCAGTAAGTGAGAGCACGTTGCTTCATCGAGGACAAAGGATTCCAAGTAGTAGTTAACTCCAGGATGGTGAACTGCTGGAACTGTTGCCAACTTGGCAGAAACAGAAAGCTGGGCTGGCAGTAAGAAAATCTAAGACTTTTTAAGTACACATTTGGCAAAAGAAACCAAGATGGCTTATCGGTTTAGCTCCAGGTTTCTGAGATTACACACACCACAGCATTTAGCAGAAAGGCTGCTGTACTTAAAATAAGCCTATCATGCTCTTATATATTGTTTTGCAGCTTAAAGTGTCTTCTACTAAGAAAAAGCAACATATTTACTGCAGTCTTCAGCTAATTACCTTAATGTTATTTAGATTAACTTCAACAAGACGTGAATCATTATCTTTAATCCTTTGCAGTGTCTCCTCCACATTTGTGGGATTTGGCGGTTCATCAAAAACAGGCAACATTTTTTCACCTTTTACTATATCTGAAAAGACATTTAATTGTAATCACACAGGTCACATACATTCACTGTGAATAAATGATACACATACTAAATAGTTACTGTATTTAAAGACCATTTCATCAGTTTTTACATCTCTCCCGCACCTAAAAAGCATACCATCCTCCCCTGACCCTATTTTCACAAAGTTCAATTCTTTTCCAAACGTCCTCACAGCCTTTCTGCTTTTCTTGCGTACCAGCTTTTTTCAGAAAGCCCATAGGAGTTGAATTACAAACACAAACATGAAACCTAGACACCAACACACCCAAATGCATGTTTATGCCTACTTTTATCCCCTAAAACATGACTTAACAGCAGGACAGATTGCAGCGTACATATATTTTAATTCTACCCTTGCCAGAACTCAGCAATGCTATAGACACGCACATTTCCAACTCAAGACTGAACAGTCTATAAAGAATGCTAGTGCAACATGAAATAGTTAATGCTATAGTACAGCATGCAGTACAAAACCCATTTATCTAGCACTTGCGTACACACTTACTTGAGAAGCTGTCTTTGTCAACCCCATTACTGCTTCCTACTACATCACAGAACTGATTGTTTGTTATCAAGTTAGACATTCCCAGTATAGCTGTAAAAAGAAAAAAAGAAAAAGCAAAAAACCAATTTGTTCCTAATTCAGCTCAGATGCAGAGATCCTTTAAATAATAATTTTTTTGTAAAACCCCCAGGTTACCAGTACAGTAAGCCATTCAATCTCTTAATAACTTCAGTAAATGTAGAAAAAAAATAATTAATTATAGACTTTTTAGTTGGCTTTCACATTTTTGAAAGATTTGATCTCACCAGATTCAAGCATTAAAGTTAAAGGTGCGGCTCAGTCACAAAATTCTTGACTGAAGCTTTAGGAATACAGGCAGATAGCAACATTCTTATATGCAAGGAAAAGTGAAGCACACCTCAAAGATCAGCCAGTCTGAGGAATCAGTGTAAAGGTTTTGAGTTTGAAAATCAGATATTTTTTGCAGGCCAAAATAATCTACCTTCCTATAAATGATCATAAATCAACAAAGTTGATATACTACAAGCAAACTGGCATATAACGTGATCTAGTTTCTATCACAACTACAACTTCCTATAGTCACATTTCAGCCAGCAAATACATTACCACATTAATTATAGATCTTTCTTGTCTAAATACGCACAATACATTCAAACTTCAAAAAACACTAACCTGCGAGGTCACCTAATTCTGTGTCTGTGGCACTAGTCAAGGCTTCCTCCAGTTCTGGATCCAGAGAAAATTTTTCTTCTGTGTAAGACTGTACAGGCTTTTGCTTGGGGATAAATATTTTCCCTGGCATAAAGAAAAAGAAAAGTCTGATGTTACTTTGTCTTATATAGCTACTTATCTTTAAACTTTGCTATACTTAAGAAATACATATTACATTTAGTAAATCCTGAGAAGCGCACCAAGGACAGCATAGAAGAATGAGGTTTATTCTGTTTGCTCTTTCAAGTCAGAGATGAGGAAAGACCATAAGCAGTTGTATAACATTACTTACCACAGATTTTCAGGTGTCTATAAATCTTATATTATATAAGCCTCCATTATACATTTTAAACAGCATAGAAAAAACACCTGTAAGGAAAATTTAGTATCACCAGAGAATGGTGACTGGTGTCTTCTCAAGGGAGAAAGAGACCCAGACAGAACTGTAATCTGTATGTGTCAGAGAAATAGAGTACCAAAGAATCATCTGAAATCATGGACGGGAGCATTCACTGCAGTTTTACAGCATACACAATATTTCTGATTTCAGATGTTAACCCAGTTTTAAAGTCAAAAAGGAGATGCCTGGGCTACTTGAGAAAGCCATGGTTTGTGAACAGCAGAACCCAGGAGAACAGATTTCTCTAACGTAGAAAGGTCACAGACAACTCAATGGCAAAAGGAGCAGAACTAATACCGTATCCTGCACCGACTTTTTAGTCGTTACAGACAGGTAATGGGAAAAGTTATTTTAGGAGACATGCATTATAAATAGAGGTCTGTGTAGTCAGCAAAATTCCTGCATGTATCTTCAGCTGAAAAGTGAGGGTAAGAAACCAGAATATGAAAAAGCTATTCTAACAGTTATTCAGAAAACAGTTCAGATTTGAATGATTTAGAATTGGCCTTTTGAAACAAGTAAGTCTACCACTGGCTAAGAACCCAGGAGAGGTAAGGGGTGCTTAGGTTCAGGACAAATTAACGCGGTAAATAAAAGCGCCAGTACGGTATGAGAGAACAAAACTGATGCATTTGATAGAAGTAATTCACAACTAGAAAACTGTAAATGTAATCTCAACAGTTACTCAAAGTTTTTCAAACTTTCCAAGTCACCTGAGCTATCAGCAGAGCGAGCTGTGGGAAAGGGGTTCCAACTTCCTTCAGTTATTTCCTGGGGTAGGAAGCAGCACTAAATTCTCCTATGGAGTCTCAGTGCTAATTCAGGAACACACCCTCTTCCATACTCATAGCTAAAAAACATTTCCACACATGAATCACCGTAGCTCATCCCAATTACATGATGAAAACCCATGACGCACAAGAATCAGACCGGCTGGGCAGAAGCCAGAAGCCCAAGATATTTTTCCTCGGACTACATACATATGCATCGTTACATGTTTGGACCAAGTCTAAGTTTAGCATTTTTAAATATCTCCCAATGACAAGAAGCTTTATAGGGATGTTTCAGTTTTATTTCTAGGAAATTCCAACAAAGCAGGATTTTGCTTTCCACCACGGGAAGCAATGCCCGAAGTCAGCTCCTGTGCCCCACAGCAGACACAGGCATAACAAAACACATCCACCTTTTCTCTCTCTCTCCAAATTCCCATCCCAGATTACAATAGTTTGTGGTTCATTTTCTTTTTAAAGGAACTTAATGCATTACCACTAGCACAGGCTAGCAAAGAAGTGTATCGGGTTTTTCTCTGACAACAAAGTCTGATGATCAAGATCTGCTGCTAGCAACACAGTATTTTTGTTCCTGGGTTGCTATCTCTTTGGAAAGTTGTATAAATGGTCATTATCCATATTTAGAAGCAGAAAATAAATCTCCTTACATAACTGTACTGACTACAAACAGTAGCTGAAAGCAGCTGACAGGCATTACCACCCATACCTCAGGACTGATGGACAGTGCAAAAGGAACTACGTTTGTGGTGCTTCAGGATCTAAAGAAAACCTTCATGAACTGAAGGCTTAGGTAGCAAACGTTTCAGGTTATTTTGCTATAACTGATACAGTACATTTCTACCCCCATTTTCTTTTACCAGCATCACCTGCTGGGGAGAGAATGTCATCCTATTTACGGCATCATTTATGTCATCCTATGTACAACATCAGTGCAGGAGGCAGCAGGCACTGGAAAGAAACTCATCTCAATTAAAAGCAACTTTCTTAAAACATGCTTCAACCCAGATCAGCCTCCTGTCTGGTTCATTACACAGTACTCACAAAAAAGAACTACTTTTTCTGATGTTACTTTAATTCTTAAATTCATAGGTTAGGAGCTTCTGGTTCTAAACATTTGCTTCCTAAGAGTGAGACTAGATTTATCTTTAAATGCCTGACTCTTAAGATAACCTGAAGAGAGAGAGAAATATATTCAGTTTTTATTAAAGCAAACATGTTAAAAGCCACTCCCCTCCAGAAATATTCATTGCAGCCAACTCCAGTCAAATGAACCAGGTCAGGAGCAGTTTTTGTTATAGAACAGGTCACACCCTTGTGTATATAATCTCTCATCCATTGGCTTCATCTCGTTCTAGCCCAGAGTTCAGAGGTTTATAATGCACGTACCAAAGCAGGTCTTTCCCTATTCCCTACTGCTGTTAACAAACTTACTTCAAAAACTGTAAGACCCCTGTGTCTCTGGGGACAATGACCTAACTCAAGGCCTGCTGCCAGGACAGTTTGGCAATTCCCTTCCCTCTCTTACTAATGTAAGCTTGGGAAAAAAAGTTTAAAAAAAACGAAAACCACTACACATCTGTGCAGCCCATGAGATTAATAGCTTTCTGGGCCCTCAGGTGGAACATTTCCAATAGCAGGGATCTGATTGCATGAAGGAACATGACATCCTCCTTTTCACCAACAAAGACGCTGCAAAGATTAAGCAATACAACATGAAGAGGCAAATTTCAGAGATGTTCAGAGATGTCACATAATTTCTGTAATAATTATATATTCAGGTCTTCTGTGCCTTTAGCTAACATGTTAAATGACGCACGTCCCAGGATTAATTTACAAGCTTTTTGCTACAGAATGAACCTCCAGTTCCAAGTTCCACACAGTCGCATTGCTCAACAGGCAAAAACGCTGCACGATGGCTATTGAAGTGCCCCAGACATTCAGGAACAGACTCACAGCATCTAAGGTGGGACTGAAAATCTTGCAGGAATCGGGTCTGTTCAGTGTGCCCGTGCACTGCACGTTGCTGGTACTGTCCTCACATATCCCACAGTCCCACACCCATGCTAGTAGGCAGCGGACGGCCACAACGTGCCGATCAGGAGAAAGTCTAAAATCCACTTTGCGGTACTCTGCAGAGAAGGAATCAAGTGTCACCTGAGGACATCCAAATACAAGCTCGTCTTGTCAGTGACTTCATGAAGAAAAGTGAGCAACATCTGAGGTACCCCTTGTATCTTATGTTCCTTAAAGTTTCATCAACCTAGAAATTGATGCAATCTACAATTCATCAATCACTAATTCTTACCACGTGACAGACTTAGGTTCATCAACTGACTTGTAAGCAAATTTTAATACAATTTAATTTTTTAAATTCAGCTTACAAGTGACTTAGTGTCTTACTGTAGAAACAGTACTGTTATTCATTATCTGATTACAGGCCACATAGCAGTGAGTTAGAAAACTGTTTTACATTAATGCTAGAGTATCACATGTTATTTTGTTCTAGTGGTCTTGTATGGGGAATGTCAATTTGACAACTTGTTTCTCCAAAGCTCCTACAGGATATTAGCTTCATTTTACAACATGTAATACACATCCTTTAAAGACCAGTGACTGAAAGGCAAACAGAGAGCACGGCGTACACAACGTCCCAAATCCTGCTGCAACAAACACAAATGGCAATCTAGAGCAACAACTGAGCAGGGCAGCGACAAAAGAGCTCTAGTCACCTGGCTAGAGTTTCAGCCTAGCAATATTTTCTGGATGACAGAGCAGGGATAAAAACCCAGCCAAACCAACATTAAAGCAGAAGTTACACGAAATGCAAATCTACACAGAACAAATATACCCTGGCAGGAATGTAGAGGGAAAGCTGGAAGAGGGCATCACAATAGGAGAGTGCAAAGGGTAGAAATGCAAAGCTTAGTTTACGTAATAATTTGCTAACGCCTTGCACTATACAGCACAAAGTACATTACTGACGTTAGATGTGTTTTTATCTCAAGTGCAATAATTCTCGTCTTTTGCTGTTCCAAGAGAAGTGAGAAGCATGGATCTAACTTGGTCAGATGCGTGGAACACACTTGAGGGCAACAGCCTGCAGCCTCGCTTCACTGTTCGGATGAGAGATCCTTCTCCTTGCAGTACGCCTTGTAAAATCTTTATGACATACTTACGTACACAGATTGAGACAAAGCTAGTTTTGTTGAAATTATTACCACATTGCTCTCATGAATCTCTTGAACAATGGTTTACTGTATGGTTCAACACTTAATTGGAACAGAATGTGACTTAAGTCATTAAATCATGTTTAAAACAAAGTATGTTTTTAAGAATGCTTTTAGAAACAAAATCAGGCACTGGAAAAATGCAACAGAATATGATATAGGGATTGTTAAGCTTCGCATTTCTTTAGTGCTGTTCATCTCACCACATCAGGGCACTTAACATTTTCTCAGATCTTCCACATTTCATAGCACACAGCAAAAAAAGGTTCCAAAGACTTGGAGAAATCACATCATCTATCATAACAGCATGTTACCCCGAAATGAGGTACTTGGGACAAACGGAAGAGAGGATATTCCTGCACGCTGTAATAGGGAAACAAGGTTACCAGGAACCAGTAGCAAGCCTGGATGCTTATTAAATTAACCTAGGGTAAGTTTCTCTGATAAACCTGCAGGCCAAATTGCCATGCAGACATTAGTTCTACTAAAACAGGAAAAGGAAAGAGAAAGAGGAGGATGCATTTTCCCCTGCTTACTCCATGAAATAAAAAATTAGACCAAGTTAAAGCAAGGAGACCAGCTAGGCACACAGAATTATTTTAGCAAAGCCTGACACACAAAAACAGCACCAAGAAAATAGCTGCAACTCTAATCCACCTGTCTCCCCAAAAACCCTCTAGATCTGAAGGTCACGATTGTCAGTTTTCTTCTGAAGTAACAGGATAATGAAGTGAGATTTTCACCTACCCCATTCCACAATTTGTTAGCATTTCTCCAGAAATACATTCACCTAACCAAACATAAAAATCATAAGCCAGTTTAGTTGTTTGTTTGTTTTAATATTAAAGAAAAGCACATGAGGATAAAAGCTCCCTCTAGATAAAAAACATCCTACACAAGTATTAAGTTTTGCTCTACTCCCTTCCCAAGTTTTACATCTAGATAAAGATCATGATTTCTTGATTTAAAGGATTAAGTTGCATAGGTTTGCCACTTTGTGCAAAATGGCTACAAACATTAGCAGCAAGTCAAAGCTGAGCCATGATATATTCATAAGGGGAAAAGAAAAGGTTATCCCTCACCTATTACAAAATTAGCTTAGCCTTCTTCCCTCCTCCTGCCCATCTAAGAGCATGAATTTCCTTAGTAAACATTTGTTCCCACATTTTTAGTTTTAATGAAAGTAAGCTACATTTCATTTTTCATATTATTTTCTCTTCTTCTACAGTACTAAAATAAATGGTAGAAAAAGTTATTAAATAGCAAGTTTAGTGTTTGGGTTTTTTTAAAAGAGATACGGGAAATTTTACTAACTAAACTGGTATGACATATTGCAACATCCAGACAGACTGCTACTTAGTAATGCTTTATTACATAAAGGACATGACGTCTTTCTTAACCAAGATCTGCGTTACAGCTGGACCCTTCTGTTTTTCTGCATGATTCTCACAGATTTTATCTACCCAAACAAATAGTTTTGCCATGTGCCGCTTATGTGAATGAAGCACTGATACTCAGCAGAAGTGCTACTAACTAGAGCCAATCCTCCACGCCCAGCCTCACATCCTGAAGGGGCTGTGCACAAACTAGCAGGGCTGCAAGGGATTCCCCAAACTAGCTACGAGGCCTGAATATACTTGAACTCAATCACAAAACCCAACATACACTAGCAAATGTCAGGCAAGAAGCAGAACGCGGGAGGAAGCAGCAGCACACTACACAGCCCAACAGGGCACCAGCAGGTACTTCCCAGCAGCAGAGGTACCACGAGGGCCGTGCTGCTATAGGTACCTTTGCCTTCTACATCCAATACATCACGTTATCCTTAACTCTGTTAGTCTTACTGATTCAGGCAGCAAACTCCCATTCCTTTATCAGCAAAGGAGTATCACAGTTACCATCTCGCAATGGAAGTGGTGCTAAACTACACAAATAAGGCAGAACACGGTGTATTAAGGAGGTAGTACGTCATATACAGTGCATACATTATAAAGTCTCTCTATTACTTCAAGGAAAAGAAAAAGAGACCAATGCTGTCAAGTAACAGCTACTGGTACAGGCAGAAAAAATACAAATACCCGCAATAAAATTTTCACTGAATATACACCACAATCACAATCATACATACAAACCCAGCAGATGAATGAAGACTCAAGTCTGAAAAAAGCAATGATTCACACCAGAAAATTAAGTAGAATTCAAGAGTTTCAAACCCTTAAGAAGAAAGGAACATCTCTGGCAGCTGGATTACAACTTACCAAACAATTTACTGAAGTCTTACTACAGCAGCTCTGCTGTGACGCTGGGGAAGGTTTAGGCAAGCTACGATCACAAGCAGTACACAAACACTGCGTCGACAGCTAAAAACCTGTGCATATGTGCCCAACACAGGGGTGGAAGTTTCTGTCCCTACCAATAATGCTTAGTAAGGCACAACAAACCTGGGAACTCTTGTTTTGGCGGGGAAATAAATTCATGCACATTCTTTTTTAATTTTCTCCTGAAAAAGGAAATGCTTCCCATCAAGTCAAGGAGAAGACTCAATCCAAAACAAAGATTTAAAACCTCAGGCTTTAGTAATGCGTCCACTCATTAGGTCAATGCCTCCATGGTTTTTAGAACACAAACCACTGCCAGGTTTCAAAACTTCTTGTGATGTTAGCTATGTAATTGGTTAATAATAACTATGCAATCTTATTAAACCTCCCAGCAAGGATAACAGAAAGACAACATGACTGCATACACCACTTGCCTGGCCTTGTCATTCTACATCTTTGAACATTATTGAGTATCTACTATGACATCATTCTACTGCTATTTTTAAAATTCAGCTTAGCATTACAAACATCGCTATCTGTACTCAGCACTACAGGGCATAAGCCACAGGCGCCACAACAGGATTTGTTACTATTGACACAAATCAGGAGTAGCTCTTACTTCCAGGATACCATCCCTATCAGAACTTTGCAATCTTTGATAATATCTTTGAGTCTTATTTCCATCCTGCGCTACATGCAAACAGCACACCAGGCCCAATGCCACAAAATGCTCGAACAGGAAGCATCCCACCCCTGCACAGTAGCACTCATTTGGAAAGACTGTGAGCTAAAAAAGCATTAGAGCTGCCAGTGCTTCAATAAACGGGTTCACAGCTGTTCTGGCTAGCCCTCTTCAGAGATTTCATAACCACCTGCACCGGAAAGGGTGGCGTTACCTTTCTTTTCTCTTGTAAAAGGCACATAGTCTTCCCTGTCTTTGTGCTCAAGAGCCTGCTTCTCTAAATATGCCAGGAGTCGTTCTCTGTCGAAGGGACCTGAAGCCTTTTTAGCAGTCTGGTCTTTCTGGCGGAAGCCTGCAGGCAGAAGTGCATTCTGCAAAACAAAACGGAGCAAATAAGTACAGCTTTAAAAGTCTGAGTGAACACCCATTTAGTTTCATTTCCCTCTTCCTTCTCCCTCTCTCCCCAAGGTTCAAACCTGATACACCATACTTTTTAGGCAATCTTTGATCCCTTGCCAACGTCCTTTTTTTGGGGCAGGGGAGGATACAAGATAATCTATTCTTTATACACCAAGAATACAATTAAAAACAGAGCACCCTGCACTCTGAATAGGACTGAAGCAATTCTTTAAGTACAATAGCTCCCAGCACTAGACTCACTAGTTACTTTGCATTTATTTTCTAGAATGAACACTGTTTAATGAGTAGTAGTAAATACAGCTCAGCTATTTACAGTTTAGACATTCAGCAAGAGACTGCTTCCTCCAACACTTACATCCATATGTTTCTAGGTTTTTAAGACAACTGCCTCTACTATCGTCCAGCCTTTAACATACAGTATTTCTACTTTTGGCCTTGACTCAAGATGGGGTGGTTTTTGTGATCATCAACATATTTCAGCTAAAGAAAAAACAAAACTGAACACACACACACACAAGGATACTAGCATGGAAAGAACAGAGCTTACAGAAACTCAGGCTGTCATAAAAGACAGCCAATCACTTTTGCCAGTTCTCCTCTGTTAAAATGTCTATAAAAGCCAAAGCCAACTAAAATATCAGGAATAGCTTGCACTGCCACAAAATAGATGATCACAGTATTCTTAAGTGACGTCTGAACAGCAGGATTAAACTTAATCCTAGTACTATTAAAGCAAGAACAGAGAATCAGGAGGTGAAAACAGAAGTCCTGGACTCTGACGTTAGCTGCAGTAGAGGACACAATTCAGCTCTTTATAACAGAAACCTAAAGTAGTCCTTATTCAATACCGCAAGCTGACAATCATTCAGGAGCCGAGTAATTA
The DNA here is from genome assembly GCF_023634085.1 of Falco cherrug. Classification (NCBI taxonomy): domain Eukaryota; kingdom Metazoa; phylum Chordata; class Aves; order Falconiformes; family Falconidae; genus Falco; species Falco cherrug. The sequence continues at coordinate 16,635,068 of NC_073703.1, read as the reverse complement.
CTTGCCTCCTCTTGGCAAAGTCAGCACAAGGACAGGAATAGGTATAGGCTACCAGATACAGGACCAGGATTCTTTAGAAGGGGTCAGTACCTTACCTCTCCCATCAAACTCCAATGGTTGAAGCAAAAACTAAAACTGGATGCAAAAGGGCTGGTTACCTGATGACACTGGAAACAGGGAATTTAAACAGGCCTTTCTAAATAAACTTTCTTTTTAAGAACATGACTAGAACCAATTTTTATTTATAAATAAATCCCAGAAGGCTCCTCCTAACAATCACTTCTTCCATTTTCCTCTATTACAGTTGCAGTCACGTTGCAAACAGGAAATAAACAGTTGAAACATTATATACACATATATATATGTAAATAAAATCATTAGCAGACTATGAAAAAACTGTCCAAAAATATATTGTACAAGTAAAAAAATCAGTCTCAGTTTATTTCAGATTAGTTTCTGAACAAATGAAAAAATAAAATTTCTTTTGGCTAATACCTACCTCAGGGTCAAGATCATCCAAAACAGTTTCAAGTTGTTTCAGTTCTTCTTCTGAAAGTTTGCCAAGAATTTCATCCTCATCAAGATCTTTGTACTTGTCCAAGTCCTTTCGAAATGGGAGTGTCATGACTTGGGCAGTAGCAAGTTGCTCAAACCCTTCAAAACCCAATTCTTATTCTCACCCAAATCTATAAAAAAAGGTTTTAAAAAGAAATAACCATTGTTAAGGTAAATATCCCAACTACAAAGCACCCTCAACCTCCAAATACATCCCTGAAAGGAAGGCTTTTTCATCCAGTATCCATATCTCCCTGTTACTCTTGGTTACAGCCCATGGAAGCTGTCTACACCTTGCTTCTCCACTGACAAGAATCCTGTGCTGCCATGCCCTTTTCCATCAGTAACTAAGCTACATGTATGAGTCCATCTTAATGCCATTGGTTTTTACAGATATTGCAGTCAAAAGAAGAGTTAAGATGCTTTACATTTATTGTTGCTGCTGCTGTTCGAGGGCGGTGCAGGAAAACTTCACTACAAACAAGTTAATTGGTTATTACTGACTCATATCCCTGCCTATTACGTACAGAGGGAACAAAGGAAGTTTGCCTCTGAGTTAATTATAGCACTACCACTGAAGTAACATTCTGTTCTGAGGAAAATCAAAATACCTTGAAGAAAGGCTTACAGAATACAGCTCCTAAGTAGCAGCACTCCAGTCAATCCTACTACCAAAAAAAACCCAAACAAAACCCCCAAACCAGAACAGACTGTGTAACTGCTCACTAAATATTATACTTAGAGGAAACTGGGGTCCTTCAGAAGATGTGCAGTCTATATAGTACTTCTCATGGACAAGGACAGCACAAGGAACCTTTTTTTCTAGCAGTCACAATTTTTGAGCGTTTGGCTTGGACAAAACAAACAGCTAATCACAACAGGGTTGAAGCAGACAAGTTGGTTTCTCTCATTTTTCTGTAAGAAGTTCTCGGATTCTCCTTTTGTTCAGCTTCAAGTTGAGCAGACACAAAAAGGTGACTTGAGTGACCCTGTAAGTAAGCGAGAGTGTCCACCATGTACTTGGGGAGCAAAAACTAGATCCATATGTTCAGGCTCATGAGCCTCCCCAACCCCTTGCTCAGCTCTATACACACGCTCAACACAGATCAGACGTACAGCAAACGTTTTTTGTTCTCTAGTAACCCACACTTCAGCGCAGATGCTCACACCACGTATACCAACTGTATTACCTCAAACCTGCACTTAAGACTGTACTTCAAAACGAGATCAATTTAAATCTTTTCCTTCGACTCAAGAGGCAACAGAAGGGCTGTATATACACACTACAACACGGAACCCTGCTTACAGGATTCCTTCACCTCAGATGCTTACATCAAGAAAGGTCTCCCTGGCTGTCAGTTACACACAGATATTATAACTCAGGGACACTGAACAGACGTGAGCATAAAGGTTCACCCACACCATTCTGTCAGGTTTACCTGTGAAGTAAATCTGGTTTTAACAATCGCCTTCGCAAGAACGGTAAATTTTCAGTTCCTAACAATATCTATACCTAAATGAGGAATACATTTACAGCTATTTTCAGCATGTCTGCTTTTAAAAAATATTACTGATATAAACACTAGAGCTCACTTCTAAACCACAGCTGACATTGATAGGACATAATTCCAAAGCTGAACTACCAACTTAGGTAAAGTTTTCTCAAACATAACAAAAAATAGAAGAAACTCTCAATTTCACGGCAAACTACACCAGAAGAACACGCCTGGCTTCCTCTGAACTAAACCCAAGCATATTGGAAGAGCTTGAACCTTTTGCAAGAGGCTACAGATCTGAGAACATCCAGGTTTAATGGCTGCAGAAAATGCAGAGGGTAGCACACCCATGGTTTTTCAAAGCTGTGTTCCAAAAGTAACTGAAGGAGTGTCTCTGTGGCCTGGCACGCCACCTCAACAGTTTTCACAGTCTCATGGCATTTGTTTCTTCAGGTGCACAACAGCTGAAGGACAATTAGCTGATAGCTGCAGCAGAAGCTACACAATCTGCATGCAAACTTCTCATTCCAGGAGCCTTAATGTTTTGCTCTTCCTTACAGTTTAAGCCATTACACACTATCATAAGGGAAAAACATTTCCTGCAGCTGATTACACTGCAATGCTTGTGACCAGGCTGCACCATCTGTATCCTACATCAAGACACTGCTATTTACCACATTTCTGCATGTCCATTTGCATTCAAATGTTAAAAGGTGTAGTTTTAACAGGTAATTATATGGAGCAGAATAGATGGCATACTGCAGAATAATGCTCCCCTTGCTCTGATACAGAGTAGCGCTGCATAACCATACATTACATTCATGTAGGCTGCATCTCCTCTCCATGTATTGCTGTACAATGCTGTCACCCAAAGTTAACTACCTTTCATTTACTGCATTGCTATGTTTTACATTGGAAAACTACTCATCCTTTATAATACATTAATTAATGTTCAGGTCAAAGCTGTCACCCAGAATTAACTACCTTTTATTCACTGCATGGGTATGTTTTAGTTTTACATTGGAAAACTACTCATCCTTTACAATACATTAATTAACGTTCAGGTCATAGCCCTATAGTCCATAGTCTCACTTGTTTCTATAATATGATAAAAGTAGCCATTTCAAATCCTGAGCTACAGTGTTCAGACACCAAAAAAAAAAAAAAAAGACAAAAAAGATAAAAAATGTGTAAATAAAGCAGCAGAGCAGAAAACCCCACTATTTCTGTAACTGAGTCTTCACTTCAGCAAGAGGAAGAGAAGCACATGTAGCCTGGCAAATTTAAATGTAAAGAGTTTTCAACACATTTTCTAATACATGTCAATCAAAAGTACTTTTTAAAATACAAAAGCATACTTAATATGAAGCACCCTTAAAAAGCTACGATGGTAGCACTGGTTAGCATATCTGTACTGCACAGAGATTGCTTGGTAACAACTTTCGAAAACATTCCCTACAAAAAACACAGCATATATGACACTCGTACGTAACGTGCTAAAAGTCAGGTTTTAGAACACGGTGTCAAGAAATCTCATTGCCTAAAAAGGGCACAAAGGCCAGCTGAAGCCCTAATCTAATCAAACAAGCCCCTTCACCTCCCATTAAACACATTTGGTACTGTATTTGCTTTCCCTCACTCACTGTAGCAGTGCAGCATGCAGAAAGGTAATTTGTAATGTAAGTGCATTACAAATTACAAGGTTTAGAAGAAGCAGTTACTTAGACTGTGAATATTTGTGGCACATCTTACTGCGAAATTGTAGGCAAAACTGTAACCATCAATTTTGGCTTTGCAAATACTTTGCACTTTTCTCATAGGCAGAGCTAGTTTTCTTCTAAAGTTTCCTTCTTAGCATCCCTGTGAAAACATGACATGCATTAAAAGTCAAAAGGGCTAGTATTCTTTTCTCAGATATATAACCATAAGGTAAAGCAAGTTCCTCACTGTAGCAACTCCACAGTCACATAAGAGATTAGAAGACGGCAATAACCTTACTTCAGGCCGTTTTATAATTACCTGAATAATCCCGTGAAAGACTGTCAAGCAACTTTCACACACGTCTTACCTAAAAGTTGTAATTTTTTTGATTTTCTCCTCTCCAAAAATATTTTTTTAAAAACCAAGAGATACTAAAAATAGCTAGCTTCCAATTTTCTTTCAAAAATTCACTCCCTAGAAATTTCTATTATATTTAAGAACAAAATTTCTTGGGACCCTAACAGGATCTTTAGAAATATCTTGCACACAGGAAACTACAGTCTTGTTAAAGTCCACTGTAAATGGTTTCCGTAACTTGGATTTTAAAATGGAAGTGACATCATGAAAAACAAACCCAGCCGGTTTTGGCCAGCACGTTCGCGGAGTTCACTTTAATCTCATGTGTTCCTTTGGAGCCTCCTTCCACCCAGCCTCTGGGTGACCCTGACCTGGAGCAGGGGGGTCCGGAGCAGGCGGGTCCGCGGGGCTGTCAGCATTCCTGCACAGTCAGGGCCCCAGACCATCCCAGCTGCTTGGAGAAGCCTAATCCGAGCGTTTCCCCCGGGAACCCCTAAGATGGCAACAATTTTATTTTCCACTGTGCAAGACTATACAGAACTGTTTAGGAAGAATGTGCTGCACTTAAAAGAGCTATCTTTATTTACCAAGGCTAGGACATTTAAAAAAAAAAAAAAAAAGAGTAAATATAAATATTAACATAATCCCAGCAGGTTGCTTAGGGTGTTTTTGTAACGCCTTACGATAACTCTGCTGAACAGCCCAATGCTGCTTTTCTTGGCAGAAAGCTCTCAAAACCCCACCCGAGCCCTCCAAACCTCCAGCCTGGGCTAGAGTACGCCAACCAGGCTCAATGCCCAGGGGACCCACCAGCGACATCCCCCAGCCCGCAGCTTTACGGAGCCAGCAGGTGGCAGCTCAACTTTGCCTAAGCTTTTTGTCAGCTTAGGCAAATTGTGTTTTCCAGGCAGTAAGGAACAGCTGTTCTGGGCTGATTTCCTACAAAAGCAAGCCCGAGGCTTCATTCTGGTCAAAGAAACAATTCATCAAGTTTTATACCCGGCAAAGTGAGCTTCTCCAACTTCACGTTTGTCCGTTCAATGACCCTGGGGAGTGGAGGGGGGACTGACAGCTACTGCAGAGTAACTACACGAACCACGAATATTCTTCCTTGATAAAATCAGAAGACACCCGTATTTCCAGTTCCTGACAGCCTCTCCTCTGTATCAGAGGGCACCTGGAACCAGACAAAGCCCACTTTGCTCTGTTATGTGTCCTGTATACAACTACACACAACTAGGACACAGCTACCTTGCAGACGGGGTGCTCCGAGTGACAGCTAAGCTGCCAAGTTGGCACTGTCCCATACAACCTTATTCCTGCGTGCCTGTTGCTGAAAACCAGTCACCCACGCTGCAGGGTCATACGGACATACCCATCCACCAGGCAATAGCAGGGTGACAGTGCCAGGAGCTCTGAAGCGCGTGTTCGGCAAGCGGCACAGGGCACGGAAGCGGCAGCTTCAGCGGCACGAGGCAGCACTTCATCGCACCTATCTCCATGACACTTCCAGGCATGCTCATCAGACTAGCTGCAGGGCAGGTGTTACGATCCCAAATAAATACATGGCCGGGGTAAGCCAAAACCCCCAGGTGCCACGGGTACCGCCCGCCCTGAGAAACTCCTCTGGCAGAGATGCTGGTCCAGCTGCCCGTTCCCTCTCTGCATTGGGAGCTGCTCTCCGGCCAGGATGAGGGATGCTTTGGCACCTTTTTTTTTCCTGACAATACCTGGATTTTTGTCAATAGAGCCTGACTGCCTGTGGACACTGACACACGGTCTCTCCTCCCAGAGGAACTGCCTACAGGCGTTCCATTCAGAAAGAAACATCGGATGCAAGCTATATATATACATTCTGTAAACCTGAATGTTTATAGAAATGTTCGGATATTTGTTGCCATTACAGAAAAGCGGCAAAACTTCCAGGCCTTGATCAGGACAGCAGAAGAAATTCACTTTATTCCCATGATGTTACTTAGGGAAAGCTTCTGGGTGGTAGGCAGCTTCTGGGTCTCCCTTACATCACAGGCCACCCCTCAAGCTCCGTACACCTGACACAGTAGCAAAACATGAGTCCTAAGGATACGTACAATATATATTATGGCAAATTTAAAGCATACAGCAACCTGCCTAGAACAGCACTTATTTTCAGCCCAGCTTGCGCCTACCTGCCAAGAAACGGGCAGACAGCTTCCAGAGACTTACACTGGGAGTCTGTGTGCCAGATTCCCAGGGAACACGGGACAGTGGGTGCGCAGCCCGGCGCGGGGGGCTCCCGGGCCTCGGCCGCAGCCCCTGGCTGCCCCTGCGGGCCCTGCCCGGCACCGCGCCGGCGGGGGAGCGGGGGGCGGGGGGAAGCGGCCTCCCCTCGCCCGGCGCCGCACGCAGCAAGCAGCAAGTTACGTGAACCAAACCCACGGGCGAGGTCTGTGACCAGTCTTCGGGTTTCACAGCAACGCGGGGTGCTGGTGCCGCTGCGCTGTACCCCGGCGCCCAGCCGCGAACGCCCGCCCAGCGCCCCGCAGCCCGCCCATCCTCCCTCAGCCCGCCGTAGCATCCCCCGGCGCCCCGCAGCCCCCCAGCCCGCCCACCCTCCCTCAGCCCGCCGTAGCATCCCCCCAGCCCCGCAGCCCCCCAGCCCGCCCATCCTCCCTCAGCCCGCCGTAGCATCCCCCCAGCCCCGCAGCCCCCCAGCCCGCCCATCCTCCCTCAGCCCGCCGTAGCATCCCCCCAGCCCCGCAGCCCCCCAGCCCCCCGCCCGCCTATTCCCCGGTGCGCGGAGCAAACCCCGCCCCGCGCGCTCTGCTAAGGGAGCCCGCACCCCCCGCTGCGGGAAGGCAGCCCCGGCGCCGGGTGCCCCCGCTCAGCCGCAGGACACCGGGGCGGGCAGCCGCCGGCCCAGCCCCTGCTGCTGCTTCTTCCTCTCCTTCCTCCTCCCGCCGCCGGCGCGGCCCCTCCCGCCGGGCTCCCGCCGCGCTAAGGCAGCGGGCAGAGAGCTGCGCCCGCCGCCGCCTGCCCCGGCACCCCCGTCGGGACCGCCCGGCACGGCACGGCACGGCACGGCGCGGCCGCTGCCCAGCCTCAGCCCCGTCCCCCGACCGGCCGCTCCCCACTCACCCGGGCGGCGGCAGCGACCCAGCTCCCTCAGCCGCGACCAGCAGCCCCGCGCCGCCCCCGAGCACGACGGGAGCCGTAGTCCGGCGGCGGGGCGGTGCGCCCGGGCCTGCGCCTGCGCCGGCGGGCCGGGGCGGGCCGGGGCGGGCCGGGGCGGGCCGGGGCGGGCCGGGGCGGGCCGGGGCGGGCCGGGGCGGGCCGAGTGGGGCGGCGGGAGGGGCCCGGGCGCAGCCGCGGAGCGGGGCGAAGCGTGGCGGCTGCCGCCCCCCGGCCCCGCGGCGCTGCGGGAGGGCTGGGTCTGCCGGGCGGGGGGCGGCGGGGGACGCGCCGGGCGGGGAAGGAGCAGGACGGCGCACGGCGGGTCACGGCGGCCGGGCCGCGCTCGCCCTGGCAGCCCAGGGCCGCCCGTGGGGCTGCCGTGCGCCTTCCCCGCGCCCCCCCGCGGGTCTCTTGCAGCCGCTGCCTTGGGCCTCTCCAGCGGCTGCACCTCCGCCTGCGGTCTGCGCGGCTGCCCCGGGCGGCGGGGCCCTTGCGAGTGCCTTGGGCGCCCTGACCCAGCGGCAGCGCAGGGCGGGGGGACTGGCGGGGCAGGGGCGGGGGCAGGGGTAGCGGCAGGGGTAGTGGCAGAGGCAGGGGCGGGGGCAGGGGTAGTGTCAGAGGCAGGAGCAGAGGCAGCAGCAGGGGCAGTGCCCGCCCTGCGCTCAGCACCCAGGCTGTGCCTGCCCGCCCCGGTGCTGGGCTGGCATGTGCTCCCTGCACACTGATTTCTTGCCGTGTCATGCCATGTACTAGTAAACACCTTGTGCCAGTAAAACATCAGCTATGCACAATTTTTTAAAGGTTTATAACGTGAAAGTGATCTGGACAGATAGTGTTGAAAACGGTGGAAGATCTTACTTGATTTAGCTGGTTCTGTACCACATTTCTGTGTATGTGAAAGCTGGAGCTGCTTAAAGACGGCAGTCTGCAGAGGCTTGGATCTTTCACCGTGGGTTTACTTTCTTCTTATCTTGATGCTGGAAACACGTAAACTTCCCACACCTCAAAATAAAAATACAAAACTCAATTAAAATTAAGGCTGGCGTGTGCCATTTGAGTGCCTACATTCTGGCAACGTAAAGGAAAATAGCATTTTACAGTCAAAACCATTGAGGAGCCTTCCTTGTAGACACTGCCATTCCTGCCTTCAGGATAAGGCATTTGTAGCATGAAAATAATAACCAATAATCGTCAGCATGGCTATAGCTGTTTGAGCCTGTGTTTTCCACATATCAAGGGCCCTACAACACTGCTGTGACCTGGAGAAGAATGGTGCCCAGGCTTACATGGTAGGTAATACTGAGACACTGATTTGTTCAGAGACTCACTGGAAACTCTTGGCAAATTTGGGAAAAGAAACTGGTGGTGAAATGTTGGCCCCTCTGGTGTCAGCGTGAGCTCTGCCACCTGCTTCAATAGTGCCAAGGTTTCCTTTCCATAAGATACATAAAGTGTAAGGTATAATACATAATCTTATTTAATAGGGAGTTTGTTTAAAATATTTTAAATTCTAGTAACTTATGACTAATACATTAATTAAAGATATTTTGCAAAGTCCTGGCTGTGCTGAAGTCACTATTGAGGCTCTTACTATTATTAATAGGAACAGAAATCCATTTGACAAATGATATTAACTTCAGAACTGTGCAGTCCCATGTGTTGGGCTGAACCATCTAGGCACGCTCCGCTGCAAAGGAAGAAACTCCCAGTGCGTGCCGAGGAGGCTGCGAGTGGTCAGCAGGGGATGGAGCTGGGCTTTCGTGTGAGAGTCTCACTTGTTCGGTGCTGGAGGCAAGAGACCCACAAAGCCATGCTGAGGCTTTCTGGCACCGAGCCCGCGGGTGAATGAAGAGATGCTTTTATAACCACAAGAGCACTTCTGCAAATGCTCAGCAATAGATTCATAATCCTCCAGTCATTAGAAGGCTGGCATTTTCCGAGCTGACAGACCAATGCATCTATCAGAGGGCAAACATAATGTTCTCAAAAGGATTAGTAGAGGGATTTCTTTTTCAAAGGCTGTGATATAATTTATGACAATCATACATGGGCGAGGGAAGTATTGCAAATATGAAACCTCAAAGGACATAGGAAACTTGGACAGCAGCGGAACTGCCACGAGTGCTGAAAGGATGCACATGCAAAGCAAGAGCAGATACAGCATGAGGCATCCTTGCTGCCGTTCACTGAGCTCTGCTGCGCATGGCAGGGAAGGAACATCCAAAGCCTCAGACATAATCCTAAACTGATTAAATTGTAATATATCTACTTTCCACAATGCTGATGTACAAATGGAGAACATGGGTTCAGTGTATATGGTTTGAGACAGAAATATCTTCCTGGCTGGGGAATTCACTCAGGATATAGACAGGAAAGATATTGTCAGTCAACTAGTTGATAATAAAAAGTGATGCCTAGATCCTCTATCCTATGTAATCCTATACAATGAGAGCGGCCAATCTCAGATTGAAACAAATCATGAGCGAGGAAATCATATTCCTTCCAGTGGCAGCAAAGAAGGCCATGGTTTAGTCCTTGAGTCTCTCTTGAGACACAGCCCTCATGCTTTGAGGATTTTGTGCTCTGACATGAAGGGTTAAGAGGAGCACATTCCCATGAGCGGGCTGGCTTACACAGCCTTTGGTAGGAGGCCACAGGGGTAGCTACCTACATGCGTTTTGGAATTTTTTCCTCCCCGTGCAGATGGCTGCCTTGCAGCCAGCCCCGGGGCCAGCCTGCCGAGGCGTGTCTGGAGACAAGCTCAAGCACCGACTGTCAGACCTGCAGCATTCCCAGCCCTACCTGCAGGAGCCCACATGCTCCCTGATGTGCTCCCTGCCCAGCACCTGCAACCACGCTGCACGGGGCTTTGTTTGTTGGGTGCACCATTAAGACAGTTTAGACATATCCAGAATGATTGAGTTCACTGTGAATTGGCTGTATAAGAGAAACGTGCTAAGAGAAACATCCCCAGTGCATACTGGTCAGCTGCAGAGGCCCCTTGTCTGACCGAGGGCCTCAGGCTCTTTAGGTAAGGAAGAAAATCCAAGAAAATCCAAGAAAATCCACCGCTGAACAAGGTGTCCTGCAGATCCGTTTGGAGAGAAAAAGATGGAGCAGAAAATCTTTACCATTAGCAGACCCTTTAAAGAGAGGACAGTACCCGTTAACTCCTGCTCTGAGGAGCAAACCACTTTAAACAGGACAGTTTAAAGGAAGTGGGCAGTTGGTCTGGACCTCCAGAGCCTCCTCCTTCTCCTGCCAGCACAGGCGGCAGAGCTGGGGCGGGTGGCAGAGTAACTGTGTGGATGGAGCAGAACATGTGGCTGGCTGCGGGGAAGTGCAAGCCAACCCGAGGCACACTTTTGGACGTGCTGCCTGGAGCGGAGCGGTGCTGTGTAGCTCTCCCAAATGGGGCACAGAGGATGCTGAGCTGCCAGGGCCAGTCCCAGGGTCAGCAGTGGTCATCTTATGTCCTGGGGTGATTCCTTCCACCTTTCAGCCTTCCGGAGTCCCGTGTTCCCATCCCTGATGGCATACCCACTGAGTGGCCCTGGGCTTAAAATAACCATCTGGTCTGTGCCTCGCTTCCCACACCTGCGCAATGGAGATGGTGATTCAATTTGAGATCTACTGCTGCAAATTAATTGGTACAGATGAGGTATTTATTATTGCTGTTACTACTACGGCAAGTGCAGTGACCAAATCTAAACGTATTTTATTGGGATTTAGAGTACTATGGATATAGAAGGGTTCACAGAAATCAAGTTTGGGTGAAATAACAGATGACTTGACTTTAGTGTTATTTAATGTATTGCTGTACTCTGCCTTATAAAACAGTCCAAGAAAATTCTATTATTTGTCAAGCCAATGCAATTAAAAAATTCCTGCCTAAATATAGATGGGGGTTTGACCACTTGAGATGCTGCTGGCCAGCATTTTAAGGGCTGAATCACCAGGCTCTTACGAATTAGGGCTGGCTACGTACTTGAGTTCTCTTTCAAAGCCGTTTCAGCAGTGTCACCGCAAGTCAGTCATTTTTACACGTGAGCAAGAGCCAAATTTTATCTCTACCCTAGGTCCGAGATTTGCTGATCAGGCATTGAACCAAGGTTTTTCACATACAGGTCACTGAATTTGATCAACAGCTGGTTTTTAGGGAAGAGATCAAAACATGCACAACACAGTAATCAAGTCCAGATGCTTGTCTAGAAGACAAGCTCCAGCTCAAGCAGGAATTAATTAAGCAAAGTCTTACAAGCTGTGTTATAAGGAAAACAGATGAAAAGATCACAACAGCCCCTCTGCTTTTTGTATTGAAAAAATGTGACAAACATTTTAAAACAACGGACCGCATTTTGGCTACAAATAGTTCAGTGAAATAAAACTTGCTTTTGGGTGCCCCAGCTCAGTTTAGGCAGCATTGGAAAAATGCTGGACCTCTACGCTGCATTCACCATGCAGCAGCTCCGAACCGAAGTGTCAGTGCTCAAAGGGAAGGCAGAGCCAGGAAAGATGTTTTGGGGTCCAGAGGACCGCCAGCTCTTGAAGGCTTTTCCAGGAGGAGCTTTTTTCTGGAGTACTTGTCCCCACAGCTGTTGTATCCTTTGGGTGTTAACTCTGCCACTGCGCTTTCAACAAGTCAAGTACATAAATGCACTAAAAGCCTAGGTGGGCAAAATGTTAAGCAAAGATTCCTACCGGGGGAAAAAGGACTGTGTGGGAGCCCTGCCCTGCAGTTTTAGATGTCCTCTCAGCGTGCTGGTCTGTGAAGTCCCACACATGGGAAATATGGTCAGCCCAGGTGCCCACAGTCATTTGGTGTAAATGTATCATAGCAGGTATAGCCCATACATGGGATGTAGTGTAGCCTGTATGTGGGGTGTAGCTCAGATTTGTGAATTGTATTGAACACTTCTGTCTTTTTAGTTTGTGGCCTGGGAAGAATGACAAATTATTTAAAACACCCACCCTGTATATGAGACTGAATTGTGATATGGTTTACTTTGTATGCTGTGATTTTAAGGAGAATGTTATCCCTATACTTTTAAGTATACTGTTGTGTACATCTGCATTTAACACATTTTCCACGTATGTTTTTGTCTGTATGTCTCACGAATGCAGGAAGACTGATCACATTTCTAATTTTTTGGTTGCAAATACTATGCATGAGGTAAAAGGAAGAAAGAAACATGAAACCACAGCCAAAGAAAAGAAAAACCTTGACTCCAGCCAAACTCTGTGCTCCTGGCAGAGGTCTTAAGTTGTTACTTTTCTAACACAAACTAATGAGAAGTGAATTTGTCAGCAGATACACGGCAACTGCAAACAGAAAAGTCAGTGGGAAGAGTTCTTCCCTTTGTATCGACTGAGAAAGACTTTCAACTTAACAAATGTATTTCTAAGGCGTGACAGGAAAATCTGAGTGAAAATTTTGCACAAGTTTATCGAAAAGCAAACACTCCAAAGTTAACTTCCACTCTTTGATGGTCACACACATTTCCCTCTCAGTATTTGTATAATTATGAGTAATTCAAGCCCCGATTCTACAGACCAAGATTAAACCCCAAAAGAGGGTTTAATCCGTGTTAAGAATTAAATCCACATTTCTCTGCCTCATGTCTGAATGAGGCCTGTTTGCAGTGGAAGCTTCCACCCCAACACCGAACCAACAGAATCACCTTCAGCCTGAGCCACCCGGTTACAGAGCAGCAGATCTCAAAGCAATTCGATCCAGCTTCCCTGACACTTCTGGTACTGAACAAGCAAAACCATGGATGCAAACTCTGTATTCTTGGAATGCTGCAAGACACAGAGAGAGAGAGAGAGAGAAGACTGTGGAATAAATGGATCTGTTTCTTTTTCATTTCTGCTAATGTAATAACATTTTGGACGTTTAGCAAAAGCTTTGTTAACTTGTGGCTGAATATCCCATTTCATAAGAAGTTTGGGGCAAGGAGGCTGCAAGCGGAGAATTGCAGCTTTGGAGCATCTTTGTGCACTCTGCACATTGTTGTGGATACAGGTGTTTTCCTGAGCAGCGGTGGCAAAATGCCCAAGGTGACCCTTCAGTCCCTGACACTAGTCTGAGTTTTCTGCCATAGGTCTTGCTACAGGTGCCCGAGGTGTGTGGCAGGGTATGGAGTGAAGCCGAAGGCGTTGTTTATCCTAGTTGTGCTTCTTTTTCCATAAGAAAATTCATCTGTGGTGTGGCATCTGCTTCTTAACAAGGCAATGTCTTGTTTTCCTGCCAACACATCATGAAACTTAAAGACATTTTAATCACGGGAATAGCTCTTCTGCTGCTAGTGACTCATCGTTTGGTGCTTAGAACCAAGGGCCTGGGTTCAGCTAAAACACAGTACCCAGTGAAGGCAATCGGGTAAATTAAATTCTGGACATACTTGATTACAGGGGCTACATTCCAATTGTATTACCTATTATATAAAATTTCAGCTAACAGTTAACTTTCGTATAGAATAAAAGCACAAGTATAAATTGAATTGTTGAAATGAATTAAGAGAAGAGCGGAAGAACAGCAAAACAGTCTCGGCGGTCAGCTCCCTCCGCCCCAGAGCTGGCTCCCTGGAGCGGCACATCTGGGTGCAGGGCGAGGGCCCTGGGGCTCCTGCCGCAGGACCTGTTTGGCCGGGTCCGTTTGCAGAGGGTGTGAGAGGAGCAAACCTTGTCCGTAGGGCTGGCCGCCTCCACGTGTGCCCAGAAGCGCCCAGCACACCTGCTGAGGCCATCAGCCCACGCGTGGCAAGTGCGTGGGTGAGCGCCCAGGGCCGTGCACGGGGCAGGGGCGACGGCGGCGGCGGGCAGAGCAGGCAAGCTGCAGGCAGCCTGTTTGCAGGCTCCCACCCAGGGGGGCACACGGGGCAGGGGTAAGGCTGAAACCATGGCTTGCCGAGTCAGGCGGGGGGGGGGGATCCACCTGCTCTGCACATGGCTGAGGGGCCACCTCGCCTGCAGGTGAGGCAGAAAGCGATGGAAAGAGGTGAGGGGGGAAAGGGGGAGCACGGGGGTGGCCCGGCCAGGGGAGGGCGGGCGTGCTGCTGCTGCTGCTGGTGCTGCTGCTGCTGGTGCTGCTGCTGCTGGTGCTGCTGCTGCTGGGGGGGGTGGCTGGGGCTGCCGGTGCCGCCACTCGCGGACCCCGCGGCGGCTGCTGCCGGCCGCCGGACTACGAGTCCCAGCGTGCCCGGCAGGGCAGGGGCCGCGGTGCGCAGCCGCCGCGCCGGGCACCCACCTGCCGCCGCCGGCGCTGGGCTCGGGGCGCGGAGGGGCGCGCAGGCGGCGGGCGGCGCTGGGCTCGGGCGCGGAGGGGCGCGCAGGCGGCGGGCGGCGAGGGCCGGCCCCACAGCGGGGTAAGGCGCCGGGGCCGGGGCCGGGGCGGGGACTGGGGCCGGGCGGGCCGCCGGGGCATCGCCCGCGGGCCCGGGGCGGCGGCTCCGCGGGGCGCCGCGCACTGCGGTGCGGTGCGGAGCGGGGCGGGGGGCGCGGAGGTGCGGCGGCGGCGGAGCATCCCCGGCGCGGAGCATCCCCGGCGGGGGGCGCGGGGCTCCGGCCCCACCCCGGCGGCCGCTGGAGCCGGTCCGCGGCGGGCAGGACCCGGCGGGGCTCGCCCCGGCGGCCCGCGGTGCCCGAGGCTCCCGCAGGGTGCGGAGCGCCCTTCCCCTTTCGCCTTCTGGTTTTAAGTAGCGCCTGTTCAGGGGGACGCGCGTGTTTATCGCGAGGTGCTCGCGTCCTTTATGGCAGGCGATAAACGACAAAGATTAGATGCAGCAGCGGAATAAAATACGGAAAGAAGGTATTTTTGCGATGAAGATGAGCTGTCTCTCCTCGGAGACCTGGTGCCTTTTGTGTGTCAGAAATACAGCAGGACCGATGGCGGGTGGTTACCCGGAGAGGGTCGGGATAAACGTACCAGTGACAGGTTCGGGATCAGGATGTGGATTTGGTAACATTCAGGGATATTTCCAAGCTCCTGATGAGCAAAACGTGTCCTCAAAACCTGCACATTGGCATTAGATAGCACACATGCTCTATTTTGTCATCTGACTGCAGCATTATCAGGGTGGCCCTCTGCTAATTCAAGGGGGTTTGCTTTGATGGAAGCCTGGGGGGAGTTTCTTTTGCCAGAGTAAAAATCCACAGCTGATCAGTGGGAAACATGTAGAGAAATCTGAGGACTGTAACACTGAAAAATAAACGAAAACTGGTTTGATTTGTGTGACCACCCTGAGCTTAGGAGAAACATAAACTTACGAAAAAACCATTGTAAATCATTAATGATGAAAAAAAATCAGAAATGCATCAATATCAAATATCAATTTAAAAATAAGTGGAAGAAGTAATAATATTTTTATACCATGTATGATACACTGTGTAGATCTTTTGAAAACTTATCATTTGAAAACTTTATCAAAAAGCTTTTCTTTAACTGGTTATTCTCAGAAATTGTCCTTGAACTTCCTCTGTTCTGCCCTATACTTTTGGAGGCAGGAACATGTAATGGGAAAGAAACACCTGGGACCAACTGGCCTAGTACTGCAGGCATTGCATCCTCCAGTGCCTTGCAAGGGATGCCATTACTAGAAAAATCAACCCAAACTCAGGGGTGTATGGAGGTGTCTCGCGCAATTATACTAACGATATTACGATCTTTTCCGTGGTATTCTGCGCCCATTCGCTATCTAATAGACTGTCTGCCTTTGCTGTAGTGCTGTATGCCATGCAGTTCTTAACTGGCTTCCACTATATATATATATATGTATATAAATTTTTAGCTCTATGTAGAATGTGAAGGTTATTTGAATCATTTTAGTGACTTTGCCGACTTAAATTCTTTAGGCATCTTTTCTCCCATTCATCTAGCTTGGTTGGATTTGTCTGAACTTAGCCTCTCTCATCTTGACAATCTAAATAATTTTGTTTGAAATGGTGCGCTTTATTGCATAACTTTTCTTCCTTCCCCAAATCATTATTATTTCCAGTATTTTACAACTTCTGGCAAGCAATGCTGATGCATTTTTGCTGTTATTAATCTGCTCTAGGGTTTTTTTGTAGCATTCCTAAGTTATTGACTCTCATAGTTTGATGTCTTCCTATGACTGAGTATCCTTTTGACCGAGGCGTTGGTAGCTGTGCAGGGTTTTGCATTGAGAGGCACCAGACAGGATCCTGTAGCCACGTGCATTTGCACATGGTAGGTTAATAGCAGGGTAAACGTGTAAGTTCTGTTTACTGACCACAGCACACAAGTGTAGCAGTGTTTCTGTTTAATGGTGGAGTTTGGTCATCATTATTTGGTGCCACAGAAATCTGTAAACTTGTTTTTTAAATCCTTCTTTATCAGGATTATTTCAAGGAACAGCTGGGCCTGCAGGTCCAGCTGCTAGTCTAAAATAGGGAAACCTGAGAAGAGCAGTGACAAAAAGGTGGCACACCATTCCCTATCTGTTGGCAGCACAGGTGGAACCCAGTGTCCTTTTTTCCTGTTGATGCTTCCCACATGTGAAAAACAAACACTAGTGTTGTCTTTTCCAGGGCTGGTCTGATCTCTTTTGTTGTGTAAATAAAAAGTCTATTTCCCGGTACAATTCTTTCTCCTGTTTATTGTTTCAGCTATCAGGATGTGCACATCACAGATGGTTTCTGGCTTTGGTTTACAGCTAAAATGCAAAAAACGTAGGTAGTTACGCTGGCTCTGTACATCGGAAGGAGACAAAACAGCTCAGAAAAGATGCAAAAAGAGATTTTTTTCGAAGTTACCTAACAGTGACCATTATTAAGGGTCTAGTCCTGCAGTCGGTAGTGTATGCTCATAACCCAGCCTGTGGTTCCATCTCTGCTGTGTTTTCACTTGGTGTATATTGTTCATTTAAAAGATCAACTTAAATGAACAAGACAGGCCATGGAAGCAGGGACCCACAGCCAAAAGAAAAGCTGACCAATGCTTGATATTTGGAAGATGGTTCAACTCCTTGTCTTGCCACAGACTTTCTGTTTGACCTCGAACAAGGTGTTTCTTTCCTCCAATAGAACAGTGAAGTGGAGAAGCTCTCATGTGGCTGATGGTGTTTAAAGTACCACAACAGTTGGCTCCATGTAAACATGATCCATCAGTGAGGGTGCCAGAACCCGGCCTTTGGTTTCCTGAGGATGCCTTTTTACAAAGCTGCAGATAATTCATACCCCAGCGTGTGCTTTGCTTTGCACTCATGGTAGGCGTGCTGATGACATGAAGTACAATTCTTTACACAACGGAAAATCTGGGGCACTGAACTGGGTGAAGACACCATCGGGTAAACATCACAGCTATTACTGTAATGTGCATGGTGCAGGAACCGATTAATCCGTGTTCATC
Organism: Falco cherrug; assembly: GCF_023634085.1. Classification (NCBI taxonomy): domain Eukaryota; kingdom Metazoa; phylum Chordata; class Aves; order Falconiformes; family Falconidae; genus Falco; species Falco cherrug. Next base: position 16,617,437 of record NC_073703.1, on the reverse strand, counting down.
TAGGGGCCACAGAGCCATGGGCTGCTGTGTCACAGGACTGGGAGCATGTATGTCCCAGGGTGCTGCTGGCCAGGGGAGGTACAACCTCTTGTTCCACGGTAAACCAACACCTGTCTGCAGCAGAATCAAACCTGCAGGGTCTGGTAGTTATCCAAAGAGGCCAAAATATCGTTGGTGCCTCACAGAAAATAATGAGGCTGTTTTCTTCCAGTTGCTATCAGATGGGCACTCCTACTGTCACTTATAACTGATCAATATCATCACTGATAGTCTTAGTTGGTTGTGATGTTAAGTCTTGTCCGAGGAACCGTCAGTCAACCACCACCAGTACAGCTTGGCACAGGGTGTTTCTGTTCACGTTGGAGCTGAAGCTTACAGGTGACAAATTGTGGGTTAAACTGCCATTTCATAGTCCATTTTGTCTGTATAAAAAGACTTTGCTCCCCAGGATTTTCAGCCTAGCACTTCAAACTGCCTTCAGTTTCAGACAGTAACTATGTTACGGTTTTATTTTAGAAAAGGTAATTAACCTTGCATGGATTTTCAAATAATCAACTTAAGTTCTAAAGATGGAAGAAACCTACCTTCCAGTTCTAAAGTTACCAGTTGCAATGAGCACAATAGCAGATAGTTGCTTCATTATTTTAGAACTGAACTTTACCCCTCTAAAAGCAAGGGGGACTCTCTCCCTGCAGGGGACACAACAGACTGACAGGTCTCTCTGGGCTTTTCTGTTTCCCATACTTGACGCATCACTGGAGTGCCAGAGCACTGTACACAATCCCAGTATTATCTCTAACACTTAAGTTTCTTCTGTCATCCTCTTCCTGTAGGTAGGAATTGAGTGATTTAAAGGTGTTTTTTTCATGTAAGACTGGCCTAAATCATCATATGGTCACTGTATAACTAGTCAGTTTTTGTGTGGAAAAAATTCTAGTGGCTATGATTTAAAAATATGACAATACCCAGAGAAGCAGGTTATAAATTCATCAGGCATTGTAAAGAAATATACTTCCTTCACAGGACTTAGTTTCCTGTTTTGAATGGTTATGAATAACACCACTGATATTATTTTAGAAATAATCTGAAATTAGTTACTATATAGCTTTATTCTGCATCAGTGGGAGAAGCATTAATATGTCATCTTTCTTTAATTGCCAGTGAAAAACCCTTCATGTTATCTGAATCAAAGGGAATACATCCCTTTATATCTTCTATAAATAACAGTACAATGGATAATTTTGCAACATACATGATGGTTTTCTTATAAAAGGCATGACTGAACTCCCATTAAAGTGAATTGATGCCTCACACTTCATTTGCATAGGAGTTGTCAGTCCCTTAGAAGAGAAGCCAACTGTAATGCAAACTGCGGAGTGGCATAAGCGTTACCGGGGTTTGGAAAGGCTCATCCAATTATGAAGTGGAGTTTCTGATCACTGAATGATTATCCTAAACGTGCAGGCCTAGTCGAATATTAGGACAACGTAATTGTTAATTATTTACCAGTCTCTATACAGTACTACGCCAGTTGCTAGGAACAGAATGTGAAATAACCCTGTGTTAGCCCTGGAGAAAAAAAGCGTTTTAAATATACAGGGATTTTTAGGGATTCTTTGCTACAATATGGCAAAAGATGGCAAACTGGGCTGGAATAGAAGAGGTTTGGTCACGTTGTGACTTGCTGAGAGCTAGTCCTGAGCTCAGTGCCATGTGCAGCTGGATGTGCTCCCCCGCCAGCCCCAGAGACACCCTCGCGAGGGACCCAGTTCTACAAATCCTGAAACAGGTTATTCGCTTTGATCCACCTGATCATGCTGTGCCCTGGATGGAAAGGGTTAGACAAGGAACAGTTCAGTGCTCCTTATGTCGTGAGTTCTTCAGAAGGCTTTTTTGGGAAACGGGTGGAAAAGTTGAGGGATTCTAGAAGACCAAATCCTTTCCTACTGAGCTCCCTTCCATTTTTTACCTATGCAAGTTTCCTTCATGTGTCTACTGTCTCGATCTACAACAGCACCTGTAGCTAATACCATTTTCATCATACACAAAAACCCCCAGTTTCATAATACTTCACTGTATGTTCCTATCATACTTCTGTGCTGTGCTGGCCCTAACACTTCCTTTCTATCTTTTCTGAGATTTCTGAACCTCCTAGTTCAAAACAAAGAAGAAATTTTGCACCACAAAATGGGAACTCTGAGTATACATCTCCTATATGTTTGTGCTTAGAAAGTACATATTAGTCTTGTTTTTTAAGTATAAAAATAAAAAAGGAACCTTATTTATATGTTCAATAATTGAGTATTTATCAATTTTTAAAATTTTTATTTAATTATTTTTAAGTTTGGGCTTTCAATAGCACAGCCTTATTTTTCAGAGCAGTTCCTGGACAGCAGAGCGGTCCCCTGTGTGGCGCTGAATTAAGCGTAGGTGGGAGCACTCCACTGTCTGGATGGTGCAGAACAAGCACCTCCTTCAACTGAGCAGCTGCCAGTGTTGCACAAACGCTGCTCTTAATCATAATGGCCCCAATCCTATTTATTTGGTCCAGTATCATTTTAACTTGAGATTTATTCCACCTGTTTCTTATTTTCATGCTTAGCTACTTAAGACTATTTAGAGAAAGGGAAGAATGTTTCCACATTTACCGATCAGTTTCACAACTATTTTTCAAAGCACAAATATCCAGCACTGTGGATACAGAGATAGTTTAAAACAGATCATACATCAAGAATTCCTTTCTAAACACCAGTTGCCATGATTTGGAAAAGTGAGAACAATTTCTCAAATATGATTATAAGAACATTCTTTTTTCCTATATAAATGAAAATAACTGTTGGGGTTTTTTTCCCATTCAGCCCATCTCTTTTCATATATAATAATAATAAATGCACATTGCCATGCAGCTTCATTCTTCACTTGTACACACTATCAAAAGCTAGAAATTCCCATTGTTTGTATCATGGTGTTCTCATCTCTACAGGATCCCAGAGACAGTATGTTTTTCTAGGTATGTAGCCTGTGTTTTAGACAGCTTGAGTGACCTGATGTGCCATTGTAGCTGCTGGTCAATAGAAGGTTCTATAGTTCTAACTATAGTTCTAAGGTTCCAACTCATCTCAAGGGATCCAAGCAATGTGAGTGGGACCTCTCTGACATCTAACTTTAATTCAGCAGAGGACTGATTCCCTCTCGAAAGAACTATCGGTGTCAGTGGTAGAGCATTATGACAGTATTATGGTATCAGCAGAAACTACAGCTTAGCTACCCTAGAAAGAAAGCCCTTTCAGTGTATAAGGATTATACCCAAAAAGTACCTACAGAACACAGCAAAGTGTAGAGGAGTTTTGTCACAGCAGGTGTTGACTACATAGAGCAATAATGTTGTTATGCAGGCTGACTAACGACACTCTTTTTGTCTTTGAAAACATTATTTTGAATTCTGGTGTTGACAGGCATGGCTGAAAAAGCTGCCCCAAATAAAACAGAAGTATGCATTTCTTTCTTTAGAAGGAATCAAAGATAAAAATATAGCAATGGAGTCTTTGAAGCTCACCAAGAAACATCTGCGCTCTACAAAGATTTAAAAGTAGCACGTGGTCAGCAGAAATGCTACCTCTTAGAGTTGTGTACTACCCTGAATCAGCATAGATTTCACGTGCTGGGCATCCAGCAGCATGCTGTGCTGTTTAACGGTGGGTATTTGAGCCCATGGGAAACTGTAGTGCTCCTTATTGAAACTGAACGGGGGGTGGGGGGGTGGGGAAAGGGGACTTGTGCCACTCCATTCCTTACTCTCCTTGTTCACTCTTCCCAGTAAGTCTGAAGGGAAACTCCGTAGTCTTAACCCGTGGTCCCTCATTCTGCTTCCCTCAGTGTCCCTAATGCAGCGACCATTCAACAGTATATCCCCTCTGCAATTAGATTGAACATCTCCTTTCTACTGTGTGACATCTGATCTGCTATTGTATGCTCAAAATAACAGTAGTTGGGAGGTTAGTTAGGATTGCTTTTTTAACGGATTAAAGTTTTCATAGAGTAATCATAACAAAGAAAACCCAGTGGATATAATCTGCAAAAAGTAAACAGTATGTGCACACTCCAGAAAGTCAAGCCACAATAAGAAGCAGCACAGACAGCATATGGTCCTGTTTACATACACAAAATTAACAGTATGAAATCCTATTAGGAAGGTGGAGATCGTAATCATCACATTAGACAGCAATTTCCAGAGTACGTGAACTCGAGACTTCAGCATTTCCTTCCTAGACTGAATGATGCTGAGTTGTTAGATTCACCTCGTTCCCTTGGTTTCCAACAGTGTGATTGTGGTGAAAGGTCAGTAGAGAGCACAAAGGCATGACACGAACGGTAAGCGTTTCAGCAGAGCTTTCAGTAGGCTGTACAGTGGGGTGCAGGCTCCAGAAAAGCTTTACTACTTACTGGGATTGTAGACAAAGAAGTTCCCTAAGCAGTGTCTTCTGCTTTTGTTGAGCCACAAAAGCGTAGGATTCAGTTGTGAAAGGGAAAACATAAAAGGAGTTTCTGTTGCAAATGTATGCATGCATGAAAAGCATGATTTTAAGCTCTTCCATGCACACTAATCTAACAAGGGTTATCCAACGTAGTGCTTCATGCCATGAGGGAAGTTAGACTGATACATCTTTAATATCTGGGTTTATATTTCTTTTTGGGTATCCCTGCTGCACGTGGTCAAATGCCTTCCCTTCCAAAAGTAAGAGGAAGCAGTTACAACATTGAAAACCCTCACCTGTTGCAAAGTGTCTCCTGGCACATCTCCCTGTTATGGCCAAGCACTTGGGTAACTCACAAAGAAATCAGAAATGTCTGGTACACACAGTCCATACTCTGCAGTAATTACCCGTTAGCACCCGGATTCAACTTCGCAAACCTTTTCACAGAAGCCATTGTTTTGCTGATATCGGTAGAACAATCCTTAGTTGCACTCCTGGATGGAATTGTGCGGGTACCGCGGGGGGAGGGGTGCTGGGACCAGGCCCCCTGCACAGCGCGAGTGCTCAACCTCAGCCAGGGACACTGTTACATACTCTTAGCAGTTGCTTTTCCAACAATATTTAATTAACCTAACCATGGGATTACATTTCTGTCTTTTCCAGGGATGCGATTAAACTCTAATAAAATAATCATTTAAACTGTTAAAGAGAGTTTAAAGAGGTCTAATCCCCTCAAAGAAATTTTTCAGCCCAGTTAATGGCTGCTAGCTGAAATGTTACTTTTTAATGAGTTTATCCAAAGAAACTTAGAGAAGGCATCTGATGCCTTAGCACAGAAATGTTGTACTGCAGCTGAATTTGTTTTTACAATCTAAACAAATACACTTACCGCTTTTAAATAGTATGCTTTCATTATTTAACAAGTAGTTTTGGTAACAAACTGTATCAGTTAAGTGTATGTAGAACTAGTGTTCTCTTTAAGCACCAAATACACAAAAACGTTAGCTCTTTTGGACTTCTTTTTTGCAAAAATATCTCTCATACTCACTGCATATGATAGAATTTTGGTAATATAAGATTTTTTTAACAACTGCTGTAGCTTTGTGAAACATTAGATGCTGACTAACTTCCTAAAATAAATTTTCAATTTAAAGAACAGTTGAATTCTACCATGACGTTTGGAACAGCCTGACAACGATGTTAGGCTATGAAAGCAGGGACAACAAGTAGAGCAGTAGTAAGGAAAAAATGAAAATGTAGGGGAAATAATGCTTTTTCTTAGAATAGAATGTTTAAGTGTTTGAAGTCAAGGCTTGCCATGCCTTGCAGTATTCATAGAACTCCAGATTTTTCAAATTTCTAATTCTACTAATCATTATTTTCTCTTTCTATAGGTTGCTGATTTCTAGTTTTCTCAATAAACAGAAAATTGAGATATGTTTTGATATTTAGTATTTTAATAGTGAAACTCTAAGGAAATGCAACATTTTCACTTGGATTTTGAATAGAATAAAAATAAAGATCAGGCTTCCAGCTCTTATGAAGAGCAACAGAACCTGCATGGCTTTTGTTAACTTACGACAATTAAAGATTTGGCCAAAGGAAATTGGAGTTTGGTTTGATACATAAGCCAGATGTAGGTGCCAGCTGGCTGCTTTCCATATCAACCATAACACTGAAATTTGTGAATGCAAAACCTTAGCTGTAAAACTGCACGGCTAGCTGTGTGATTTGGAGAGCTCTGGTGCTGATGTGGGAAACTGGGCAGACTTGGGACGGCCTGGAACACAGTTAAAGTCCCCAGGTGATGCTGTGTCTGGTCATAGATAATTCTTTTCCGCTCCTTTCATTTAGAGGCACATTCTGGCTCTAGAATTGGTTCTGGACAGGAGAAAAAGAGCAAGTGAAGACAGAGAGTCATAGAATGGGTTGGGTCGGAAGGGACCTTAAAGACCATCTAGTTCCAACCCCCCACCAGGGGCAGGGACCCCTCCCACCAGCCCAGGTTGCTCCCAGCCCCATCCAGCCTGGCCTTGGGCACTGCCAGGGATGGGGCATCCACAGCCGCTCTGGGCAGCCTGGGACAGCACCTCGCCACCTTCATAGCACTTTGTCATATAACAAATTGTATGGCATTGATGATTTTGGCCATGCAGATGACACTTGTTACTGATCAGTTGGGATCATCCAACAGGGGTTTGTGAAATACTAAGTCCATATCTTTTTCATGACTGTGTTTTGAACACCTGCAGGTGCCCCATGCAGCAGACTAATTTACAGATGATCTTTTGAGCTAAGTAGCATATCCTCACTGCAAGGATTATTTTGATCATGTGCTGTCATTCGTAGCCAAACATTTTGAAATAAGACTACCGACCAGCATACTTTAAAGTTGCTTCAGTAACCAGAATGTACCAAAAAGCCAGCCAAGATTATGTGGGTAAACTTTCAGCCACCGGCAAAGCTGGGATAGGAGAGAACACCTCAAAGGATAACAATTTGCTTCTCGTTTGTCAGCGTTGGACTGCTTTCTGTGACTGTGCCGCTTCCCTCTGCCTTTAGCAAAAAGAGCAAGCAGATACTGCTTTTTTTCTAAGTAAATTAAATAAAACAGATTCATCTCTATGGAAAAGATAACTTCCCAGTGTTTTTTTTCTTATCTACCTCTCAAAGCTTCTCTTCGCCACTGCGCTCATGAGGTTCCCAAGCATACTGCAGCCCTCCTTGCTCTTTGGCTACTGCTGCACAGGCAGCCCCAGCGCTTCCCGCACCCCCTCTGCTGAGCCAGGACATCTTGCTGCTTTGTTTTCACTAATAAAGTGTAAATGTGACTCTCGGCATGGCTTATTAGGGCTTATTAGGATTACATCAGCTAAATAGACATACTCATAATGCTTTATTGTTAACAGTGAGTGAAGTCGCAAGAAGCTCAGTACTCCTGGATGGTTGAAATCTTGGCAAGCATCATCAATCTAGCCGTGCAGCGAAAGCCATGTCTCTGCCCTTCCGAAAAGAGTTGGAGAAATATAAGAATATCAACGAAGATGAAATACTCAGCAAACTCTCAGAGGACGAACTGAAACAGCTAGAGCATGTTCTCGATGACCTTGACCCTGAGGTTAGTGATGGTGGCCAGGGGAATCATAGTTCAAAAGCTGCCTATTGTAAATGTCACATACTGCAGCATTTTATATTTGTATTCTGTTCCAGCAGAGGCAACGTACCCTAAAGTATGAGCAGCTTGGCTAGGGACATGTTGATTTTATTCCTGCTGTGATGTGCTACTTGCTGTTGTACAAGTCACTGTGCCCTTTCTCTATCCCTTGCCTATTTAGTCGTGAGCTTGTGTGCAATCTAAATCTTTAATCATGTTTGTACACTGCAGCATGATGAGAAGCTTTTTATGGCTGCTATTTCTGAGCCCAGCAATAAACAAACAAACATAATGTGTGTTTGTGAAGATCGGATCTTTTGAACTTCTGAAATGGATTGACTATGTCATTCGCAGATATTTTTAACTGAAGAGAATATATTTAGGCATGATTAAGAAAAATAAGGTTCAGCTACACAACTGTGATTTTCTAGACAGCAAGGATGATTTGAGTATTTGAAGACACTTTCACAAAGAGTTTAAAGATCTCTGCCTTGGGAACCACTTAGTCCTACAATAATGAGGTTAGTCACAAGTGTACTAGATGGGAATTCTGACTGTACCTACCCCAAAACCTTCCAAACTGATGTAGGAATTTGAAAACTGGCAAGTAAAGTGGCAGATAAAATCCATTCACTCTGGAAACAAAATCAATTCGAAACAACACAATAGATATATAGCTTCTAGTTCTATAGCAGAAATTTACCTGGAAATTAAGGGTGGGCTTTACTGTTCTCTCCCTCCATGTTGCCACTTCTCTCGCTACTATCACTTCTCCAATGGAGACACGAAACATTAAAAAAAAAACCCACAACAAACAAAACAGGCCATAGTGCATTTGTAGTCAGGCTACATATGTGCAGTAAATTTGTAACGCTCTGGACATGCTTGTGCACTCCCAGGTAAGATGTCTAGTGGCTTGAGTTCACTGGATGTGCTCAGAATTCCCTAGATATTTGCCATGGATCAGATTTACTGTGCATGTTGTCGCCAGTGATGAAGTGTTTCTGCAGTACTCTGGAGCATCTTCAACATGTTGGCTTTACTGCACACATGCTACAAATTCCATGTACCTGTATTCCTTTCTGGGGTTTTCTGGACTGAAATGTGTGAGCCTTAGGCATTTTCCTGTATTATGGGGATGCAGATGCAATCACATGGTCACACAGCTACATATTTAAAGTTGGGTTTCATCTGCTTGCTTCCTGCATACTCTAAATAGGTGAAATCCACATCATTCACTAATTACTTTCTGTGCATGCATTCATTTCTGAAGTCCAAGAGACAGCTGCATTAGAACGAAAGGAATTTCTGAAAAAATGAGAGAGAGAAAAATGAGGAGAGAGAAGAGTAAATGAAGAGAAGAAAATTTATAGAAAACTTATCTTAGTCTATTTACCTGGACTGCAAACTCTGGTTATAATAAGGATAACACAAAGAGCTCTGATCTTGCTTAGTCCTTTGGTACTGTGATTGTAAATATGGTTAATAAAAATATTAATAGGTGGTACAATCAGAAGCCTGACAGATACACTGGTTTTAATGGTTACATTTAGGTAATGCGTGTTATTGTTTTCACCAAAGAGCATTATGTGAAATAACACACAAAGAATGATTTAACTTAGAAAACAGCATTGAAATGAAATTTGGAATGCTATATGACATTGCCTCATCTCCTTTACATGCCTCTCTTTCACAGAATGCCTTGCTTCCCGCGGGATTTCGGCAAAAGGATCAGACCACTAAACCTGCCACGGGCCCTTTTGACAGAGAGCGCCTGCTCTCATACTTGGAGAAGCAAGCACTTGAGCACAAAGACAGAGAAGACTTTGTGCCATTTACAGGGGAAAAGAAAGGTACCATCCATCCTCGTGTCGGTGCTGAGTAATGGACTGCTTGGGCACAGGCGTCCAGCGCTGCCTGGCCTGCTTGTGCAATGCACTGGGGCAAAGAGGTGGAGGCTGTTCCTGTGCAGGGTGAGGCTCAGGAGTCAGATCCAGAGCGGTGGTAGCAGAGGAAGAAGTGGTGCTGTTACCTGCCACGTCGTGCTCTGCCGTGCTACTCTGGAGTTACAAAGGCGGGTTTAATCAGGCTTTGTGACGAGGAACACACAAACGCCAGCCCAGCAAGGGCTCCATCAGCAGCTCCCAGACCAGCAAACGCCTCCGTTTGCAGTCAAGCATGGACAAGGTGGCCTCGCTGACCTCGCTGGGGCCATTCCCGTGTTCAGCATTAGGCCCGTGCAGGGGTACTGTAGTGGGGGAGGTGCTTAGGAGGAAACGTGTAAATGCCTTTCTGAGTAAGTATTGCCTACAATTGCTGTAAGTAATAGCTCAGGGAATATGCTTACAAAAAATAAGTACTTTTCCACTTGTTTACTACACATCTGGCAATGCTATTCATGCAGACAGTTTCTCTGTTTCCCCTTTCCTACAGCTACAGGAAAAAAAGGGAAAAACAGGAAAACCTAATTCTAATCATTCAAACATTGGTAGGATAACCTTAGGGCAGGAACAGTCATACTTTTAAGCAATGTTCCTTTAGCACCATTATGTCCTTTTTGTCATTTCTGTAAAGTGGGTTAAAATGCCTGCCTTGGGCTACCCCTTCATTCAAGAAGGAACTTACTATGCCTGGGTCCATTTCTGGCCATCTAATGTATTTGCCGTTATTTCAGTGGGATCTGCTTAAGAGAAAGCAGATATTTCCAGAAAGTCAAAGGCAGTATTTTTTACTTTATGTATCATTACCGAAGATAAAAAATGTTATTTGCAGGTCAAGAGTTGTTGCTATCATTACATTGTGCTCTCAGTCTTTGAAACAATGGTTTTAGACAAATGAGACATTTTTCAGCTAGATCTGATTGATGTGTCATTTTATCACGCAGCATATCCTTTAACCTACTTTTCCTTCCATCATAACTTGTGCCTACTGCTGTTCACGGGGTTGATTCTGACCCACTGAAATGCAGTGACACTGCAGTGATCCTGCTGGTAGCCGGAGTGATCAAGTACATACGCAGAAAAGAAAATGGTTTATTGTAGTATGGACTTATGGCCAGTTGTTTCCAGTCTCCTACACACCGCTGTGTTAGAGCAGCACAAGTTACCACTTGCAGGTCTCTGCATATTTATACCAACATCTTCAGCCAGGTCTCATCTTACTGATACTTGCTGGCTTAGGGCTAAGACTTTGCATTTTGCACTGTAGTCGTGCCTGAGATCTCCAAACGCGCCTGAAACAAGCACACAAAACCCTGGTGGTGCGTGGAATCCCATATACCCACAGGACTGGCACTTGATCTGTACAAAACCGGTGCCTGTATTGTCCCTGACGGTGCTATTGTATATACTGGCCTGTTTGTTCTATTTCAGTTGGCTTTTGATGAGGCTGAAGCAATATTGTTCCTACATTTGCTTCCAGATTCCCTTAAAGTGCTTATTAGTGCTGCTTCTTAATTCCTGGTGTCTCTGGTGTGGAAATACCACTGCTTTACAAACACAAGTAACTACACATTGTGCTCAGCACAGAGTGGATTCAGCCATGTTAGCATTTAAAGCTATTCTTATTTTGGCTTTTGATTCAATGGTGATAATTTACGTCAAAATCACAATTTTAGGAATTATCACGATTATGAGGTTATGACAGCAATTTAGGCTAAGGAAGTTATTCCCTTAATTTCTCCTGTGCCTTGTACAACATTGACAAAATCCTTAGTATTTAAGAGATTAAGTCAGATGAAGACAACCACATTCTGTGATTTCTGCAGTCATTTTAGAATTATAATCTAAACAGAAAGAACTCTACTAAATTTGCTTTGAAACCAAAGGCCAAATGCCATGAAAATACCCTTTGTTTCTTTATTAATATTAGAAATAACTAAATTAGTCTGAGATCTGGTGAGGTTCTGTACCTTGTCAATTGAGAACTGGATGGACCGCTCAGTGGTGTTTTCCTGCTGCTTTAAGGGAACTGGCTTTGAGGAAGAATCTGCTTATTTTGAGCTTGGCACATCCCATATTGGTACTTGAGTATCTCTTCTGCTGCCCCCAGCTTGCTTGGCAGGAGGTGTCCTACAGAAAGACCACCAGGCTTGTGGTCTTCACTGCCTCCTTTTCTTATTCTCCTTCCCCCCTGCTCTGCACTGCAAAGACTTCGTGTAGAATCTGAGCCTTATAAAGCATGACTGAAGTCTCCATCTGCCAAATGTACTGAAACCTTCCCACGAATTGTATGATAATCCTGCTAATTGGGTGAACCTGGTAAAATGTGATGGATATTGCACAAAGGCCATGTGTGGCTGGCTCTGGATCTTAGAATCCATGCTTGTAACTGCAGCATTACTTGTTTTGAGACTCTCAATTGAAAAAATACAACGTCTGTATTAAAATATTAATTACTTGATTTGCATTTATAAGTTATTTTCTGTGCAAGGACACAAAGCAATCCTGCAAAGACATTTCCAAGATGTGACACTACATGCTAGATTTAAAATCACTTTAATTAAAAAATAATTAGTATTCTTCCAAAACTGAGTAATTAGTTCAGGATAAATAATTTACGTTTCTAAAAATGTGCCCTCAAAAGCAACTGAAGAAGGATATCTCTTGATAAAAAGCTTATTCCTTACCTGCATGTTGATGGTCTCTTAAGTTATATTTACAAATTCATAAATATTTATATGATTATATTATATATATACCTGTTAAATGATTTCTTTACATGTAATGTAGCCATACTGCAAATAGCCCCAAATTAATTTTACACTAATTCTGCTAGGTAAAAATTAAGTTCTGGAGCAGCTCTAAAATGCATCCAGTTGCGTATAATTACAAATGGGAGGTGTTGATGCCACTGCACCGTTTGGCACTATTTACCACCTGAGAATATTTGTGTATCAGTAAGATTAGAATATGTCAGGTGCTGTTTAAGCTTTTGTCAGTGTTTTGTACTGTGGTGTTTGTCTGCCACTGGGAAAGTATCTGTTTTTTCAAATTTAGGAAGTGGGATGCTTCTACCAAACGTTAAGTGACATTTCTACCAGTTCCTGCATTTATTATGCAAAGCTGATACTGACTTGAAAATTCAGTGATGAGCCAAAAAGAGGGTGGCATTTAAAATATCCTCCTTTCAGAACAGTCAGTGATAAATCATTATTTTTAATCTACTGTCTCTGCCTTCCTTTTTTTTTGTTGTGAATGTTTTATTAGAGAGTTCTTGACCAAAAGGCAATACCAAGCAGCTGCTGAAAGACAAAATTCAGTTGCCGACATTGGTCTCTATCTGCTGAACATGACCATAAGGTTTTGATTGTGCTAGAAAACAAGCCAAAACAAATTCCAGAGCTGACAGGGGTATTCAGGGTGGTTAAAGCACAGGAAGTGTTAAATATGAGCTCAAGAGGGGGGGCTGATTGTGCAGGGAATTGCCTTGTTTTTGACTGTAATCATGGTTTGGAAAGGCTGGAAACTTTTTTTTGCCAAAAAAAAAAAAAATCGAATGTATGGCATGCATTAGGGTTTTGGCCCTCTGCTGTATTCCAGCTTGTTAACGTACTATGTTAATTGCTGTACAAAGAGAAAGTTTTAAGCCTGTATGGGATAGCTCTCAAATTTCAAGGAAAACCCGTTTTGAGATGAACCAGGGCCAGAATGGTCACAGCCTGAAAGGCACACACCCAAACTGGCCACCAAGCAATTTTTTCGGACCACCTTAGCCCTCATCCTCCCTAACACAAGTATGGGGTGGGGACTTCATTTGGAAGTTCCCATGGTGAGCGTTTGCTGCCATAGTTGTGTGCAAACAATCCGATCTGGTGGCTTTCAGGACTGTTGTGCAGCACGGCTATTAATCAGCCATTCCACAGAGAGTTCCTTGTTAATGAGTGATGGAGGTATAGGGAGTTAGGGCTGGTAACTGTAGCGATGGCCAGTTTGTGTTTATTTTATGTATTTTTGGATTAGTTCCTACCTAGGATATTCTAGGAATCCTTACATAGGACCTGATGAACTACAGAAGTTACTCAGACTAACCCACTGCATTTAACACATAACAGCTGGTTAGCACACTTTGATCACTGTGAAGCCTTTTCTGTATCATTTTCAAGTTCATGAAAGGTCCAGGAATAAAAAGAAAAGGTGGAGAAAGCAAGGGGCAGTGCAGGCACAAAATATCAGAGCAATGTCAATGCTGCGTGTTTGCTCTTACTGAATGCGGCGTGTGCATCTGATCTCAGTTAAGATCTGAACACCACTGTAATCCAAACATAAACTATTAACTGCATTTCTGTTTCTGCTTTGTTGCAGTGGTCCTCTTAAGGACATGATTCTAACGAAACATAATTGAAAAAAGTTCTGTTGTTGGGAAGTATCATTAGATATGAAAAGTTGGCTGTGCCATTTTAAATTGCTATAAGGATTGCTGTTTCAACCCTTCACCACTATCCCTGTTTTCTACAAGGTCTCCCACTCCTTGCCAAACCATTTCATTTTGGATCTGATCCAGTTCTCATCAAAGTCATGGAAAAACTCCAGTGGATTGGGCTATTATTATTTGTGGCTGGAAAGGGAAAGGAAACATGTTTGTATGTGATTAAATGCTATAATTTTTAGCCAACTGATAAAAGGGAAAAGGAAGAAAATAAGGATGATTAAACCAGAGAACTTTTGGCTAAACCCCTGTTTTCAGTTGCTCTGGCAGAGACCATCTATCTTGCATGTTGTGCTGTGCCAAGCAGAGTATCAATACACAGCACTAGTAATAATGACAGTCATTTTCAGAAGGTCAAGGTATTAGAGTAGATGCTAATGAGTTCCCATCCCAGTTTCTCTTAACAGACTCTAGATAAAAATTTAGGGTTTAGTTTAGAGACATGGTATCTTTCTTGGATTGACAAAGGCAGTCTTTTCACCCCCAATGCTGAAATGGTTTATTTACATTTTTGCCACCTTCTTCCTGTTCTTCAAGGCTGAAATTTACAACTGATGTTTGTCTCTTAAAGCATTGAAAGTGCTGCAGCTGCTGACAGTAATGCCTCTGGCCAGTGCCTTTCACTGCTTGCTTTTGTAAGACCTTGCTTTAGTTGCTCGTGACTTTGCCAAACTCACACAGTTCAAGCTGAAATTTCCCATGCTGCGAGTCTGCCTCAGGGTGAATTTTTGGAAAGTGTCAGCAAAAAGGACTTTGCTGTTTCCAAGAACAAGATTAGGAGAAAACATATTGTTTCAGCCATCTCAAGTAAATTTTTCCAGCTGTTTTTTCATGAGCTGCAGTGCCTCCATGCTTTGAAGAGCAGACTTGAAATGTATGCCTTTTGCAATCCCCCGGGAAATACACTTGAATTTGGCATCTTCAAAATACTGGACTTTCTTGCACATCCCATTTGTTGTTGCGTTCTCAAATATTTCCCCTGCAGTGAGTATTAGTCATGTCCTCAGAGCTTCTGCCTGCATGTGCAGACAGCACGTGGGACAGCCTAGGAGGGCCCGGCGAGACCTGCGTGGCCGGATGGAGGGTGCGGGATGCTCTTGGAAACTGCTTGTCTGATGGGCACTGTCCCACCACAGCCATGGGCCGGGGGGCTCTCTCCTGCTCTGACAGTGCTCCTCTCACTTTGAAAGGGCACCGTAAAGGAGAAAAAATGAGTAAAGAGCCAGCGGAGAGGCACGTGCAGAGAGGTGGAGGGACTGGCTTTCAAGGAGCTGTGTGAATATGTTTAAGATGAAGGACTAGATGGGGAAAGGAGCTGCAGAAGAGCGCAATGGTAAGGAAGAGAGGGCAGAGGGAAAGGAAGTGCTGGGAAAGGTCAGGATTCAAAGATGTGCAAAACCATGAGACCCAGGGGATAGGGAAGGCACAGGGGACAACAAGGAAAGGTACAGAGAAGAAGGATATGCGGGATGGGAGAAAGCAGGCCAGAGGGGAACATCCCTAGTGTGGCATCTGGCTCTGCCCAAGTTTCAGCCTTCTGTGATGTCCCTGAGAACCTGAAGCCCAGCGGCACAGCTTGGCTCTCTTCCTCCTCTGCTGCCATTCCACATCAGGCACAAGAGCTCTCTGCTCTGTTGGTGAAGCAGATTAATCCAGGTGGCAATCCAGAGGACTGCTGTGGACCACAGGGATCCTGACTGTTGTGATAATCCACATGAGGGTCTGATGAAATTTTGGGCTTTCTTGTTTTAAAGATGATAGGTTGGCTTTTTGTTATTTTTATTTGAGAAAGTATACTTTTCAGAAGTATTCTTTAAAGGGTATCACTAAAGTGGCAGAATCAAAGCGTGCTGATCAGAGTCAAAGATGCTGGTACAATTTAAATTTTCTCCTTGTGCATATGCACAATAGATTTCATAACTTTGGAAAGCTTACCTTTGCAGCCTTCCTCTTCCATTACCATAATTTTTAAGGCACAGAATATGCAGATACTAATCCAAGAGTAACGGTGCAGCAGCAATTATGATACTGCCTTTTAACTACTACTAGCTTTCAGCTTCACACTTACTTGAACTTGGCCTGTTTTCTTCTTCATAATACAAATTGATTCCTGGTAAGAACTAATTTAGCTCAATTTTCATAGAATATTTGTAGGGAGGAGTTTAAACAAGCCTCAATAGAAAAGAACAGTGCAAAATGGAAAAAGTGAATCAGGTGCCTGTGATTTATGCAAGGCAGATTTCCAAGATTATTGCATTTCACTTCACTTCTAAGGTCAGTGTAGTATTCTGTAATTGAGAATAAACAGGCACTCGCTGTAGTCAGTGATTCATTGAAAAGTATGAAGTGATAAGTGTAACCAGATATTTTCTTGAAAGTACAATAATCTGAACTACAGTTTATAGGAAAAGAAGGGACATTATTGTTTTACAATTATAGCAGAAAATGCATTTGTATTATAAAATTAAGTAACTATCCTTAATAAAATGGATGTTAAATAAAAGGATATTTTTACAGATAGTATAATGGGCTTACTTCCCACCTGTGCTTTGTTGAATTTTGGTTTGTATAAGGTGGGAATAAATCCTAAGTATTTATACTAAATAAAAATGGTGGCAATCTATATTTATTCACAAAAGTCTAATGACGTAAGAAGGAAGGCAGAGAGAAGACATACCAGAAATGATGTTCCAAATGCTGTAAACTATAAATGAAGATGAAATCCTCAAAATGTTTCTTAGATTGGACACACTGGTAAAATACTAGCAACTATGCTATTTGAATTCCCCCCTTTTCCCTCCTTATATAGCAATAAACAAACAAACACTTCAGGAAAACATACTTTAAGTAGTTCTCTGTGCAGTTAATACATTTTCCTATAGATGTGCGTATGTGGTTATGTACTTTATTATTGTATAAGGAAATAAAGTTAGGGATGCATCTCATTTCCTTGCTTTACTTTGACAATGCGTTCATGGAGACATTTGTAAAATGCAGGAAATCAGAGCTTGCTGAAACCAAGTAGCAACGTTACACCTATGTCTTTATGACTGTACCCACTGCATTTCTTTTTCTCCATAGAATTTGTTTTCCTTTTATCTCCCTCTGCATTTCTGTGTCTCTCTGTAGTGCTTTTTACTGAATCCTTCTTCTCTTTGGTTTTCAATGGATTTTTTCCCCTGAGCCTCTTTGGAGTAAAACATGAACCTTATCATATTTCAATTTGAATAGAAGTTTTGCAGTGTGAAAAGGGATAGGTCTGCTGTTAGACTGAGCCAGGACAAATCTCAACTCACTGCACTCATAGTCAGAGAGTCCCTGTCGTATAATAAGCCGCCTCAGTTGTCATCCAGGTCACCCCAGGCACTTATCCTAGTTTGACAGAAAGAAGGGAATACTGATGTGCAGTTAAAATTTCATGTAAAAAAACCCCAACACTTTGGATGCTAGACATTTGGAGTTTCTATGCATACGTA
Source organism: Falco cherrug (assembly GCF_023634085.1). Lineage (NCBI taxonomy): Eukaryota > Metazoa > Chordata > Aves > Falconiformes > Falconidae > Falco > Falco cherrug. The sequence goes on along the minus strand of NC_073703.1, from coordinate 16,599,906 downwards.
AAAATAAAATGATATTTTAATGCCTTTTTTTTTTTTTACTGGAATTTTATCTTGTTTTGCAGTTAAACACAAGAATATATTATTTTTGCACATAAATGTGGTTATCTTTGTGTTGGTAATGCTGATGTAGCTCAAGTAAAAACTTGACTGACATAACTTTTGTCACTGATTTTCCTAGGTAGAAAAACAAGCTATTACTATTAAGACTTATCACAGAACATCAGCATATTCTGGAGGCAAAATGTAACACTACCAAAATTAATTACACCACATGGAGTGTTACAGTAATGTATCTTCTAAAATACAGTGTGAATATAAACAGCACAAAGAGCAGCAGCCTTTGTCTATAAATCTCACTTTAAAATAATGAAACATCACTATTTTTCCAAGGCTTCTTCCAAATAATATATTTTAAATTTAAGCTGGGCCATTGAAACAAGCAAGCCACAATCCATATTTTATTTTGTCAGTGAATTCCATGATGGCAGTATATAATGAATTTGCAAGGTACAGATGTGGCACTAAGAGGGACCTCCTGAATCTTTAAACTCTGTCCTTAAAAAAATGAAGGAAACCTCGTTCACAGCTGTCTATAAAGACAGACACAGTTTTGCTGTTGGTGGACAGGTAATGAATTCCTAATAACGTGCTAAATGTATAAGCTCTTCTAACCTCTGTCTGCCATGCTACAGCATCTCTTCACAGTGGGATAATACAAAAGAATGTTCTTATCTAGACAGCAGAAAAAAGAATATTTTTAAAACACCAGTGGACGCCAGCAAGGCCCACATACATTAAAGATATGTATTACTATCTTTGACATGACCTTGCCCCTTTAAATATTTCATATAACCAATAATAGAATTTTTTAAAAACATTTGCCAAGAATGCTTTAAATGAAACTATCATTGGGAGTCAGATACACATTTAAAAAGATTCGGGCTGCCGTCCAAGAATGACATATGCCTGAAACAAATGCTTAAAAAAATTATTCCTATATATGTGAACTGCACAGAAAAAGTATGAGTGTGAACTGGTTTCCATTACCCCTGGATTTCTTGCTACACAAGATACTTGGCCTACTCTGATCCAAAGTCCATAGAGAAGGACCAACTGTATATTACTTACTGTGCCCAGTTTACACCAGACTCGAGGTCCTGTGTCCTTTTAAAATGTTATGTGTGAAAGTATAGATGTCCGTCAGCATTTGGTAATGGTGTGGCTGGGGAGTGAGTGTGAAAAATCACGTGTTGTCTGATGGAAATGTTTCATGCAAGGTATGTCTCTGTGAAGTATAGCTGTTAGGGGATACTGTCATCAGGCGGGATAAAGATAAGGAGGATTGCCTCAAGATCTCAAATGACCTAGTGATTACTTGAAACTCATGTGGAACCACCAGTGATCTGAGAGGAAAATATTTTACGGACAGTACTCCTTACTATCGTTTTTTTACTCAGATATTCTGATTAATTTTGGCCTTCTGGCTTCCAACATAGTAATGAATTTTTTGCTTTATATGTTAACCTTACCAGTCGAATGGGCATCAAGTTAAGTCTTGGTCAGTGGTCTCTGGAAGCTGCTATCCAATACTTCAGATTAGGTGGTAGTTCAGAGGGAGTCTGAAATCATAGCACCTGTGCTGTTATGAAACCTGGAGGGCATGACTAATCTGTTTCCACAGAGTATTTCTCACCCCAAATTTCCACTTGACTTTTGTTTGATGATGCTGGGTTGGCTATCTCTGATTCATATAACCCAGTGCGTGGTGAAAGTTAAAATGATTCTTATCTTTGGCCCAAAAAGGCTTTTATCTTCTAGAAGACTCTTCTTAAAAAATGACTTAAAATACCACATGAAAATTAAATCATACTACTTTGTCTTTCTACATAACCTTCTGTCCAGTTTTGTACTCAGAAATTATTTAGCCTTGGTACAAATCTCTCTAGGGTAAATAATTCAAATCCTGCACCAGTAAACCTTGCCAGAGTTTCAGAAATTTCCATTTTTTCTGACCTTACTCGGTGACTGCAGTCATGGAAGCTGACAGTATAGAAATTGCTGTAGACAAGCCTGTATGAAAGAGAGAAATGAACTGGGTATTATCTACATGAAAATGATACTTTGGACCATAATGGGCCAAAATTAAGCCACAAAAGGATGGCAATGTTGAAAAAACAGAGGCAAAGCATCTGTATTTCAACACTAAGTATCAGAACTGCATTTATTAATGGTAACAAAATAGTATCACTAAGACAGTTAAAATTAAACTATTTCAGAAACTTTTCAGAAACCCACAGGATATGCTTCAAGCACTATATCTAGAGCGTACAAAGCTGCACAAAAAGGCATTTTAAAGTTGACAGCGGGCCAAAGCCACCTGCATCCAAAGAGCATCACAGCTTCATTCTAATGGCATTAACTAAAGTCTGCTTGAGCAGTATTTGTCAGGGACAAGGTAAGGGGAGCTGCTTCGCAGTGGAGAGCAGAAGATGGGAATTCACAGAATTATCAGAGCGATGACACCGTCTGTTGCATGTGGCATCATCTAATGCATCACTGACTGTACGGGTTTGGTACAGGAAAGTCCTGAGTGGGAGAGAAGCCCCAGCAGCGCTGGTGACTGAAGTGCAGCCCAAGCTCTGATTTAAAGGGCCTTGCTCCAAGCGTTGGCAGTTACATCATCGCGTTGCGGAGGTTAACTGTAATAGCAGGCTACAGGAGAGTCAGGCTTGTTGTGTTGTTTCTGGATTTATCCCCCAGTTTTCTCATTTCAGCAAAAGGGCCGATGATCTTGGTCTGGGGGGAATGTCGCATGGAAACACACACTGGTAACGCCAACGTAACAGCAGGCAAGTAGGTCAGGAGTCTTTCTTGGGGAACATGTGGTTCAGTTCAGACTTTCCAGGCCTGCACAGATGATCAGGATAAGGCTATTTATGTGAATGATTGTCAGGAGACGCAGAGGGGAACTACTCATGGAGAGGCTGGGAATTAAGCTGAGTTACTGGAAGAGAACAGGTTTGCTGAGCTTTGAGGCTCTTGTATGGAATGTGGTAAACTGAAACGTTCTTGCAGTAGGATGGTTTTAACTGTTTCTGGTGCCTCATTTAAACATAATGGCCACAGGAACTTTAGAAAAATCCCAGCTGTGACTGCTCCTGGGGATTTATTTTAGGACATTTGCTTTCACATTAACAATCACCAACACAAAACAGAAGTCTGCACCTTTTGATTTTAGACTCTTGTTAAGATCCTGGTGTGGAGGATAGCATCAAGTAAGAAAAAGGAAGACATGTACCTGATAATATTTCCAAGCGTTTCCCCTGTCTCAGACCTATTCCCCTTCACTGCCAGCCGGCAGAGGAGTTGTTCCAATAATTCATTACTCACTCTGGGTTTTTTTTCTTCTCTTAGGAAAAATATTTATCCCTAAAGAAAAGCCCATAGAAACTCGTACAGAAGAGAAAGTGACCCTGGATCCGGAACTAGAAGAAGCCCTGGCCAGCGCTTCAGATACCGAGCTCTATGACCTTGCAGGTTAGATAATTTATAGGCGTGATCCTCCTACACGTCCAGTTCTTCTCTGCCTAGACCTGCCACCAGGAGACATCCATCAGGAGTGTCTCATGACCAGCTCTCAAATACCTGCTGTTCCGCTATACAGACAGGTAGCCAACCTGTGGGCCATGCGTTGCCCATGATGACTTCAAGCATGACTCAATAGCTGCTGTATTTTAGACTTCTCTCATCTACTTATAACTGATGTGTCAGGCAAGGCGAGAAGATGAGCCAACTAACATGATTTGGGGAAAGGAAGGGTAGATGGTGAACTGCAGGCTGGGTTGCTTGCATTGCAGTGCAAACCACTGATCTTACTACATCCACATTGTTTGTAGCATACTTCTGCTACCTCCTCTTTATTCTGACATCCCAAATGGCAGGATGAACTTGTTAGAGGATTCAGTAGATGAGGGAATGCATCCAGGAAGAAATTTGGAACCTAATCCCTTGAATCAGAAAATTGGTTGTCAGCCGATTAGTCCTGGGTATCTTCACCACTTCTAATTCTTTTCCTTTAATGTGGACTATAACCTCATGTTCTAGAGTGTGCACAAAGGAAATAATTCTGAAGTGTATCCACTTGCAAGAATGCATGAACATTTGAACCTACAGCATAACAAAAGCCAATCTGTAGTTCTTGAGCCGCCTGTGACTTTCAAGCAGTTTGTATCATGGGTATGTTGTGTGTTTATGCTAGCAGAAGAGCATCATCTGAATCCATAATTTAGGAAGAAGCAAACCAGCTAAAGCTGGTGAGATTAATGACAATGGGTCATCCTAAAATCCTGCTCAACCCAGTGTTGAGACCTTCCTATGGAACCACTGACATCTCCTGCCCTGTCTACACAGTTCAGAGTGGATCCTGTCCTTCCCTGGGCTCTCTGAGGTCCATAGTCTACATTTTTTGGGGCCCTAGTCTATACAGAAATTTTGGTGGGAGAATTGCAACCCTGTTGACAATTATTTTGGTTTTCTTAGGAAAATCTAAATGAAATATTTCAGCATATTAGATTAGTGTGAATCTGGGTTAGATCAAGACTAAACTCAAAACTCTTGTAGCTACCATATTGTCCTATGGAAGGATGTAATCTTGCCATTATCTTTGTAATTCTTGGCTACACCACCGATTTCTGGATGCATTAGTCTTGGCTCTGACTGAAATATGAAGTATCACAGGAACCACAGGTTTATAATGCAGCTGGCATTTCTCAGGTCTGAAGTCTGAGGTTCATGGAATGAAGTTCCAAGTTGTGCTTAGCATCCGGCAATTCACAACAGAATTGTAGGTGTCAAGGTCTAATGAAAAACAGTGAGTAGCACACACCTACTGCTGAGAGTTCTGAAAGTGTCCTGTAACAGCAACTGAAGAGTCATTTGCTTACAGAACAGAGTATGTTCCCTAAGAAAAAACTCATGATAATGTAAAAACCTACATCAATTTCAATAACTTTTAATTAATGCATGAATCTGTAGAATAAAGTCCAACTAGATAATTTATGGGAGAAGTATCAAAATATCAGCAAACACACCACAATTTATTCTCTGGCACTGTGGAAGCTCATCTCCACAAAAGGTAACTTTGCAGCTTTTATGGAGTTTTGGTTTCTCTTGTCATTTCTGTCATAATAATTCGTATCCTCACTACTTATTTTAAAGTCCTGGAATAGATTCTTTTTTTTCCCCAAGCATGTTAGCATCCATGTGCTTCTATAAGAAACCCCAGCGTGAATGCCAATTCATTAAGCTAACCACACGTACAGTCAAATTCTCCTCTGATATGCCAAACAATACAACAAAGCAATAAGTGGTGCAGGTTGTATAGTAGGGAAAAGAAATGATTAGGAATGTAGCACTGAAACAAGTTACCCAGCGAGACTGTGGGATTTCCATCCCTGGATGTTTTCAGGATCCAGCTAGACAAAGCCATGGCTGACCTGGTTAATGTTGGCAACACTCCTGCTAGAGAGGGAGGCTGGACAAGATGACCCACAGTGTTTCTTTCCAGCTGGCATTTCTGCGATATGCATACTACATTGATTCAGTTGTTCAAAAAGTCCATATCTCCAGTATTTAGACCCCTAAATACTCTCCCTACAAGCAAGCATGACTCAGAGAGTTAATATTTTATAAAGGGAGTTTTGTTTGGGGAACTAAACTAGAATTTGTAGCAGATATTTTTCTGCAGGTTTTGTTTCTGCCATTAATATTGTATCCTGTTGCTGGTATTTCCACATTTTAGCTGTTCTTGGAGTGCACAACATGGTCAACAACCCAAAATTTGATGAAGGAGGAGCCCGCAGTAAAGATGGAAAAGGAACCGTGAGAAGTAAGCAAGCAGATTTATCTTGTGGACTATATGTCATCCTTAGGCACTTCTACACCTATAGGTTGGGTGCATTGGTCTGATTTAGTGTAATGTAACTGGGCCTTACCTTGATTGATCTAATTAATGTGAGGCATAGCTTTTTAAAGTAAATGCAACCTTAAAATTCATTATCTATAATGACAAACTACTACCCAAATAAATCCTTCCAAAGGAGCTTTGTTTTCCTAGAGAGCAATATATGGCTCTGCAGAGGTGCTTGAAAGTATAGGAGTATTTAAGAAGCCAAGACATACATATTTTCATTCCACTTCAGTCTAGGCAGCAGGCAGAAAACATAGCGAGCTGTAGCTAAGAGGTGGCCACAGCACAGACCAGGCCATCTCACCCCAAGTACTTACATTTATGCAGCTGAAAAACCACTTGTAACTATGGGGCTCAAACGTGGCAGAATCCCTGGCAGGGTCACATCTCTGCCCAGAGTCGCATCAAGCTGCATTCCCAGGGAGGCAAAGACCACAGGGATCTGCTCCTGCCCCTGCTGCTCTCTCCAACCTACCACCTCCCCCTTAGTCCTGTGGCTGTGTGTTTAAACATTGCCCGTTACCCGGTGCCGTAGGTACGCGGGAAGCATAATCGTGCAGGAAATCCCCCAACAGAAACAGCTAGAGTTACTAAAACCAAATCCAGACATGTTTGTACTAACAGAACAGAACTTTGGTGAATCAGATCTTAGCTCAGCAGCAAACAGAAGGCTGGACAGGGGGGAGAATTGGGTACGTCTGAATTCCAAGTTTTTCTTGAGAGCTGCCAGGCCTCGAGTCAGAATTCATCACCTCCAAGCTCTGGGATATCCAGTGGGCTGAACTTCACTTTTTAAGACAAAGTTGTGCAATACCCTCTTCTAGGGAAACAGTACTCAAAAAATGTTTTCTTCTGCTAAGGCCACAAGAACAACAACTCTCTTTACCAAGGACTTTCATTTCCATCCTTCATTACTAAAGGGGAGGTAGGAGAGTAGACAGGACACTCTCACTTCATTTTTCTCAGGATTAAGGCTGCTCTGCAAGCCTCCCCAGTGGGCCCCTGTGTGAGCTGCCGTCTATCTCAAAGCAGGCAACCGCCTGCATTACTAATCCACATAGATTTCAGAATATTTTTGTTGTACTGAGTCAAAATGTCAGCTATGTGAGTCAGCTAAACTATGCTCCAATCACAAACTTAAGAACCAGAAAATCACTGTCACATCACTGTACTCTTTGGTCCAAAAGCAATACCTTTCCTTAGCCAAGTGAAATGCTTCAGTAAAAGAGGGAGACATCTCAGAAGTTGCCTATCAATGTGGCAAAACAGCACCATGATTAGAGAAACAAGATAAAACTCATGGGAAGAAACAAGAAGTAGAAAACCAAAAATACTGCTAACTCTAGACTGAGTATTCTGCGATGTCTAACCTGAGGACAGGGTGCAGGTCTCTCCCTAGCTCCCAGCTTGGCAGGGTGTTGCCATAAGCCCAAAAAATGGTTTGCTGTTTTTTGTTTACTTTCCACTCTGGAATCCAAGGTGAATTTTCTATATGCATTTTACCAGTAGTTTTCAATTCCCTACTGCTTAGGAAGGCTGGAGTGTTATTCAGGGATATGTGAGGTCTCTTAGGGAATTAGTTAAAAAAAATAAAAGTACAGGGTGAAAGGGAGCAGAATGAAAACCAGCTCATTTGTGTATGATTTCATCTCTACTAAGAGTGCGAGTTCTAAAAAAATATTTGGTTTTCTTTTGGCCCATGACATGACATGAGCTATACCCATTGCACTGAACAGCAATGCATAGTACATTGAGACTTGAGCATGAGCCTCCAAAATTGCACACTGCCTGCAACATAAATTAAAAGGGTTTAAACATACTTGTGGTCAGTGACATATTCCTGTCTTGCCTCTAGTGGCTTAGGTGGTCAGGGCTTATAAATTAATCTCCACAACTACATGCGTGGGAATTAGAAGTACTAACTGTGTGCAAAGCTATGATTTTTATGCATCTCAATATTTATAGCTCATAGGTTCCAGCATTAAAAATCGTATCTCATTGGCGCATGAGTACTCAAAGACTTCATAAATCTTGGTCCTGGCAGACAGACTTGCTTTTCATGCTTTGATAGTTTTATTATTTAGAAAGTGCAGATGTTGCAATTTTATGAGGGCTAATTGAATTTATAGTAAGACTGATAGCATCAGCCCAGAGAAGGAAACTGAGGGGCCTCCTGATGGTGTTCCTTTATGTTAGCACAGCCTACTCATAGGTGCAGGGACATTTTCTCACTAATGTAATGGGCGAGTTCTGAGCACACCTTCCTTGACAGATACTAGACAAAGAACAAAGCAGCCCGTGCAGTATATTACAATACTATACATCCTATACAATAGTCTTTAAAGCTGCTATTAATTGTACTGGAACTTTTGTGCATAAAAGGAATTTGTCTGTGACAATACTGCCCAGCCTCTGTGTCTGCAGGCTCTAATGACATGCTTCAGGGGGCACAGAAGGTACAAAGGGCTTGGCAGGGGTAGTGGGGCTTATACTCCTGTTTCCAAGTTTTGTGGTTCATATAAACCCTTTTGTGAATGCTACAGTACAAACCTAAACGGGAATTGAAAAGCCAGACTGTTACTGATGATGCCTGTTCCTCACGACAACATTTTATGAGATCTTGTGTTGCAGATGTGGTGAAAGGTGAAAAGGTCAAGCCCATCTTTGAGGAGCCACCTAATCCAACCAACGTGGAAGCAAGTTTACAAAGGATAAAAGCAAATGATCCTAATCTCATAGAAATTAATCTCAACAACATAAAGGTAGATGCTGTGGTTTCATTTATGTCACCATTATTCAAATATTTCCAAAGCCCATGCCTTTTATCTTCAAATTTTGTCTTTTACTGTTCAGAAAAAGCAGGACACAGAGGAAAAGGGTGTGGAGGGAACTGTTGTAGAGGCTCCACGGTCATCAATGCCCAATATTGAATTAGATGCCAATTAAAAGCCCAAGGGGTTACTCCCTCTGGCTGCTTTTCTTCAGCAGATTGTAAGGCAAGATATCTCATGGGCACTGTATAATCATCACCGGCCAAATTCAATTAGCCCAGACATACAAATGAAGGAGAAGCTGGCAGGCAGAGACAGAACAACCAGCAGGAAAATAGGAAAGTAGCTCTGAGATGTGTCACGTGCTTGTGTTGGCCTGACCCAGTTCAAGGCAATGCTGACATCACGTCCTAGCACAAGGTCCCCATGGCTCCCAGAAGGCCACTACAAGCAGAGGATGCTTTGTCCATTCTGAGATACTCTTAAAAGCATTGGAGATGTTTAAATTGTGTAGACTGTGGCAATTAATCAATCAGCTTGATAATAATTAAAATCAGTGTCTAGCAATGTGACTGGCTTTCCTAATTACTGGATTTATCTTATTACTGTAGAATATTCCTATTCCAACACTGAAAGAATTTGCAAAAGCTTTGGAAAGCAACACGCATGTGAAGACATTCAGCCTTGCAGCTACTCGAAGCAATGACCCTGTAGCTATTGTAAGTTTAAACACTGCTTGGAAAAAAAAACCCCAACAATTTTTAAGTAGGTCTGTGTCTGCTTTAGGATGCATTCTTTATTGTCCCTCACAGAATTTCCCTGTGACTATGCAAAGTAGAAGCATAATCTCTTCTGATCGACCTGTATGTTCTTTCAAGCCTATTTATGCTTGAAATTTACCTATTTACGTAGGTAATAAGCTATGTTTTGCAGATTCCCTGAATCTTTCAAGACATTATCTCATATTCCCTCTTTTTGACCCCTCAGGCATTTGCAGATATGTTGAAAGTGAACAAAACACTGAAGAGTCTGAATGTAGAATCAAACTTCATCACTGGGACGGGTATTTTGGCACTGATTGATGCACTGAAAGAGAATGAATCCCTGACAGAGATTAAAATTGACAACCAGGTAAAGACAGAGCATTGAGTGAGTCCCCTTTTGTTTGCCTTCTACATGGATTCCCAGAGCATTCTCCTAGAGGGCTCTAGCAAAGTCAAGGCAGCCTCTGTGGCTCAGTCTTTCTGCAGCTCGTGTCCCATGCCCATACAACCAAACAGTGGAAAACTTCTAAATAAAACTGGTTTCAAAGCCAAATATAAAACCCAGAGCAAAATCCTCAGGGGCAGGATTCTCTTTGTAGTTTGCAGCACAGTTCTGAACTGTAACCACTTATTTCTCTCTCATATGAAAACAAGTATTTTATTTTCTTTTGGGGACATTTCACCACATCACCAACAGAGGCAGCAGCTGGGGACAGCTGTAGAGATGGAGATTGCCAAAATGCTGGAGGAGAACTCCAAGATTCTCAAGTTTGGATACCAGTTCACAAAGCAAGGTCCAAGAACCAGGGTAGCAGCAGCTATCACTAAAAACAACGATCTGGGTAAGGCGCTACTACATCTACTCATCACTTCCTTATGTAGGCCAAACCCTGACCTTCCTTGACACAACTCTTCCTGTCTATACCTAAGATTGAATTTTAACTCTACAACATTTGGTCTGCTATATGTGAGGGTTGATGCATAGCTGCATGGACTCTAGAGTAAACAACAGAGCAGAGATCTTACTGTGATTAGGAGCCACTGTTCTTTTCCTTCTCCTACTCCTTCTGGGAAGAGGAGTTACTTCAGCCTTTTCCATGGAGCACCCTGGACTTCCAGCTCCCCTGTCAGCTCTTCTGACCAGTATGTAGAGTGCCAAACCCATCCTGTTTATTCAGTGGACGCAGAAGTCCTCACTTTGTCCTGCCCATGACAGACCAAGCCTGCCCAACCAAGGGAACAAAAAAGACTTGCCTGCCTGCCCAAGCACAAGCAAAGACAACAAAGCTTTGCAAGTTTTGCCTGAGCGTGACTTGCTCTGCCCTGTGTGCTCAACACAAAGAGTAAGAGGGAGATGACTAGGCAAGAATAGTTTAGAGTAAGAAGGGGGGAAAAATGAATTAACTATGTGTTTCTAATCAATTCTGCTTCAAATTAAAGTGTCAAGCCCTGATGCCTTTGCTGGCTTCAGCTTGGGTTTCTCTCTGTGAGAACAAGAGAAAAGTTGAGCTAGAACCTGTTTCTTTCACAGATACTTCTGGTTTTTTTCAGTTTTAATTTTTAGCAGTACCTATGCATTCCAATCATACACTGTTGGTCCTGAAACTGTTAGTGTCCCAAAATGGTATTTGAAACATTCCACCAAAGAGAGGAAGACCTTTTTTTCCACTTTTTAACCAGTTGCCATGAGATATATGTCCTGCACCTAACCTTCATTTTCCTGCTTTTGTATTGTATGGTTTTGTTCAAGATTTAGTAGGACAGAATACCTACAAGAATTTAATAAAAGAAATGAAGCAATGAAACACTGAAAGCACACACAAATGACTGATGTTACACTGTAGGCTTTGGAATCATGCAATCTGTTTGCCAAGAAAGCATGATGAAATAAACCTCCTGATAGTAAAGTAATGGGATGTTTGTAGTAATATATTGTTGTTATTGACTTTCTGTAGCAAGAAGTGTTCATTCATTCAGTTTTATGGCTTTTGTTCTGTACTTTAGGAGTTCAATATCAGAAACAGGACATGACAGTTTGATGCAACACCAAATTTTGTTTCATACAAACAGAAGAACCTCACTAATCTTAGCTGGCCAAGTCAGAGAAGACTCAATACATTTTTATCAGGGTATGGAGCAGCATACTCACTGATACCAAATTACTTTCTAAAGTAAAATTCAAATTACTTTATAAAAGCGTATGATTATTACTTACCTATAGTATATACTTGTGCAATTACAAAAGTTCTTAATTTTTGATGACTAATGCTTAAATAATCCAGAGTACTGCCACGCAGACTAGAGCAGACCAGTATCCACTTACCTGGAACACAGTGGCTTTTAAAAGAGCAATAAAACTGTAACAAAAATCTAAATGAAGCCATTGGGAGGAAGCACTGGAAATGGTGATCTCTTCATCATCTAATACCTTTAGCTCAGAATCTGATTTTTACTGAGTATGTATTGATATGAACACTTGGTGAAATTCTACAGTCTGCAATATAGAAAAATGCAGTTTAGATAAAATTGTTTTGTGTAGCATTAAAATCTGTTAATTGCTCCTGCTGAATATTTCTTGGAAACTCCTTCCTTCCTATTACTGGGAAGGAAGTGTGTCAGTGAGAAAATTCCTTAGGCTCTCAGGAAAGCAATAATAACTGCTCTTCTCTTGTTTTCTTGGTCTAGTTCGTAAAAAGCGGGTGGAAGGAGAGCGGCAGTAGCTACACCATAGAGGATGCAAGGCAAGGTTGGAGGCCACCAACAACTGCAATCTCAGAGTGCTCACTGGTCAGAAGGGAAGGCACTGGAAAATCATTACAATGGGAGTTGCTCATTTCTGTTAATGTCTCCTTTTAATCTCAAAAACACAGCCTGTTCATTGTTAATGTTCACAGTTAATTTAATTTTCATGAGAAAGATTCACAGCTGGTTTAATTTTAATGAAAAATAAGTTTTGCAATATCTAAAGCCAATATGCAGAATCTTAACTGTGTTACTAAGCATAATATATAGTGATTCTAACTCTTATTTTAGACACTTTTTGATGTGTTAAAATATGATCTTATCTATGGATAAGGGATTCTCTGCTGAAAATAGAAATTTTAGGGCCAAGTTCTGCAATGCCTTATGTTTGTGAATAATCCTTACTTACATGTGTATAGTTCTGCCGAACTGAGTCCTGCAATGGGATGCTCCCAGGAGTAGAACTAGTAATGCCAGTACAGGTTTGCAGGATCGCACCCTTGAGCCTCTCTCCTGCAGTGGGATCTGGGCAGCTGGAACCACACTGGAACAGTGCCCTTCTACCTTCTTGGGTCTCCACCTGTCCAGGTCCAAATGCAGGATCACGCCTAGATGTATAAATATCATCAAAGCCTACTTGTTTACATAAGCTTAGGTTAGGTGGATCATTTTGCAATGTTACACTGGTATTTGTTATTGTTACTTCACATTGTAAAGTAATATTAGTGCTGCCAATCCTATAGACTTCAAATGCTCTGGGTTTTTTTTCTAGGCCAACCGTTTTTTATTTGCTACTAGAATGCACAGTTTACAGCTGTTAATCTGAACAAGTATTCTGAGCAATATTTGTTTTGCTTTGAGCCATGCATTTGACTACTTTTTTTTTTTTTTTTAGTTCTGGTATTTATGTACATTTGTTAGTATTATAGAACTGTTCTCAGGACCTTTTAGATGAAAAGTAATTAAATAGTTAATCCAGGTGAGCAACTGTGCTACCAGGGAAAAAAAAAACATTAAAAGGGTAGTTGTGACAGCTACATAACTTAGATCTATAGGCTTCAGTTCAGGTTTGTCCCTGTATCACAAGGCACTTAGGTGTTTGCATCAGTATTTAGCTGAATAAGGGCAGATTTAAGCATATGCACAAATGCTTTGCTAAATCAGAGCCTTAACTCAGATACTGGACATAATCTTAACCCAGTGGAAAGCACTCGGGAAGCAGCAGCTAACCCCAATGCTCAACTGCATCAAAATTTTAGTAAGAATTCAGTCTGATCCATTTTGTGTATTTTACAGTTTAAAACTGTTCTCTACCACTGTTTTATCACTGCCAACAGTTGTCTCTGACTAATAGCCAGAGGTTTGCTTTGGGTGCACATACCTATGCTGTAAGAGCTAAGGGAGGCTCGGATTCGGTGTGGCACACATGCCAATGCTTTCAGAAAGCTGCAGAAACACACATGGGGCTAGCGCTGCGACCCGGGAAACACTGGCCTCTCCTCCGAGAGCTCCTTCGGGACACCAGGAATGAAGTGCTGCTTCCTTCACCTCGGTGCCGGCACAGTGCTGGAGGTCATGGTCACTGCAGGGTCCCCCTGACCCAGGGAGGAGAGCTGTGAGCCACCGTGCGGCTGGGCAGCCAGGGATCAGAAACCGCAGGAGCCCCAGGAGCAGTTGGTACATGTCTGACATGCTTCCCTGACTGATGTTTTGATGACCAGAGTTGGAGTGCAAGCTAACAGGATGAACCCTCCCTCCGTGCCTTCTGTAATGGAAATGAGTAGGTCCAAGGCAATACTTCCCATTGGATACTGGTCTTCATACTGGGGTCCAAACTGAATAACATACACTTAAATCCCACTTAAAATACTTTGCTAAAGTGGTTTGCTGAGCTGGGATGTAAAGTGCAGTATGCACAGTTCCTTCCCTTCCTCAGAACAAGGCTGAACCCTTTGCTTTGCAAGTGAAAAACATAACACACAGGGGAGTCTTGCTGAGATTTTTCCTGGATCCATGCAGGATTTGCTGTGAAAAACTTTGGTATCCCATTTAAAAATAAAAAAAAAAAAGACAAGTTCTGTAACACAGTCATAACTTTGCATGGGTTTAAACAAACAGTCCTTAAAAATAACCGGATTACCAGGGGAATACTAGGCTTTACAGCATCAAGTCTCATGGGTAGGAAGAATCCTCATCCCCAAAATCTAAAGATTATGGTACTGACAAACTTCAGTGATTAGAATTATACTGACCCTATTTTCTTCTTTTCCTTTGATCCAATCAAGGGAATCCCAACTATCAATTAGGGTTTTTTAATGTATTTTGAAGATATTTTCCTTTATGGCTACTTTTTTTTTTTAGGGGTGGTACATATATGTGTTTAAGGGAAACAAGTGCAATCCATTTCTAGTCTTAATTGCCATTTGAAGTGTTGGTATTTGCATGCAGCAGTTTTACAAGGATGGATTGGACTGACCGCTTCATGATGTCTGCAGCATGTCATCCTGTATAGCTTCGCTCAGAGCCACACAAGTGGTTATATAGTCAGGTGGCTCCATCCGTGTCAGCTACAGTTTGCATCAAGGACCAAGATACTTAGCTGGGGAAGTCTCTCTGGGCTCTCCATCCCTTCGTCTGCCATGCTTTTTGCACAGGCATGTTTCCTCTGAAGGGAGGATTCTTCAGGCACTTGAAGTTATAATCTCAAACACCAGCCCCACCATGCACTAGCAGCCAGTGCCTGGAGCTGTGCACCCCACGGCGAGGCATCTGGGAAGTCTGGCTCCTTCCAGTACGTGAGGAGAGCTCCTAATCCCTGGCCATTTTCTCCAGGCAGCTGCTGCCAGTGCCTGCCAGGGAGCTGGGTGACCAGGGATATCTCTGTCCTGCCTCTTCTGTGTGCTCCATGCAAGGGCTTTGTCGTCACTTGGCCTTGAGCATCACAAGTCAAACATTGCACCAATATAAAGATCTATTCAATACAACAACAACACACAATGGTGATGCTTGAAGGCAGATTTTCATATTAATATAGGCTTATTTAGCTGGTTAAAAATCTCTGCAACTAACACAAACGGGGTCAGGATATGACTAGCCATTTTAAATTCTGCTTTCAAGCAACATCTGGCATACTCAATGCTGAATGGGGAACAGGGACAGAAGAGTCCTTTTTTCTTAGGCAAACATTCAGGAGTAACTGTGTCTATTTTGCACGTTGCTTCTCGTGTTGACAGCTTCAGTTTGGTTTGTATTTTTTATACAGTTTTTTCATGGAAAAGCTCAACTTTGTGCGTGTCCTAACATATGTGTGAACTGTAGCGTGCACTAAGGACCATATGTGTACATGTATAACTCTAGATGAAGACGTTATCTCTGGACAAAAGTAACTGCATGCGCACAGTGTGGTGCATATTACTCAAGAGGAAGAGAATTACCACGCTATGTAACAGTGACTCCCTAGCATTGTGGTTTTTCTAAATAAATCTTCATAAAGGATTTGGCTTTTGCAATTTCTTGTGGTTTTGTGCCTTGAATCAAGCCTCCCCTGACACTCTGACATCAGATTAAACAGCTTTCTCCACTGTGGCTCTTGCAGCTTTCACTCATCTGCATCATCTGCTAGGTTTCACCTTCTCTTCCCTCCACATTACATGCACTGGGCTGGATGCAACCATCATTCATTTGTGAATGATGGTTGGGTGCTCAGAACCAGGGCTGGGAGCAAAGCAACCTGCATTCTCCTCCCAGGTTTAACAGACTTCCTGGATTTACATACATAAGTCTGTGGGGCCTGACAAGATGCATCCCAGCGTCCTGAGGGAATTGGCTGATGTAGGAAGATCATGGAACAGATCCTCCTGGAAGCTATGCTAAGGCACATGGAGGACAGGGATGTGATTCAAGAAAGCCAGCACAGCTTCACCAAGGGCAAGTCCTGCCTGACCAACCTGGTGGCCTTCTAGATGGAGTGACTACATCAATGAGCAAGGGAAGAGCTATGGATGTCATCTGTCTGGACTTCTGTCCAGATGGATGGTGGACAGAGTCCACCACAACATCCTTCTCTCTAAATTGGAGAGATACGGATATGACGGGTGGGCTGTTTGGTGGATGAGGAATTGGTTGGATGGTTGCACCCAGAGGGTAGCGGTCAACGGCTCAATGTCCAGATGGAAATCAAATCAGGTGTCCCTCAGGGGTCTGTATTGGGACCAGTACTGTTTAATGTCTTCATCAATGACATAGTGAGATCAAGGGCACCCTCAGCAAGTTTTCAGATGTCACCAAGCTGAGTGGTGCAGTTGACACACCTGAGGGATGGGATGCCATCCAGAGGGACCTGGACAAGCTTGAGAAGTGGGTCCATGTGAACCTCTTAAGGTTCAACAAGGCCAAGTGCAGGGTCCTGCCCCTGGGTCTTGGCAACCCCTGGTGTCAGTACAGGCTGGACGATGAAGGGATTGAGAGCAGCCCTGCCCAGAAGGACTTGGGAGTACTCGTATATGAAAAAGCTGGACGTGCGCCAGCAATGTGCTCTGCAATTATGTGACAAAGCAATAATAGATCTCTGCAGGCTGCTGTTCTTTTTTTGAAGTAAAAAATGAATGCAATTTATAAAAGGTCGATGCCATTGGAACTCCAAAGACTAAATCTCATGTCTTCTTCATTACTAACTCAGGGAAGATAGAGATTTCACTGTTTTGCAGAATTTAGAATCCAATTAAACCATGTGCAGTTGTATGCGTAAAATCACTGTTGTCTGATCAGGATCTTGCATCCGAAACACAGCAGATACACTGTATCACATTATACCTCCTCAGCTAGCTTCTACTCAGAAAGCTGCCAAATGGGCTTTCTGTGAGCATCAGGCAAAGACACACATATTTCCTGCCCTCTCTTCACACAGTCTCTTCGCAGTTTTCCGTATGGTGCTTCATTAGAATTTGACACCAGGAACACTGATTTCTTCCAGGGTATACACAGCTTTAAGCTTCAAGAGAATCAAGCACATTGTAGAGCACCTAAAGGCATAGACCAAGTTAATGAAATGGCTAAGAGGACCCTTGGAACCTATGCGGCATGTTAAAAGACACTGCAAAATACACATAATTGCATGTGCCTAAGGACATCACCCCACAGACAACGTGCTTTCTGCAATCCCATAGAAGTTTACAGTTTATCCGAAGAGAAACAGAATGTCTTCCCTACCCATTTAAAGACTACCTTTACTTACATCAATACTTTTAACTCTGAAATCTTGCAGTATCTTTCTTTCTTGCATGCCAAAAAATTGATGAGACTTTTCAAGAAAATGAGGAAAAATAATAGTGAAAGAAGAGGAGGTATCTGTGTCCCAGTATGTGGTTCTGCTGGGATTTGCAAAGCCTAACATCGGAGATAGTGCTCATGGGAACTTTGCAGCACAATTCCCAGATCCTCAGTTGTCAGGGCACCAGAGAATACAGCTGCAGAGAAGCTCATGAGGTCACACACTCCATTTCCTATCTCCAAGATAGTGTTTTATTCCTACATACTTCATAGCTTTTGCAAAAAGACTGGGTTTGGTCCTGCATCCCTTTCATTACAGGGGTCGTGTTGAAGTCCCTTGGGATTTTGACTACATATGCAACAGATACTGTATCTTATCTTCTCCCTCTGAATCTTTTTTTAGGGATCAGCTTCTTCCCTTGCACTCATTTCTTTTCTTTTAAGTACAGTTGAAAAATAACTCAATTACACAAAGAGGATTGATGCTATTCTTACACCCTCCGAGCACACATCTTCATATCTTCCTATTCCAATCTGTTCACTCCTCTCCCAAGCCTGGGCAACAGCAGTGCAAACCCCAGGTGCTTCATTTTCTACAAGGAGTGCTGGGTCACTCTCCCAGTGAATGTGATACGGAGTGACAGCCTGAGCTGCAGCAAGCTGCATTTACTGCCCCATCCCCCTCCTGCTGCTGCCATGCAAAAAGTCCCTTGTTTGTGTTCTTTCGATGCATCTACCCCAAAGTAAAATCTTCTCAATTTGGACTGATACAGAGACTCTAGGGAGTTTTAATACATCAAAGAAAGAGGTGCAAGTTGGGTAACTCTTCTGCCACACTGCAGTAGCTCCAACCTGTCTGTGCGTCTCTCCAGCCGCAGCCAGGAGCTCTGCACTCTGTGCCCAGTGTCAAGCTGCTGCCAAACCTGCAGAAGGTTGGCATCCAAATGCAGCTTGTGGAGAGCACTGACTGCTAGGGAGAGAAACCACAGGGCAATGAGGATGTTGGACAGAAACCACTAAACCATGCAGCTCTCAAAAAAATTTTTAAGGTATTTTAATAGGACAGCATTTGCACATTGAAACCAACAACCACCAAGGAATCTCTGCCATTCTAATGTTTCAGTTATAGCAAATGTTTGTCTGAATGAAGCAGAATGGTCAATGGCATTGAGTTTCCTTTTTGAGGAAGAGGAAGAGGGGGAAAAACCAGCAGAATTGTTTTCAGCTGGTTCCCAGCCACACCAAAGTGCTTTAAATATTCATGCTTTTCTGATGCATTCCAGTAAAGCAGATGAACAAAAACAAAAGCAGCATGAGGGGCCTCCCTTAATAAGGGTCTGTTTATTTCTTATAGCCAGCTGCCTGACTTTATTGAGTCTGACATTAGGTAGTTCAATGAGCAAAGGAGGAGAAAACAAGGCTGTCAGACAAAGCTACTGCATGCATTGTTTCACTCTCAATCTTTTCTGATAATGACTGCATTGAGACTATATTGAACAGAATCTGGAAACAAGATTTGATACTTGCAAATTTTTTATTTCGCAGTTGTCACTACAGATGCAGATCACCTACAAGCCACACAGACTCTCAATCTGTGTTGGTGAACCCTATATATAAAGAATTCCCCAAACCTGATATTCTTGCATTAATTCTGCCACTTGTATGTGAAAAGTTATATACTCATTATATGTTTAAATCAGCATTAAAAGCTTTCAGATTATGATGATGGAGAAGGAGTTCACTGTGTACAAGTGTCTGATGAACCAGGGTGTTGGCATTCTTGATTAATTTGTAGCCCAGCAGTGTTGGCCCGCTGTACACACTGGTGTTCGTCATCCACATTAAGTAGGTTATACAGAGGTCGAATATATTTTCTCATCATTGTAACAGTTCATCTAACTGCATTCAGGAACAGAAAAAACAAGACATAGCAGGAACCAGTAGCCAGGCATGCCCCTCCACTGGCCACAAGACCGGGTGGCACAGTCACTGTGTGCCCTTCTTGTATTTTTTCCTGCATGCTTTTAGGCTGCTTGGGGATTGGGGCGTAGTGTCATTAGCTGTGTGAAGCTCGCTAGAAAATAAGGATAGCCCCTCAAAATAATTTACTTTAAATTCTGGTCTTCAGAACTGATTGCTCTGTGGCTGCCAATTAAATCTCCAGTTAAGCTCTCTCTGCCTTTACAGTCCAAATGCGCTGGTTGATCCAGGTTAACTACTGTGACATCTTCTTAAATGCACTGCAGGGAAGTTTATGGCATCTTTTCTGAGCCTGGAATAAGGTCAAGAGCACTTCTTATGAAGCTGGACTCAGTTACCTCACATTTAAGTTGCTCCCCTTGCCATGCTTTTTTTGCAGGGTACTGACCTCATACATATTTGGGGAAAAAAACACAAGTGCTTGACAGAAGGGAAATGGAAGTTCGATTGTTGTAAGTGGACAGAAATGTTCAGCAGCTGTGACAAACCCATCCAGCAGAGACATAAGTGGCTATGCCACCTGCCAAGAGCTGGAGTCCCTTCCAGCATTAGAGATTCAGAGTTTGAAAGATCATTGCCATGATGAGAAAGACTGAAGGTTTAAACAAAGATATGTGATGACATTTAAATAAAACTGCATTTGCTTCCACTTGGTATACATTTTTTCATTAAAATGAGATCATTTATTTAATATCTTCTAGTTATTTCCTATTCTACTTTTGTACCAGTGAGAAAATCCAATTAAAAATATGATTTCCCTTCACTCTTCTGAAGCTGTCAAACTGATTCCATAATTAAATGAACAAGTCAGAACAAGTTACTTTTAATATTTGTATAATGGAAAACACACTGTTTCCAAGGAGAAGGGTCATGATCCTGCATGCCCTGAAGTCAGCTGAGACTCAAACCTGCACACAGCCAGTGCAGAGCAGCAATTCCCGGCTGAAGACACTGGCTGAGGTCCTTGCTAGTGCTGTGAAGGACTCACTGGGCTGTCTTGCTAGCTTGGAGTCAGAATGAATCACTGCAAGAATATCCAGGGAGATCTGGATGCTGAGGAGGAGACCTGCAAAAGGTTTTGCTTATTGTTTTTCCACTGATGCACACAGTCATTGTAGCATCCAAGCTATGCCTTTCATAGCAATGTCAGAGAAGCCATGGCAGAGGCCACGTGTGTACTCAATCAACCTGGTGGTACAGGTCACAGCTTTGCCCATGAATTACTGCCAGCTCCTGCTGCTTTGAAATCACTTGTTGCTTTATAATAATGGTCCTATTGGGTCTCATTTGTCCGTAAAAGGGACTGTGGGGTCACCTAGCCTGACCTCTGATACCCTTAAATTGCATGTCAGTACCCAGCCCATAATTTAATGAGGCCAAACACGTACATCATTTAGAATAAAAGAAAAAAGTTGTCAGTAGGACTGCGTTCCAGCAAACAAGTGATGCAATGGCAGGACCGAATTAGGTACAACATGCAGATATTTCCATGTGCTGAAAGTAAAATCCACCTGCTACAGAGGAAGTGAAAAGCTTAAGGTTTCTCAGCTCAGCTGCTGGGGTAGAGGGATATCAGCTCTGAGCTGGTGATTAAGTTTACCTCTGGACACATGAGCAGTTTGGCACACAAGATCTGCCAGAGATACTAAAAAAGCATTGGCACCAGCCTTCTGGATCCTTTTCCGGATGTTCACATTGAGCCCAATCATTCACTCTGCTTGGAACTTAACAAAGGAGACTACAGCAGGCTAATTTACTTGAAAATGTTTAAACCAGGGCCAAGATAATCAGCCCTCTGGATGACCCTTTGAATCTCCTACCCTGAATAAAGCTGCTCTAAACTTAAAGAGAAATTTACCCATGAAAGAATTGAGATACTACGAAGGGTACAGCCAGTAAAACTCCCATCCTGGCTCTGAGGGATCTGGCACTGCACAACCAGAGTTCAACTTCATCCACTGAGGTTAGCAAGTGCCTTTCACCTGCTTTCCCTCAGCCCATGCCCAGCACCTGCAGTAATCATCAGCGCACTGACGGTGCCTAAGCAGGCTGCATCTATCCTGTAGGAGTTTAGAATAAGCGCTGCTGCTAGGCTGAGCTATATTTGGAAATCCTCTCTTATCTGCTGCACAGGACACGAACAGTATTCCTACACTGTGAAGGAAAGCCTAAGCAAGCAGCGAATTACTGCTCCTCCTTGCCTGCTCATTGTCACAAAACAGGGTTTAGTTCATTGGGCTTTACCAGGGAACACACACGTACTGCGCTGGAAACGCCACACTACTACTAAAATCAACTTACTGCAAAGGCTAATGATGACTACCCTCAGCAAGTTTTACAAGCAGCAGGAACGAGAAAGTGAGTTCTGAAACAAGTGCTGGCATTCAGTGGAGTGCCCCCTGCACCGTGCAGCTCCCCACCGGCCCGCAGCGGCGTTGGGTAGGTTGGTACTGGCAGCTGCTCTGCCAGGGACACAGGCTGCAGCAGGTTTGCCTCCAGCAACACAGAAGGCACAGGCTGACAAGTTACTTAGGGTGAACTGAAGAGGGAGGGGAGGCAAGAAGAGATTTGGGCTGAACATGTGGGTCTCACTGTAAATGCACTGAGATTTTTGCAAAGCTGAAGAATACACAAAGCTCATTAAAAAAATACTTTTTAGCATGATGCATCTTTATACCTTTCTCTAAACTAAGCATCAGCGGTTACCTCTCAGGTTACTGATCCACAGAACATCCCATCCAATGTCAACTTGACACTTAATAAACCAAACCTTTTATAATACCTATTTTAGAAGGGGTGGCTATCAGTTGCACTCTCCCTTTGACGGGTAAAGGTGACATTTAAGTTTTTGGAACATCTTCAAACCATTAATAAATCATAGTTTGCTGCATTTTGTCAAACAGTTTTGCTGCAAACATTTAAAAGTACCCAAACTATGAGTACTTAAGTATCTTTCACACACTACGGAGGTGGAAACAGAGGCACAGATACATTCAATACCATTCACCCAACAAAATGTTAAAAATAGAAGTCCCCTTGATGTTTTCTGTAGCAGTTCCTACAGAGTCTGATGCTAATGATTTATCCACTAGTCATGCATTTGTTTTCCAGTGGAGCTCATTGGGGCTGCATTAATACTTCACCTTCCCCTCTGATCTCTGCTGTGAGTCACTGAAGCCTTTGCTCACTGTCTGGGTAGGGGTGAGAGCAGTGTCACCCTCTCTGCACACCCACAGCTGGGCACCCCTGCAGCAGAGGAGAGCAGGAGGCTGGAGGAGCAGTGACTCAGGCTGGAGCATCCAGGGGAAGTGCTGCTATGGCAACTGTGCTTTAACCACTGAATTACTCAGACTAGGCAGCTTTTAATTAATGGCTTGGTTCTTACCCCTTCCTTTCTTCCACAGCTCTAATATTTACTGCACTCCCTAGGCAAACCACTGGAAGACTTTAAACAGACAGCAAACAGCAGAGACTACAGACTGTCCAAATAGCACATGGGAGAAAGCCCTGTGTTTCACCGAGTGCTGATGAAGTAGGGCTGGGTACAGCTGCTGGTGTGACCGCTGCCTCAGGGAAGAGTAGCATCAAGGTGATGGACACCAAGTAAATCTGCCCAGTGCTCATCACTAAAAGACCTGAGATTCACTGCCAGCACCTGTCAGTCTCTAACATTTAGAAAGTCCCTTCAGCATCACGGCATGGAAGGAAAAGATATACTTGGAATCAGAAGCTCCCAGGCATGCCCCTGGTTGTATTGTTGGTCAGGGAGGAAGAGGTCAGGATTTGTCCACTCTCCTCCCAGTGGGATGACCGAGACCTACCACAAGAAAGTTTATGTCTTCTGGTAGATGGACAGTAGGCCACTAACCTTCAGGAATCCAAAGATCATAGGCTAGAAATTGCTATAATACAGAGTTCAAAACTGAAGACAGTTGGAAATGTTAGGGTTTTTTGCTGTTTCAATATTAGGTAAAAATCTGTACAAACAATCATTCATGAAAAAAGAGATGCAAAAACCAAAGAAAACAAGAAAGGCTGACACTCTACATGCTCGTAATTTTCAGCAATGACACTTTTGTTACAATGTATACCAAAGGAAACTCTAGCCACAGCATGCACTATGGGAATACATGAATCCAGAGTGGACGCTAAAAGTAATTTTTTAATAAAGAAAAATGAACTTGGGACAAGGTATACAACAGGTACTGTTAAGATCCACTTTTAATAATAAGGAACTGAAATTCACAGCCTGGAGTAACAGATCAGCCTGTGAGTTCTATAAACTAAATCACTATGTGCAAGGAAGACAAGAAAATACTCAGAAAAAATAAAATTTAAACGTGAAGCAATTTGCTTTTTCAGATGTGAAAACCTGAATTCTCACAGGCCTGATTTAAGCATTTTTAAACTCATCCCTGAATCACTGCATAGCCTGAATAGCACATACCCATTGTAAGTATGCAGCTGTACCCTGTTCTTCCAGTTGAGCTGAATGGAGCAACACGACCGTTCCCTGAGTACGTGACCTTTGTACAGTTACCATTACAGGATTTTAGGATTGGGTCCTCAGTGATGACCATTTCTAACAGCTGAAAGATGGATCCATCTGTTCTTAATCACCAGGTCATCACATACACCACAACTATATGCATATGGTCACTGATGCTCATCCCACCTTCAGATGCATCACCAAAAGAAGTCTTTAGTCATATTACAGAGCCCAGATCTCCTCGCTAACACTTTGCACTACCTTTCCAGGTAATACCTGCTGCTCCCAACCATTTTTATGCTGCTAGGGAAAGGGCTGCAGATAGCAGCAGTAAATGGCACTGCATTGGGAACCTCCATTTGCTATTTAAACCAAAAGCACTCAAATGGATTACTATACGTTTAAAATAGGTTTAAAAATAAATGGTACTGCTAATGCATATGAGGTATGCAATAGGAAGCAGGAGAACAAGACCAGCATTGTCCCCCTAATTGCCTGATGCCCACAGCAAAAAAGGATCAGCAGTGTGGGTGATATAGCCACAGCTGTTTCAGGACTTTGCAATCTGACCTCAAGGTTCAAAGTCTGAAGTGCTTTTCCCTTAATTCAGATAGCACAAGAGACTCCTCCAGCTAAAGGCTTAGTTGTATCTAAAAAGCTGTGACTCGTGAAGAGCTCCCTATTTTAATCTCAACACCGAGTGATGTAAATCAGCATCTAGACTTCTCCCCCTACCCCACTCCTCAGATGCCATCAACTGCCTCCCAGAAAACACTTGCCCAAGGTTCAGGGCTCCTGCTGAACTTGCTTTATGGGCCACATGACTAAACCACCCAGACAAAATTCCTGAGGATAGTCTAAAGAGCTGAGGACTTACTTTGTCTCAGGGAGGAGGAGGGACACATTCTTTCTGCAGAACATCACTTTCTCTTAAATGACTTCTAGAGAAAAACCTGTCTGGGTGCAGATGAAACAAGATTAACAAAATGTTCCCTCCAATGACAGGACATTATGTTGTCCTGCACTTCAGTGTCCTGAGACACAGGGTCTGATGTTAACGAGGCAGAACTAGCCTATTTACAAGTATTATTGCCAGGATGACACAGGGAAGATCAAACTTATTTTTCAGAATGACCAGTCCAGTTGTAACAAAGAACATTGAGCTTTTGCTGGTTTGATCTTATGCCATTTACATAAGCAAACTGGGAGAAGAATCTTGATTTTAATTTGAACCCAGTTCAGAGTGACTTGAAAGATTTGTTAAATGTCACACCACAGACTAACCAGAGCTCATGCTCTTGTTAGGAGACAAAATCTGAACAGAAGTAGAAACTAATGCCATTCATAGTGTTAGCCTGGCCTAAGTCTCCTGAAATTCAGCATAAATGGTAACTGCCATCCAGCTACAAGGAGCAACTATGCTGCTCTGTGTAATGGCACAGCTGAAATAGCAGCCTCAGCCCCAAACCAGATGTAAGCACCCAAAACAAAGCCACACTAGGGAAGATTGAGGGAGGCAGAGGTCACTATAAGAGAATGCTGCTGCTCTGCCAAGATCTGGGTTTATGAGGACTAGTGAGCCTGTGAGAATACAGGCAACATGGAAGACCAACGTGGATATACCAATGTAAGAGCTGATACCTTAAAATGAAACTTTATGGACTGTCAGTGAAGCTAAGGCAGATTTTGTGCACAGATGATATGTTGGCAATAGAGGTGATGAGCAGAAATCCTTGCAAGCAAAAGCATTTGCTAAGAGAACTCCTATTTAGCGAACGCAATTAGAAAAGTGATTGAATTACCAGTATGGCACAATGTTGTCCACTGCAGAGAAATCTGTTTTAGTGTAATCACTTCTGGAACAATAAATTCAACCTTAGTCTAATCCTTGTAGGCTTCACCTTTGAAATGTCAGCTCTGAGTACATATTCTACTTGACTGACTTGTTTGCCAGATCTATCATTCAACAACAGAAGCCTGCCTGTTTACAGAGCCAGGTCAGGAGTTGGTGACGAAGAAACAGAACAACAGGGTGTTACAAAATGGACCTAGGGATACACTCCAAGTGAGGATGAGTAATGGTACCTACTTCTTCATATGTGCATCAAAACTAACCATCATTAAGAGGTTTGGACTATTAATCTCAAGATTTGCAATGCTGTTAGATTTTAAGTTATTCAAGGACAGAAAGAGTTATGATTCATAAAGAGGCTTTTAAGAAGATGACTCTAAGCCCTGCACTGGAACAGCTCAGGTAGTGCTCTCACTGTAGCTTAGATAATCACTCAGGTCAATTAAAAGCTACAGAACTAGCTCTAAGGATTGCATGTGCATCCATAACAGCTATTTATATTTTATGGGGCCTAGCAGCGTCAGCTGAATGGGAGGTCCCAGTGTGCCATGCAGAACCCAAATATCTAGCAAAAGCCTAGTTACCATTGCAAAAAGATTAGAAACTAAACAAGCTGATTTATTAGTTCTATTTTAGAGTTCAAAATTACAAACGCATGTCTCACTCCATTGCACCTAATGTATGGAATAATGTATAGAAAGTCAGCTGCATTTACCTTCATGTATTCTGCTCTCTCCAGTGACCTCCAGCCCAGGTACCTCTTAAAGCACCAGCAGTCAGACAGGACCAGCCCAGGCATGACTGACTGCCCAGGGACCTCACTTGGCCTCTGCAGCAGAATGAGGACTCCTCACCTCCTGGCCTTCACCCACTGCTCTCCACAGAAACCCTTTGTTAGCAGGTGCTTTCCCCACAGAAACTCCATACAGGTGACCAGTACCACCACAGCCACTGAGCAACAACTCATAAGCAGCTGCAGTCCTACTGGGGAGACAGTTCTGTCTGGAAGAAATTTGGTTTCTTGTTTCCACTAATGTAAATACTAAACTGAAACATAAGTACTTTTAGTCAAGAAAAAAAGTTTACAGGTTTATAAACAAAAGCTGAAAACTGCTGGTTTTTTCAGGACACTGAGGTACTACAGAATATCACTTGTATTTATGGTGTGAATTATACAAAGAATTCAAAAATCAGTAACTGGAAAGTAGCATTTCTTTAATTCAACTGTTATTTTTTGGACAGAAACATTTAGACTATTTCCAACAGGTCCACTACTGAAAGTGCTTTCCAGCTCCTACTTTGAAGCAAGCTAATAGCTGCAAACACCACGGATTTAAAAGGTCACTGCATAATCCAATCTCATTGATTAACATTTTCCTTTGTAGTTATGACTATACTAAAATAATGATCCCAATTCACAGGATGATTAAACACATTATTAATTTTACTTCAGTAAAACAGGCTGAAGAATCGCTGTATAACCAAGTTAGATGAAGCGCATTTCACAAGGCCTTTCCCTTTTAGGAAGTTAATTTTGCCAGTTAAAACAAAAAAACCCCTATAGTTCTTGTTCCAACCAGCTTTTTCCTATTCAAAGCTGTAAAATAAGGTTCCAATTTTTGTGTGTAATTTAGAGCCAGCATCTCAGCACTACTGCTGAACATTATCCTTCTGCCTGCTAATTTTAAGGCACTCACTATTGCCCTAGTAGGCATGTAATAATTTACTATAAGAGTTCCTGCACTTTTTGGGCCATTTGTACAAATATTCACTGAGATTAGTAAGTGCACTTGACAAGAGGTGAAAACCCCTGCAAATCACAAAAATTTTTCCCTCAGAGCCACTCGATATCCAGTCATATCTTTCTGTGAGAAACGTGATTTTAGCAGACCTCTGTTAGATTTCACGTATTTCTCAGTACTAACTTGGAGTGATTGCATGAACAGACCCCTCCTTCAACCAGAAGAGCAATTAATATGTAACATTTTACTTTTTAAAAGTTCTTTCTTTCTTGCATATTTTGTACTCAATTTGTTTCATACTAATCAGTCATACGAGTGAACAGAAATATACTGATAGTATGAAACACGACTTTTAACGAAGGGAGATTAACCTCTTACCCTGACAATTAAAACAGTAATTAATAAAAGCAGATGGCAACTAGGTCACAACACTTAAGAGATTAATATATTCAGTACTTCTTGTTTCTCAATTCAGGCATTAAATACTGGCAGTCAGCTCGCCAGGTTTAATCTGTATGACTAAATACATGGAAGTGGGGTGAGGAGAAAAAGTCTAGTCAGCTTTTTTTGCAGAGTCACTGTATCTCATGTCATGCTGCAGAAGAGGACAGAGGCAACAAAAGGACCTGAATACCCATCCCACAATGCCAGCCTAATTCTCAGGATCCATGCAAGGTGAGGACCAAATCATGACAATAACCATTAATTTTTTTTTTCCTACAAAGTCAATGGAGGGGCACAGAAACAGCTTTACAGAGACTTTGGCTCCAGAGGGCTGCTCTGACTCTACTCCTGGCATGTGCATGAAAACTTTAAGTTTTCATTCCCAGCTATGGAGATGCAGCGGTGAGCTCCGTGGTTTGTACATATGAGGTCAAGACACAGCTCCTGACCCCTTTGCTCTTCTGATTTCCTTGACCCCTTGTTTTGTCTCCTTCACTTTCTCTTTCCTTTTCCATGTGGCATGCTCTTCTAGAAACAAGATACTGAGCAATAAATAAACAAAGGCATCACTTAGTGGTGCCACATTAGTGATCAAACTGCATTTTTTGATGGAGAAATGCAACCTGGTGGCCCTAACTGATGTAACAAACAAGTATGCCTCAAGGGGTTTATATAACTTTACAAGAAAGTCAACCTTGATACTAAATGCTAGTGAATTTCATGAATACTTCCTAATGAAACAAACCTGCCAGGGATGCCTACCAGGAAGCAGCAGAAGACTGATTCTGAGAAACTGAAGATACCTTTTCAGGCTCTTCACGTGACATGGAGTTAGGAGATGATTCAGAGTAGATTGAAAGAATTGCTTAACAGGACAGAAGATGTGACACAAGTTCCAGCAAATTTGTATGACTAAGAACAGCACAGGTATTTGCATAAAATGTTTGGGCTCTTTCAGGTAATTCCCCCCCACTGGCTCACTTGCCATCTTGATCTTATTTGTCCAGCTGCTGCAAATGACAGGACACTCACAGGACAAGGTAGGTCTCACGCACCGCTCTGTTCAGGTGAATCAGCTGATGGCAGCAGTTTGTTCTGCAATTCTTCCACTCCATCAGGTTGATGGCCAGCAGTGGAGTTCATATCAGGAAAATGAAAGTCCCTGGTGCCAAAGAATAAAGTGACAGATTGGAACGGTCTATTTTAGAAAAGAGCTGCCACGTCTAGTTAGTATCATACACAGATTCACTGCACAGTAACAAATGGATGCTGGACTAAGCCTGGAAACTAAAGCCAAAAGTATATTGAGGATTTCAGCCAAGAAAGGGAAGGAAAAATGCTTTTCTGTGTTTTATTGCAGGCAGCAAGTGTTCTCCATTTTGCTCGCTTTGTTTTCTTTCAAGTTATCTTTTTAAGGACAGAAGACACAAGCATTGATGATGCTATGCATAACCAAATTTGACATTCAAGGAAGGCAAAGATTATTTGATGTAAGCAGCAAGCAGATCAATAGGTCCCTATTCCAGTTCAGGTTTCACCATCTCACATAATCTTCTGCCACCATACTGCATCCAAACTCTGCAGAAGAGAGCAATCACTAAGAAAGCTTTCAAACAAAAATCCCCAATTCACCCCACCCACCAAGCAAAACATTTTCTTTGATCTCTTTTTTTTTTTTCCCACAGAAGAATCAGGTGACTTAAATATGAATCTTAGCAATGAAACTACTAATAGTCTATTTATTTCTGACTGATGATATTAATCTCTTGTTCCTATTTATTCTTCTATGCCAACGTATATTTTACTGCATATGTTTGTGCCCATTGTTTTTGTGTAAAAAATCCCCCATTTGGTATAGTCATGGGTGTTTAGTCACAAATCCAGCATTGTTATACTCTAAGGTTATGGCATTATGTAGACACCAAAACACATTTGTGAGCAGATATAACTGAAAGCTGTAGAGTGACAGCATGCTATTACAGCTTCTGATAGAAACAAGCAGGGCTTCTTTCAGTTTTCACATCGTGATAGTAAATTATTTTCTTTAACGTATTTTTGTTTCATACATTGGCTTTCCATTTTGATACATTTAATTTATTCCCATTTATTGTCAATTGTTAATGTAGCAAAATTATATGCATTGAATTAAAAGAATGGATTAAATGTATCAAAATATATTCACATTTATTATAAGTAAATGTGAAATCTAATGTAACTAGTACAGTCTAACTGAAAGAGAATCTGCCTCCTCTTGTTGCAGCTCTGGCCAGCTAACTAGCTTTATTTGCAAGTCAAGTGAAAAGTAACTGCTTCCAGGAACACCATTGTCCAAGCCTCCATATACATACAGCTTAGCCATTGCCATTTAGAATCTCACCTTATCACTGGTTTAATATTAGAGATAACCACTGCTTCAAGCACTCCAACTAATTTACTCCTGCTCTAGAATTAGCTGTCTGTAACATCTCCTTGCAAGTCTGCCATTCACACTTGCAAATTCAGAGCATAAATTAGTATGTACCTGGTTTACTGCTGTAATATTCTGGACATTTCCTTTCTATATTCTTGCCTGTGGTAATAATGCCCCAGACAGTCTTCCCATACTTTACTCTGTTTTGATGGGATTTCAGTGAGTGCTGGGTAAAAGCACATGAAGTGCCAATGCAATCATTTGGAGAAAGAAAAAATAAAAACCCCCATATTGTATGCCCAGTACTAGAGTCTTAATTAAGGAGCTCTCAGAAACTAGAAATAGAGATGTAAATAACTTCTGATAGAGCTCTTCAGTACAGGCAGTCTTCAGCTGAGCCAAATCATCAAGGAAATAATTTTACTGGCAATATTGGACATAGATGCTTCACACAGAGGCTCTCAGCAGCTTTCATATACACGCCACATTCATACACACATAGGCACAACAAGGCTAATCACCCAAAGGATGATGAACAAGAATTAGCTGGTCATTGCAGCAACTACTTTACAGGATGAGGGCTGAGCAGTGATGGGGCAGCTAGCTGGGGTGTCTGCAAAATCAAACTGGCACCTAAAGAGATTCCAAAGGAATAGGGAAGTAGGGATGACTCAGGCACTTAAACAACTAGTCCTGAACGACTCCCTGAAAGGTACTCTGCAGCTGAAATTCTTTGAGAAGGAAGAAGCTATTTTAATTATAGTGCCCTTATATACTTATATCTGACTCCACAAACCATACTGGTGCTTGAACAAACAAGACTATCCCTAATTAAATGAGTTAATGCAGAAAGAAAGTATGGTATTTGCACATTGTACAGGATGATAGAAGCTTAAAGTACATAAGAAAAGCACTATCCCCTGTCTTTATGAAAAGATGAGAACATGAGAATATTCCCAATAGGACACACACTTGTTACTTGCCAGAAGAGTTAATAACATACAGGTAGGATTATATTTCCCTTTGGACAGTTGGTCTACAACGAAGCATGGAAACACGAAGCATTCTTTCAACACCCTGGGAATGCTAAAAACTAAGTCTTCTCAAAAGACAAAAAGCTCCCTTCACATAAAAACCCTTCCTCATTTTTGCTTTTGATTTTTAACTTGCAAGCAAAACAAGTCACATACTGACATACTTTTCAGTGGCCCAGAAAAACAAGCATCTCCAAATTAAACCAGTACACTGAGCTATGACTTGGAGGTGGAGAAGCCAGTGTCCTTATGCTTCTAGTAACACTGATGTAAAGACTGTAACCTCTGGCATAGAGGCATAGTATAAAACCAAAAGCACTAATGCCTCAAGTTGCTTTCCCACAAGCCACCTTTAGCCCTTTATTAACTCTTCATCTTGTGTTCTGACTTAATAAACTGCTGGAGTGCTCTGGAGCTCATTCAGAGGCTACCTTCATACAGGACCTTTGGTACATGACATTATCTCTGTAAGTGTGACATTGGCAGAGACTAACCCCAAGCCTGCTCAGAGTTTAACAGAAAGGAAGTTACAAAATACTGTGGGGAGACCCAGAGAGCACAGTGGAGGCACCGCTTAGACAAGCTCAGGGATCTGTACCCCGCCACAGAAAAGCACTCTTCTACAAAGTTCTGTTTCTATGCTAAAACCATGAACTATAGCCGAGAAACAGTGCGACAGATGGAGTTATTGGAAGAAACATTCACATAAATTAAATTTAGAGGGCTTGTGGTCAGGATAGCATCTCCAATCATTACA
This sequence comes from Falco cherrug, assembly GCF_023634085.1. Classification (NCBI taxonomy): domain Eukaryota; kingdom Metazoa; phylum Chordata; class Aves; order Falconiformes; family Falconidae; genus Falco; species Falco cherrug. The sequence continues at coordinate 16,567,685 of NC_073703.1, read as the reverse complement.
TTTCTTTCAGAATTACAGTCCTTTTTCTTGTAAAAGCTGGGGACGCTTCCTGCCAGAGAGCTCAAGCTGTGCTGTAACATCGCTTGGGACCGTCGGAGCAGCCCCTGCACCGAGCAGCCTGCCTGGCTGGCCTCAGCCGAACGCTGGCGCGGGGTCCTGCCCGGGCACCGGGACCCTTACCCCCCAACGGGGCACGCTGGGCACAGTAACAGCTCCATCTCCAGTTGAAATCAGTCAGTTGGCTGCCACTCGAGGGCAGCATTTCAGTAAAAAAAAACATGGGAACAGAAATGAAGGACACCAGACCGCGGTATTGTTTTAGCACACCATGAGAATTTTGTTTGCAGGTTGATCTCCAGGCTTTCTGTATCTACAAAACCAAGGTGGAAATATAAGCAGAGTACTGAAGTGTAAGCAATGAAGGAATAAGAAGTCGACACCAGACGAGTAACAGCAGAGACTGGAAAGCCACTTCAATTTCCATATGCCTTAGCTATCAGAAGGCAAAGCAGATGCACGCATCCCCTAGTCTCCCACCCTCCTCCTCAGTGGAAACAATTTCCCTGAGGGATGGAAAAAATCAGCTTTCACTCAGATCAGCCAACTGTCTGCTAACAGGTCACAAACTTGTTGTACAATTGTGACTTTAAAAGCTAAGGAACAGCACCCAGAAACTGTGAGGATAGCAAACAATGAGCCACTTGGCCCATCACCACCTCCTCCCTTCCAGTAATGCCACTGGAATACTTCTAAGGCCAACTGCCCAAAGTGAGAAGCCTGCATTAAAAAGCATGAATGCTGCAGGTTTAGTGCCCTATTTACACCACCTAAAAATAGTCATAGGCCAAAAACATACTCCAGTTTTAGACACTGACTGACAACATGAGCTACAAGGCCAATTAGGCCAAATTAAAATATCCCCACAGCAAGAAAATATACACTAGTAAACATCCTGGAAGGTCAAAAGACCTCTTGGAATAGAAACCTGCTACACAGCTTTAAATGCACCCTGGTCACTGTTTTGTCTTCTTAGGAAAAGAGTAGCTTTCCTTCTTACCACTTACAGGAGCATCCCAAGAGCTACCACCTCCAGGCCTGGGGAAGCTGTAATCAGAGGCATCCTCTGCAGTCAGTGAGGACAGGTAATTTCAGAAGCGAGTTCCCTCCCCCTGATTTTCAACTGCTGCTCTTTCTAAGCTTTTTTTCCTCCAGAAACACGTATACCCTGCAAGCATACATCACAAAAGCAAGCATCTGTATGCTTCTCCTAGCTCTTTCAAGTGGGCAGGGGACTGCTGGGTTATCTGCAGGCAGCTGAACATTTATAGTTTGAATTGCAAAATTACACTCTTAATGACCAAAGGGACTCCACAGATGAAGCAAACTGAAGTCTAGAGGACAGAGAGAGACTACTGGCAGCTCAGATTCTGTCTTAGACTACTTCAGCTCCATAGCTGAGGCCAGATCCAACCTGAAGAAGGAGAAATGGCAACAAGAAGATCGAAAGGTAGGATGAGGATGGACAGGTAAGAGAAATAGGATCAATGAGCAGGCACAAGGGAAAATAAGTCTAGTTTAGTAGGTAGCACATGGAGACCAAAATCTTGATATTCTGATCTGGATTCTTGCATGTCTTCTGACTTCATTCCTGTTCTTGGGGGTTTTCTGGACAGTTTCTTTGGATTCCCTGATGAAGCTGTCTGAGATACACTTTGACAAAAGAAAGACCTTGAAATCACTAGTTGCTACTGTACTGAACCCTAAGATTCAGGGAAGGGTTAAAAGGTTTTTATTATTCCTCTTTTAAGTCTTCCTGAACTATAACAAATATAAAAGCATGTATAAAATAAACAAGTTATTCTTGACCTGTTAGAACAGGTTATACAAAACTGTTAGTAAAAATAAGCTTAAAAAAGGATGTGTAATAACATATAAATAAAGCAGTCTTTTACCCTGTGGTTCTTCACTTAATCAGGAAAGTTCCCTTTGGCTCTAGACAGTGATGTGACTGGAACTACTTTAGCAAAGTGAGGTGCATAATCACATTTTAAAGAAAAAACACCCACTGACAAGTGAATATTGGAATGATATATTTTTAAAATATTTTTAATGTATGAATAAACCATTTCTAGTGGTGAATCACCTGTTTACAGGTTTTCCAGTAAAATATTCTCCAACCAAAAATGTTGAGAGTGAAAAAGCCACTCACAGAGAATTAATGGGGTAAAGACAAGACACTTCCTTATTACCATCCCTGTGGCTATTTTGCACAGCTCTCCTGCATGCCAGAGCTGTCCTTATGCTCACTGTTGGGTTTGCATATCAGTGGAGGTGCCATTAACTATCATATTGCATCCAGATTTATTGCGTTCATTGCTTTTTTTAATTAAAAGAGGCTAAACCAGGGGTTAATTGCATTGAATTTGAATTCAGCAGGGAAAGGAAGACATTATTATTGTTAACTTGGCACCAGAAGTTGACAGAGCAGTTTAGTATTGAGGACCCTGCATACAGAGGCCTTAGCTGGGGTTCAAGTGCATGTGAACAGAGGAAGCTTATGGGAAGGAGCAGTTAGCACAGACAAGTGAGGCAGCATGAATAGAAACACACAGAAGCTAAATTATAAACATGTTTAAACTCAGAAGTATTCTGCAATGACTAATATTCCAATGCAATATGCAAGAACTGATTTTGACATTAATTTCACTCTGGAAATTGAAATCAAATACGGTATCATGAGGTCCAGCGATAAAGGAAACTCCACAAAAGTTGTCTGTTCTTCACTCCTCTTTACCTCCATGTTTTCAGCACACTATTTGTGGCATCCCTCCGTGCATTCCTCCCTTTTCAAAATGAGCATGATGTGCTGCCATCACCTTGCAGCAGAGTTTACATGGACAACAACAGATATGCAACACAAGGCATTGCCACCTGCAAATCTATAAGCGATCTTGGGAGGTAAAGGGTATGTTGCCAGTATCTCCTGTCACTAATATGCTGGCTAAACAATGCAAAAAGGACCATGCTCTTGACATATTATGAAGTTAGTCAACACGTATCCATCTGCTACACATAATCTGAGGTCGCATACATCATTAGCAAGGCATGAATTTAAGCAAGGCTATAGCCCAACATTTTAGTTGCAAACTGAATATTTAACCCAGGGGTCATTGAAGGACAGCAGACACTGTCCCAGGGCACCTTCCTAACAATGGCTTCTTAGTGTAGAACGGCATTTTATGTAGTTTATGATGTTAATGGCTATATATGCCGCTGCTCCAAATGTTTCCCCCTTCTGTACTGTCGACTTCACTGCCTGAAAACTTATTAACCAGAGATGTAAACAGCTTGATATCAAGGATTATGACTTAAAGGAAAAATTGACAAACAATAAAAAGGCTAAAAGGATCTATGCAAAAAAAAAAAGAGACCCTGAAGGCCAGAGGCTGTCCCTGAAGAGCCACTGGACAGCTTGTCCCACACTCCTCCAAGGCAGTGTCAGCCGCACTGCCCTGCCTGCCAAGTCCCCTGTGCTGTGCTGGGTGCTGCCTGCTGACCCCATGACCCAAGGGCTAATACAGCCGTGGATGCCCCTCTCTCGGATGCAGATGTACAGAACACGGTGATTCCATCTTGCGTGCTCAGCCCACCTATTTTCAGTAGAAATAACTATGAACTGCCCAAGAACTGCCTGCCCTTTCAATACGTACAGGTAGAAAACAAGTATCAGTCAAAAGATGTAGTTAGGAGGAAGAGGCTGACTGGTATCACCGGTCTCCAGCAGATAACGTGAAAAAACACACGGTTGGAGGAAACCGAATACATCTGTGGTAGCACAAGCCAGCCCTCACCAAATGGTAGGGAAGGAGAATAAATAAAACTTCAATGGCACTTTATAAAAACCCAAAAAAGCTCTGAGAATGCAAATCTACAGCACATGATATGGCAACATTGTCTTGTAACCTTATTACAGAAACCCATAGTAACCCTTGCTAAGAGCATTAAATATTAATAATAGCTCACAGCTGCTGCTGCTACATAATGGCCTTATTTTGATGAGGAATATGTGCACAAAAGTAATGTGCATCAGTTCAGATGAACCTACTTTCCTTTATGAAATTTATGCAAGACCCTCTCCTTGCTGCAATTAATTGCAGAACCCAGGGCTATTATTCTTGAAAGGCAGGATTTGTCTCTGATCTTTGTCCTACATTACATCTTTTTTTGTCAGAGGTTGCAACTTGAGCAGAGGCGGACAGTATAGCTTGATACACCAATCATTACCAGGGGGTAGCCTTCTTTTTTCTATTCTGTCCTAATTACTGTGATTCTGCCCACACATATAACCCACAAGGATGTTTTTTATTGTTCCTGAAATTAAAACATCCCTGTCCTACATCTGTACAACTATTATAAACAGTAATGTCCCTGGCTTCCATCATCATAAACATCAAAGTTAGGAAATGCTCACTGTTTCATTTAATTCTTTACTAAGTAAATTTGGGTTTCTTTACTGACAAAGTAGCTGATGAATATCTGATCATTAACAGAATGATTACCTAGCTAGAGAGCATTCTCTTCTCTACTTACTTTGCCGCTAAATTGTATGGCCACCTTAACTAGGTTCCATTGATACTGATCTCTTTTAGCCTGATCATCTACATATAATTTAAAATAAATCAAGACCACTGTGCACCTACTGATCTAGATATGGATGATTTTCAATGATAAAATGGCAGCTAAGTATCCAATACTAACTGGAAGTCAAGGGACTGAATAGACTTAAATACTGTTATTTAGAAAATTCATCATGACGCTCTATTGAAAAGAAAACTCTTATCCTCAGAACAAATTCAGAAATACAGAAGAGGCAGTGAGAGTTCCTAAACTGAATGATTCATTAGAATTACCTTAACTACTGCTGCATGAGTAAATATTGTAATATTAGCTCCCATGCATCTTTTTTGTCCTTATCCAATTCCTGTACAAGAATCTTACGTAAGAATGTAAAGCCAGTATTATCTAGGTCTGAAGATGTCCTGGGGCAAGGGGGCAAGGGGGCAGGCAGAAATGCAGAAAGGGGTTTCCACTTCTTCAGACTCAGCTCTAAGCAGCCTTTATGTCAGGCAGACACTCTACAATGCCTAGTTGAGCTCTCTGAAATGAAAGCTTTGATTTTTGGAAGTATGTTTCTAGCTGCTGTATTTGCAGAAATAACCTGCCAAACATGAAATGAGTAATAGATGTCTGCAGCCAGCCTTAGAACAATGACTCAGAGGAGTGAACTCTTCTGTCCCATATAAATCTGATGAGAGTGTCAAATCCAATCCCCAGTTATGTGACTTCAATGCCAGCGTTACCTAAAAAATTACTGATTTTAATGCAAGAAACAGGTTTGGGCAAGTACAGCTTCTTGGAACTGGATGCTACAGTGGGGAAAGAAATCACAGAAGCAGTAATGAGGAAAGACAGAAGAGAACAAGGAGGAAGGACAGGGAGCCAGCAGTGCCAAGAGACTCCCTTGCTGAACAGAGAATGTCACAATTGGGCAGTAAACCAATACATTAAAACTAATTGCCATATAGCCCCTGCCCATCAGGAAATACCCATGTATGTCAATAAGCTGCTGATTCAGAGATCAGAGGGAGACTATTGCTATGGGGAAATGAGAATCCCAAAGCTATAGCAGGGACTCTGATGTGGCAAGATTGATGTTCCTCCATTGAATGCTTGCACCTTGAGGTGATCAGCACAAACCATTCTGCTAGAGGAGCTCGTTCGCTTGTCTGGAGTCAGATACAGGGCAACCCAACAAGCAGGCAGTGCAGGCACAAGGCCAGCTGGCACTACAGTGCCAACTCAAACCCCAGGTAGTATGACATTGTGACACAAGTGAGCTCCAACTTCTACCAAGGTCAAACATGGACCTGACTACTAACAATCTCTCAGGGCTTCTCATCTTAAACTTCAAGCCAAGAAACCCTAGGCAAGCTAGTATTTCCCTTAGCTTTCACAAGATCATAGACCACTCCGTGAAGATATTTCAGCAGCATGGACACAACATTCTCACTGCTAACACAATTTTCTTTCTCAGAAATGAAGTCTTGTTAGCAACACACTTCTATCTGCTTCTGTAACTCATTTTGAATGCATATTAAAAACATAGGTAAAAATGGGTTACCCAGTTTAAACTCTGGCTCAAATTAACACAATTTTTGGTTTAGAGGGTATTTACTTTATGCAGACAGCTAATCAGATCGAGCATCTTGGCAACATCCCAGATCCAGATGTTCCTCTGGCTATAAAATGGACTTTGGGGTAAGAAACAAACATCTCCACAAACTGCAGATGCAAACAAAAGACAATCCAGCAACTCCAGAAGAATCAAGTTTTCAACATTAGAACACCCATGGCATCTTTATACTAATGCAAGGGATGCTTCTGCTGTTCTCAGAGTTGTGACAGATGACTTAAAGTGTATTGCACACATTCTGCATATAAATAGAGTTTAAGATAACATTAGAGGGAATAATACCGTCTAATATTAGTGCAGCTGTCAACCACATTTTCAAACTAATTGATATTGCATGTTCTGCTCATTGTATCAGTAATATTAAACAGCACTTCCATCTTATTGAACTGAAGCTCCCCTTTAGTAAAAGCCACTTTAGCTGAAGTAAATGGTCTGAGTAATTCCAGCTCTAGGAAAGCGTTCAGATGTTTGTAATTTCCATTGATCACCCTTAAGAGGCTGAAGCTGACCCATGACTCCACACCGCACACACAGTAGACACTTTAAATAAATGCTGACCTGCAGTTAACTCTTCTGCTAGGTGGGTCACAGCTGAATTGCTTATGCAGCTCAGCAGATCAAGTTATTTCACAAAGAATTGAAAGCACAGAGGTGTCACAATTTGATGCTCTCTTTCTACAGCTGGTATAAACTCAATTGGACATCCCCAGGGGAGCCTCCAACTTCCCAAATATCTTGAAGGCTGCAGAAAACTTAAAGTGAACCTTTTCTTGCCGTCAATTTACATAATCTCTTATACTGCCCTGATCTATCTATGCATCGCCTACAGCTCCTCTGTTTGGACGCTCTAGGATTGTCACATTGGCTTCTCTCATGTGATGGTGGGGTGCTGATGTGTCATGCCTTATCAGTAACTCATGCATATTGCAGGGCAGCTTTTATATTTTCCTAGCTTATGTCTGGAAACTTGTAGCCAAATTAGCAACATTTGCCAGAGCTGCCTTGCTTTTTGTACTGTGTTCCTTAGAGACTCCATGAGCTGCCCCGCTGAACATAATCTAAACCCCACAGTTAGGTATTATGTCAGTTGATGCATTTTCTTTTTCTAAATAATTACATGACTGCATACCGGGCTGAGGAATGCTGAGGTTATCACATGCATGTCTTTTTTTGCTTGAGCCGGAGGCCTGTCTTTCTAAGACTTCCCAGGAAAGAAAATTATTATACTGGGCTACGTGTTTGTTAGGCATACACTACTTCCCAGAATCCCAGCGTGGCTGAGGTTGGAAGTGACCTTTGGGAAGCATCTTGCCCAATACCCCTGCTCAAGCAGAGCCACCTAGAGCAGGTTGCTTCTTGGTATTTTGGTACATACTGTGCCGGTACAGGACGCGTGCATGTGCACCACTCACAGTTACCACACAGTTTTTGTTTGAAAGCTCCAGTTCAGTCATCATGGATCCGTTGCCAAAGCAAGCCTGGACACAGGTTCCTTGGCAAAGTACTCACATAAAAATAGTTACTGTATTTGCTTTACAAGAACATGAATATTTTAAATTTTTCCTCAAACTAATTTCGCCACCTGTTACTGTTCTAATAACACTGGTGTAATTACACTGCTTTTGTATTTGTGCACTTATGCCCAAAGTTGTTCTTTTTTTACATTCTTTTTCACACTCCTTGCTGCCCGGTTCCAGCGATCAGCTGCGCGCTGCCGGGACGCCGACCAGCAGCCAGCAGGCCCCATGCTCGCTCCGCCGGAGCCGCTGGAGGAGCCGTGGCTGTTCCCGCTACAGCGACACAGGCTCCGGGACCCCGCACAAAGGGACGGGTGGCCGGGCCTTGCCGAGCGCCGGTAAGTCCCCACGGCCAGCCGACTCCCCCCGGCAGCCAGGGCCCGGGGCCCCGCCACCGCCACGGCGAAAGAACAGTCACGGGCGGAAACGGAGAACGGCAGCGCCTCGCCATTTCTCCCAGGAAAACACCGCCCCGCTCCCTGCCCGGCCCGCCACCCTGCCATTCGCCCTGCCCCCGCGCATGCGGCCTCCCCCGCTGCCGCCGGCGGCGCATGCGCGGCGGGCCTGCCCCAGCCGGGCCGAGCCGGGCCCAGCCGAGCCGGGGCCTCCGCTGCTGCCGCGGCCGCCGGGCGGGCAGTGCCTGAGGGGGCGGGGAGCCATGCCCGGAGCGGCGGCGGCCGCGGAGCCGGCACGAAGCCGCGGTCGCTGAGGCGCGGCGGGAGCATGGCCGAGTCCCTGCGGGAGGAGCCGCCGGGCGGGCCGGAGTCGGAGGCCGAGCTGTCGCAGCGGCTGGCCCGCACCAAGGCCCGCTCGTACGGCAGCACGGCCAGCGTGGCGGCGCCGCTGGCCGAGCGCTACGTGGAGCACCGGCTCAGCGCCGGGGACACGCTGCAGGGCATCGCCCTCAAGTACGGCGTCACGGTAAGGCGAGCGCCGGCGGGACGGCCTGCCGGCCGGGCAGAACTCAGCTCGCGGATGCGGGGCCGGCGGCGGCGCCCGGCTCCCGGGAGGGCGGTGCGCGGTTGTCAGGCCCGGAAAGTAACGGGGCCCAAGGGGGAGCGGCGCGGGAGTGGGAAGCAGCCGGGAGGCCGCAGCGCCGAGCTGTCCCGTAAGCGTTGCCTGCCCGCAGCGGGCTCACGGGCTCGGTTCGGCCCGCGGACACGGTGCGAGTGTTGGTTTCAGCGCCGGAGCTGGTGTCACCTGCCCGCACGCCGCCCGGCCCAGTCCCCAGCAGGGCACCGGGCTTCACCGGCACCGGGCTGAAGCAGGCGGGTGCTGGGCAGGCCAGGCCGCCGTGGGGAAAGGGGGTGCCCTGCCGCCCACCCAGTAAACCTCTGCACCCCTGATAGTTCTCCGCTACCCTCGCTTCAGATTACAAAACACTCCAACGTAACTAAACTTATCCTGAAGAGAGTAATTATTTCGAGGTTTGCACACAGGCTGTGACAAGAACAAATAATTCATTCTAGGACCTTCAGCACTAGGAATCCTTCTGTTGTCATCTACCAGCCTAGAATTGATTTACCACTGATTTGAAAGCATTGCTGCTTTTCTCTTCCTTTTCCTTCTGTGGATAACGTTCACAGTCACAAGCCTTTGAAGTTCAAAGGCATAAGCCAGCCTAAGACACGCAGAGTCCGACCAGGAGTACCAGCAGGCCCTAACCCTGCCATTCCCTGCAGAGCAGCGCTCACCTGCCCTGCCTTCATTCCAGCTTATTTGGAGCCCAGTGGGCTACCAACTGACATGCCTGTGTGCAGTTTCAGTAGTCCCACATGCAAAACTGCTTGGCGCCAAGCAGCTGATGGGCAGTCAGTGTCACTTCCACACCTGCTGGGAAGAGCACCTTCCAGTTGGGCTCTTTCTAGAAGATGTACAGTGCAGTCCCAACTTAATAGGTTCTGTGTGGAATTGGTTTCTTTTCCTTCTCTCGTTCTGAAAGATCTGCCAAAGCCTTCCAGCAACTTCAACAGCATTCAGCCTTTGTTGTGAGAAGGGTTAAAAATCTGTTTCTCTTCCCTTAAAAAAGATTAAGCCACTTTTGACCAAATCTTGTTGGCAACAGAGTTAATGGCATTTTGGATTTACACTGGTCCTCATTAAAACAAAGTTTTGCACGCTACAGGAGCAAAGCAAAGTGGTCTGAGCTGCTCATTTGATTTGTTTGAATCTTTAATTTTGGCAGTATTTCCCATAATAGATAAAAGTCTCAGGTCTAAATGATGTAGCTATATTGTTCTTCATTCAGAAGTGTATTTGCTCACTGCAGTAAGTGAAAAATATAAACATATTCCTAAAATAGTAGTCTTCTAGAAAAGAGGCATTTCTAAACACTTTACAACTCCCTTTCAGCTAAATGAAGCTATGGATCAAACCTGTACAGTCTGAAAAAAAGGTTTAACTTACAAACCGTAAACTTTGTTCATAGTCTGAGTTGAAGCTTTTGCTGTGCTAATGATGCATTTAAAGTATATAAATGCTGGTTTTTTTAAACAAATAATTTATTTAATGTTGCTAGTATTCTGCTTAAGAAACTGGAGCTGCATCGTTATAGGCTTCAGTTGAGAAAGGGACATTTTGTGTCAGTTTAAACTAAGAGCAATGCCAAGTTAGCCAAAGTCAGCCATTGTGTTTCTGCTTTGTTGGGTTTTGGCCCAGAATAAGGAATATATGCAAACATGTTTACTTTTAGCAAAATGAGGAATCTTATGCGTTCACACAATGACAAGGAGGGACTTCCTCTAAAGAGTATTTGCTTCCTGCATCTCCTGTACTTGGCTAGAAGTGAGAGTTGCTGTGATGGGAACATCAGCATTATCTTTGGCTGCCATTACCTTCAGTATTACTGTTTTCCCAAGTTTCCCCCCTTGGGTTTCCTCACTGGGAGTTACTTTGTAGCAGGAGACCTCCAGTCCAGTGCCTGCCTTGGCCTGAGGTAGCATGGGCAGTTTAAGGGGGGATGAAAATACGATGTTGAGGGAGAGAGATCTGTGTCCTTTGTTTGGCCCTCATCCGCTGCCCTTCACCCCTCTCCCCAGATGCTGTCTGTTAATCTTGTATGGCTTGCATTCATTAGACCTTCCTTTGAACACTGTTGAGTAAATTAACACTGGGACTTAATGTTTAGTGCTGTATATATGGTTCAGCTGGAGTTCTGTTTTCCATCATACAAAGGTATCTGTTTAGAAGAGAGAAGGAAGAGGACTATTATCAGTAGAAGCTGGTTTGGTGGATTAGTTCAGCACCAGTTTATGCATTAGTGCAGCTTCACTTAAAGTATTAACAGGAAAGGCTTTAGCACACGCTTTCACTGTTAGAGGTCTGAGCTAACAAATCATTCAAGTTCTCCTAGCACTAAAAAAAACCCTATTAAGTCCTGCACTCCACACACCTATGAATGTATAGTGTCATTAAGTTGTAGGAGGAGTATATACTGCATATATCAAGTAACCTGCTCAAGCCTGAGGTGGTTCTTTTTAGAACTAAACATTTCCCATTTCATTGTTACTCAGTGCAAAGATACACAGCCTCCCAGATGCCACAAGATTGTATTTGAAAGGTATTTTAGGAAGAAATAGCTGGAGGTAGAGTTACAATGAAGTAGGATGGAGAATAGCAGTACAGTGCATTATTTATCAGCTATTGAAGCATCACCTTCCAACTATCCTGTAGCAGAGATCTGTTTTCAGCTTTTGTATTGTATTTTTAGAGAAGAGCTCCAGCTGGCAATTTAAACTTTTTTATATCCATCAAAACAGACAACTTTTAGACATTTTAACAATTGACATTTACACTAGCATCCGATGGCCATTATAGGTTTCGTTAAGTCAAGTGAACCTTCCTTTATGCCTTTCAGATGGTACTCATCTTGGGAGAGAATTTACACCCTATACTGTGTAAGGCTAACTAAAAATAGTTTCCAGGCTTCAGGAGCTGGAAGAGTAGTGAGCTTCTCTTATTTGTAGTAACTTACTGTCTGACACTGGATGTTAGTTACTTAGGTTTTGAAAGGGGTTTTTAAATCTAATAATTTCATCTTTTTAGCCATCTGCATCAACAGGTTAGCATTGTCTTTAAGAGTACCATTTTGTATATTTAATGGGTAGAAATAGCTTACTGCTGAACTTAACTGCACTGTTTTTACTACTCTCCCATACACCTAGCCTTTCTAGAGAGAATCTCCTATTTATTTTTAGGGAGAACGATTTCATCAGGCTTCCAGGACCCAAGTAAATGCACCTGTACATGACACCAGATCTATAATGCCCCTACAGCAGATACTCTCACTACACAGTACAGGTGTAGCTTACATGCAATAGTTTATTCCAGTTCTGCAAGTGGCCACGCAGTCTTGCATCTGCAGAGAGGAAAGACTAACATCTCCACTGCTTTCCCTTGGTTTTAGACAGCTTCCCCTCCTAGCATGTTCAGTGTAAGAAACACACAGGCATGTTAACCCAGTTACCTGTTAACAACGGTCTTTTCTTTTGTAGTTGGGAAGGACTCCAAGTAGTGGCAAAGTTTAGAAGAGTTTAAGAGTGACAAGGATAAGATGGTAGAGCAATTTTTTCATTATCTGACCACTGAACTCAAGATACTTCGGACTTTGAAGTACTGAGTGGCTAGTGCTTCAAGCACTCAGCTTTTTCTGGGCTATTGTACTAGCAGTAAGACTGCTATTATTACAAGACTTAGAGCCTTTATTCTTACTCAGTTTAGCTCCATTTAGTTTAATAAAACTGAATAACACCTCTAATGCAGGCAAGAGGTATTTTCAGTTCTCTTTATACTTGTTTTCAAGCAGGTTTTGCTTAGAGTGCATTTATCACTGCAGTATTGCAGTGATTAGGGATTTCTGCTTATTGCAATCCCCAAGGAACTAGAATGATCGTTTTTCTTTCACTTAAGATTTTCCTAATGAAGTCGTGAGGTTATAACTAAAGCTTGAAGTCACATAATCATGGATACCGATTTCTATGCGTTTTTTAAAAGCTAGCAGTTGAGAAATACAAAGCTAGTTTATTTGTTGTTGACTTGGAAGGGAAATCATGGTAAGAAGTTAAACAACATTCTTAGTAGCAAGGGTAATATAAAGAAAACAGGAGGTTTTCTTTACCTGTAAAGCAATGGAATTTATAATGGATTCTCAGGTTAAATATAGAACAAGTAGTGTGTTATGTATTAGTACACTGAGAAAGAAGATATCTTCTTGCTTCTGTCAGTAGATTGTACTGATGAATAGGTTGTCAGTAGTACTTTGGGTAAAAGTTCCATAAAAAGTAGTAGTACTTTGGGTAAAAGTTGCGTAAAAAGTATTTCCGCCGTTATGTGGTCACCTTACCATGCATTATTACATACATGAGGTTGCTGTTGAACATGCTGTAGGTCCAGTTTACTGGACAAATGCAGCCACTAGTTGATGTATCTGCATTACAAAGTGGTTAAGAGTCCCCCCCCTTCTGTTTACTGCCTGATTTCTCACTCAAAATCAGAACTTCACCTGAAGTCTGAAGTTGTTTCATCAGCTGGGGGAAAGTACTATGGAGGAGGCATATACTGCTCTTCCAAGACTTGGGGTGCTCACTGTTCGTAACTAACATGTGCTAGCTAGAATGCTCAAGGTAACTTTATCATTTATCACCCCTTGTTTGTATTATGCATGCTTTTTACCAGAGTTCACCTGCAGCAGCTGCTAGCAGTTCTGAGTCTTACTCCAAAGCAAATTCAAATCAGCAGCACTTTTGCAATACTTTTTGTTCTTTGGCAAGTTGTTCATGTGAGCCTGTATAGAGATTGGAAGACTGTTCAAGAAGAGCATCTTTAGGTAGCGCGAGACTTTGGAAAGACCAATATTTTGGAGTCAAGTATACATAAAAGGAAGAACCTAGGGTGTTAACAAGGCTAAGACAGAACATACATTCTGAAATCACTCTGAATGCAAAAAAATCCTTTCCTGAAGTCATTGCTGCTGTAAAGAAAGTATAGATTTATTGTAACTAAAAGTTACTGTACTACTTCAGAAAGTTAGTACTTTATACTTTGCCAAAACCTAATAACTTACCTTTTTCCTGTCTTTTTCAGATGGAACAAATAAAGAGGGCAAATAAACTGTTCACTAATGACTGTATATTTCTGAGGAAAACCCTGAGTATTCCTGTTATATCAGAGAAACCATTACTGTTCAATGGACTTAATTCACTGGAGTCTCCTGAGAATGAAACTGTTGACAGCTCCCCTTCTTGTGATGAAGGACTAGTGACAGTTCAGGAAGAAAGTAGTTCTTCTCCCAGTCCTCAAGAGCCTGACAATCAGCCCACTGCACCAGAAGAACTATCTGCCAAAGATTTCCTACAGAGATTGGACTTGCAGATTAAGTTATCCAAACAAGCAGCCAGGAAACTAAAAGATGACAATGTCAGGTAAATGCCGCTTTTAGAATTAAGCATCTTAATCTCATCTTGAAGGGTTTTTAGTCTAAGCTGAACCCACTTTGTGAGCTCCCTCAGACAGCATCTATAGTTTCAATTTGTCAACAGTAAGTGTATGCTATTATCATGCACCAGATACATTCAGAGCACACCATCAGCAGATGCCTTGATACAGCAGTTATAAAGGCTGCCTCACAACACATTGTTTATAGAACAGCAATAATCTGTGAGAGCTAGAAGCCCAACATTCTGCGAGATGTCTTGCTGTGTAAATGGGCGTAGTTTTCAGTAGAGTCCTAAGTCAAAGTCTATGTGGAAACTAATTGCATTTTTCTTCTGTCCCAAATTGCCTCATAATTGTGTAAATATTCTTCATGTTGCCGTTTCAGTTATCTCCTTTCCCTATGCAGTCCCTTTGTGGGTCCACCTATGTAGACTTCTCTATCTTTTCTTCAGTATTCGTTGTGCATCCAGGAGTTCCCACACACTTTTCTCATAAAAAAAGCAGTACCCTTTGACTTCTCAGCCACAGTGACGATCCCCTCACATGTGTGTGCACCCTGTAGAGAGTACAGAAAGACTTAGAGCAAGAATGGACTTGAGTAGCATTTGTTTTCCTGTGTCCTTGGGAGAAGCTTCCTCATCTTGTTCACAAGCAGTCTCTTAGGCTGACTGTTTGGCCTGTTCATTCTCTGCAGAAATTGCCTTGGTGGGTGATGCCAAGGTGGCCTTTCTCATGACAGTAAAAGGTGCGACTGCAGGGGACTGGCATTGTTCCTCTTGGCAGAGAGCTGGAGGGAGGTTATGCCTGCAGATATGTACTTTGCTTTTGCAAATCTGTTTAATGCAAAACTTCTTCCATTGTCCTGGTTCATTTCACATATTCTTGATTTTGAGTGCAAGCAACATACTTTTCATGTTAAGAAGAAAGTAACCTTTCAGGACCAAAGCATTTATTAAGCATCATTTCTGTAAGAAGTTAGGGATTATTTCAGCAACTTAAAAACTTTGTTCAATAGACAAAAATTGGAGAGGGAGTGTATTGCATTTAGCAATTGGACAAGCCTCGTTTGGAGAAATATCCCCTAAGACATCTTAATTCATTACCTATTGCACTCCATATTCAACTCTCTGTTGCCAAGGTTTAGAGTTACAGTCTCAGGAAGGCTGGAATGGTTTCACATCTTGTTAACACACTTGTCAGTTACTTTCTTTTGAATTGACTGCATGAAAGAGGAAAAATAGCTGTTGGAATTCAGACTCCTCTCTATTCAAACTCAATTCACGTGTGTTGTTACATTTACAACAGTGTAGAGGATCTATTTAAATGGGCCGCTGTGACTCTCAGATCATTAAACATACCTATCTAACAGATTAGATTAGTTGTTGACCCAGCAGTTAAGCTGGGTGGCAGGAAACCCCAGTCCCTGCCAGAGGAAGGCAATTATTTTAACATCCCTTCAACAAAATAACATGCTAATTTACAAAAGGAAATTCACATGGACCTTGCTGCACCATGACCAGAGCCAATACAGCAAGAGTGACACCACACAAGTAGTAAACTGCTACTACCAATATCCATTTCCTATATTAAGTTACAACTTGGGAAACTAGGGCCTGCTACCAGATTTCCTTCCAAAGAATAATGGATAGAGGAAGATAAGTTCCTTTACCACATCCTGTTTGGATTTAGCAGGTAATTTTGTTAATTATGCATAGAGCACAGATTTTTATTTGTCATGATGCTACAGGAGGCATGAAGTACAGAGCTGCAGGCTGTCTGCTGAGCAGGGTGTTACCTAAAGCTTCTCAAGTGAAAAAGCTTCCTGTATGTCTGATGAAGTCCTCATCACATCACCTTCCACCCCATCACCTCTGGCTTTCAGTCATGGCTCCCAAAAGCCATCCTTGCCTGATCTTTTCCAGCTGTGTTCACCTCTTTACAGCGGGCAGGAAGTGCCAAAGAACCAGTGAACGCTTACTCCATGCAGAGCAGAAGTAGAGAGAGGCAGCTGCCGAAAGCCCTGGGGATAACTTCTCAGCTGTGTACCATCAATGGCATTTCTGGGCCCAGACAGGAAGGTGGCTACATGCCTTCCTTGGCTCCAGCAGCTCCCCAGGAGGCACCTATTCTCCCTCCTGCCTGTACCTTGTCCCATGCTTGGAGCAGGCAGCTGTGAAAATTGGACAGCCATCATGATAGTAAACCAGCTTCACAAGTATGCAAATTCTCAGTTCTTAGCAAAAGCCATTTAGGAAATTGAGTGCTGTTTCCAGCTACTCTGGCCTTCTGTATTCAGATTGCCTTCTCAAGGCCTGTTTAGAACGTGATATGCACCAGCACTGCGGTAAGAGAGTAAGAAAGAGCACCAGGAGTTAGATCTGCCACCACCAAAAGGAACATTGGAACTAAAAGAACTGCAGGCAGAAGCAGATCTGTCAGTTCCAAAACCTGAAGAGTCATAGCTTCACCATACTTGTGAGCTTGATTTGACAGATGGAGAGAATCACGACATCTCTTAAATTGCTCTTTACTTTGGTGTCCCTTAAAGTTGGCAAGAACACATGCACATACATGCACTGATTCTGATCAAACTGTACAGGCATTTTCATAGTCAGAAACAGGCTTGTGCTACAAAGACAGCTTATGGTGAATTACATTGTTTAATCGTAACTCTTGAGGTCGCCCTTTTAAGTGCTCTCAAAAGGAATGAAGTATATTAATCTCTAAAGTCAGCTTCTTCCCAGCTAAAGCCTCTTGCTTTTAGGTAGAAAAATTATACACGAAAAAGGACACATAGGTGCACTTTTAGACCAGCTATTGAAGTTTAATACCCGTGCAATTAGATGAGCATTAAAGATTCTGTGATGTGATCTACTCACTTTGTACCACTCTTAGAGTTTAAGCGTATGGCTAGATCTGCCTGTAATACTACTTTTACTAGAGAGTTTCATTGAGCAAGAGATCACTGGTTAATGAATCCCCCATTCAGCTACATTTACCCAAGATGTAGCTCAAGGCATTAAGACCTGTTTGTTCTGAGCAATATTTTTAGTAGACCAAAAGAAATGCAAAAGGATAACATGGTGGTTTGTAGCATATGTTACCAACACATAGATTTGCATATTAGGGAAGAATGCCCATTATTAGTTTATACACACATGCAAGAAAAGCAACTTGTAATAGTTTAAGAAAATAAGGTAGTGCTTCATATTGCCCAGAATGCTGTTATGCATGTTTCAGGATGCTGAAACTGAAATTATGTTCAGTGATGCTTTTTCTGTCAGCTAGTTGAACACCAGAGGTCTAATGCAAGCTCTTTACAGAGTCCTTAAGATTTTAGGGTGGTACTGTGGTAGACTGGAATGCTAAGGCCGTATACTGAGCTTCTGGGACAGGTCATATCTTTCTGCATTTGCCTTGTGGTGTCTCATCTTGAAAACCTTGTAATTGAATAGAGCCACTCTAATCACTATTGGTTGTATGAGCCAGTATAACTGGTGTGCAGCACAGGAGCAGAACCATATATTGTCATCTGCTCAGTTGCCTCGACCTGAACCTATGAAAAGGCAGGGTGTTGAACCATTTGAAACTGATAACTAATTGAGTTAATTTGCCCAATAATTTTTCACCATCATTGGCTATCAGCTAAGAAAACAGATACCTCAATAAAGGAGGCTGCCTGTGGAGGAGAATCTTTTTGGGCTTCCAAAAGTGATTAACTCACAAACTCAGATTGCTGCCTTGTTTAATAGTGGATTCTAGAAGCATCCAAGCATTGGATTAGAGTTTACATGTTCACACTTAGGTGCACTTGGTCTTACAGAGGTGGTTATTAGCATTTTTATTGTAGCCTGATGCATAGAATAGCTTGCAGTAGATGTCTTCCAGCTCCTGTAACCTACTGGGCAAAGCTGCAACAGCAAACAGGAAGAGACAGCACTACAAAGCATTGTAATGCTGTGCTGTTCCTTTCCCTTTGCCTGAAGGAGAATGTTGTAGTGACTTACCACTTTGCTATTTTAAGCATCTTAAAAGTGAAGAAAATCGTTTGGTCATTAAACATGCACAAACTGCCATGTTTGCGCTTGTGGGCCATGGGCTGGAGCTACTACTATGTAATTTCATTTCACATAAAGCTTGGCTTGTTTGTAGGCCATTGGAACAGACTTGTACTTGCTATGTACGCTTCTGAAGTTCTACAATAGTAATATTACCTGGCCATTACGTTGGCTGGGAGTACTGTGTTGTAGACCTCATCATGTAGCCTAGTCCTGCAGCCTGGGCCAGAAGGTTAGAAGCTGTTCTTGCCAACCCTTACTGCCAGTTACAGCATGCCCGAGCCTTGGTCAGAAATTTATTTTGAGCATTATAAGCAGTCACTGCTTTGCTTAGGTTCAAGCAGAACGACTACTGCCTGGTTCTCATGTCCTGGCCGTGTACACAAACCCTGCAAAGCTAGCTGGAACCCAAGGGCCAGTCTTGTGCCCTCTACAAGACAGCTTGTCAAGTCAGACCCCATAGCCCAGGTGTGTATTTCACGTGGGAAGCGAAGACAAAACAGCCTCGACTGGCCGTTTTGTTATTTTGATGTCTGAAGACCTGCTAACATCACTATTTCAACCCTTCAGTTCTCTGTATTCATCCCTACTCTCCACCATAATCAACTGCAGCTAATTTTGGTCCAGTGTTTGGCTGTTGCTGTGTCATGATGGATGTTATTCCTATATTAAGGCTTTCAGGAAGAACAACAGAAAGGCCAATTCTGGCAGCCTCTGATTAGAGGGAAGGTCTTTCAGCTGTAACCCTGCCACATTTTACTCTCCTAAAAGGGGAAATAACAAAACTAAGTAGTACAATGTAATTTTCAGCGTACAGCATAGAAAGTGAGTTTCACCCTTACTGGGCAGCCTAGGGGCTGAAATAACAGTTACCCTACATCCTCACAAACTAGCAGGAGATTGCATTTTGCAGCTATGTTCTGAGCATGTGGGTAGAAACCCATTGCCCCAGAAGAGCTTCAGAATACACTTCTGGAAATAATTAGCTTCAGCCAAGTAGTTGTGGTTGAATTTTACAGTCCTGCAGTCCAATCTTACAAGCTTGGTATGTTGATAGGTTTCACTTCTGAAAAACGTTTTAAATTGTATTGTCTTGAGACAATTTATAGATCAAAAGTGCTTTGGTGTTTATTCAGCTAAAAAGGAATTGCTTGCTTCCTTACTTTACTGTCATGCTAAGGTATTATGAACAGCATCTGCAAATTGTAGTATTCCATGGCAGTTTTGAATGCAGAATTGATGATACAAGATACTACTTAAATATACACAGATCATCGGTATCTTAAAGAGTCGTGCTTGATACTGGGTCTGTAGTGTCACTAAAAAATCTGTTCTCACTACTACTGTAACCACACATCCTGCAGTAATTACCACGTTCATCCAAAAGCTTTTTCTTTGGGTTTGTTTTTTTTTTTGAGGTTTCATTTTTTGACAAGACTGTTTCAAGGCAAAAGAAATACCAAGTCTTTGGCTTAAGATGATAATTTTGCTGGACTACCCAACAGGGAAGGGCTGGGAAGATGAGTGCAAGTTACTCAGCAGCTTGATTAGTTTGTAGGGTTCCTTCCTCTGATTCTGTTCAGGGGAGGATAAATGAAATTTAAATTGTAGAAAAATGATCATCTTTAGTAGTTCACAGGGAAATGTCTGCATCATTACAGTCTGGAATATACAGGTTTTGCTTTATACCATTACTGGACTGTTTGAATAACCTTACCTTTGTATGGAGGCATGTACAGTATTAAAAGTAACTGGAAATTCTTTGAAGCTCACGGAGTAGCAACTGCTAAGTCTTTCTGTTCTCACCAAAACACTAAAATTGGCAGCAGCTTTAAGAATAGGCTCTCAAGAACATAATTTTGAAGTACAATAGTAGAAAACAATGCGGGATGCCACACTGCAATAGGTTTACATAACCACCTTTTTCTAAAGGCTATATTGTCAAGTAAACAGTAGACAGATACTTTCCCTCAGATTTTCTGAATAGCAACACTACTTTGGTTTATCCAGTCATTACATTAACAGTAGCACTTGGGAGCAACTGTTTTCTCCTAAGAAAATCTAAGAGGTCAGTCTCGATATTGATTGATACATAGGAAATAACATGTCGAGGAGCCCACTCAAGGAATATCCTTGCAGCATCAAGACACAGATCCAGCTAGAACTATGATGGACTGCTCCTGTTCTTGCTTCATTTGGTCCATCTGTATCCCCTGCCAATCAAAAGGCTGAAAGAAACCTAAAAGTAAGCTTGCTTTTTAAAAAAAAAGAAATTGAAAGCAACAGTACTGGAACTCCAGCATGCCCTCCACTTGTTTATCCTTTACGATATTTCTTACTGATTTGGCACTTAAGTGTCAAGAATAATTCATTAAACTCTAGATAACGTTCTAATGTTGTTGAACTTACACAGCTTTGTTTTCAGCATTCTGTTCTTGAAACAACATAATTGAGAACTCCAGAGATCATACTGAACAGTAGTATACTGCAAGTAATATTCCTGTTAGGCAATGCCAGTCTTAACCGGTTTTCATAATGGATCAAAATAGATATCTTCGTTTGCATTACAGTTTTGCTGTTGAGACATGATATGCTCCTGATCTGATGATTATGATCATTTTCTTTCTAGAGAGGAGGAGGATGAGGAAGGTCCCTATGCAACTTCTTCATATCACCAGTAGAAGACAAATGTGATGGCCTGGAAACTTTCCATGAAATCAGTTCTTAAAGAACTAAACGGTCAATAGTTCAAAACCCAAGTCTTTTGGACTCATCGTCTTGATATACTTAAAACAAGTCATGAATGGGTAATTGCACTGAAATTACGACCTCTTCTGCCTTCCATAGGTTAATGTCCTTTATGCTATATCAACAAAGGGTTTAAGCCTTCCAAAACTAGCAATGGCCTTTATACCCCTTCTGTGCAAACTGTAGCATGGTAGCAATGATGTATCCTTGAGGTCACCTTTATGCAGGATGTTGATCTTTAGTAAAGATTTTGTAAATACTTGTTAAAGTGAAATTTGTTTTAAGTATTTAAAAATATTAAAGTTTGCTTGTAAATGACAAACTACGAAAATAATAGGAATTTAATTATTCTGCAAACACATGCAAGTTTGCTGTGGAAGTTTTGTCTACTTCAGGGCTGCAGAACTTGCCTTGGAACTCTGTGTGTGTGTCTGTGTGTGGTTATGGTGTATTCCTAGAAAGGGGAATTCAGCTTGTTTTGATTAGTTAAAGCCTTTATGGTTAAACAACTGTTTGCATATTGGATTTCTGCTAATAAAAGGGAAGAGTTACAGCAAGAGATTTTTCTTTGTGAGATATGACATTGAAATATCAGATGTGTGTTCTTGTGTGCAGTTATATTTTGTGTGGTTTTAATTTAATAAATACAAAAATACCAATGTGTCTGTTCATAGTGAAGTCAGCTTGGTTCTAGTCTGGTTTCTGTGAAGAATGGTTTGTATAGTTACATGAGCTATTAGATGCTAATTTCAGGGCAAGTTATGTCCTTCACCCTATAGCTCACCCTCCTGAATGGGACCTGTAAGATCTAGTTGTGCAGTCAAGAAAACTGCATTAAGGTCAATAAGAGCCATACAGGTAAGCCTTCGCTGCTCTGAGAAGAAATGCTGGTATTCAAGTCTGCAGTGGACCTCATCTGAAGCTCAGGAAGGCAGAGTGCAGATGGCATTCACCCTTTGCCCTGGCGTTAATCTGTTAGCAACTTCTTGTTACGCATCCTGCAAATTTTCCTCAAGTACTGAATAGGCTTCACAAAACTCTTTTCAGTAAAGAACTGCTAGATCCCCACTGTGATAAATGCTGATTCCTATCTTTCAGCTCATTTATACAGCTTATTGCTTCCTCCAAGCAAAGACTTTCTGCAGTATGTTAAGATGAAAGCTGTATGGAAAGTTACTAAAAACTAGAAGTAAAAATTCTAAGCTAGGCAAGAATGGGTATTTCCCTAGAGCTTGCAGGAGCTCACACCCAGCAGGCTTATTCAAATCATCTCTACCTCTGGTCCTAAAAAGGAGGTCTGTGGTGGCGCACAAATTAACAAGAACAGGGAAAGCTTAGAGCATGTAAAAGGAAGTCAGAGTGCAGATGGCATTCACCCTTTGCTTTTTCTTGAAGAAACTGGTGAATTAGTTTTAGCTCTTGTGTCTTTCTTAAACTGGGTTTTGTATCTATTCCTTACAAAACAGTAATTTCTATTGTCAGTTAATTTCAGTAAGACATTACCAGAGCGAGAATAAAGTACTTTTCCAAAGGCAACCCAGCTTCAAGCCCAGTTATATTTTATAATTCTACAGAAAACTTTAATCCTTTTCTACCAAAGACCTGCTACTGTACCAGCCTCACCTACCCAGCACGCCCAGGACCGGGGCTGCCTTGCTGAGTGGGCCAGAAGCACAGCTTTCCTCACATGGCGGGCATGGGGCTGACCGAGCCCCTGGCACCTCGTTCCATCCTTCCTGAGGGCACTGACGTGCTCGTGGGCTGGTGGGCCTTCAGGACAAGTGATGGAAGATCAGTCACACCACTTACACCCGTTTTTCCTGACGTGAGAAAGCCATACAGAAGCGCAGGTGGAGAAGCAGCTATGCCGGCCTGAACATGGCAGAGACGAAGGCAGACCCGTGACTGCACAGCCCTCTCCTCAGGCGGCGGCAGCCACACCAGCACCTCTCAGGCCTGCAGCACCCCAGTCAGCCCATGGCACCTCTCCTTGCCGGAGCCCCCAGCCCCAGCACCTAGCATGGCACCTGTTGCAAAACCACGACCGTAACCCAGCAGACACCCCTAACCTGTTCGTTCTGCACAGGCATCTTCCCAGAGGGAGGGTGTCAGGGCTGCCATTCACCACACAGAGGCTGCCTGCAAGAGGCCTTACCTTGCCCACCGCAGGTCTCCGCTCCTCGCCCGCTGCGCAGACACATCATGGCGCCCCAGGGGCTCGGTGCCAGGCCAGAGCAGGCCGAGGCTTCGCTTCCACTCCATCTCCTTCAGCTCTTCCAGGCCTGTTCCGCACAGCCCGCGGCAGCCTCCACCCAGCCTGGGGCAGGGAAGGTGCCCTTCATGGTGCAGGGCCTCCCAGCCGGCCCTGACAAGCCCTCGGGGGACAGCTGGGCCCTGATGTGCCCTGAGGGGGCAGCTGGGCCCTGACAAGCCCTCGGGGGGGCAGCTGGGCCCTGATGTGCCCTGAGGGGACAGCTGGGCCCTGACAAGCCCTCGGGGGGCAGCTGGGCCCTGACAAGCCCTCGGGGGACAGCTGGGCCCTGATGTGCCCTGAGGGGGCAGCTGGGCCCTGACAAGCCCTCGGGGGGGGGGGGGGGGGGCAGCTGGGCCCTGATGTGCCCTGAGGGGACAGCTGGGCCCTGACAAGCCCTCGGGGGGCAGCTGGGCCCTGACAAGCCCTCGGGGGACAGCTGGGCCCTGATGTGCCCTGAGGGGGCAGCTGGGCCCTGACAAGCCCTCGGGGGGGGGGGGGGTAGCTGGGCCCTGACAAGTCCTGAGGGGACAGCTGGGCCCTGGTGAGACCTCAGGGGTGGGCCCCAGGGGGCAGCTGGGCCCTGCTGAGCCCCCCTGAGGGGCAGCAGCAGGCACCCCTGCCTTTTGCCTCAGCTCTCATTACATGGGCTTCCCTTTGCCCTGGCAGCCCAGTTCCAACGCAGGCGAAAATTTAAATTTCACTGTGTTTGTTTAATGCCCATTCCTGGTTTTCAGGTAGGTAGATGTGGTGTTTCATAATCCTTATGGCAAATCCAGGGACTGAATACCCTTTTTTTTTTTAAGGTATGGGTAAAATACTTTGAGAAATTGCTTTACTATGGCTCTGGAAGTTTCTCAGCCTCCTTCGCTGGCCAGCGGTGCCGCCCTGCCCCATGGCACAGGGTGTTGGGTCACACGTGCCCCCCAGCCAGGCACCCCATGGCCCCGCATCTGCAAAGCCCAGGGGGGGCTGGGCAGGTGGGAGGAAACGGTGCCTGGAAATACTCTGTGATATATTCGGAGTAATTCAAGATGGAGTTCTCCTACCCTGTAAAAAAGGAATCTTAGGACTCTAAAATAACTAATGTTTTAGTATCTTAATCCCTGTTGTCATATTATTACTCAATAAAATGACATTTTTTTCCTGTATGTTTTATATCTTTTTATACATTATCCTGGATGTTTTGCTTCCCTGCCTTTATTCTTCCTACATTGTAACTTCATTGTTTATATATTTCTACCAATCCTACAAGGTGTGGTTTAAGGCTGGACTAGGGCAATTTCAGGCAGAAGTGAAACACACAGTGCAGGTAAAATTCCATGTTTTGCAGCTATTTGGTAGTGGGCAACCTGCATGTTTGTAGTTTTGTCTTTACGTATGTCTTCAGTCAAAGCCTGAAAAGTCAAAACCTGGGCAGGCTTTGACTAGGACCTTTTAAAATTAAATATGTGGGATAAACTGATAAATAGTTTTCATTTGGGACTCAGTTGTAATGTGTCTGGAGGCTACTAAACCCCTGTAAATCCAGCTAACTCAGCCTTCAGGTGCTGTAGTTGCATCTAACATTCTCAGAGGGACATGTCGATGAACTCTTAAATGCTCTGTGGTTCAGGATGTCCTCAAAAAAGCTGGGTAGTGCATAGAGAAGATGCATTCTCTTTAACACACAAAAGCAGCCTTGTATTACTTGTGGTTTAACTCCAGCCAGCAACTCAGCCGCTTGCTCACTCCCTGCCAGTGGGATGGGGAAGAGAATCAGAAGAGTAAAAGTGAGAAAACTTGTGGGTTGAGGTAAAGGCAGTTTAATAGGTAAAGCAAAAGCTGCACATGCAAGCAAAGCAAAACAAGGAATTCATTCAACGCTTCCCAGCGGCAGGCGGGTGTTCAGCCATCCCCAGGACAGCAGGGCTCCTCATGCATAACAGTTACTTTGGAAGACAAATGCCATCACTCCAAACGTCCCCCCCTTCCTTCTCCTTCCCCCAGCTTTATGTGCTGAGCATGATGTTCCATGGCCTGGAACACCCCTTGGCTCAGCTGGGGTCAGCTGTCCCCGCTGTGTCCCCTCCCAGCTTCTTGTGCCCCCCAGGCTGCTCGCTGGTGGGGCTGTGAGAGGCAGAAAGGCCTTGGCTCTGTGTCGGCACTGCTCAGCAGGAACTGCAACATCCCTCTGTTATCAACGCTGTTCCTAGCACAAATCCAGAAAATAGCCCCGTACCAGCTACTATGAAGAAAATTAACTCTGTCCCAGCCAAAACCAGCACACTGTTGTAGCTTGTGGTAAAGTGTTTAATAAAGTACAGTATCAGAATAGTCTAATAGAAAAGCTCAAAAGGTGAATACCAGATACATTGTACTTGTTACATTTTCAGTGATAATTTAGGGACTGAGGATTTCTGAAGGATCCAGCAGAGGTACAAACAACACAGAAACTGGGTTTTTTTCAATTTAGAACCAGAGATGTGCAGGTCTTGAATATACCTTTCTCACCAGGAAAAGGAAAACACTGACAGAATATGATTTACTAACTGTGTACTTAACACACTAGCAGCAGATGTCCACTGCTAATGTGCTCCAAGTGTTCCCTTCAAAATAAGGACTGATCTGTAGTGCAGGCTGGAACTTGCGTCACTCGGTTTGATTTTATTTAGTCTAAGTCATAGCCTTTTAGAAATGCAGGGTGATTCATCAGGCTGGCTGTGTTTTTACTGTCTAGTTCTGAAAGGTGTGATATACTGATAGATGTTCATTTGGTGTACCAGCAATGAAACCAGTATTTGAGGCATTCAAAC
The DNA here is from genome assembly GCF_023634085.1 of Falco cherrug. Lineage (NCBI taxonomy): Eukaryota > Metazoa > Chordata > Aves > Falconiformes > Falconidae > Falco > Falco cherrug. The sequence continues at coordinate 16,541,631 of NC_073703.1, read as the reverse complement.
AACGAATTTAATGGGCTTGGGCGGGATGGGAAGTGAATCTGGTTTAAAGAACCGTAGCTGAGATTGCTCATGCTTGCTCTGTTCTCAGCTAGTCATCAGGTTGGTTGAATTTGTCTGTGTATGTACCCCAAGTGATGCACAGCAGCAGGGTAAGTACAGAACAGGTCCAAGAACGTGCATACTCTGACCTATAATCAGGTCATACCCATTGTTTGGACTTTTCCCCCCCGAAATTATGTAATCTATGCTTTGTTGAGGTCATAAGATTTGCAAAACAGAGGTTAAAAAATACTGCACCAGCCTTTCTGTGGACACATACTGTTCATAATCACAGGTTGCTAGATGATGACATCTTTCCATTAGTACCAGACTCCTGAGAGGCCAAAGTAAGAACCTAACTTCCAATGAAAATTACAAATACTATTATACTACTTATTATATTGACAGGAGAAGAAAGTTTTTGGTTTTGTTTTTTTTTTAAGTAGCCATTGGGGAAGAAAAGTTTGTCCTTTTTGTTTTTTTAAGTGCAGATCCTAGATCACTACCACTTCCCCAGCTGTAAAGGTCTATGGTTAGCTACCTTTCTACCAATTTCTTTCATAAATCGAAATTTGGGAAGCAGTCCACTTTTCCAGTGTGATAGTCACATAAGAAAGTAAGTCACAAGCTGTTGTAGGAAACAAACTGATCTATAGGGACAAGAAGAAATCGCGATCTTTGGGAACACTGACAAATACTAATTAAAAAAATTAGAGGGTTTAGATGAGAACAAATACACTGATTCAAAATAACAGAAATTCTGGTTTCTTAATGATTTTCTCTAGTGTTTCTATGGGACTGTTTTTCAAACAGGAAGGTTACATTGGCTACATTTCTAGAAAGAGTTTTTACCTTAAAAACAAAAAAAATCACCATTAGTGACTGATCCTGCAATTCAGTGATCCATATCAGGATGTGTATGAGTGGGCAGCAACATCCTTTTTGATGCTAGAAAGCATTCATTGGCTTCAATGAATCATTCCGTTTTCAAACAGATATGCTGTTACACCTCATTGCTATCATAGTCATTTAATATTTGTTACCAATAATGTTGTTGATAACGTTCAGTTGATAATTTCTGTTTTGGGGAGATTCCAAAGTTTACTTCAGTTGGCTGAGAAACATTGCTCAAATCTCCTCTGCAATCTCCAACTGTGATGAGAAAATGAGGAAAGAAATGCCTTAAGGAAATGATTCAGCATTTACAGAACTTTGTGCTGTGCAGGCAGTGGTGTAAGTCAGCATCTTCCTTCATTGGCAGGCACCAACCTCTGCATCAGCTAACATTTTTTGACTGTATCAATCTCAGAAGTATCAAGAGGGTTTTTTTTTAGAAAAGCAGAGGAGGGATAACCTCAAGTATACATGAAGAATCTGTAAGTAAAGAGAACGGGTCTTTCCTGGAGTTCATTTAGACAAATGACTGCTGCAGGGGTAAGTCTCAGGATTTACATCTTCTGGAATTCAGTTTAAAATTTACTTTTCTAAAAACTTTTTTACCTTTGATCTTGCTTCATGAGTTCTTCACACACAAAATTATCCATTCACTTAAATATAAAAGATCTCATAAACCATTCTTTCTTTAAAAACTATGTAAGTTAAGGAAAAAGAATGAGGGTGACATTTTTGTTTTCCCATTTCATTGTTGGGAAGTATAAAATTACTGGCTAATGATAGCATATATATGAAAAAAAAAATAAAGTTTTCCAATGTAATACTGCTCAACACAAATCAGAAGGCAGTAAATAGACCACAGCCTTGATATTCAGAAATTCTGCGATATAATAGGTTAAGTTAGGTCTTTCTGGAAAGTGGGGCCAATATTCCTAAAAACACCTCTAGTTGCAAACTCCCCTTCCCATGCAAAATTACTTTAATTCCTCCCCCCCCCCCCCTTTTTTTTTAAAGAAAGTAATGGCTATTTACACTTGTTATCACATCAGAAATTCAACTAATTATGCATGCGCAATCATCAAATGGTGCACCAAAGAATGTTTATACATGCTGAATGAAACAACAACAGGGAGAATACAGCTCTGCAATATGAAAGGCAGTTGTAGTGTCAAAGATTTATCAGATAGCTAAGGACACTATAGTCCAAGTTATAGAATGCTACATAAAGAAATGAAAAAGGGTCAAGAAAAAAGAAAGTATTAGGATTTAAAAACAAGATTTCTGGATATAAAATCATATTAAGATTAATAAAAACTTTGATAGGTAAATTATTTTCAAATACTTTATTTAGAGAACTATGAACTATTTTCTAATAATGCCCTTTACATAGTTGCATCTATAGAAAGCTAGTGGAGTGAGAGCAAGAAGATGTAGCATTAAAAGAACTTTCCATCAGAAACAACTGGTTTATCTACAAAAGTAAACCAAACACAAAAAGTAAATCAAAGAGAACTTTACATAACTGTTTATCCTATCAAATAGAGATTCAGTGTCAGAATTTGGCGTTTAGGATTGATTTGTGAGTGTAGGAAAATACAGTATGTAGTCAGTGTACGGAGCACTATAGCTCTTCATTTCTGTCTAGAAAGTTGTCAGTACAATGTAAACAGAGCACTTCTAATGATATCTTCAAATTAACAGGTCATTAGTCATTGAGCCAGAAGTGGGGGAAACTATACTAGTTTTCTACATCTTTGGCAGCCACTAGCTTTTTACAGGCTGCCATATATGCGTTTAATTACATCTGCCTCTTCCTTGTCCAGGATGCCCTTGTCCACATAAGCATCAGCTTGCTGATCAATGAAATCTCTCAGCTTTGAAAGATCATAGTCTGAAAAATAAGAATTCATTTGCACAATGAGTCATTGGCATTATACTGCTTCACCTAAGAAACAATGTCATTGTAAAATTTATCCAACAAATGCACTTCACCCAACATGAAGAGAATTCACTACAAGTGCAACTTGTGAAAGAAAATTTTACAAAACCCAACACCTGCACAAAGTCTTTTCATGCATCATGGTGCTTTTAGTATTCAAGAGGAATAATCATCTCTTGCTTTTGATTGATTGCTGGCAAATGCTAAAGTAAGAATATGTTCTGGTCCAGAGATTTGACATCCTAGTCTGCATGGCAAAAGCTGTTGTTAAAGCCCTGTTATTTTCACAACTGTCGTGGATTCAAAAGTAAGTATTGAATTAAGTGTTTCCTATTGAAATCCCAGTAAAAATCTCACTTGCTATAAACACCTATAGTGAAAATTCAAGAAAGCAGCTTCCTGAAAATACATTAAAACAATACATTTATTTACCTTGATACAGAACATAACATCTGACATGAAAAATACTGCAGTGAGTAGTCTTTATGATAGTGTTAGTGTCATAGTTGTCTTTGACAGTCTTTGTATATCAATCTGCAATACAGTGCTGAAAGATCCTTCCTCCTTTTCTGATAGATGGGTGCATCTATGTGTCGTGATTCACACCATATGCATTAAATAGACTTTTCCTATGCTGGAAAATATCACTATTTTCCATGAAAAAAATTCTACTGTAGAGCAATCTTTCAAATAACAGAAAAAGGTAACCTACTGTTACATAACTCTGGCAACAGATCCACTATGTCCACACGTTAACGCAATGCACATTTCAGTTACATAATTTACTGCATAAAATGTAAAGCCTAATTTGTTAGAATCAAAAGTTAGTAGTCTGGAAAACATCAATGTCTTAAGGGTTCATACTAAGTTAAGTTAAATTAGTATCTTTCACAAAAACAGATAACATCCTGAATTTTTTCTGTATACATGTTCTTACTCCACAGACAGAACCTTCAGAAGGTATAAATACTCATTTTGTAATGTAGTCCAATGTATACCATCATACAGCAATAAGTGGAAGGACCTCCTTAACAAAACAGACAATAATGCCTTTCTGTCCTTTTATGGCTGAGTGACCAAAATTGGATAGAAATAGAAAGCCATTAAGAAGCAAATTAATGCTTGCCGTAATTTTTGTAACAGTACAAGGCAATTTCAAATGAGTAATACAGAAAATTGATATTCAAAACTCCCCACTCCTGCGGAGGTGTCCTCTCCTTATCTGAGTTAATAGGAATTTTGGCATTTGCTGTACTGAGGCCAGGATTTCATGGCTGGTCCGTTACCAGCGTTACTTAAAAGAATGTAAACCTGTTTGTTTCTCCGTCCTACCCGAGCAATAGGGACAAAGAGTACCTAGCAATTTAATAAGGTTGTGAGATTTCCATTCATGTTGACAGAATGAGAGTTTCCAGTCAAAGATACCAAGGAATGGAAATGAACAGAAGAACAAATACTAAATTAATATAATATCCATGTTATTCACATCAAAATTCCTGGGTTTATTTTTCTTCTAGAATAGTATTTACAACTCTAAGATCATTATGTGGAGATGTGAAGGTTTAATTACTAAACATTCTGTATGAGATTACAACCATTAAGACATTATCCCATTCTGGCTAATTTGTATATCTCATAGCAATCTAATTTGTTGGGGTTTTTTTCCTAGAAATTGATAACTGTTAATTTCCAATACTTATTTACAACCTATTAATTTGGACAAGTAATTAGAAAAATCATCTTCGGTTTATATTCACCACAACAGCTGCAGCATTACATTGAGCTGTGAAACTGCTACAGTAAATTAAGTGGGGGCTTATTTGCATATTCAAATCAAGCTATTTGCCATTGCAATTAATTATAGAATTTACTTTAATTCCTAAATGGCTACTGTTAGTGTTATGAAACTATAAGCTACCTAAGGATTTTGTGAAAAATCCGAACATGCTATTTGCATGTATTAGTCAAATGACTCACTGTTATGTTCTTTGGAGACTAACTGCAATAGAACACCCAGCAGCTGAGGTCTGATGGTGGGAGTGATGCTAATTGACACAGGAGAGGAGCTGGTCTTAAAGAGCATTGGTTTCAAAGATCAAGCCAGGTCTGGGAGATACTAAGGATAGGCCCTCAGAATCTACAGATTGTATATATGAAAACCAACCTTTGGATACAAAAGTCAATCACAAAATCTAAGCTTTTGACACGTTTCTTTAAATCATCCAGATTGCTCAGGTTTACCTGCCTCCTTAATAGGCAATTGATATTTTTAAACTGGGAAAATGCAAACTAATATTTCTAGGGTAATTAGTTACTGAATAAATAATAATTTCTACTGAAATTCATACAAAGATAAGGATCTACAGACATTTCCCTGAAGAAACCTAAACCTCTTCAAGTATATTCAGTGAGTAAACCAATCCATGAACAGGGGTGGAAAAGACTGGCCATCTTAATACGCAAATTGCTTTGCAAACCACTTTTCCGCTAGCTCCCAGGTGCTAGCTGGAAGTGGAGAAATGATTGATGAGCACATCAATACCCCCTAATCTTGTATGAGGAAACACAGTGCAATGCATTCACGCTTAGATAAGCTTACCCTGACTGCACTTCCTTTAACGTCATCCCTGGAGAACTGAATTAGTATTCTACAAAAAAAAACCAAACCACACACACACCCCCAAAAAACCCCAAACCAACAAACTATGGAAAGGCACAATAACAAATGTATTGGAAGGGTAAGAACACTATTGCAATTCTGTCTTAACTTACTCTCACTTTTAAGGCCCATTTCCATTGCCAGATGACAATAAAGGTATTTTAGTGCAAATGAAAACCCATCTATACAGAAAGTGTGTATCCTAATACATTCACAGACAGATAAAATGCTATTGTTCTGCAATCACAGCCATTTTCAGACTGCAGCAGTGCAGAGGAAAGGCTACTGTGAAGAGGAGTAAGGGGCTGCCCAGTCAGTATGTGTGATATGGAGAATTAATCACACATGACTGAGATCTAATTACTATAATGAGTATGTTGATAAACAGAAACATTTATTAGAACTGGCAGGAATACTTGAGCAAATATGTACACCTGCTGCTAACTGCCATCATTGCCATTGTGCGGAAATTATTTTAGAGATGGAAAAAATTGTTTTAAAAGTCCTTCCTACTATGGAGTTTCTGTATAGGAAAATGAATGTTTTGGGCTGTAGGCATGCTTCCATAATCTCTGAAATGCAATTCATACGCAATTCAACTCATACAGAGGGTGGCTGGGTTACCCAGGGCTAATCTCATCTCAGGTCTCCCTCTGCTTGGCTGGTGCAAGAAGGATCCTTCCCACCAGGCGCCAGTCATACACCAGGGATGGATCCCTTGGCTAGGAGCCTTCATTTACAGAGTGGGTGATGGCAGAAGGCACAATGGCAGAGAGGAGGGATAAGAGGCTGGTTTTACGTAAGATCTTGAGGGCAAAAAATGGTGTGGATAAATAAAGATCTGTGAAAAATACGCTAGAAATCCTGCTGCTGTTAGCTCCCTCCCTCCAGCTCTCACACAGCCCTGCCTCTGGGGAAGAGTCAAATGGTGGGGCAGCTGGGGAGCATACCCTGTGCAGCTGCTTCAGTCACTGCTCCCCTTCTACACAGCTTTGCGTGTGAGAGCTACAAGTCATTAGAGTTGATTTGGGCTGTAATCCAGTATATCACAGTGCTAGTGACATAAGTTTGTATCTTAACTATTTATGGTTATGAAACAAACCTCACTGCTATTTGGGATGGCATGCACAGTGCTAGCCAGATGCACTGAGCTTCTTTAGACACACCCAGACATTTTAAATACCTTTACCTCATGTACAATATCATAATTAAAAGACATGTTGAATTAAGAAATGAAGCACTAGACAAAACTGACATACTGTTACCCGGTGACAGGCATGACTATCTGGACAGCGCATGACTAACTTGTAGCTGGTTAGTCACTGTGTGTTTCGTGGCCCATGGCTGTTCGAGCCAGTTTACATGAATTTGTCTTAGTTTACTATTTTCCTTCAATGATATAACTTTTACATGACCTGTATTATTTAACTCTAACACCAGTAATTATCACTATAATCTAGACAAGTACAGTTTCACATTACTATTATTTAACTTATAATGCTAAGTTATACAACACAATTGAAATTGCATGCTTTGTAATGTATATTGCCCACCCCAATGTCAAGGCTTTTTACTGCATACCTTCTTTGTTACCTTTGTTGTGTTTTTTTAGCCATTCTATATTCTTCCTGATTGCTTCCAAATATGCCTCAGCTTTCCCTAGAGGAAAGGATGAGAGAGAAATCAGGCATTTCCATCAGTGATTGATGCAGCTTGCTTAACTGGGTGAAGTTGGTCACAGCAAAGGCAGATTAAAACTATTCTTAGTTTCTGTTTAAAAGCTGAGTCCTGTCAACCTTAGTCAGACAAAACTCCCAGAGATGGCTAGCAGGTTTTGTCTGTGCAAGATCAGCGATCCACAAACTTAAAAGCATGGCTTTTTTGATCTTTACATATAACCTTTTGGTGGTGTCCACAGATGCTGCATATGTGGATTAAAGGCAACCTGTAGCTTTTTGATCATAATAATTGTTCCACAAAGATGAAGCTGTTAAGACAGCAAGGGCTGACTTAAATAAGACCGAGAGCTTTGAGTATCTGCTTATATACAAAGTGTCAGAAAACTCCTCCATACAGTAGTGCTAACAGCATACAGCAAATCTAAGATCATGATATTTTCAAAAGACAAGTTGAAATACAGCTACTTGTATTTACTGAGAAAATGAATGTATTAAAATTAGATGATAACTCCTTGTTATGGCTGAATTTTCAAAGTGATGGCTATTTTTGGACCAGAAAGCACACAGGACAGAATTAGTTCAAGGATTACCTAACAAGGCCCCTAAGGAAATATTCCAGCTAATGGATTTTGAATTCTTAACTTGGCTGGAGCTTTATTGATGTAATGTTCTTACATTTGTCAGGAAAAAAACCACCTAGTGTGATTACCATGTAGAAGGCTACTACTGCCAACTATGCATGTCTGGCCCCATTAGTAAGTGGATACAGTATTAGATATATGGTAATTTTTGAGCTGGGAGTAGAGTCAGCTTTATAGTAAGTTACTCTGTGAAAGAGCAAAGGGTATTGCATAATAATAGACAAAGAACTAAATACTGAACCAATCTAAATTTCTAAAAAGCTATTGAGCTTTTTTTTTTTTTTTTAACCGACTACAAAACATAGATGCCTATGCTGGATCCTGAGCAATAAGAACTCACTGAAAGGTTTCTGCACCAATAAACATCCCCCTTCAAAAGTTCAGCACTGTAAGGAGGCACACCATTCCCTGCAGATTAGTTTTGAGATATAGCAGCTGATTTGCACTGCAGGGACAAGAGTAACTTCAGCTAGTACAGTCTAACGTAACATGGCATGTGGCATTATGTGTCATGCTGAGGCAACTAGGATAATAAAAATACTACTGTGCTAAGTTTGCTTTGTGAGACACAAACTTACTATAATAATGTAAAACAGGTGAACTGCTTAACCTCTGGCAGTGAGTAATGCTAATTGTGTCACTTGGCAGAACTTCTCAGTACCAGCTTGTTCTAACACAAGCTAGAGAAATCAATGGGCTCACTCAGAAGATTGAATGTCGTGATGATCTGATTTCATGGAAAAGCCACTGATGCAGACAAGCAAAATCTCTCTGCACTACTGTGTCAAAATGCATGTCATATTGCTCTCAAAATGGGCTACAAATTCTGTGAAAGACTATGGTCTTACTCAGCAAGGAATATAGTTTCCTATATTTAAAAGCAAGCAGATAAGTACACTTCCGAATCAAGCTGTTGTGTGCTGGCTATCAGTAATTATAAACTGAAGATACTTAAGCTAACACAATGGAAAAACAATACCAAAGATAAGAAAAGATTTCAATCACTTGGAGTGTACATATGTAGAAAAGCGATCACTATTTCGCACCTCCGGGCTCTTCACTGTTTCCTGCTGCATTTTGTTCTTCATTTTTTGTAGAATCCTTTGAAATTTCATATTCCTTTTCCATTTTAGCTGCTTCTTCCTTTGTACTGTCTGCTTCTTCACTATTCTTGTCTAAAGAAATAACAATAAGAGCAATTTTGTATCAAACGTACTAAAAGCATTTCTAAATCATATCAATACGATCTTTACAAAGTAAAACATTTTAACTGATGACTGAGGAAGAACCTCATGGGAATCTGGCTCAAAGTGTCTTCTACAGGTCACCTCTACCCTAGACCTCTGGAAACATGAATAACTGTTTCTGGTCTTACAAACATTAGCTGAATACAGGTGACTACAATGCAATAATATGTAGTTCGTAAAAGCACATTCCTTTGCGCAGAGGAAAATGTTAGGAAATTTGCATTCCCTAGATCCAAATTTGACAAAGAATGGTTTTTTTTAATTATTGAAGTGTTAAAAAGCATTGATACAACTTCCTCTGGTATATGTGTAATGTCTGGACTCCACTGAAGAAAAGGACAGTGAATATACTTCTCAAAGATTGGACAATTAGGTAAAAATTTCTCTCTTGTCATGTGTTTAGACATCCAAGCTGTGACTACAGGTCCTTGAGGGACTATATTTTTAGCTAGCAGTCTGGCTTCTACAGCAATTAGCATGCTTTTAAATCAATAGATTTTAAAAAAATGTGTTATTCCAGGAGAGAAAACTGTAGAATAAGTACCTGCTGGTAGCTTTTTTCTCGTTTTAGTGGAAGGGTTCTCAAGCTTCTTCTTTGTCTGCTCAGCTATCATTGTATCTAAGTTTTCTAGAAATCAAGACAAAACAAAAGCAAAGCCATTATTCTTCAATGGATATAATGCACAATCTAAATTATATTCTCTGCAACACCAGTTTGAATAGTAAGTAGAAATCTAAAAGAACAGTCTTCATCTTTGCCTATGAGGAATTAATGCAGAGCCAACACTAAAAGAACAGACAAATAATCACATGGAACTTTGACCAATCTTACTAAAAAAACTTATCAACTAAATCATGACAATAGGTGTATACCAAATAGAGCCAATGTTAATAAAGACAGCAAATGTGTGCATATATATTCCAATTATTTAAGTCACAGAAGTCACAGAATATAGATAACAGTATCTGTAGCGATTTATTCTGATGAAAGCAATGAAAGGGTTTAATTAACTTCACAAAGTATACAAGACTATGAAATATGTGCTTCATCCTGGTGGGAAAATATTATCCCAAACTACTTATCTGTCTGGATTCTGTATGGTTTAATTGGAGAAGAAGTCTAATACAAGGTTTAAAAATATATATAAGTGAAATAAATATGTAAATTGAACTGATTAAACCAAATATTTTTTTTAAGTTACTGAAGTCAAGCATTTACCTGAAAAACCAGTAGACAGCCATGGCCATGTATACAGCTCCAGAAGTCTAGAAATTGTTTTTCTATGCAAATTTCAGAGCTGAACTCATCTAATTTGAAATTAAAGGCAACTTTTCATCAAGCTGGACTTTTCAGATACAAACATTGTATGTTTATGTGGAAAAAAAAAAGTCCTTGTGATACAACACTTCATAGATATTCACAAATACAGATCATCATACAATTTGGCATTTTTCCTCAGTCATATTATGGACATGGTGTAGAATTTTCTTTCCCTTTACCAGCTTTTTTAAAGGTTGAGTTAAACATGGAACCAAAAATTGATAGATATCAGCTAGTTGGTGAGGTATTTTTGAGAGACTTGGTTTTGAATTGTCAATATACCCTTTACATAAACAGCTAAAATATCCAGTATGTGATGTGGTAACTGTGGCAGAATAGGTATTACAGGGCTAGTAAATATTTTAGATCATATCTTCTGCGTAAGGCTAACATTTTATCCATCAGCTGGAAGCATCTTTTTCTACCAAAAAGATACTCAGCACTGAAGTCTAAAGATTAGGTTTTTTAGCAAGCATACTTCTCTTCATGGTAAATTACCATAAGCAATTTTGCCTGCCATCTGATGAGAAATCGCATAATCCTGTCTGAGTCCTCTATATTTTCCTATTTACATAAAATTAAAATCTAAGCAGTTTTTGTTGGCACCCTGCCTGATTGCAGCCTGTCAGTTCTACATCATATTAGAGTTTTTGTGTGAAAACTATTTTCATTTGGTACGTATCCTTTTAATGTGATTTCCAACCTTGCATATGCCCTAAACTAAACAGGTCTGAGCTGGGTTACAAGCTGGATCAGACATACTCATGAAGAAAAAAACCAAGCTAGAATTATAGTGGTGGTATTGATGCCTCACTAATCACTTGATCCAAAGCTTATTGAAAGGACTGTAAACATTCGTTTCAGCTGAGCTTAAGATACTATTTTTTATCCTGAATCAGTACATACCAGTATTCCAGCACAAATATAAGGACTTCTCTGTTGCAAGAGGCACAGTTTTTAGGATGATGCAGCTATGAACCTAAAAACCTTTTGTAAGTACAAGTGAATAGATTATTCTCCTTCGCTAATTCATGCAAATGCAAAAATGTCACTGATTCTAGACCTTAATCCAGCCAAATCTATTAAATTAGGCTTAATTTTAAATGTAAACATAGTATTTTAATATAAATAGGAGTATTTAAATGTTTAAAATGCCACACATGGAAGTGCATTGATTCATAAGTACCTTTCATGTTCTGGCTTAAGTGTCTGCATTTAGCCACTGCTGCAGTAAGCTTGTATTAGAAAACACAAAGACTCCACTGCAGAACGGATTTATAACCCACTTAGACATCTTTAGATTTAAATGTTTGCATACTGATAGTATTTCCAAATGTTTATGTTATGTTGATAGATTGTAGTGTTTAAAAGTTGTACGCATATCCACATACAGCATGTGCTACTGAAGGCAACAGGATTCATACTCCTCCATTATTCAGTTACTTCTATAATTCCCATTAGGAATTCTACAGTTTCTCTGAGTCTTTCAATTTGGCTAACAATTTCATTTGAGTTCAATATGTGAGTAATAAACAATATTTATTGCTACTTTGTCAGTTACAGTAACATGGTAATATGCATTGTTTTCCAGCCATATGCACTGAACAGCTACATCTGTTATATCAAGTATTATATGGCAATGTTGACCACTAATGATCCGAGCTTTACCACTAAAGCTAGACTTCTAATATGATAACAACTATATCCCATTTTCAAAGCTTTATTTTGGCAGTAAAGATATGGACAGGTTTATATAACAGGCCTTTTAATAAGGACTAGATTTTACAGGAGAAATAGTGAAGCTATCTTGCTAGCTGGATGGCACGTCAACAGGAATCCCAAGATTTCATAAGCAGCTGTATTTTCTGTGTGACAGAGAGGAATTAACTAAGCAAGCCTATTCATGTTTGTGGGGAGCATCTGGTGCACCTACATATATGTCACAGAGAGAATCCCAGTTCTTCTCCAACAGGATTTATTGCCCTTTTTCCCCCCTTCAGAATGAATGTCTTTAACAGCTGGTATTGTTTCAAAACATGTTTGTACTTGTCATACGTAGCTAGGCCAGAGATGAACAATGTTTGCTCTGAGTTACGTGGATGGAGTGAGTCATCTTCTCAACCAAGATGTGCCGGGCCAGCAGCTAAGCAACTGCATATTGTATTTGGAGGTCTAACGTGAACTGATTACTTTTCTGGTATCGTTTCCCTAGCAACATAATCTTTATAGAGGAAGAGTTTAGAAAGGTACTGACCTTTCCACAGAGCTGGCCACTTATTTGAAATGGCACTAATTAAACCAACAGAACAGTAACTACTGAGCTAATGGAAGTGACTTGCGTTGGTAAAATAGGTCACTCATCTGGCGGCCGGCTTTCCGCGGAGCGGTATAATCTCATCACTCGAACCAGACACCAGGAGTCAGACAATCCGGTTTCTGCCTTGCTTCACTTTCTAACTTGCTCTTTGATCTGGCATGACTCACTGAAGCATTCATGCTGCAGGAGGGCTCCTATTTTGAGTAGGAATTTTGAGACATCCTAGGCCCACTTTCTACAGGCACTACACACCAGTAGATCCTATTAATTGCATCTGAAAATGCAAAATTCCCAGCGCTTTTGAAACTGAAGTCCTTTGACTTGGACATCCAAAAATCTGAATTGCATAGAAGCAGAATGCTTATCTTTACTCTGGGAGAATGCACTTCAGTAACACCCTTTAAATCAATGGATGGAGATACTATGAGAAAAAATATTACAAACTAAATTACTTTGTTCTTGTTAGAGAGGTAAAACCCAATATATCCATCTCAGTATTTAATGGAATTGGTAACAGAACCCTGAAATGGACCCTCCTCTATAGACAGACAGATTCATGGTGGTTTTTGGACTCTTGCAAATTTTCCTGCAAAGGGTTTTTCCCTCTGCATAGTTGCCTTGCACCCAGGAGGCAGTTTCACATTCTAACCTCATCGAATTGACTGAAGCTGAAATTTCATGTCATTAAACTTCTGCAGAAAGACCTGCTTTGCTGTTCTGTTTTCATACAGCATAGAAAGGCTGTGTTAAAGGAGAAAAAGGGATGATCATGGTACCTGAGATCAATCTTAACGATAGCTAAAAAATTAGTATACTTAATGAGGTCTTACACTACAGCAGCTCCAGCAGGAAAGCTTTGTGCTGATGACTGCTTGTATAAGATGCACATATTTCAGGCATTAAAAAAGCACAGGTCTCCCAGGGCTCTTCTGCCTCCTGCAGCAGATGATTTGAGAGTTTGTAAGGTCTTTTTCCATCTGTGACAAAACTCAGGACATGTCAGTATTTGCTCATGACTGTTCTGTGGGGAACAGCGTGCCGGATTAATTCTTTGGCCAAATGCTCCTTTTAGTTTACATAAATGCAGGTCCAAGAACTGTCAATATCCACCAGATTTTCACCAATGTAGCCGAAAGCAGAGGCTGATCTTTAGTCGGCTCATACATATATCATGCATATGTCACATAAACTGCTTAAACTGTGACAAACGAGAAATCCCTCCACATATGGGCCTCAGCCTTGCAGATCTCCTGTTCCCTTCCAACTCCCTGCCTTATGTGGCATTTTCTTTCTGAATCTTCCTGTTTGACTCATTTGTCATGATGGTGTGTCTGAAGCCTAATGCTGCTATAAGGAATGGTGTGTCAGGTGACAACCCCCAGGTAGTGGCATTACTTGTAAATGGATTACAGGCAATATGGCCAGAGGGATTTGAAATAACAGCAGCAGTATCATTTGGGAATCAGATTTAAAGCAACTGGAAAAGTAAACCAAAATGAAAGAGATGTGTGTTGAGGTGAACCAAGCTCTGACCAAGCCTCCTTTATTGTCCTTATTAAATTCCCCACCTCATGGACTATTTCTCATATTTATCCTTTTCAGTATTCTACAGGCATTTCTTCGCATTACTCCAGGTTTCCTAGAGCTGTGTGGTGCAGTCCTTTCCTAATCCTTTCCCAATCCTTTCCCATCCTGACACTGCTTCATGGCCTGTGCACACATTTTAAGTATTTTGATAGCATGCACTTCATAAGCATGACGGTTTGGGACTGAAGCAGCACACAACCGCCTCTACTGCAGGAGTGGGATGTAGCTTAGTTTTGAAAGTTCAGTGACACCCTCTTTATCCCACACCCACATCCATCATCTCAAATCATAACTTATGGTCTTCAGTGCTCAGTTGTCAACAGAGAGATACTGAATTCAGAAACCAAGGGGGTTTTATGCAGCTACTAAATACAGTGAGAAAAATAAAAGTATCACTCTTCTTTCTTTAGAAACAAATGGCTTGGTAGGATGCAAAACCTAGATTTTCAGGAACTAAGCAATATAGTTGCCAAAAGAGACACTACCAGGAGATGGAGATTTCTTACAAAGTATCCAGCTGGGAAAGCATAGAGGAGGCAGTGAAGGGAAACAGAAGAGGCAATATATTTGCAAGAGGGATGCAAATTTAAAGGTAGATATTGATAAGCAAAGCAATTAATTGTAATATATTCATTTTGGGGTTTATACGTGTGATTTGATGGTCATGCAATGTGGTGGGAAAAAAGAACACTAAAACTACTGGATCTCTCCCAAAAAGGTATCTTGAGAAAATTTAGATCCTATGGATACTGGAAATACTATGCTCTTGCACATATTGTCAGCCTCAGGTGATGCTCATTTTACTGTAGAGTGTAGCAGCAGTCCTGTTTTTTAAGAACTGTGAAATTAGCTGTCACAGACTTTTCACACCACAGCTACCCATTCTTTTTCTATGTAGCGAGTCTGAATGGAGGGAAATAGGAGATAAGATCTAAGCAGTGGGGGCACAAAAACATGTATGTGTTTGTGCAAATGCAGAAGTAGCTTGGGACAGACATGGATGAGGCATGGAATGACGCTACAGAAAGAAAAACTACAAGTTTGTAGAGGGGTCTGCGATCAACATACTGCCTAGATTCTGGTCTTGTCTGGGGCCTTTGCACACTCTCTGTCCCCACATCCTTTTATCTTACCTCCCTGCAAATTCATCTTGGTTTTAACTAATTTACACTTACTTTACACCATCACTGCTGCTTCTCAGTATTCAGCCTCCATCTGAGATGCTCCTGATTTCTACTTTTCAGATATGTAAGAGTCCTTGAACAGTACAGTATACTGGCATCTGTGTCACCTTAGTTCATCAGATACAAAACAAAGAGCAGGGAAAAGAGAACTGCCTGAGATTAAATAACTCCCACTGGTAGCTGTATGCATCAGTCATATGATAAAGTAATACTGGGCAAGGAAAATCATCAGAGGGAAATTCAGATAGGGAAAATCGATTAAAGGTTTTAATGCTTATGAAGAAAACCCACAGTAGCAACAAAGAGCCCTTTTAAAAAAAGGACATTAACAAATAAAAAGAAGGTATTATGCATGAACAGTTCTCTGTATGAAATACTGTCAGGGCCCTTCATCTCCCAGTCAAAATGAAGGAATGAACAAAAGGTCCACGTGACACTGACCATATATCACTTGCAGCCTCTGGCACTGGTTTAGCCACACCTTCCCTCACCCCTTTGAAATCACACAGTCTGCATCAGGGAGCATCTGCTTCTGGAGACAGTGAGTAGGGGAAAGATGATGGCAGTCTGTGCTGTGATCTGCTCTCTGCCTCACACTCTTGGCTCTGTGCCTGTTCTTGCCTAACGAAACAAATATCAGGACCAGACCTTTGGCCTGCAGCATCTGTGCTGATGAGAACTTCAAGGATTAGTCACAGTATTCAAACGAGTCCTCCTCCCCCAGGAAAAGGCCAGATTGTGTCTACTATGCACTGGCCTATGCTGGGGAAATTGCAGAGCTTTGCCTTCATCAGAAGTGGAGCTGCAGGGGGATTCAAGCATGAATGTGAGAAGCAGAACGGCTATTCCATGTTCCACAGCGTGGAACATAGCAGGGACATGTTAAAAATCAACATAGGGGCCTTTCTGCCTCTTCTGTTTCCCCTGGATTTTTTTTTCATGCAACCTCGATCTGTCTAGAAGAGAGTACAACAACATCCCAACAGTAACTTTCATAGAATGGGTTGGGCTGGGAAGGGACCTTAAAGATCATCTAATTCCAACCCCCCGCCATGGGCACGGACCCCTCCCACCAGCCCAGGTTGCTCCCAGCCCCGTCCAGCCTGGCCTTGGGCACGGCCAGGGATGGGGCATCCACAGCTGCTCTGGGCAGCCTGGGACAGTGCCTCACCGCCCTCACAGGGAAGGAATTCTTTCTAATACCTAATCTAAATCTACTCTCTTTATAAAAACTTTAGAAACTTTAGAACTAATGAGTGTACATATACCTCAGCTACAGTCCACCAATGAACTATCCATTTCCCTATTGCTAGTGCATCCTGCAGTTTGATCATCTTTCCAATTGTCCATAAAGAACAAATGATGAGGGGGTAGAAGAGATAAACAGAGACATCTGGTCATGCCCATTTCTAACCAACACAATCTCCTACTCAGTCACGGGGGAGAGTGTAGATTCTGACAGTGAGTCAGAGCCAAAGGGAGGCGGTTTGAGAGGTGGCTTTGGTTTGGTCTATGGAGATGGGCAGCTGTGACTCAAACACTGCATACTGATGAGCTAGAGCAATTTCTCTATTTCCCTCCTAATTAAAGTTGGGTTTGCTCCCCAGCCAGTCTGCTGTGGGCTGTGTGTTGTACACTGTAGCTCCAGTAAGCTAAATGCTTTACTACAAGGAGGTGAAAAGTAGGATCCCCCTCAGAAAGAGCAAAGCTACAGAGTGCTTATACTTAATTTTCTTCCCACTCCTTTGCCTCCTTCTCTTCTCCAGCATTGTTCAGTTGTGGAAGATACAGAAGCCCCAATTTAGAAACTGAAAACAAAATGACCAACCTCAATCATAAGATGTGATAAAATACGCATTATATGCCATGTCACAGTGAAGTTTCTATATATCTGTGAGACAAAGAAGTACGGATGGCAAAAGTTTGTGCTACAAGTACTAGTCAATACAGGAGAATTCCACACAAGAATACAATGTGCACATAACTAATTTAAATTTCTAGGGTAATAGTTCATTGGATAACACAACTTCTATTTGGTTGGGGTGGCAGTGGATAAACTTGCTACAAATCTACTCTTGTAAGCAGTGTACAGCAGGATAATATAATCAATGTGCTGTGTAAAAAGAATTCATACATACACAGTGGTGCCTCATAAGAATTTGTCTATCATCTCTGAAAACTCTATTTTTGTTATGGTCCACCAGGTTCTAATTACAAATATTTCCTAGAATGGTTCTAAAAATCACTCAATATTTTGGTCTTCTTAGTGGGAGATGATTTATGAATGTTTCTGAAAAAACTGGCAGAAACCATTTGTTAGTGCTTCTAAGCTGAAAACAATATTATTAAAATAAATGTATTACAAAACTATAGTTTAATCTACGTAATTACTATAAATAGAGCTTCTACCAGGATGGTAGTGGACTGATATGCTTTCATTTTAAAATTAGCCACATAGCCTGGTATATGCAGGAAAAGTCACTCAGCACACAAAAAATTCCTCTTCTTTATGTGGTGTAGATGAAGCTTTTCCTTAATACTTATCTGGTCTGTGATAGATGGCCCTGAGAGAAAAGCTATCAGAGTGAATCTGCACCATGACACTACTCAACAGACAGAAGAAAAATGAAAGAAAGTATGATATTAATCCCTAATATTCAAACAGTACAAATATCTATGCAATGCACTCCTTATTCTGCTCGGCTAAAATCAAAGTGAGTTTTGCTATTGGCTTGAACAGCACTTTTTCTCTTGAAGTACTCAGCACCATGAAGGATACAGTACTTTCAGTTCTGCATGGAAAATACAGGATCAGCTACTTATGCAACAGAAACAGTATGAATTCCATGAATAATGAAATATTTTATGCTGAATCAGTCAGAACTCTGAAAGCTTCTTGCTGCTTTCCACTGGTCATTATGTGGAGAGATTCCAACTCCTTCATTCCACCCTTTCACTGCACCCTTGCCAACAGCAATCACTGTTTCAGTAACTGTAGCATGTCCCTCCCAGTGCTCAGCCCATTCAGTGGTAACAGCCTGTACCTCTAGCATGTTGGGGCAAGCACAGAGAGTTCAGCTGTTCGGGTAGCATTTGCTGGATGCTGACAACCAACCCATAGGTGGATAAGTTGATACCACAGCTGGATCTAATTCACAAGCTACCTGTGTAATGGTGAGCCATGTCATATGATTAATTATTTTATGCTTTTTGTACCAATGTTTGTCCATTCTGTTAATTGCAAAGATTAATTTAAAGCAGCTTTCAATCTTCACAGGGCAGAGAGGCTTTCTAGAAAGATTTCTGAAAGCCTTTGAACAAGCTAGAAATGTATCATGAGGCTTTCACTCCACAGAAGATTTTGCTCCCAGTACATCAAAATACAGTATTCATAGTTCAGAAAGAGTGATAGAAGATAGTGGCATTTTGCCACCAGCCTGGCAATTATCAACAATGATGCATTTCAGCTGAATGCATATTTTATATCAGTTTGTTACAGCCTCTCTTCAATGCTTCCAGAGCGATACTTTCTGAATACATACTGTAAAAGGTAGGCAGTACCTTTCGACCTCTTTCATATATATGAATACGTTTGGTTTGGCTTTCTGGGTTCTGTGTTACAGATTATATTTGGCATATGGAAAGCTTTTAAATATGTATTACATAATATTGAATATATGTATTAAAACATGAATTCCTCTTCCTTGCATTTGTATGTGTGTGCATGTGTGTTTTTCTTGCACCACACTGCAGCTAGATCCTTTGTAACTTAAAGCTAAACCTAATAACATCATTCACTGCAGCAGCAAGACGCTTTCCCCTAGAGTAGGACGCAATGATGATGACATAATGCTGTGGTTTCCAAATCCCAAACCAGCTGTTACTGGTATATGCATTCAAATTCACCACCTCTGCATCCATGTGAGAGGCACAAAAGCTTGGGACTTGATTCAGTAAATGATCTATTATTTTGGATATAATTCAGGGACATAGCTTATGCATGGCTTCAGTCACAGAGTGGGGGAAAGTAATTCAGGCAGTTTCCCACTGTAATAAAACAGAGAAAGGATATAATCCATCTGCACAGACCCAGTAGGTATTTTCCACCAACTAGCATGGGATCTGCTCACTGGTTTTGGACTGAGCAAATGACTAAAAGCTGCCAATGTTTAAACTGTTTCTTCTCTCTGACGAACATTCATACTAATTCCTTTGTCTGCTATAAATAAACACAGATGAGCATTAACCCCCTAACTCAAACTGCACCAAGAAACACAGTACCTATTCAAGTATTACTGGGTATCTTACGTTGTAACTTTTAGCTAAATGAGGGTGGCAATAAAACTGCCATGTTTATGGATGCTGCAAGAAGCTACGATTCTCCTGTGCTTGCTGCTCTTGAATATTTGAGAATATTAGCTCAATACATGAAGGTCAGCTTTAAAGTCGTTTCTCAACAGCAAGTCTAAAAAAAGAATACCACAGAAGCAACCTGACACCTATAAGAAAGCTTTTTCCACTACAGTAAGTTGCTTTGATGGAGTACAAAATCCATCTTTACATAAACCACTCATTTGCAAGGCAGAGTCTAGATACATCAGTTGATAGTCTTACCTTAAATCCAGACTAAATCAGACCTCTGAAACTCTTAACTTAATCCATGCCCTCTGTACTATGTCATCATGGCAATTTGTTTCTAGGGTTACAGTATTTATTTACTCAAAGTAAAGCCAATGTGAACAACTGCCCTGAATTTTAGTAGGAAAAATGCATCCCTAGTGTAATTGCATTATCTGAGTGGTCTTGCGTCAGGGATGAATTTAACCTATTAAATTTTGGCACAACACTATCAGTGAGGGTAGTATCTGCTCAAGCCATATTATCTTCATTTGCAGAATGACACTGAAATCACTATGCTTGTAATGAACCATTTATGTGCATCTTTCTTTAAATGCACAAGCAGCCAGAGAAATAAAGGGCTGAACTGTGGTGTAATTTGTTCAAATATTCCAAATTTAAAGGACTTCACACAGTAAATAAAGAGATAATCTTGGTCAGAGATATAATGAATTCTTTAGGGAGGAGGTGCAATCATGCACTGAATGTGAATCATGGGTTTTTTTGTAGCTAAGTAATTGATAATCAATCTGTACAGTTACAGTTGCATCGATCAATCTTGTATCTGCAATGGCCCATATCAAACAAGCCAGCATAAGTCATAAAAGATCATTGCCAAGTCCTATCTCTGTGACAGGCTGATCTATTAAGATGAGAAATTGCCCTGAGGTAAACAACAACTTTTTAGGCTAACCCAGACCAGGAATATTTCAGAAAAATGAAAGGGTTGTGCAGAGCTTATGTACATAAGCCCTTCTTCTGTAGCTCTGCTTGCTTAACTAGAAAGGCTACCAACAGTTAATATAAAGGGGTTTGTAAAAGCCAGAAGAGATGTGTGAGAAAAGAAAACCAAACCAAACCAAACCAAACCAAACCAAACCAGGCTGTTCCAAAATCCCTCTTTGGGGAAATAACAATTTCACAAAATCTGCACAGCCACAGACTCTAAAATGGATCCAGGAAAGAGTGCTTCAAAAACTTCTGTGCCAAGACGTAACACTTTTCATAGGTGAAAGGAGTTTTGCTTGGTAGAAGACCACAGCATTAGGTCCTGTCTACTCCAGCTACTTACAGATGACAGGTTAAAAGTGCTGAAATGCTGGTTTCTTTTCAGAGAATGCAGGTACCTAATCCACCTCAAGATAACTAAGCAAAACACTGATCTTCCACTGACATAAAGCCACTGAAATAAAGTGCACTTCACAGGTGTGAAAGTGGAATAATCCTCTAAATACATATCTGGTAAATAACCTTTCCTTCATTAGATGGAACTACTAAAGCAGTATGGAATTCAACATTCTATAATGAATAATGAATCATTTAGAGGTACAGCTTTAACACTTTGAATGAGCAAGTCTGGAACAGGACTCATACGAGCAAGGAAGATGAGAAAATAATTACTACTGTTGGTAGAGTAAGAACATAGCATTAATAACACTGTTGCATAAAGTATGTACTCTCACCCAGATAGGAAACTCCTTCTTCTGGTGTGATTGTTCCATATTTAACCATCATCTTCACAAAATCAATCAGGGTTTTCATGATAGTTATCAAGGTCTCTTTCTCTTTTGCCTCTGTCTCTGTGTGAGGGGATAAAGCAAAACTAGTCAAAGACTTCAGGCAACTCAGAAAAACTCAGTTCTGCAAACTCTGCATAAACTTCATGCATAAAAAATGACCTACTCACTAAAAAGAAAATGCTGTGCTGGATTAGCAAATAGAACTCCTATATATATCTCCTTTGAAACTGCTTCTGGAAAGTACAGCTGAATATACTTTACAACCTCAGGGTCTGGCTCTTCTTTATAGCTTTTTGTCTTAAAGATCTATGTTACGGAAGGCAAATGGTATTAATTCAGTTTTACAGATAAGAACACTAAACACACTGAGATGAAGAGACTTGACAGAGTTCAAATTGCTGGTCAAAGGGCAGATATAGCCAGACTTTACTACAGCCTCTGTCTTTTATTTGTCTGTGAACTACTTAGTAGGCCAGTCTGTATGAGAAAGACAGCTCAGAAATCCTTTCTCCTACAAGATCATTGAAAGAAATAAAAAGTCTCTCAAATGAGATTGTTACCATGCACAAGACCATGACTCAGGTACTGGGAAAACATAATATTAGATGGTTGGGAGCATTACGACTCCAGAATAGGATACAATGATTTTTTATTATAGAGTTATTCTTTCTTGCCCATACATACTGACTACCTTCATGATCACTGCTTCTTAGCTTTCTTCTTCCACTGTATTTATCAGCTGAACAATATAACTGCTATTTCTGCATGAAACTTCCCCATCACACAGTTACCTGATCTCTTTCCACACCCCAGGTTGTCACTGAAGGACCCAACAGAGCCAGGGGCACTGTCAGACAGGAACACTCAGAAACACACTCCCAGCCCATGCCGAAGGCCAGCCCCTTTGGAGAGATGCTGAACAGGTTTTTTATTGCTGCCTGCAATTTAACACACCTCTGTAGGATGCAACTGAATCCCCACTCCTCCAGCTTGGTACAAGCTGGCAGGTGGACAGCATAAAGCAGGAGACAAGGCAGAGATGTCAGCCAGCGGGACCCGTTTCTATTTGCTTGATAATCTGTTAAACCCAACATGCCTTTCTGCCTTGTGAGTAGAAAAAGGAGAACAACTATCAAGCAAAACCACCATGGGAAAATGAAAAGAACAAGAAAAAGAATATGAAGTTTGTAGATTGGACTTGAGCAAAATATGCCCTCGGGTTTTTCATTCTAGCTCTCCACTCATGTGTTCATAGGAACAGTTTGAAAGATTAAGGCTCCTGCAAGACAAGGAATATGCAGAATAAATTGTTGCTGACTATGCTGGAGAGAGCGGAAGACATCCTGGCTGCAGATAGTGAGAGTGGGCGTGTGGTAAAGCGTGCTGACAAAGGGGCTGTGGCGAGGTGCCACAATCTCGCCTGCAATAACTGAAAGACCATGATGTCTAGCACCGGAATAGGAAGAGACATGCAGAGCTTTCATTGCAATAAACAGCAGACCTGTGGTTTGTGAAAAGGCTGGGAGGCTCAGACTCATTTACTGGTACCATCACTGCGAGGATTCTACTGTGGCTTACTTGTACCTCTGTTTGCTTAGAAGACACGGGTGTTACTGGAAAGGTCTCTGGAGAAAACTATTTGCCAGTTTTTCATCATGCCTTTACGGGAATGAAAAAAATTCAGGACTCCTGAATCATACAGAACAAGATGGGAAGGTCTACCTAGGTCACACAGTCTGCAACTCTGAGTGCTGTTCCTCCCAATGTTTTGCCATACTGACTAATCAAATTAGCTTCTGCCATGTATCTTAGAGACCATTTTTAAAGCACATGGTCTCTTGCAGCTGGGGAAGCTGTGGAGAAGGGAAGGGATAGGAGTAGGAGAAAACAGCAATAATCTTAATATTCTGATTTTTGTCCTATATATTCCTGTGAACACGTGATGAGCTTACCTGAGTTAAGACTTTTTAATAGTGCGTAAAAGTTTGGAAAATATTGGAGGTCTTCAAAATTATCTTCAGAAGGCAGCTCATTTCTTCTTTCCAAGATATTAGATGATGACCATGTGTTATCCAGTGTATCATCAATTTCTCCGTTAATGAAACTGTCCTGATCAGCTTTGCTTGACGTCTCCACAAAAGACACAAAAAGTAGTATCTATAAGCCCATTGCTTTTGGTGATAAAGTTAACAGAGCAATAAATAGCATCATAATCTTATGCCAACATTTCCTGAATTACGAGGTGAAGGCTACACTATTTTCTCAAAGTTATTTCAATTTGACATCTGGCTTAAACCTCAAAGTAACTCACAATTCATTTTTCTATCTGATAGAACTTCTTTAAGAATACCTTTAGTTTCCAGATTGAACTAATTACTTCCTAAAGCAAAGCAGTGTTTTGGTCTATTTCTACCGTTCAGCAAGTGAGTCAAAATGATTAGCAAAGAAATTACCATTCTTTCCTGTTGTTTTTCTTTTGTATCACTGTCTCCTCTGCTTGGGTAATCAAAATCTTCAGATTCCTTCTCACGATCCTTTGCTTCATTTGCAATTAGCTGTTGTAAAACCTCTGCCACTTCATCTTCCAGGGTATAGGCTTGACTCTCTGTGATCTGTTAAAATATTTGTGCAGAGTAATTACAAAATATTGTGGTTTTCCTAGATTAAATATCAATATGAAACTTGTGTTGTAAATGGTTGCTTTAAATATGTTTGCTTCAAAGCTGAGCACTGCCAAATTAGGTGTAGTACCTTCAGATGTGTGTGTTCTATATAAACGTATACATACAGACATATGCATATGTCTTTATTTATATAAATGTCTACATATACACACACATAGAAATACACATCAAATATGTGTGTATACATAAAAACCAGCCACCCACACATACAGTCTCCAATAGGAAAACAAACCCCTATAGGGGTTAACACAGTGGAGTCCAGCTTGAAAGATGGAGCTGCAAGTGCAGTATACCTACGTGTGTATGTGCATATATAAATGTATATGTTCTGTAACATACCTACGTAGAATTGAATAACTACAACAGAATACAGTAATACAGAAAGGGAAAAAGCAAATAGCTTTCTACAGCATCATCAAAATGTTTCCTCTTTGCTTCCTAACAGCCATTACCTGAACAAGAACTGTACCATGGAGCTGTCCCACAGCTCCCTTTGTCATCAGTGACAATCAGTATGCAACAGCTAATAGCAAAATCTAGTGCAGACAAGATAAGGTTAGTATTTTAAAAATATAAGGACCCCCTATCGCAATGGCTAAAACCATTGAGACATCCAAAGGTCAGAGAGAAATCCAGTCTTGCTAAAGATCAGTAACAACGAGAAATGTATCCTCAATTAAGCAGCGTCATTGTATGTCCGCTGATGACAATAATGCATAGGTGGATAGGAATGGGCTCAGACCTGTCCCAATAAACATCCAAAAGAAACTGATAATACAAAAGAACTAATGAGCAGGAGAAGAGAAATTAAAGGGAAAATGAGGGCAGGCATGGGAGGAGTACAATCAGTGAATGTCTTCTCAACATCAAAAACATTCTGCAGCTTGGCCTATTTTGTTGCAAAGCCATCGCAGAACAACAACATTATTGCAGAACTAAACCAGTGTGCCCGACTGAGTCAAGAAGCTTGCCTAGAGCCTGAATCCCACTCATTTTTACTCAGGTCAGCATTATTAGCTGGACACAGCTAATAACATCCAAATTGTTTTTTGAAAGAGCATTAAACCACCCCACAAAACAGCTAAATGAGGTTTTAACAAGATACTTACTAGACCCAGATTTAGAAGTTTTGAAACGATCTTGTCAAACACTCCTCTATCATTTTCCTCATAAATTCTTGCAGCAATTTTTTGAACAATGTCTTCAGCAGTCAAAGGAGTGCCATCTAATTGATGGAGGCCATCTGGATCATCTAAAAGGATTACAGTTTAACTGTGTGTTGACTGTCCTAACTCTGTTGGATTAGACATCTTGTAAAAAATATCTGCCCACATCTTTTTCTCTTCAGAACAAAGCTGCATTTTCTAGACACATTAGGAATATACTTTGATACACACTTTGGAATCCATTACATCAGTCCCAGTGAAAAGTTCTTTGTGTCCATTTTCCACATCTGAAAAATTTCTTTCTGACTGGCACTTTTGAAAGAGCAGAGATTAATATCAGGAGCATACTCCCCTGTTTATAGAAAAAAATGTAAGAATGAGAGAACACTGCTCACATATCTGCTTATATGCGTCTTCCTGGAATCTACTTTCATTGTATGGCCACTTAGATCAAAACAGATCATGACAAACAGCATACTATCCTCTTGTCCGGATTTCAGCAGATGAAGTTTTATTTATGTAATTGCTACTTATGGCAAACAATATCATCATGACCAATGGGAAAGCAAATATGATGAGTAAGCTTTGGTCTGTGATCAGCACACTTTGATATAATTAAAAATATCCTGAGCTAAATGCTGCTCACAACCCTCAGAGGACTCACTTAAATTACAAGTCAATTAATGACTCCAGTAGTAAAGGCAAGTATTCTTTGGCCTTCAGTAACTTCTATTAGCTTTGTGATGGGGAGGATTATCTGTCAT
Organism: Falco cherrug; assembly: GCF_023634085.1. Taxonomy (NCBI): domain Eukaryota; kingdom Metazoa; phylum Chordata; class Aves; order Falconiformes; family Falconidae; genus Falco; species Falco cherrug. The sequence continues at coordinate 16,515,373 of NC_073703.1, read as the reverse complement.
TGCATGTAACACTTGGAACAAATATATGTGATTTAGCTCTATATAAAAGTGCTTTTTCCTTTCAAACCAGAATAAATATATTTTCATTTGAAAACATGTCCCATTTTCCTTCCATCAAATCTAAATTGCTAAAAAACATAATGCAAATCACACAGTTGGATTTTCTTCCACAGAAGACGACTGTGAAAATCAACAGCAATTCTTTTGTACTGTGTTTCAAAACCTAGCTGTAATATGACAAGCTTCCACAATTGGAATTAATTGAAACTGCACTCCAGTAACAAAAAGAGCTCGTGTTTAGTGGTACAACATTCATGATTGCAATCAGTTTGCAAGAGAAGTCTAACCTAAAAGTCACTGAAAGATGATTATAGAATACCTTGGAATTTATAATCCAGCCCACTTTTAGTGGAGTCATAGTCATCCACAAGTCTGCGGTTCTTGGTGGAGTCTGCATCATCAATGGCCAGTTGCTGTTCATACAAAGAGCTTCTAATTGACTCCCTCTCTTTTTCATTCCTCTCTCTTTCTGCTATTGATTTTAGCAGGTTCAGATCATCAACAAAGGAATAATTCCTGAACTCTGGCTTATTTTCTGGAAAATATATCAATGCACACATGACATAAAATCTTAAACCTCTTTGAATACCGTTATGAATATTGCTATAAAACCACAAAAGGTGTTTTACCTGTGGGAACTATTTTCCTATTCTTGTCTGCCTCAGCTTCAGCAATCTGATACAAAAAAATAACACAAACAAACAAAACAACAAACAGGCAGAAGGAATTAATACACTAAAACGCGTGAGCTCTTAATTTATCAGTATCAGCAGAAGCCTTAATGCCTGATCTCCACTCTTAGTAAGAAGTTTTCCTTAATAAGTAGAACATGATTAAGCGCTTGGCACTTTTTGTCAGTACCACCACATTCTCTGATCAGAATTGGACATTACGAGGAGCTGCGATAGACTTTTCATTTTAAGAGAAATGCCAGTTACATTTTCCTTCTTCAGTCCAAGCTCCCAATATATTCCTGTAGGATGTCAATACAGAGGGCTGACACACCTGTGAACTGCTGGAGCTAACAACCTGCTTTTGGAATGCTGGACAGTAAAACCCTACATACCAATTCTTAAAAATTATTTGAACTCTATTTTGTACCCAACCCCGTCATCAATATTTACTTTACTGACAAATCCACTTTTAACTCATTTCTTAAGCCATTAGGATATTCACGTATCTGGTACCTGAAGGCTCAAAATATTATGGGAATACTAAAACTAGAAAACATTGTAAATATTTTTTATTTCACTTACCTGTTCCTCCAAAGGTCTTTCTACACTTAATTGTCTGTTGTGTATAGCTTTATCTAGAATAAACAAACACACACATATATACTCAGCTATAGGATGCATGTGACAAAAGGTCAGCACATTTTTTCTTAATTTGCAGTTTTCTCCCATAAAACATGGTATCTTAAATATGATGCCAACCACTAGTTCTTGTAAAAAAACTCAGTGTTCCAAGAAGAATGAGATAACAGTAACAAAGTCAAACATTTAAACAAAGTGTGTTTGTTTGGGGCAGAGGGAGAGGTTCTTCACAAGATGTAATAGAAATAAAGATACAGCTAGACTCAGCACCCCTTTCTGATGTGAAAAGTCATAAACAAATTGGGGGGAAAATGCTGTAAGAGTGTGACTAAAATAGCAATAATCGGATTGGCACAACGAAGAGATTAAAAATCTCTTACATCCAGAATACCAGGGGAGACAGGGAGCGGGAGAGACAGGTTTGTGCAGAAACTGCTGTAGAACGGGTGATAACATTGCTCGGAAAAGCCTGCAAAAATCCAGCTTTTCCCTCTACCAGCACCTACATCCTCAGTTAGTATTAGACTGCAACTTCAGCGATCCAGCGTCTTGCACCAGGAATATTGTTTCTTTAGGATCTAATTGCTTTTAGCCAAGTGGAAGGAAAGTTTTTACTTCCCTCCCTCCGTACCCTGCCAAACTTTCCCCACCTCGGAGAAAACAGACAGCGCGTTAAGGAAGGCGCTTACCTTTGCCCCCCGGTTTCGGGAAGCCGTGCACCCGGCTTGCCAGCAGCGACAGCACCTGCACCACGACCGCCAGCTTGAGGAACATCGCGCCGCTGCCCAGCGCCCTCGGCGGGCGAGCCCGGTGCAGGGACGGGGCCGCTGCCTCGGGGTCGCCGCCCGCGCTGCCCTGCGCGGCCCCGGCCCGGCGGGCGCTCAGCGGCGCGGAGCCGCCGCCCGGCGGGCGCTGTCCAGCGGCGCGGTGCTGAAGCCGCCGCGCAGAGCCGGCCGCGGCGCTGAGAAAGCCTCGGCCCCGCGGCCCCGCGCCCGCAGAAATGGTCGAGCCCGTCCCCGCGGCGCCGGGCGGGGGGAGGAGACGGGGGAGGGCCCCGGCCGGCGGAGCATGCGCGCCTCGCTGCGCTCCCGCGGGCCCGGCAGCCGCACCTCCTTGCTTCCCGCTCCCGGGGGAATGGGACCCGCCGCGCCGGGGGGGGGGGGGCCGAGGGGGGGCTTCAGGCGTGGGGGTGGCCCGGCCGCCTCGCAGGGCGCCGCCCGGGCGGCGGAGCGGCAAGGCGAGCTCGGGAGAGCCCCGAGCATGCGGGGAAGCGGTGCCTGGGGGGCAGCTCGGCACGGCGGGGCCGCGCACGCTTTGCCAGCCACGGGAGTGCAGCTGGGCCCCGCGGAGGGCGGTGAATCACCGCCGCCTGCCCGAGCCCTTTCCGCGGGGCTGAGTCACGCAGCGACGCCACCGCCATCGGTGACTCCTCTGCTGCAAAGAGGGGACATCAAAACTTCCATCACAGCACACCCTGCGCTTTAAAATTTACAATTGCCACAAAGCAGTAGCACAAGCACGTAAGCTCATGCTGAACGTTTTCATAAATTAAAGTTTAGCCCTTGCAGACCTGTGCCTGCATCAGCAAATCCCTAGGGGTCGGAGGAAGACATTTCCGCCGTTTTATGGCAGAACAAAGGATCGCAGCCGTAGGTCTTTCCAGAACTATAGGATCTGCTCCCAAAATGGGAGATAAATCACAGTGCTGCTTCTTCAAAGAAGACCTCGTCGTTTTGTAGTCATAAATGCACACATGCAGGGCTCAGCTGAAAACACTTGAATGTTAGAAATCTCGATACTTGCTAACTGCTAAAAATTAAAAAAGCTAAAAGCTGTTTGAAGAAATGAAAAGGATCAGTGCTTTTACAATGGAAAATCAGGAACACAGTGGAACTGTTCAATCCCTTGTCAATGTATAATATTATTGCAGTATAAGCTGGAAAGAACACAAAAGAGTGAGAGAATGATAATTGGACCACAAGCACAAAAAAAATTGTAATTTCTTCACACACACACACCCGCCATCAGCAACCACTGAATTTAATCCTCAAGCCTTTGCATACAATTAAGTTGAAATAGTGATAAAATCTGATGCTCTGGTTTACATCAGACTCACTTCTATAAATTAATCTGTCTGTGATCCACACTTCAAGAGCAATGACAATAACTTTCAGAAATACACTGATAACTCCAGAAGCCTTGCCTATAGTCAGGTTCCTATTCTTAGAGCTGTACCAGAGCTAGGAATTAGATATTTTGGATAAAAACCTTTCAAGCACAGTTGTATGTAAGAACAAAATAGCCTTATTTACACATTGCCTGGTAATCTACAAGGGAAACTACTATACTGAACAGAATCCTCCCTCACTTTAGCAGCACAGAAGACAAGCAGCTTCCATGAGAAAATGTAAAGTAACCTCTGCCCCGCCATCTTTAGCTTATATATATATATATATATATATATATATATATATGTACATACACACACCCCCCCCAACAGGAATCTCAAAACTACTTAATACTACTGATACAGAAGAAAAAAAATCATTTGTTACTTCAACGTGGCTTGATATTCTACCCCAGTTTTGTATTAATTCCACAGTTCATTGCCTAGCTCATGTTCTCAGTGTTCCAAAAATGTGTACTTTCTCTGTGTTTACCCTTCCTGATATTTACTTCTATACCACTTGAACACTTCCTGCAATGCATTATAAACATGCATCCATTTATAGGACTCTACACATTTAGTCATTCAGACAAAAGTCACCATACAATGCAAAAGCAGTAAATGTATTTTAAATATGCTGAAATTAAGATAGCTGTAAAGCAGTGAAATCAGAAAAGGAACTCTCATTGGTGACAACAGTGCAAAGACGTTGCCGTTTAAAATACACCTATTTACATGATACATCTACATATGGCTTGTTGTGTATAATGCTATAAAATGCTCTTTCTGCGTTCAAATGTGTTTATTTTACACGATGTGCTTCTGTTTATGGGATAAATGTTTCTATGTATGGGAAATCTTTTCTATACTATTTCCCAATTCCATATGGTTTGTTATTTCCCTAAATTGCCTCCTGCTTTGCCATGCCTCTCTAACAAGAATTCATGCAGAAGGACTCTGTAGAGGCTGGGACTAATGGTGGGGAGAGAAAAGATTTCAAAACCTGCCATCATCAAGAGGGTATGACTGCAACAGCCACTCTCATTCTTGAAATTTCAAGCAAAAAGTCATGCCAGGAAAGCCAAGACTAACACTTCAGACACAAGCCATTTCCCTGTTCAATTACGACTCCACATAGAGGCAACGCACTCACAGATGCTGCAACGGGCAAGCACAGAGCATAGCTGCAATGCCATGCTCTGGTTTTGCACGCTTGGCCCAGTACTCCTTGCTAGTGCACTGGTAAGCTTGAATACATAATCTCTGTTAATTATGACAAAATATGTTTAATCATCATGAAAAAATGACTGGATAAAGTACTGCCTTTGTTTCTCACTACATCTCTGTTTTCATTTGGCATCATTTACATCATCTACTACTATACACTCCTCTTCCAAGTGCAGAGACAATACGGTGAAGAGCATAAGCTCTTCTATTTTGGATTCTATTTTGGCTTATACACAACCAAACCATTTTATATTCTAGCACTATTTATTTCCAGTGATGATTCATGAGCCAGAAAGAATACCACTTGCCTATCAGATGCCAAGGAGAACTTACAGGAATGGCAATTAGAAGTTGTTTGGGTTTTTTTTATTGTAGTGAGTGCAGTTGATATGGAGCCTAGAGAAATAACTGAAATGGGGCCTTTCAGTGCTATTTTTGCAGTTGTTTTATAACTACACTTCAAGGTTTTTCATCTAGCTGATGAAAACAGAAGGCAGATGAAAGCAGAAAAAAACCCCAAACAACCCAACAACCCACCTTGCCAAGTTTATGCCTAGATGGTAAATATTCCTTATTTTAGTGGATTTGCTTTTTCTACTTTATCTCATATTATACTAAATGATATACTAAATATTCTAGTGCTTAAAAGGAAAAAAAATATTGGAACAGTTACTGGTGATCTTTATGCAAGGCATCAGATGCATCTATAATCATCTGACAATAAGTCACATACTTTGCACATAAGTGTGCACTATGAATAGCCCTCTCTATTTCAATGCAATCATCAACAGTATGAAAAATTAATCATGCACAAGCCTGAGGGATTGTACTCTAGAAGTCATTTCACATATAGCATTTACTTGTACACCACCTAAGGCAAAGAGAAGGACTTAAGACCCTAGAATTAATAAAAATAAAAGAAAAAAGTCAAAGGTATTGATATTTCAGCATTCATTCACATTCCATCAGTTTTAACAGCAGCTTTTCCTATGCTTATTGAATTCACATTTTTGGTCAGCAAAGCCTAAAAATCTTTTCTATCTTCTACAACATAGTATTGTGTCTTCACATGAGCAATTCTTAGCTGAGATATACTTAACCAATTCATTTTGTAAAATGAACTTTAAAAAATAACAATCCAAATCTTTAAATGTAGCTTCAAGGAAATGCCAACTTTTAACACTTTTAAAACTGCTAACCTCAGTTTGTTCCTCTTTGGCTTTTTTTTCTGGTGTCAATTTATAGCTTCAGACTTCAGCATGATTTTCTGACCAGAGGTATGTTGGAGATGGGAGGATACTTTTTCCTTGGCAAAGCTCAGAAGAGTTTACTTCAGTTTCTTCCCCACCTTTTCTAGAAATAAAACCCAACCACCTTTAACTAAAATATAAACCAGAAAATGTCATATAGTTTGTTTCAAAAAAATATGTAACTGGAAGGCATACGAGGGTTTCTAAAATGGAATTAAGCATCCAAAACTACACAGATACAGTATTATTTTAGTCTGCTGTCTTTGGCAAGACGATTGACTCACATATTTAAGTGGCACTATGCTTTTTCCTTGTTCACAGGAAAAACAGTGAGAGAAAACTCTTAAAAAATACAGTGAAGACTATCTGAATATATCTTGTTGCAATTGGCTGAAGGTGTCATGACACAAATTGGAAAGGCATATCCTAACAGATCAGGTAAACCTGATCTGGTTAGATGCACTTTTTTCCTTTTAGTGTGAAATACCTTATGGAAATTATCTGGCACCCTTCTTTCACGTGTTCATTTCATTGCTTTGCCAGTGAACACCCAGTTCCATCCCAGGTGCACAGTCGTGCGGCAGCCAGGTAGGGACCAGGTGGTGTGCCACGGGGGTTCAGAGCACAGCTGGGATATGGCCTGCCCCTGACAGAGGAGCTTTTTCTGTCAGTTGAAGTCACTTCTCTGGGTACTAAACGAGCACAAGTAACAAGGCTCCTGTTCGTTTAGCATCTGCAACTACTCCCAGACAGGAAACTAACCTTAACCTGAAAGGCACAGTGTTACAAAATGGCAAAAATGGTTACCTAGAGAGTCAGAAAAAATAGTACTCTTTAACCTTATACATTCACACCTTACTTTTCATGGGTAAGAAACCTTTTGTTTCCTTTGCAAGAGCAGTGCATGCAGAGGTAGATCCCAGGAGCTACATGGTGAAAACCTTCCCAAGATGCTAAACCCCTGTGGGAATCACCTCAGGAACAGCTCCTCAGGGAGCCTCTCGGCCAAGAGCAACCTCTCCGTGTTCCCACCTACGCTTTAAGCATATTTCTCACAAGCATCTACCTGCTGTCTTTCCAAAGCCACCTACAAATACCTTGCTCCACTTTTCAGGCATGCCCCATTGCTGCAGAAAGTGGTACAAGTGGCTGAAATGGTTGGGAATGGTCCCATGCTTCCCTGGCCACTGGTGCCAGGCATCTTCTGGGTGGAAGGACGACACATTCCTCAAACCTCAGCTTGCATTTGCTGTGGTTCAAAGGGCATCTCCTATTTTAGCCGGTTCGTTCGGCTGATTCGCTCAGTAGTTTTATTCCTGGCTCCCTTGTCTTTGCCTGGACCCACTGAGGACACCGGGTGGCAATGGGAGAGCTCTCTGCTCACCGGGGCCGGTGCGATGGTGATATAAAAAGACCAGCGGTGGGCGGGAGGGCGGCAAGGCCGCCCCTGCCCCTGCCTCAGCCCCCAGCCCCAGGGGCCGCCCGCTCCCGCCCCGGTGCGGCCCGCGCCCGGCCCAGAGCCCCGGGGGCAGGTAGTACCGCCCCCGCCGGGCCGCCCTGCTCGGCACGCCGTGCTTCAGCTCCACCTCCCGGCTCGGCTCGCCGGCGGGGCCCTCTGCCCGCCTGGGAGGAGCGCTGCGGCGGGCAGGCGGAGCCGGGGACCGAGGGAGCTCCGGTGGCACAGCCGCGGCCCCCGCCGAGCTCCCCGCTCGCCCGCCCTCAGGGTGCGGCGCCGCCCGCCCGCGGCCCCGGCCCGCCCCGCAGCGCCCCCTGCCGCCGGGCGGTCGCGTTACGCTACGGGGGCGGTCCCGGAAGTGCGCGGCGGGGCCGGCGGGGCCGTGGCCCGGCAGGGCCCAACCCTTCCGGGCGGCGGCGGGCCGCGGCGGAGGCCGCCATGAGCGACGTGGTGGAGCGGACGCTGAGCGTGCTGCCCGGGCTGCTGGGGCAGCACGACCCGGGCGCCGGGCCGGCGGGAGCCGGCGGCCATGGCAGGGTTTCGTCCACCTCCCGCCTCGGGAGTCTCATCCGGAGCATCACGGCGCTCACCTCCAAGCATGTACGGGCGGGGGCCGGGGCGGGGGCCGGCCCTTCCTCCTCTCCCTTCCCGCCTCCCTGAGGTGGCGGCGCGGCCCGCTGAGTTGCGGGGGGCGGGCTGGGCGCTGTGGCCCCGTGCGCGGCGGCGGGGCGCCGGCGTCTCCCCTGAGGAGCCCGAGGAGGCACCTGACGGTGCTGCGTGTCGGCGGGCGGCGGTGCTGCGCGGTGCTGCGCGGGGACGCGGACGGGGGCAGGCGCGGCCCTGCCTGCATGGGGCTGGCAGCCTCTGTCAGCACCGTGCGGCATGTACCGGCGGGCGTTGAGAAGTCTCTGGAACGCTGGTAAATTGAGGTGTCTTCTTTGACTTTTGCTTCATCTTTCGCCGCCAGAATTTAAGTGAGGTTGAAATAAGAAGTTTTAATTTTTTCTAGGAAGAAGAAAAATTAATCCAGCAGGAGCTAACCAGTTTGAAGGCAACGGTGTCAGCCCCCACCACAACGCTGGTAAGTTTTGCTAGTGGTTGCAGGCTGTGGGAACAGCAGGCCGAAGGGGAGGAAAAGCGGTGTTCTCCTGCTTTTTGCCAGGTGGAGCATACAGGTTATCTGTGTTACAGATACTTAATTGGTATTAAAAGGTTTTGAGGATCCTGTGGTTTTGCAGCACAGATGAAATAGTAAGGATACTGTGGTTCTGTCTGATGGGAATAAACTGTGGCCATGTGGCACCCAGAGTCTGTCATTCGGTAGTTTCTGAAATAACACAGGCAAAAAAGCTAGCTCTTCCATCAAATAATCTTTGCAGGCTAATGCTGTTCTTATAATGAATTTGTCCTGTATAAGAAGCTGTTGCAAGTGTCCGAGTTGCAGGGGTTGACATAGTCTGGTTCGATGTACTTAATGCATATCTTGGTCCCTTGAGTGAGAATTTTTGAAGGGAAGAATAAAATTTTACCTCATACATAGTGAAAACATGTCCTGGGTCAGCGTAGTGACTGGTGAAAAATAATTTGCATTAGCAGTGGGATCATCTAATACTTAAGGTAATTCATGTTTTTTATGTTAGTCATAATTGATCTACAGTTGATCACATGCATCGGAATCAAAACAAGATAACATCTTTAAGGGTAGAATATGGGGGGTTCTGTTCTTACAGTCGGAAAACTGATTTACAGAAGAGGTTCATAGCAAAGGAAAAATTACAAGTACCCTGATTTTAGAAGACTTGTGTGAATACACTTATGTTTAGATCAGATAAAGTCCTCTGCTTCATTAGAGCAGTGAAAAGAGCATAAAGTATGGCTGACTTAAAATTAATAATTTTTTTTTGGTATTTCAGAGACTGATGAAAGAATGTATGGTTAGACTCATCTATTGTGAAATGCTGGGGTATGAGTCTTCCTTTGGATATATCCATGCAATCAAGCTTGCGCAGCAAGGAAATCTTTTGGAGAAAAGAGTTGGTATGTTGCATGGTGCTATAGCCTTTATAATATTCTCAGACTTCTAAAAAAGTTTCTTAAGATTTATAATTCATGTAAAAATACAACTTACTTGAAATGTTCCTCTGCTTTCTCTAGTTTGTGAGCTGCTCTGTATCTGCTTCTAGAACAGAAGGCAGGGTAAATTAATGAATTTTAAACTGTCAGCTGTTCCTTAATTTTTTTGAATTGTGGCACCAAGAAACAAGCAATTCATGAGAAAACTTGTTAAAAAACACATCAAGCTGAAAATTAGTTTCAGTCAGGATCTGGTTTCTTTTGCAAGTAGTGTAGTACAAGATTAGACAAAGAAGTTAATGTCAGGCATTTGTCAGAAATATTTTTCTGTTGCTTGTGGGATTTTTTTTTTAGTTTAGAAACAGTTATAGGAAATGAGGCAAACAGGGAGCTCTTAAGAGCATAGATGCAGAAGTTCTTGAGGAAATTTGAAAGGCTAGTTCAGATTTCTTCGAAATTTCATGCCATTGTGATTTCCCTGTCTGCCAGTGTGGCTATTAACTTGATTCCAGTAGATTTGGTTTGAAATAGGTGTCAGCGTGTCTTGTCTGGAGAATTTTTTTGCAGTTGCTGATTCAGCTGCCTAGTGAAGACATTTCTTCTTGTTTTCAGAGGAAATGGTTTAACTCCAAGCAATACTATGTCTGCATACACAGAAGGAAGGCAGTGTCTTGTGGGATAGCTTGTTTGATATCCTGTGTTTAAATTTCATCTGGATCATCCACTCAAGTATTGGAGTTTCTGAGAGAATGTGTTACAAGTGATGATTTAAAGTTACTTTATGCCTGAGTAATGAAAACCAGTTTGCAGATGCTCTGGTAGGGATTAAAAAAACCTCTATCTTCACCAAACCTGAGAGGGCGGGTGGTAAGCTGTTTTGAAGACAACTTTATGACCTCTGTAAGTGTCAAGACCCAATGTGTTTTATTAACTGGTTTGAGACCTTTCTATACTAGGATTCTTTTTGAGAAGGCTTTGGTGAGGCAGCATATATTTATTATTTTTATTTTTAAATGTAGGTGGCTTAGAGTTCTCTGGACACAAGCACCTGCTTTGATCTGGTAAAAGGATGTTATCAAGAGTATGTGTGTGTGGTTTTCTTTTTGTTGTTGTTCTGCAGGTATATGTGATACATGAAGATGACCTTGTCTGTTCTCGGTGCAGTATGCCAAAGTTTGTATTAAGGAATTTGTTGTCAGTTGATCCAGTCGAGATGGGTTACCCTTTTACCCAGCGTGAGCCTCAATGAATGAGAGCAAACTGCATGTTTGCAGGTGTGCTAAGCTGATCAAGTCTATAGTTTCGCAAGCAGCTAAGTCAGTCTAATAGCCCAGACAATAAATACTGTTACTTGTATTTAAGTTGTTCATTTTGATCCCTAAGCCCTGAATGAACCAATCTTTTTGAAGATCCATCTCTGTAATACAGAGATTGTCATGAGTTGTGGCACACCCTCCCCACCGCCCTAATTTAAGTTCCTTGTTTTAAAAGGAAGAGGAGTCTTGAAGAAAAGGTTTCTGGCAGGTTTCTTTTCTGGGGTTCTGGAATTGTTCCCCTCTTGTTAAGATATAATGAGGGGGTTTTGGGCATAGGATGGTGATTTTTACTCTTCCAAGCTGAATATAGAATCTATTTGAAATGAAACTTTATTTTGTGGAAAAGAGAAGCATATATAAGGAAGTGCATTTGCGTTACATAGTCAAAGTAACATACTTTTCTTTTTGCAGAAAAGATTGTAGTTTTCCAGGAAGTGATTTTTCATGGTGCTTTTGGCAGCTCTTTAGCTGTAACAGTATTGTGATGTCTGTTATTTCTCACAGCTTACGAATTCTTAGCTCTTACTTGTTGAGCTTTACTGCAACTTAAATATAACTGTTTTGCCTGATAATAAAATAAAGTCTTGATATTTAAAACATGAACAACTGTCATCCAACAGTGGGTTTTGGTAATTGTTTGAGTTAACTCTTCTTGTATTACAGACGGTCTGAAGTTTTCTATCTTGAAGTTGCTTATTGCTTGAAAGTAGTAATGGAGGCTGCTTTCTTTTATAGGTTACTTGGCAGTTTCTTTATTTCTACATGAAAATCATGAACTGCTACTTCTACTTGTGAACACAGTTGTGAAGGTACAGTGGTTTTGGAGGTCTGGAGGTAAAAAAGAGAAGTAAAATCTTAAAGGTGCAGGAGCATGCTGTCCCCATGTGCCAAAAGTCGAGCTGGTGGGGAAGCAGACCAGCCTGGATGAACAGAGAGCTTTGGCTGGAACTTGGGAGGGGGGTGGGGGAGGGGAGTTTATAACCTTTGGAAGAAGGGGCAGGCAGCTCAGGAGGACTACAAGGATGTTGTGAGGTTATGCAGGGATAAAATCCGAAGGGCCAAAGCCCAGCTAGAACTTAATCTGGATAGTGTTGTAAAACCAATAAAAAATGTTTGTATAAATATATTAGCAACAAAAGGAGGGGTAAGGAGAATCTCCATCTTTTATCGGATGCAGGGGGAAACATCGTGGCAAAGGCTGAGGTACTTAATGCCTTCTTTGCCTCAGTCTTTAATAGTAAGACCAGTTGTTCTCCAGGTACCAGGCCCCCGAGTTGAAAGATGGATGGGGAGCAGAATGAAGCCCCCATAATCCAAGGGGAAATGGTCACAGGCCTGCTGTACCGCTTAGACACAGAGTCCATGGGGCCAGATGGGATCCACTCAAGGGTACTGAGGGAGCTGGTGGAAATCACCGAGCCACTTTCCATCATTTATCAGCAGTCCTGGCTAATTGGGAAGGTCCCAGCTGACTGGAAGTTAGCAAAATGCCTGTCTGCGAGGGCCAGAAAGAAGGTCTGGGGAACTGCAGGCCTGTCAGTCTGACCTCGGTGCCAGGGAAGGTGATGGAGCAGGTCATCATGAGTGCCATCACATGGCATGTACAGGAGAACCAGGTGATCAGGCCCAGCCAACATGGGGTTATGAAAGACAGGTCCTGCTTGACGAACCTGATCTCCTTCTGTGAGAAGGTGACCTGCTTGGTGGATGAGGGAAGGGCTGTGGATGGTGTCTACCTAGACTTCGTAAAGCCTTTGACACAGTTTCCCACAGCATTCAACTGGAGAAACTGGCTGCTCATGGCTTGCATGGGCATACTCTTTGCTGGGTAAAAAGCTGGTTGGACGGCCAAGCCCAAATAGTGGTGAATGGAGTTCCATCCCGCAGGTGGCCAGTCACAAGTGGTGCTCCCCAGGGCTCAGTGTTGGGGCCAGTTCTGTTTTATATCTGTATTGATGATCTGGATGCAGGGATGGAGTGCACTCTCAGTGAGTTTGCAGGCACCAAGTTGGGGAGGAGTGTTGATCTGCTGGAGGGCAGCAAGCTCTGCAGAGGGACCTGGACAGGCTGGACAGATGGGCCAAGGCCAATTGTGTGAGGTTCAACAAGGCTCGGTGCCGGGTCTTACCCATGGGTCACAACAGCCCCATGCAATGCTACAAGCATGAGGAAGAGCCGCTGGAAGGCTGCCTGGGGGAAAAGGTCAACAGCTAGCAGTGTGCCCAGGTGGCCAAGAAGGCCAACAGCATCCTGGCTTGTATCAGATGTAGTGTGGCCAGCAGGACAAGGGAAGTGATTGTCCTCTTGTGCTTGGCACTGGTGAGGCTGCATCCCGAATCCTGTGTTCAGTGTTGGGCCCCTCACTGCAAGAGGGACATTGAGGCGCTGGAGCGTGTCCAAAGAAGGACGGTGAAGCTGGGGAAGGAGCTGGAGCACAAGTCTTATGAGGAGCAGCTGAGGGAACTGAGGGTGTTTAGTCTGGAGAAAAGGAGGCTTGGGGGGGGACACATGACCTTATCGCTCCCTACAACTACTTGAAAGGGGGTTGTAGGCAGGTGGGGGTAACAAGTGACAGGACAAGAGGAAGTGGCCTCAAGGTGCACCAGGGGAGGTTTAGATTGGATGTTAGGAAAAATTCACTGGAAGGGTTGTCAGGCACTGGCACAGGCTGCCCAGGGAGGTGGTGGAGTTACCATCCCTGAAGGTGTTTAAAAAATGTGTATATGTGGGGCTTAGGGACATGGGTTAGTGGTGGGCTTGGCAGTGCTACGTTAACGGTTGGACTCAATAATTTTAAATGTCTTTTCCGAAACAATTCTAAGATTCTATAAACTAAACTTGGACCAATTCTTCCCATTTTGTATCACAGAACATCTAAGCTATGTACTTAGAACTTCTATCTTGCTTTCTTAAAGCTGCTGTTTCTTGGGTTAATGATGAAAATTTGAAATGGCTTTCCCTGGCTTTTTAATTTAATCTTGGCATCCCTGCTGTTGAAGCCGTATTTTAAAGTTTTTTTTCAAAGGAGATGCACCATAATTTCTTTTATAAAATGTACAAATTGTGTACATTCTCAACTCCAGGAGGAGCCATACATGCATATTTCTATGTAAACTTTTGCTTTTAGCTGACATCAAGTATCTGTTGGCTTCTTTGAGTCCTTTTGATAGTTTTGATAGAAAATGGAAATATGCTTTGGAGTGACACTGAAAATCTATTACCTAATAATATTTCGTAGGTCTCATCTTCTGTATTACTGCCTCTTACATGGAGCAATTGTGACTTGTGATAAGAGTGTAATGATTACTTTTGTGTTACAGTATCACATAAATTATAGACTGAAAGTGATACTCCTTACATTGTTGTGATTGAAAACTGTTTTATAATCTTTAAAAATCTGACTTGAAACTAGTAGGAATACAGAAAGAACTGAAAAATGAAGAGTCCACAAAGAACTAAACGAAGATGAGGATTAAAACCTATCTGGGACAAATGGCCAGAGAAAATAATGTCACCTGGAAATCTTTAACATGTTTAATTTGTTTTGAAAAATAATGCTGCTCTTGTATTTCATCCATCCTTTTTTGGTTCAAGATTACAGTGAGCTAGATCTACTATTTTTCAGTTGTATTTGGGGCAGACTGAATTTTTGTTCTTTCTTTTGTAGGATGTTATGTGTAATTTGCATTCACTTCTTAGGTAGTAAGTAGTGTCTTATTTTGGTGCACAAATATGTGATTGGCAGTACTATTGAGCTTGCTCTTTTGTGTGTGTGGGGGGTTTTTGTGTTGTTTTTTAATACTTTGGGCTAGATCAAAGGCACTGGAGAGAATACTGTTGAATTCTGTGAGAACTGACTCATTCCACTGATCTAGTTGGAGACTCGGCATAGTTTTGAATCATCAAACTATTTCAGTAAACAAACATTGGTTGTAGCTCTATGGTTTAATCACACATATGTTTAAAATACAAATGTAGCTCTAACACAAGTGTGAGGAGCTGCTTGCTCCTTCTTCCTGTATAAGAGAAGAACTCAATTAGCTCGGTGAGAGCTGACACTTCCCAAATTTGAGCAGACAACAGGATGGCTGGCAGCGGGATGCTTGCTGTAGGTGGGTTAGATACAGCCTGCTTGTGAAAGATTTGGGGTATGTCTCTGCAGAATTTGAAAGTCTAAATAAAAAATTACTGTCTTATTTCAATGATTGTAACAGGACTTACAGAGCACTAATCTAGTAGAGGTGTGCATGGCATTAACTGTTGTCAGCCAGATCTTTCCACGGGAGATGATTCCAGCTGTTCTTCCCCTAATAGAAGACAAGCTCCAGCATTCTAAGTACGTATGCATTTACAGAATTTTAAGTGGCCTTGTACAGTTGAATGACTAAATTTTGTAGGTAATTATAGTAAACTGGTGTATTTTCTCTGAGTAGGTCTTTCTAATCATTACCTTCAGAAATTGTTACTCTTCTAGTTTTTCTCTTGAATTCTTGTCTCGTTTATTTGCAGTCTTGACTGAGTACTGGATAGGTATTAATTTTTTTTCCTAACCAGTTTTGATAGGTAAATGTAGTTGAATTTACCTGCTGGAGTCCTTTTGACAAATATGTGGATGAAGAAGTGTTTTGTAGAGTAAGTGGAGAAACAGAATTAGGATCCTTGAAGGTCTTCACTGATACTTTTTTTTAATAAAGCTCTTTATAGAAACTTCGTTGATAAAAGTTTGTTTGCAGATAGACCCTTGAATTGTTAGATTCTTAATTTATAACATCCCCTACACAGAGGATACTATTGTAAGTGTTGTGTTGATTAAAACGGAAACTGTAGAATCAACTGACTTAGTAACTTCTAGACAGGTATTTTTTTGGAGCTGCACATGTGACCACTGCAGATTAGCAGTGGCCAATTTCATTGTTTATTTGGTGTCTATTCTTTTGAATTGTTAATCTGACATTAAGCTTTACTATGCTTTTGTGTTTGCTTTGTTAATTCCTCATGTAGGTGATATTTGCAAAGTAATTTGTTATCAGATCTTTAAAACATGGATTCTCATCTCTCTCAAATCATGACGTCCTGATGGCTTGTCACATAATTTTACGTTGCTGTAGGAATAACACATGCAAGTTGTTATTGTTAAGTACTTAAAACATACAAGCAGCTTCATTTTGTTTTGTGTTATTCTTGTTTCTCTTCAGGGAAATTATCCGAAGAAAAGCTGTTCAAGCTTTATACAAATTCTATGTCATCGCTCCTAACCAAGTTCAGCATATTCATGATAAGTTTCGGAAAGCCTTATGTGACAGGGATGCTGGAGTCATGGCTGCTTCTTTGCATATATATCTTCAAATGATTAAGGTAGGCAAAGAATTAGAAGCACAACTGAACTTAGGAACTATTTTTATGTATTTATCTTTTATTTTAAATGTACAGCGTACTGTGCAGATGTATTGCAGAAAAAACTTATTTGTAATCATTAGAAAAGTTAATTTGTGTGATTGTGGATGTTTGCAAGATGTTTGTGTTAGCTCTCCATTTAGTTTGACAGATCAGCTTCTTCCGTTATCTGAATGCTCAACATCACTGGCATCCTTAGAGGATCTAACTTCTACACTGTGTTAAAGAGTTTGCTGAAACTTGATTGTAATTTTTTTTTTTTTACTGTTGCCTTCAAGCTACATTCAATCCCTTTGAAAATCAGGAGAAAATAGCATAGGTTTAAAGTGAAGAGCTTACAGGTGTTGGGGAATGAGAGTAGAAGTTTGATTTAAAGAAATGAAACCATCAGCACAGGTATTTTGATCTTACTGAAGTTGTGGATTATTTTCACTTTTGAGGTGCTGTATCAAAATATTTGAATTGTATTTCTTTTTCATTATATAGGAAAACTCATCTGAATACAAGGACTTGACTGGGAGTTTTGTAACCATCCTAAAGCAGGTAGTGGGAGGAAAGCTCCCTGTTGACTTCAACTATCACAGCGTGCCAGCACCATGGTTACAAATCCAGCTTTTAAGAATATTGGGGCTGTTAGGAAAAGATGATCAAAGGTAACCAGATCTTTCTCTGTAATTAATATTTTGAAGGTACAAAGAATACAGTCATAGACAGCTTTCTGTTTTGTGTTTTTTATAAGAGGATTTCAGTGTTGAACTTCTTACACCTTCATTATTAACCAATACGGTGAGCAGATACTTACTGAAGTGCAAAATTAGTTTCTTAGCTTCTGGATTGGCTAAACAATTTACTGTTGTGGAATATGCTTGAAATAATTTTTACTGAGACTTCTATTATCAGGTTACCAAACAACTGTGTGAAAATCCAGAGTGAAGATATTTTTAAAAGTGGTGTCATTTTGTGAGGACCTGGTTGTCTGTAATCCTTTTCCTATTGGTGTTTTATTTTTTATACAAGTAGCAAGGGAAGTGTTTTTATTCTTGTGATATGGTAAACATTTACAGCTTTCAAAAGAAACATCTTGTTAGGTGCGATTTAGAAACGTGCTATAGAGCTCTTCCATGTTAAAGTGGATCTGTGAATATGAATAATTTGGGTTACAGATTTCGGTACTATTGAGCTGTTTGGTAGAATAAGACTACATGCTTGTTAGTGCTGCAAATAATTTAAATTATTTTTTTTTTCTTGTTAAACAGGACAAGTGAATTGATGTATGATGTTCTAGATGAATCTTTAAGAAGAGCAGAGATAAATCATAATATTACATATGGTGGGTGAGGGTTTTTTTGTAATTATCACTGTTTGTAAAGATTGAAAATGTGAGTAGTTAATCATGCTAAAATACTAATGCAGTACTTTTGAAAAACTAACTATATTGTTAATAACTGTATTCTTAACTTTCCAACTAGTAAATTATAAAACAAGTGATTCACTGCTGTACAGCACATTTTTTTTATTACTGAAGTAAAATGTGTTTATGTACTGGGAATTCATCTTGACTCAAAAGCCTCTCTCCTATGTTTGCACTGTCCTTGCCCTTAGTTACAGAAAGTAATCTTCATGTAAGCTCGTATTGGATATTGCTTAAGTTGAAATGAAGGAAAGAAAAATTCTAGTTGATACAGCTCTGTTTATTAAAAATGCTTAGATCTTCTTTTTACTGCCCTGAGAAAGACAATAAAAAGTGTGCAAGTGTTAGGGCATCAGTCCTTTACAGCTCTGTAGGACTTGTCCTCTAGCCACAGTTAATAAAAATTACACTTGCAGAGTTCAGTGACAGTGGTGCCTGTGAAAATGTTTTTGGCACACATCTCAGTTTAAAATTTCTAGAATGTAGTAGAAGGCTATGTTAATTTCATTATCTTCTCAGTAAGAAAGCTGTATTTGTTGCTGGAACAAAGCAAAAGGAATAATTGCAGTGTTAAGTTTTTGTTGTGTTTTGTTTTTTTTAATAAAATTTGAGCAATGTAGTTGGATTTTTCTTTGCTTTCTCCTCCTCAGATCTTAATATCTCCCCAAACACCTAGACTTGATCTTCTGGAACCCTCCATTAGGAGCTGTGTCGCTATTAAAAAAAGCCTAAGCCCTCCATTATTTTATGGTTACAGCCCCATAGATGTTGCCAAAGTACCTGTGCTAATGGAATGGAATGAAAATTGAGACTTCTTTTAAAACAACCCTGAGGGAAAACAAAAAAGGAACATGGCCCAAAGCTCTAGATGTCTAATGCCCACTTGATACGTGCTTTGTAAAGCGTTGTGTAAGCTTCACTTCCACTAAAAGGGGAGATTTGGGGAAGCACTCTCTTTTAGTAAATAATAAATGAGGAAGTGCCTGTCAGATGTTTAGTGTATTCAGTTTATTACTTCCGTTCTTTTAGGCAAGATTGTACAAGATACTGGGAGGTGTGTTGCCTTATAATGCAAACAATTTGCACTTGCTAAGAGTTAAGCATTAAATTGTAAGCATTTAAGGGACCAGAGTGGGCAGTTTATTAGGTTTTATACAAGGACATAGAATTTAAGTATGCAGGCTTTGTTCACATATGATAAACTTTTTATAAAAACTTTAGGTGGTGATCTCAGACAAAAAGAAAATGTAATTCTGGGTAGTTGCACTTTCTTATACAAAGTCCTTGGTTATTGCATGTTTTTTGCTTCTTCTAGGTAATTGAGTTGTTAATATGCTAGTCTTTCTCTGATTTAGTTTTGTAAAGCCAGAGAAGAGTAGGTGGTTGTCTGGTGGACGGTTCAGTTAGAGGCTGAATTGCAAGAACTGAAAATTACATCATGATTTTTAAATGCTGGTTAACTCGGGGAGAGTAACTTGGTCTAAGTCTTTGCCTGAATTGCTGCCACAAAGGATTAATTACTTTTTGTGTGTTGTGCAGTTTACTTCCAGCTTTTTCTCAAACAATTGTACAAAGTTAATTGTTTGGGGGTTTTTTTAATAAGAATGTTCTTGGCATAATTTTGGCCGTTGGTAGTAGCTAAGAAATCATATGAATTCTTGAAGAAGTATTTTGTCTCAAATCCTTTATAGCTGCCCATTGGCTTTCTAAAGCCCATCCCAGTTCAGTCCCTTGAGTGACTATAGGAGACTTCAAATTTGGAAGAACTTCATGGACAGGAAATTGTAGACACAATGGCAAAGGCTAATAAAAAAATGTGTATACTAAAGGAGATAAGTCTTTCATCCTGTTTCTACTTAGGCCAGTAGGTATTCTGCAGTTAGGTTCAGCGGGGGTGGGACAACATTGCAATTCCTTGATACTGTCAATGAGCTTGCTTGCTTGTTAAAAATTTTTGCATTATAGAAGTATTTAACACACATTAATTATGTACCTTTTTTTGCCCCTGCCCACAGCCATCCTGTTTGAATGTGTCCAAACAATTTATACAATTTATCCCAAATCTGAACTACTTGAAAAAGCTGCCAAGTGCATTGGAAAATTTGTTTTATCACCCAAAATTAATCTGAAATATTTAGGTAAGGATATCTGGTTTAATTAAGATGTTTTTAATTTGGTCATGGCAGTATACATTCTCATATATCACTTCGTATCGCTTATATTCTAGGTTTAAAGGCTCTAACTTATGTTATTCAGCAGGATCCTAATCTGGCACTTCAGCACCAGATGACAATAATTGAATGTCTGGACCATCCAGATCCCATTATTAAAAGGGAGGTCAGTAAATTTTTAAACATAAAAAATTAAGTTAATTTTTACAATGGGTGATAGATTTTTCTAAAATAAGAAAAATTAAAAGGTGTATTGTCTCAGTTACTGTCAGAGAGCAGTTACAAACAATATTAATGTGACAAGCGGTATAGGTAAGCAGTGTATTTCATTTAAGACTTGCCAAATACTTACTAAAGAAATTTACCTGCTTCCTTTTTTGCATCATCAGAGCCAATTAAATATATTTTTTGCTTTCTCTTTCAGACTTTAGAGCTTCTCTATAGAATTACAAATGGACAGAATGTAATTGTCATAGTTCAGAAGATGCTTGACTACTTGAGAGAAAGCAAAGAGGAATATGCTATCATCAACTTAGCTGGAAAAATAGCAGAACTAGCTGAGAAATATCCTTTTGTTTTTCTGAAATTTTGGGGTCAGAGCTCAGGCAAATGAAATGTAGCATTTGTAGCTTTCAAAGCATCTGTCATGATCTTTTGAAGTAGGAAGTATTAACAGCTGTGTTTTTTGCTCTTTCAAATGTGAGAAAAAATACGTGAAAGAAAATGTGTAGAGAAATGACTACAGTGTTTCTTGTATTTCACTGAGGGAAAATAATGGCACTCAAAATACTTTATTTTGGCTTTGGAGTTTAGCATTAAAACCTTGTGGGTTTGCAATTAAAACTCTGAAGTCTTACACCCCTGGATGGAGAGGGATGACTCGGTGCTACACAGAGTACTCTTCCATAACTGTCAGAGTGCTCTTCCTATTAGAGAACTTGTTGTTGGCGTATGGATTTTAAGAATAGCACACTTTCATAGTAATGAAGAAAAGATTATCTGTGCCAAAATCATGGAAGTGATGATTAGGGATTTGGCACATGGTGAATGCTGCTGTTAGACCTGCCATTGCCTGATTTTCTGTATGTATTCTTGTCTGATAATTTGAATTGTAAATTCTTTATAACTGAGAGCTATCTTACCATCGTATTTGTATGCTGCTTGGCACTGAGAATAGTGTGGGGGAAAAAAAAAAGCTTGTTGTCTTGCAATATGCAAAAACGAGACAATAAAATGAATTTTTCTGTACTGTTGAAAATTTCCATTCAGTGAATGTGCGTTTTCAGGGTTTTGTTTGAGGGAAGGCAGAAGCTAACTTCCAAAGTTAGCAAAGGCTGATCAAATTTTAAATACATGAAAAAACCAATGTTGCTTTCTGTGAAGTACTTCAGAGTGTTTGTTGTTTTTCAGTAAATCGACAGCAAAACACTGCTGAAAAGAACGTAATCTGTCAACATAATCTATCATTGATAAGTGATCCTGGGCAAACAAACTCAAAAGATGCTGCTGGAAAGCTAGCATGAAACAAGTGTGAACTTAAAATACAGTAGGACAGGTTTCCAGAGCTAAATCCTTGAACATGTCTGTTTCTACTCTGTGAAGTCTACTGAAATTCTTATTTTTCATTCTGACATTTATTTGTGCACAACTTAAGACAATCACTGATGCATTGACTGACAAGCTGGCATATTGCACATAATGGATAGCTGTTAAGGCACAGACCTTATCAACAGGGCAGTAGCTTAAGACTTCTCTACTTGACTGCCGGTTTTCATGAAGTTTACAGGAAACACTTTATAAAAGATGCAGGAGTATTTCCTCTTCAATTAGTTTGAGCTGATATTTGACCATCAGGCCCCCAGCTTACTGGGGAAAGCAGGATGGGTAGCTTGTTTGTAGAATATTTGTTTCCTTATGAAACAAACTAAAAAAAGTTATACCTTAGCGCTTCATTCCTTAACATCTAGACACGTATGCCCCTGACAATGAGTGGTTCATCCAAACAATGAATTCTGTGTTTTCAGTTGGAGGTGATGTTGTGCATCCCGATATCCCAAACAACTTTCTGAGGCTTTTGGCTGAAGGTAACTCCTCAAATACTCTGAAGAATTAAATGCATTCCTTAATCTGGCTTTTTTTCTTAAAATGCACTTTGAAATATTTGATGGGAGGTGTTGTTTGCGTTTCAGGCAAAGTATGTATTGTTTTCTATCTAGGATTTGATGATGGAAAAGAAGATAATCAGCTACGGATGTATGCAGTGCAGTCTTATTTAACATTGCTTGAAGAGGAAGATGCATTATATCCACAGAAATTCCTTCAAGTTATGAGTTGGGTAAGGAAGATGTGTGGTCAAAACTGAATACACAGATATGAGGAAACTGTCAAAGGGAGTGATGGGTTTTAATAGGTATTTTTAACTTTTATTTTTAGTCATGAATATTCTGGTTTTACTTGAAGTCAAGGTAATATGCTGAAATCTTGTTTTGGTGACACCTCTTTTGGTGCCTGAGGGCTACTTAGGTTGTCATAGTTTGGGGAAAAGCTGGCTTGCTCCCTTTAAGGCATGTGACTGTTGGAATGGCCTAGCAGCCACAGGAATCTGACTGCATCCTAAGAGCCTTTCTGTCTTCATCAGAATTAGGCCAGATGTGGTTGTGAAACGCATTTTTAGCCTTGCAGGTGACTGGCCAAGTGCTATGCAAGTATTGTCTGGTACCTGGGTACGCTTCAGCTTCCGCTCCAGGAGGAGGCTGCAGTGTGAGCAAATCCGATTTTGTTAGGGCCTGATAACTATGTTCGCTGTGTTTAGCTTTCTTTTCAAGACAGCTGTTTGATTTTTACAAAGCTAAAAGTGGAAGATCATTGCAAGCCTTTGACATTGAAATCACAGAATGGTAAAGAAATAACTTGGAACATTTTTAAATAATAGCTTGTTGAATGTGAGATTAATTTTGTTGTGGTGTTTAGCACTACATTCTGATTTCAAAACTGAAAGTGCTGCTTTATGTGACTAAATGCATGTTATGTCTGTTTTTTGTGCATAGGTGTTGGGAGAATATTCCAGCCTTGTTACGAATGTTGATCCAGAAGTTATTTTGACAAAGCTACACAGCCTGCTGAAGAAGACGTTCGTTACTTCTGAAACGAAAGCATGGATAATGGCTGCGGTCACTAAGATAGCATCACATACCTCATGTTCGAAAACAGTTGACAAACTGATTCAAGAATTCAGCAACTCTCTAGATACCTGCGTGAGACAACATGCCTTTGAACTGAAGCATTTGTGTGAAGACAAAGCACTGATGAAAAACTTGCTTCCGTTTGATGCTAGTTGCAATGACATGGTGGTAAGACTGCTGCAGTGTGTGTTTGTTCTTCATGAACCTTTAGTTCAGGGAGTTGAATATTTTGGTAGAAAAGTATTTTCAAAAGGAACGGTATTTGACAGTTCTGACTGATGCCAGTCATTGGTTTGCTTAAAGTGAGTTTTCAGAAGCATGCTTTTTCAGGCATACAGGATGAATCGTCATGTTCTATACTGAAAGATAAAGAACCATGGTATTTAGTTAGTAAGCTGGAGTAGCTTTAAAACAAAATTGTGATTTCATGTGCTGCTTTATTTTTTTGTTGTCTTGTTTTTAAATGCAAGTTAGGCCTGCTTTACTGATAACGGTAATGTTTTTCACTTTGAAGGCTTTGCCTCCTGTTTAGAAACTACTGATTTTGACACTGAAATGTCCATAATAAATGATGAAAAATAGTATTGATATTGCTGAGGTTTTGGAGTTTTGTTTTTTTTTTTAATTCAGTGTTTTCATATAATGGTAGGATCAATAGTTTTGGGAAAACTCCACTCTGCTTTTTTCTTTCTTTTTTTCTCGTTTAGACAGCAGAATCAATAGTGGAGGAATTATTTTAACTTACAAATCTCTAGCTCAAAGTCTGTTTCGACAGACTTAATTTCTGTTAATACAGCAGCTTTACTGGTAGATACAGGAGATGTGAGACAGAGGATCCTGATTTGCTGATAAGACACAATAGTCTTGTGGCAACATCAGGCTCATATAGATAAAATATTTTCATTGCTTTCTCACTTTTGTTAATTCTGTGTAGGTAGATGCTTCTTTATCTTTTCTGGATGAATTTGTGGCTGAGGGACTTGGTCGTGGTGCAGCACCATATAAACCTCATCACCAGAGACAAGAGGAGAAACTTTCTCAGGAAAAAGGTGTTTCCCGGTTTACTGCTTTATTAAATAGCTGGTAAATTACCTGATAGGTATTAACAAACAGTCAGTTAATATTATTTCTTAATGTTATCTTAATGTGTCTCTTTATAGACTTAGCTAAGTTCAACTTAGAATTTAACAGTTATCTGAGGTAATTATAAATTGAGAATATTACATCTATACTCTCCACTTCAAACCTCCTTGAAAATTCACAATTTTGGTGGAGAAATACTGAACAAGGTCAAATATGTTGCAACTGAATGTTCTATACTGTTTTCCATGCATGTAAAGCCGAATGAGGGATACGATTTACTGTATGTCAGATTGAGCTCATGATAATGCTTTGTACCGAGGTGTTGAGAATGAAATTAGTGGTCTTTACTGCTGCAGAGCATCAGTTTAGCACTCTGGTGTTTGCAGTGTTCTTAGAATTTTGCAGGGAAGCCATTGGAGGAACCGGATTATGAATTGCTGTTTTTTCTCAGTAATCATAAGTATTGATTAGCATCTTCCATTGGTTCATAAATATTCTAGGAGGTGAGATATAGGTGAAGTAGAATATTCAACAATATTCTAGAAGGGGAGTCCACGGAGCTTATTGAAGTTCGTTTTTTTTTTTTTTTAATCGATAACTAAATGTATGGGTTGGTAGAGTTTGAATATCTTTATGCAGATGCTTTTTATCACAAAGCAGCCCCTTGGATCTGTTCCTTCTTGCTTCTTTGTGGGACAGGACATTTCCTTAGTGCTGCCTCCTCTTTTATTAGGGGACTTCTCTCATCCCACATGCCCAGCAACTTTGCCCTGCTGCTTCACTTTGCAGGGAAGAGGAAAGTGTAAGGCTGGGGCGGAGATGAGGGAAAGGGGCTGTACTCCTTAGCAGTTCCAGGGCTGCAGAGGAGAGTCTGTGCTCTGCTTCCTCGGTAACAACGGCTGTTTATGTTATAGTCCAAAGCAATTCTTACAAGCTATTCAAACTGCATTTCCATTCATAAAGCATGGCCAAGATATGGCTGGTTCTGAATCCTGATTTGGTTCTTACGGTCTTAGTCTTAGTCTTGGCGAAGATGATTTATAACCCAGGGTGTTAAGTATGTTTGCAAAGCAGATGGTGATACATGGATGTAACGCTGTGGACTCAATGTTATTTAGGCTTGTGAACAAATGGAAAAAGCTCACTTACATAGATCCGATATGGTACTTCTATCTACAAATACTGCACTGGCAGATGTTTTAGTGATAGGATTTAAAGTCACTATTTCTGTTTAATTTTGGTATTTAAGACCAAATATCAAACGATTACATGTTTTAAATAAATCCTCTGTGTGTTTAAAAAACTTGAAACAGAAACATCCATTTTGAATGAGGATAGGATCCTGAATGAGAAGCCTGAG
This sequence comes from Falco cherrug, assembly GCF_023634085.1. Classification (NCBI taxonomy): domain Eukaryota; kingdom Metazoa; phylum Chordata; class Aves; order Falconiformes; family Falconidae; genus Falco; species Falco cherrug. The sequence goes on along the minus strand of NC_073703.1, from coordinate 16,489,910 downwards.
AAGTGCAGTTTAATGAGGATAGGATCCTGAATGGGAAGCCTGAGAAGTGCAGTTTAATGAGGATAGGATCCTGAATGGGAAGCCTGAGAAGTGCAGCAGTACAGCATGTCTTTTTTCAGAAAATAGGGGTTTTTTTCTTACCTTTTGATGCCACATTGTAATTTTAAGTTTCTGTTTGTCTTGCAGCTCTGAATTTTGAACCTTATGGATTGTCATTTGCTTCAAGTGTGTCCTCATGTGGTGTCACTGGCAGGCAGTCCCCCACTGGTTTATCTTTTGGTTCTGATATGTCTGGTAATAGTGCTGAGACGGGACATAAAGAGTGAGTTAATTTGGGTTTGATATGAACTACATTTAAGCTTCTGTTCCTGTCAGTATCACATGTCTTTGCTTCTTCATTCTGTGGAATTAAAAAGCATACAATTGAAATTGGAAAATTCTATCATGTAAGAAGAAATTGAGACAGCATCTTTGAAATAACCAGGAAAAAAGCTAATGCAGTTAAGACTGGCTTTCCACTTTTTCACAAACTACAAATTAAGTGATCGTTAATGCATCAAAATTGGGACAGGATTACATGATTAAGTACTTCTGTCTGGCTTCTTTCTTTCTCTTGCAGGCTATGCTTACTTTTTATGGGCTTATAATAATGTGCCTTTTAAGGAAACTTTTTTTTTAGATAAAAGTGAGGCTAAGATCCCCCTTAACTTTTAGAACACTGCAAATAAATGCCATATCCATAGTTTCATACAAATTAATAACTTCGTTTATACTCTGGTAAATTGGTATTGAGGAAAACTTGGAAGACTTTTCAGATTCTTTAACCATTTTGTAAAAAAATGTAAGCGAGGATTTTAGGTGTAGGAGTTGTAGCATTTAGCCTATGTCTGTTGAGCTAACTTTGCTAGTATTCAGGGTGTCTGAGAACACAAACTTTTCGTAAGAAGTAAAAATACGTTCTAGGTCTCTTCTAATTTTCGGTCTCTTACATTAACTTAAATTATTTTTTAAGGAATCAGCAATAGGACCACTTAAGTATACTTAGAGATTCCCAGAGTCTTTCTCCTGAGGAAGATAGATACCATGTTGCTTATATTTACTCTTAAAAAAATTATTCAAATATATTACAAATGTAATCTGAAATTCTGGATGGAGCTGGCAGACACAGTCTATTACTGACTGCAGGTGTCTTAATGCTGACTTAGTGTAGGTCTGTACTTAAGACTATGTGGACTAGTCCAAGTTTGCATTTGCAGGGTGTTTTAAAAGTAATGGGTGACATTTCTAACATAGAACATGCAAATGCAAAAGTGTGCATTTGTATTCCGCTACTCACTGTGTATATCAAAGTATCGAAGTTGTGAATGGTGTTTGAAGGAGAGCGTTGGCATGTTTTTGAGTGTGATGTTCATATGGTTGATCCTGCTTTGTTTTGTTTCCCTTTTTAGGACAAATACTCTGAAACTGGAGGGAGTACGCAAGCTGTGGGGAAAAGAAGGCTATCTTCCAAAGAAAGAAAACAAAGTAGGGAAAGAAAATGAGCCACAAACTGTTTCTTGTGGCGGCTTGTTAGCGGTACAGGTGGGTGATCCTCCTGCCTCGCAGTCTGACCAAGTTGCCAGCCTCTCTGAGGAAGACAAAGAGAAGCAGCAGTTAGCGTCAACTTTGTTTATTGGGCTGGGATCAAATGCTGGTGTCAGTCTGGTAAGTGGTTCTTTTGAGACATACCAGTTTAAAATTTATATATAGCCTTAGTTACATATATATATATGTATATGTATGTAAATATATGTAAATATATGTCAAATTACTGTTGTGGTAAAATGAGGCAAAACCCCGAGTCATTGAAAAACTGTTGAAAATTACTTTTGTCATCTGATAATTTGTTAAGAACCTGAAACAGGTAGGGTATTACTTGATGGAGCAGCCTCTGGAGCAGATGTGATTCAGTAACTAGAAGTTCCATCTGCTTATGTGTTGTGCTTCAAGTTTTAGGCTATTTTCCCTAACAGCTCTTCCTTTACCCAGCTTTGCAGAGCTGTTGGCATTCGTTTGGCAGTAAGGCAGTAAGTTTGATGCCCTATGTCAAGACCCTTTTTAATTTATGTATGGTAATATGTGGAACATGAAAGAAGTCACCATTAGGTAATCTTTTTAAGACTGGCATTATTGTATTAGCCAGCTCAAATTTTGGCATTTATTACTGATTTAACCAGAAAATGTTTATCTGTGCTTGCTTTTTAATAGGAGCTTTTAGTTTGTTTTACAGAACCTAGTCATTCTTGTGTTATAGGCTAATTCAATACCCTTTAAGAAATACAACAAAAGCCTGTTACTGAATCCATTAAAATGTTTGGAATCTATCTGTATTTGTCATCTGAATTGATTCCTTGGTCATTATTTGTCCTTGCTCACAGCTTCATGCTGTTAACAGTAATGCAGCTGGTTGCTAGAACTTCTCCACTCCTTTTTTTTGGTCTTTTTCCTTTTCAGATGGGGAAAGCAGACACAGCTACTCAGAAGTTCAAAAGAAAATCAAAGATAAATGAAACTCAAAATAGCGAGGAAGCAACAGACTTCCAAGATAGTGCTGCTTCTGATTTTGGTCCCTTACTTGATACAATACCTATTAACGTGGAAGACTGTGAAGGAAATATAGACACAGGGTTAAGAAAAGCCTCCCTGCATTCTTCAGATATTGTAGAAGATAATTTAGCATTTGAAACACCTCAGTCCCTCAGAAAATCTGGGCTGAATGACAGGCTTTCAGGTAGTACGCTGTCACAGTCATCCTTGTTTGCTGATAGCAATATTGAAATTTTTCAGCCTTCTCCAAGTGCTCACTGTGAAAGTGCCAGTAAAATGCTGTTGGCCCCATCCTTACCAGAAGAGCTGGAAGACCTCCCTCACTCTGAAGTTGTGGAACTGTGTCAGAGTGATGCCTTAGCCCTGTATTCATGTAAGGTGTGGACAGATGACTCTCTGTTGCTCGCTGTGTTTGTTTCAAACAAAACCACTTCTGCACTTAATGCTGTGAACTTAGTGTTCGAAGAAGCAGAACATTTCCAGGTGAGAAACTTTGTTTCCATTCTATTTCAAATTCACTTGGAACTTCTTGCTTTTCACTTGCACTGAAGTGTGCAATGTTTGGTTTGATGTAATAGCCATGCCTTTTTTCCCCAAGCATTTCCTTAAAACCTGTAGTATGGCAATTACACACATCCTAAAGGGTAGTGTAAGAAATTTCAATACTAAACTTAGTGTCATTTGGTATGACAGTTAGTATCTCACTTTAGTTCACCTTGATTTTGTTTCCTACTGCTTGCCTCTGTGTAACAAATACGTATGATTTCCCAGTTCTGAATTCAGCTTCTTCGTGGTGTTTAAGGCTGAATGCGAACCTAACCAGTCATGCTCAGAATGGTACGACTTGAGCTGTCAACGAAATCGCTGTGTAACTTTTTTTCTCTGGTTGTACCGGCGGGCTTGTGCATTCATTGGTATTTATCTGATAGGTAGACATGGTGCGGTTTCTTCCTTGACGGAATATTTGTGAAAGCTTGCTAGTTTGCTGCAGGTTTTGGGGTTTTTTTTGTTTGGTGGTTTTGTGTTTTCTGGTGTGTTTTTTTTTGTCATTTTGGTTTGTTTTGTGGTTTTGTTTGTTTGTTTGTTTTCCAAAGACATCATTGGTTTTATTCTTGTTCTCATGCCTTCAGCTGATGGTGGAGAGGAGTCTATGTCAGTATATTTTTTGACATTGACTATATCTGAGATTTAACTGGTTGGTAAAAGTATGTGATAGTCTTGATTGAAACTTCTCTTGAATAGTTGGAAAGCTATTTAGGAATTGCTTATCGACATGACTATCCATGCATTTTGCTGAAAGGAGCACAGAATTTTGAAACCTTGGAGACACTAAGAGAGTGATAACTGGATAAAGAGAATTAAGCAGAGTGTTTCTTTTAGAATTGACTTAATCAAGGAACTGCTGATCGGTTATGAAGTCTTCTTCCTTCCCATTTCTGGCTCGAATCAAACCTGTCACGGCATTGATAGAAAGTGGGCATCGCATGTCTAGTTTTCCCTTGTATTTCACGGAAGTTTCCATACAGGCCACTACCACAGATGGATTCTGTGTGACTAGTTTGTTTGGAGAGGCCAGGAACTGCTGAGTAATCTTGAAGCTGTATTGTTATTAGGGATGACTTCTTAACCTCTTGCTTTTAGCATATAGCTTGGAGTATGTTGCTTGCTCTTGGATATTATCTGTGGGACTGAACTAAAGAATTCAGGTTCCTGGTCATCAGTTCTTGGCCTCTCTGAGCAATCATTTCGGTGGGCAGGGGGAGGAGGCCATTTGGCAGAAGGAGGTTAATTTCTCCAGTGTTTTAGTTCTCATAGAACTTATGTAGATGTTAATGATTGATTTATCCTCGATCAGAGCTGAGGAATGGTAACTCTGTTCACTTGCCAAACAGTCCATGAAAAATCATTTGGAATAAAAGGTACTTACATAATTTTATAGATGTATCTTAGCCACTTACACAGCTTGACAGCAAGACTTATATTCTGTATTCCTTTCAAAAAATTATATAGATTTTGGAGAGTCCCACCTACCAGTTTCCTGTAATTGAAGCTCAAAGTGTGGAACATTGTCAGAAATGTGTGTGGATGCACAAAATCTGTACACAGGGAGTTCTTTCTGGCTCCGTTAATTACCAGTCAGAGATGGAATCTCACTTTGAATTTTCAATAACTTTATCATTGATGGACTTCATCAGGTAAATAAAATAAGCTGTCGTTTCTAAAAACGCATGTACTCAAATAAGTATTGGACAAGGGCAGAATGATTTGGTTATTGATTATGAAAATACAAGGCTTCATCGTGAGCAGATTTTAATCTAATTGAGATGAATGTTAGAGATCATATCTGGGTATTTATACACTCACAAAAAGGGACAAATTTCCAGGAAGAAATACAAATCCCGTGAGAATATTGATGATAGTTACAGGTGAGAAGAGTCTTGAATTACAGAATACATTTTTGAGGAGGCTAATAGAACTGAGTGAACAGAAGGGCATGCCGTATTAAAATATGGCATAATATAAACATGTCAAACTGAAATAAGTTATTTGAGTACAGAGGGCCATTCATTATATGAAAAGGCTGACAACTTTTGCAGGGGAAGAGGAAAGCTTTCTTCTTGTTTTTGAATACTGCATTTATTTTGGGAGTAGAAAAAGCAAGTGTTCTTTTTCCAGTAGACTTTTCTGTTTCATAGTGAAATGCACCTTGTTTTCCGTAATAAAATCCACCTGTCATTGAACCAGTTTAGACTGTTTCAATGGGCAAATATCTCAACGCCATTCACTCTAGTCTTCCATTTGCATAGAACAATGTATTTTTTTAGAATTTAGAAAACTAAACCAAGGAACAGAAACTTTTAAAAATATTAAGCAGGGAAGGGGAGCAGCTTGTTTAAATTAATCTGTATTTTGCTTATTGTGTGCTCTGTTGTCCTGTTGCTTCCAGATAGGATTTTTTGGGAGACCAAGTATATTCTGAGTAATGTATTTTGGCTTGCTGAGATATGTGGTGAACTTATTTTTAGGCCAATGGAAATGACTACAGAAGACTTTGGGAAGCTGTGGTTGTCCCTTTCCAATGATGTGAAACAGAATATAAAAATGTCATCTTCTGAAGGCTCCCTTTCAGCAGCTCTGAATACACTGCAACAGAAGCTGAAACTCCATATAGTTGACGTTATAGGTGAGTGAAAGCGTACTGTAATGCTGCTTACGGCCTGTAATTTGGCTCGGGAAAGTAAGTGCATGGAAGCAGGTATCTTAGAGTTCAAGACGGGGAACGTTTAGGAGCACAGTAAACACAGGAGCGTTATCCTATGGACTTTATTTGCCTTACGCAGGGATCTATGTGAAGACCGATGTAAGAGGTACAAGTGTACAGTACATTTTCCAAGGAAGCAAACTTGCCCCGTGCAGATTTTGGACAGGACAAAAAAAATTGAAATTAATCTGTATGACAGATAAAAAGTGGGGATTGCATGCAGGAGGCATGATTTTTGTTGATGTGTTAGGAGTAGGGGTGAGAGCAGAAGAGAACAGGAGAAATGGAGTTTGAGAGAGAAAGATAATGTTTTTTTGTGAACTATACTATAGCTGTTGTTAATTGTTACTTCATTTTTTCCTGTGGTCTCTGTTTTAAGGTAATGAGGGAATACTGGCTTGCCAGTTACTTCCGTCTGTGCCCTGTCTGCTGCACTGTCGTACTCACTCAGGGATGCTGGCTTTGTGGTTCAGATCGCCTTGTTCTGCTCTTCCGGATGGTTTGCTTTATCAGTGTCAAAAGGTGATGGAGGAATCCTAATAACAATAATGCCTGCCTTAATCTATTTGGTGTGTGAAAAGCAAAGCAAAGATTTATACAGTTGCACAGATAATTACCAAAGCTAAATTAAGATGCTGCTTCTCAGAAGTATTAGAAGTTTTCTTCCAGCTGGCATGTCATGTGGACTTGTGGGGGAAGAATGATGTCCTAAATCTTGCCTGCAAAAACATGCTCAGGACTGTACAGTAACTAACAAGTAATCCATTAAAGTATTGTTACCTGTTTTAAGTGAAATGTATATTTAAGTTTGTTGTAAATGACTGAAAGTATTTATTTTTATTATGCAGCTTTTATAGATGCCAACACTTATTCCCTGTAGCAACTACTTAAATATTATTTTAAAGAAAACATATCTCCATTATGAGGCCAGACCTGATCAGTTATCAGGATAATCTAATTTTACTTTGATAATTTTTCTAAGGCTATTTTTAAGCACTGCTGGCAACAAGACATGTATTGGTGGTTGTATAAAGTAACTTATGTAGCAACAAACGTGTTTTGGAGACAGTTAAAAGATTTCAGTGAGTGCCACACTTCCCGACAGGAGGCAGGCATGTGAAGTTGTATGGAAGCGTCTCCTGGGGGATTATCTAAGGCCTTTCAGGTTAGTTCCTGTCTGCAGCTCTTCCTGCCACATGTTGCAGTCACGTTCCCTTTCCTTAGGGGTCTGTGCCAGCCCTGAATAGTTGTGCATGTCTGAAGAGAAGTTACCTGGATGGAGTCTGAGATGGCTGAGCTGGGAGTAGTTGGTCGTGGACATGTTGACAAGTTGGTAGTTGCCTAGTGGGCGTGTTCATTGCTCTCCAGTCAGTCCTGCGAATTTCATCTCGCTGATATCTCTGTCCGTGAAAGTTCACATGGAGGAAATCTGCCACTTATTTTTACTTAATTATTTATAGGCTCAGTTTGACTCTTTGAACCTTTGACTTACACAGATGTGGCTGTATTGTGTGTGCATGGCTAGGAACTGCAGTAAGGCATGGAAGATCTAAATTGGAGCAGCATACGTGATAAATGTCTGTCTAGGCTGTCTCGTTTTCTTCCTGAAATAGTCTCACAGTCTTGGAGATCCAGCAATCTTAATTTATTTAGATGTTAAATGAGAAGTTTATAACCGGTCATGTTTTTTATTTAAAAACATCAGAGATTGTACACATGGTTCAGACATGGTATAAATGGGTTTTACAGTGGAATTCTCTCCTTTGTGTGTCTAATATTAAACAAGGAAATTCTTTGTTATATTTCAGTGTTACTGATTTTTACCTGATAAGCACTGGTTGTACAAGAAAATAAAGGATTCTGTTTCTTTGCTAATGTTTTGGTGAATGTTCATGGAATCATCATAAGAATGTTAATGTGCTGATAGTTGGGTTTTTTTTTTTTAAATCAAGCCACTTGTGTTATCCCAAGTATAATCATATAAGCAAAGCTTTTTTTTTTTAATTGCTGTTTCCATATCCTCTTACTGAGGAATATCAAGTGCACTGAACCTGTAAATATACTGAATGTTCTGCATACTTTAATGTTTACTTCGAGACAGTTTCTATAAATGAAAATTGGTTTATAGTGGAATAATTTCCAGGAACCACTTTTCCTCCTGGTGAATCAGACTTGTGTTATGCAACTGGACATTTGTAATCATATGAACTATAATAGAGGTATGTGTTTGTGGCCTATGCATTTAAATCATTTCAGCAATGAGATGTTCAATGTCCTAGTGTTTAAAAAGAACAGCAAAAGACAATAATGCCTTCTATTGTTCATGGAATGTTCTTTATAATCTCTTTCACTGTATGAATAGTGTATGTTAAGCTGTCTGTATGCAGATTTGAGGAGCTTTATGGTAACGTGACATAAAGGAGTTGGAAGGGAATTGGACCAGTGTCAGTATTTTTTTTTTTGATTGCCCAGCAAATATTTTTCTTAATCTGTCACCATTTTTGCATTTCTTGCAGTTTAATAAAACTCAATTTCATTTTAAAAAAATTGGCTTGATACTTCTTAAATATTGTTTTGCTACCACATCTGGCAGTGTTTCTGCATGTTAAGAACTAGGTTCTATTTTAATTGTTTCTCTTTGCATCTGAACAGCGATGGAGAATGTAATACTGCAGAAGTCTTGAATCCGTTGGTGATTTAAATGTCCTGCGTTTCAGCTGGAGGTGTGAAAGAGTACACTTCAGATCTTTTGAACAGCGTTCTGTGTGCCAGCTTGCATTATCCTTTTTTGAATACTACCAGATTTTGTTGTTTGTTTCTAGGCATCACAGGAGACTCAAGAGTCTGTTGTTGTTCATGGTTTACAGCAACACCTTTCTCTTAAGTCCAGTGCTAACAGAACACACCGTTTGCTACAGTATTGAGAAGTAGTTGGGAAGTTCGACATAACTGCTGAATTGAAGGTGGCTGCAGCCCTGAACTAAGTCATGAGGCTGTTTGATATAGCGTGGTTGTCGGTGTGTAGCACAAGTGCGTGCTACGCTGCACTTCTGGCTGATGTGGGGAGCTTAGGCCCCTGAGAACATCAGCAATTCAGTGCTGGGAATCCCTCTGATCTTCATCCATCATCCACCGTCTCCACTTATGCAGCTGTATTTCATTTTATACATTTCAATTATACAAAGGAATATTCTTTCATCTAGTTCTATACTGAAACCCCTTTATGAGTATCTTCCATTTCTGTGGTGTTCTCGTTTTACTTTTCTCTGTGACATACTAGACCTTGAAGGATTAACCTGTTTTCAGGGAAGGGGAAATAAGGTGCCTGGAAGTAGGCTAGAAGGAAGAAGACAGCACATAATCTCATCAGCATGAAGAAGTTTACTTTCAAGAGGCCATTGGAGGCCAGTGGGAATATATACTGATCTTCCTGAGCTGGCAGGTTAACAGCGCTTGGGACCAAAGCCCTGGGTACCAGGAGCTGGCACTGTTCTGTTGCTCTGTGCCGTGGGCAAACTGGCGTTGTGGAGTCAACAGAGAAGTTATTGCACTGGATCCATATTTCAACTGTGTTGTCAGGTCCTCCCCCACCTTACCCCAAGTATTTTTTAGGTATTTTTAATGAAACAAATACATTGGTAGGAAGATTGGCAGAAGCGTGACATGGTACTATGGTGCAGTATGTTTTCCTAAACGTAGATGAAATCTCCTGTTGTGTTGTGTTACTTTCTGCTAGGTGCTCCCAACCCCTCCTCATCCTGTGAGGAGCCCGGAGAACAAAACCGTGAATTGGGTGGCACTGTCTGGAGTTACCCTGTACTCGCAAGGAGCTCATAAATGACATTGCCTGGTGGTTTCTAAATATGGGAAAGGTAGTTCTCTCCTCGAGTCCCATGAGTAGTTTTCCAGTATAAAAAGCTCCATCGGCATTTCTGTGTGGTTAAGACTGCATTGTGTTTTTCTGGTGTTGAGGTATGTAAAGATGGAAGTAGACCTGCTTGAGTCATCCAGTTAAAACTTGTTTTTTGCATTTCTGTTGCTGTGATAAGAGGTAAAGCACAACTGACTCTTGGTTCTCTTCAGGGGCAGCTATTTATATTCCTTTCTGTGAGAACATTTCTCTGATGAGTAAGTTTACATGTTCAGCACGATGTACTGTTCTGTGGCACATGTACAGTTTCATTAGGATGCCAGAAGTGGTCGCTCCCTTGAGAGTTTCTTGAACATTAACATTTTTCTCTTTAACTTCATGCAATAAAGTTGGCAGTGATGCAGCAAGGAATATTGTGTCCTGCCATGATATGATTCATAAAATTAACCTGACAGCAGTGTTTTATCAGCAGCATGTCTTGAAACACCACTTACACGGATTGTTTTAAACTTTTATTTTAAGGTACTTGGCAGTTTTTTCTTTGTGCCAATCTTTAATTGCTTCCAGTATAATTGCCATGTGAGGAGTTTGCAAATCCCGAGCTCTTTCAGCCAAAACGGTTTGCCTTTTCCAGGACTAAGGATAGGAGAATATATGCTTGCTGTTAAACGTTCTGGTAGGTTCTAGTATCTCCATGTTTAGGGCAGGGATTAAAAATCTGTTGGGGATGTCTTCTGTCTCACTTAGCTCAGCTTAGCTAAATGTGATTTAAATACATTGCTGGAAAACTTGCAAAGGTGCTCGGTAGAGAGCTGGATGTTAGTATGTGATCGGCCCTGGCCCTGGCCCGGGCTGGTACCTGAAGGCAAGAAGCTTGTGCCATTTCCTCCACCTGGCTTGTGGTGGAGGGACCTTCTCAGCCTGGTGGCTGAACCACGCTACTGAACGCATAGAGTCAGCATCGGGGACTTTTTACAAGGGCATGTGGTGATAGGAGAGGGGGGAATGGCTGTCAGCTGAAAGAGGGGAGATTTAGATTAGGTATTAGGAAGAAATTCTTCACTGTGAGGGCAGGAACAGGCTGCCCAGCGCAGCTGTGGGTGCCCCATCCCTGGCAGTGCCCAAGGCCAGGCTGGACGGGGCTGGGAGCGACCTGGGCTGGTGGGAGGGGTCCCTGCCCGGGGCTGGAGCTTGGTGATCTGTAAGGTCCTTCCCCACTCAAACCTTTTTGTGCTTTGTTAGCTCAGGTGCTTGAAAACTTTGCGGAAAAACAGAAACTTCATTTGCTGCGGAGGCACGTTTGTGTTGTGCGTGTGTGATGGGATGGAAACGTGGCTTTCCCGTTTTCTTTTGAACCCTTAAACTGCCCCATCTCCCTGCCTCCTACCTGTGAGATCCGGTCATCAGAGAGCAAGTTGGCGGTGGCAAAACTTAGATTACATGAATCCCCTCCTCTTACTGCTTAATTTCAGTTTGCATTGGATAAATACATCCAAAGGACACAAAGGGCAGTAATCACACATTTTTAATCCACAAATATGATAATACATCATATACTGAAGGTGACCTGAACATTGCCCATATTTTAGCAATGTTATTACATACCAAGCTACAAGTACAAAAGTAAACAATGAATATACAGGATATGCAAGTATGAGAAATACTTGAAAACATCTTTCCTTAAGGCTACTCAGATTTATAAATAAAACAACAGATGTTCAAGCTGGTGTGTCTAAAATACCAGAATCTGAATATTGATACTTGCAACACACAAAAAGAAGGTCGCAGCTAGAGGATATCCCTTTCCTTTGGACATCTTGAGTGTTGAATACATCTCCCTTTTTCTGGCTTTAGAAAAAGAACTTGAATTTGTTTGCCACAAGTGAAACAAACACGCAGAATCTGATGTGTGCACTGGGACAGGAGTGTTGGATACAATAAATACTGTTCAAAAGCATCAACTGACAAGTACGTGCTTGGAAAAAATGCAGCTACTGGTGCATGTAAATATGGCTCTGCGAATGGCTGAACTTGCAACCCCGAGCGCTGGTATTTCGTTACTGTGCTGTGTTGCAAAGGAATTGTCCACCTTCGTTGCTACTAAATAGTCTTTTTATGGTTAAGGGAAATACATGGGGGACATTTACTTTGTTATAAACCGCTCTGCTAATGTGCTGCCTTTTTTACTGTGTTGCAAAATGGGTTCTCCTCCGAGCAGATACAAATGCATCCAGCACAACCCTCTCATCTGAGTATGTGTATGCAGAAAGGTGTGACAGTCAAACTATAGTTATTCTGGGGTGAGGAAAGAGCAAAGAATAATAAAATTGTGAAGAGTTTTCTCTGCCACCATAGTGTTTAAGCATTTAAATGAGAAATGTACTTTTTTTTTTTTTTTTTAAACCTAAAGTAATGAGTGGTCAACACTGGAGATTTTCCTTGGGGAGGAATGGCTTTCAAATATATTTCCTTCTGTCAATTTTCAAGTGCGTGCTTTTCTGCATTATAATATATGTGATATGGAGGGTGTTACCTCCAGATAATGGGATTGTGTGCTCTCTGTGTCGGCTAAAAGGAAACGGTACGTGACACTAAAGTGTCAGTGGAGAGAGGTGAGCCTGGAGGATAAGATGTAGAGGACAAGGAGAGGAGAGACTTCCAAACGTGCTTCCTTCGCTCAGGGGCCAGTCAACACCTACCCAGCTGCAAGATCCTGCAAGTGGCAAGCTGGTGTAACTGCTCTGCTCCCCTTCTCCCTTACTCCTAACAAAGCTGTACAGGAACCAGTATTCCTTTGCAAAATGTTTTTAGTTTTAAGACATGGGTATATTTGGTTTAAAAAAAGAAAAACTAAGTCACTGAAAACATTCTGAACAAAAAATCATTCGTGAAGCTCCCCAGAGTCACTAAGACTGTTCTTCTCTTAAGGCTACTGTGGATATAGCTCACTTGGATGGCACTACAAGCGTTGTGGATGGGGTTCCTTTTTTATCACACCTCTAGGCACGAATTAACGACAGGGATGTGTTAAACGGAGAGTTTTATCTAGGCTGAGTATTTTGAGGATAGGGGATGTAAGTGTTGCTTTCTCGCTCCCTTGCTATCTTAGTCGTGCTCCTCTTCACAACTGTAATGTCAAAACCTTCACCAAGTGTTTTGTTCCGTCAGGCAAAACAGTAAGGGCACGAAGAGCAGCACAGCCTTCAGCCTAGATTTGTCTGATGTTGCCAAATACACAAACCCTGCGAGTGGGGAAGCTGATGCACTACTTTGTCTAGTTTTCTGGTTACCTTTGAGCTTGAACCGCTGAGCTGCTTTTCCAAATTAAAATGAAACCTCCTCTCTGTTACAGCAGGTATGAAACAAAACTCTCTAGTGAAAATATTGCTTCATAGAGCAGTCCTTTACATTTTCTCCCACTTCTACTAGGTTTGTATTACTTGTTATTCCTCTGTTAGACTTAAATACCATGTAAAATCAGAGATGCCTTCTCACAGTGATTCCTGATCCTTTTGAAAGGAGTGAGCTTAATCCATCAGAGCCCTGCTTTCTGTCTAAGCTTTTTCAGTTAGCATAGAAATAATAAAAACATACGCACCGAGGGCCTGGGGGTAAATTCCATGCATTGCTCTTTTGCCTTCACCTGTCTATTTTTACATAGCCACGCGTTTGCTTTCTTTTCAGATGTTCAGCCTTGAACACAAAGCTAGTAAGATCATGGTGTACAGCAGTCTGTTTCTGAACGATAGATACCATCAGCCTTGTTCACTCTGCTCCTTGGAAAAGACTGAATTATCTGAACAAAACGTGAAAATTGATAGCTTTCTGATTTAAGTTTTCCATTTCATCATGAGCCTGGTGAGCACATCCTGGCCCCTGCTTGAGACTGTAGTAAGAGACTGGTGGGAAGGACGCTCGCTTGCTCACCATGGCTCATGAAGGGTGGCCAGTTCTAGAGAGAAGTTTTTGGTTGGTTTCTTGTTTCTGAGTGTAGTTTCAAAGGACCTTCTCATCCAGCAGTTTGTTGATGCCGTCACAGATCTTTTTGAGGTACGGCCGACAATCCCCATCAAGACTGTACAGGGCAGTTAGAAATTCCACATCTGCAAAGTGATTGAAGACGTGGTTGATGCGCCCGTGGGATCTCGGTGTCAGGTGTCGATCTACTAGTTCGTGCACAAGGTCTTTACATTCATTCAGAAGTTCTGCAAGAACATTTCTGTCAAAAGTGTATTCTACCTCATAGAAACTGACAATCGTCATGGCAGTTTGGTTCAGCTTCTTCCTGAACTTGTCTACGATTTCTAGCTCGTCTTGGTTGAACTGGTTATTTCGATAGAGGATCCCGATCTTTATTGCCACTTTAATCAGGTCTTTCATAATTTTATGGGCTTCTTTTTTGTTTCTTGTGTGTTCCTTTGTTACTTTGTACAGCTCGTCGAAGATTTCACTGCTTGTATCATCAATTAGCATGTTAGCCATGGTTTTGGTTGCCATTTTACTCAGGATCTTTTTCTGGGCTTGCAGTGCAAGATTCTTGGAACTGAAACAATCGGGACCTGTTTTGGAACAGCAGAGAAAAAGGGAAAATGTTAACTTTATTTGGTGAATAATTTTCACAATTAGTTAAGAAAAGTAGTACCTCTGTGCTTAACTGAGACATTCTGTGCATCACGCATCGTTACGTATAGTCACGATTGCAGTAACAGCAACACTTCCAACACTATTTCTAGGTATCCTTGGGGTCTCAGACATCCATGTTTCAGGTCTTGCTGTCACCAAGGGTTTTTTTGCTTATAAATTTGCTTACAAATACAAAAAAGAGTATTCTGACAGGGGATATCTCTTCTGGTTCTTTAATTTTGAAGTTCAGTATTAAAGTTTTCTTGGCAGAGAGATCTGTTGAGATGTTGCGGTTGAAATATGCAATCAGAGACCAGCAAAATGAGATACTGACAAATAATTTAATACATAACCTGAAAGAGTTGTACTTTTGGTCATGGGGAGGCACTGTTGTTCCACTGTTACACTGAGCAGCATCTCCAATAAGGGCTAATAAAGCAGATTCCTAAATGTGGATTTATTTTGCTTTAATCTCTAGTAACGATGCCTTTCCCATTTGTTACCAATTTGCAAAACTATAGAATGTGATTTTTGTCAAATGCTGGTGCTTCAAGTGCATGCGGTTCCTGCCAGATGAAAATACCTGAGCTATTTTCTCTACGTTTATCAAATAATATCTTGGATTTTTTATCTTTTACCTATCTGTGCAAGTTTCAGTCAGCAAAGCACCTGAGCGTGTGGCCACTCCTGCTGGACTTTATCCTATGAGCTTCTATAATTATTGGTCGAGATGAATTTGGCCTTCCTCTGTTTTTCACGTTAATGTTGGTTTTTAGGTGACCCTATATAGACAAAGTAAAGGAAAAGATTTCGTATGGAATAATCATCCAGTGTAATGCCAGGGGAGCGAAGTCTCTCTTGGATGAAAGGGTGTCTCAGCGTGTAGAGAAACGGGGCTGAGCATGGGTGTACTTGGGCTTACAGCCGGTGAGGCGAGTGCCGAACGCCAGCAGAGTGGCCTCTCTGGTACGTGCTCAGCAGAGGAGATGCCCATCGTGCCCTGCCAGCTGGGGACCTCACTGCTCATGAGGAGACCAGAGCCTTGGCTGGTACCGGGGGGGTGGAGGTAGCCACGTCCTCCACCAGCTGCTGGGAAATCAAACCACCAGGAGATTAAAAATAACAATAGAAATCAAAGCTTCCAGCGCTGATCTGATGCTGGAGCCCGAGTGGGTCCTAGGCTGGTTGGGTCTGGGGGCCCTCGGCACACGAAGCCATCACCCCCCTGCGCAGCCGGCGTCCGCGGTGCGGGCTGACCCGCAGCCTTGCCTTTCCCGCGCTCCCTACAGCCTCACCCCAGGAAAAAGGGGTGCTGGGTGCCAGCGCTCACTTCAGGCAGGTAACACTCTGAATTTAAACTCATCTGTTCAAATTCTGTTTTTCAAGTTCGCTAGAATATTAAAGTTGTCATCTTTCTTTGTGCGCTACAGCCGTACTACTGAGCAGTGTGAAAGAGTAACATTTAATTTCAACTGAACCACCACCTGGAAAAAAAATAAAATTCAATGTGCTTAAAAGAATTGCCTGTCATTTGGAGAGAAAACTGTGGGGCTGAGCTGCTGACTAGAGGAAATAGAGAAACTATGATTTAATCTAGAAATGATAAAACCAGGATGAAAGCATTCTTTCACTTAGCAGTACGTAGGTATATAAATAGTATCTGTGATGACTAATTATGTGCATTTGACACAGTAAAATGGAAGATTAATATTAGCATCTCTTTCTGTAGTAAGTGTGTGCTATTAATCAAGTGGATGCAGTTGTTCAGTATCTGTTTTGATCAAAACCTGAAAGTAATTGCAGTAAATCTTTAGAATATTAATTTTACTAATATTTATGGCATCTCAGCTTCTGTGCCGTTTTCACCAGCTGAGGGCCCAGTGGGCTCCCACCGTGCTCAGCCCCGCTGCAGGGAGAACTTTGCAGAGCTGTTGCAATTCTGTGGCTCGCAGCAAAACCAGCGGTTGCGGCACACAGGAGGTGGCTTGCAAAGTCCTGTGTCCCCCACCGCACGCCCTGCATCTTTGGTACACTAGTGCGTCTGTGCGGGAGCCAGGACTGGCACAACTACCACCAGCATGTTCTCATGCATGCCGTTGCCCTCTGTCTGTGTGATTTCTGAGGGACAAAATTCGATGCTAAATTAGCACATAAAAGCTTCTAATAAACTTATTAGAAGTGAAGTTTGGCACAAAAAAAGTTGTTCCAAGGTCTGTTCCTGTATTCGAAGTCCTGGCCGTCATCCACACAAGCGAACAGTGTGTGATGTTCACAGGTGGGTTTCTTCCCCTGTGACATCCCTGGGTTTGGTGCCTCAAATGACAATAACCAGCTCCCAGTGGAAGGTGCGAGCTATGAAACGGGCAGCGCAGCCAGACAGCATTGGGCCGAGTTTAACTGAATGTTCAGGCTGGAGTGTATTTTTCCATGCCAAGTCCCGAGGGTGGGATCTGCTGTTTAACAGCAGGAGACTGAGCTCTTTCTCATATTTCTAAAACCGAACTAAAGAAACCTGTTATTACATTGGGGCTGATAACGTCTCTCGAGAAGCTGTGTTCCCCTCTCTTGCATCGTTTCCTTTCCCAGTTCCCAGTGCTATATCCTCCCCCTCCTCTCTATCTCCTGCGCTCTGCTCCAGCTGCCTCCTGGCCCTGCTGTGGCCCCTTCGCCACTCCGTGCTGCTCCCTCCAGCCTGTCCCACCGTGGCATCTCTGGCCCCTAAGCCCTGCCAGCCACGAGGGCTCAGAGCTCTCCGGGACCAGGCAGATCCCAACAGTTGGTGCACGCTCCCTTCCTCTGCCTCTCACCATGATTTGTGCCGTTCTGTGTATTGTCAAATCTGTAACACCTGGTAATTGGTTCCACCACCATCACTGCCACGCGCTTTCTCCCCGCCAACTGTACCAAGCAGTCAAGGTCCCGCGGTGGAGAAGGACAGTGCTTGGTGGGGACGCCGGACAAGCTTGTGCATCTGTAGCATGCTGTGGCGCTCTGGTAAATGCAGAAGCTGGAGCTGCTGCCAACGGTCCCTCCACTGTGTCAGGGAACTGCTGAGAAGCTCGGGGAGGAGGACAACTGGTGCATCCCAGCTGCACTAGCAAGCTGCCAACTGGGACGCTGGGACTGGCACGCCGCAGAGCCTCAGCCCGTGGTCTCCAGCTGCCCAAGCGCCTGCTGGTGGGGTCAGACAACGTGCGTGCGATGAGGAGGTGGCAGACAACAGTCATCAGCCCGTTTGTGCAGCCTCGACAACGGCATGGGGGCTGTTTGCAAAGGACTGTGCTCAGCTGCGCTTAAATTCAGGGTGTGCGCAGTTTTGCAGCAGTGTGTGCTGGAGGGAGCAAGGAGGGCTGTTTGGATTGATTGTTTGAATTCCTGCCTCCAAAACCACATCGTGCTCAGACACCAAGGTGCTGCCTTGCCTTTCAAAGATCACAAGTGGTTAGCCACATGATTACATTCAGGCGTTCATGGGGACTGCAGGTTTACTGTGGCAGTCTTTTCTTCCTGCAGCATATTGCTCATTACACAAAATCCATCTTTGCCTCCTACATACAGCAATTCTATTTTCTGCTTTCTTTCATACAGCAAAACAAATCGGCAACAACATTCTCGATGCTATTAGCTTTCAGGAACATTACACCAAAGCTAAAAATGAAAAACCAACCTCCGAGCACACTGCTTTGCTGGGTCATGATTAGCTTCCATTATAGAAAGTCTGACATCTTAGTTTTTACGAAAGGAAGGACCAGTTCTGCCTTCAGGTCTGCTCTCCGTCATCTGGAGAGCTGTGCATGATAAAAGCTATTAAAAAAGCCCCTTGTGATGGGAATGCTGCCACAGCAATCTTCCATCCTTCGAAAAGTGCAGCTCTTCAGACCTGTGTTTGCACAGCTGTGGTACCCGAAGAGGGAACGCCGCCCGCCCAGCTGCAGGAGAGGCTCCCCGTGCCCGGCCGGTCCCGCGGTCAGCGTGCTACACCACTCCCCACCAGTGATGGCCCAGCTTTGGCACACCCTGCTGAACATAACAAAGATGTCTCACATCCACTAAACTTAATAACAGGATTGCTTAATAACAGAGTTGCTTAATAACAGAAATGTGGAAAAAGTTTGGCAACTCTAGAGAGTGGATGTTAGAGTTCTAAGAGTTTTTCAGACCAAAATGCAAGAGCATCTGTAATATTCTCGAAACATTTTGATTCCAGATGGCTGTACCAAGTGCAAAATGGTTGGAACTAAATGCTCAGCAATACTATTTTCATGTAAATACCCATTCAGCCCCTCTGGACAAAACGCATGGCAGAACCAGTGAACCAGAATATGCCCACGAGAGAGCACGGTCCACATTTTCTGAAAGCAATTACATGGACATGGAAACAACCCCCCTGAACACATGAATCCATTTCCCTCCCGGTTAGCCACATCTTAGTCAAAGCCTTAATAAAGTTTTGCAGCCAGGATATTTTCTCCCCTGGCAAATGGCTAGCAGACGCGTTGAAGTGAGCTCTGGAGGGAGTGCTGCTCCACAGGTGAAAATGGAGAGAGTAGGAGTTCACCTGAAAAGCTGCTGTGGAGTCTGCTCAGTGTATTTTTAATTTTATTAGCAGGCTTGTTGTAAGAGAAAGGATACAAAGCCGTTTCTTTGGTTTACGTTGCACCTGTGGGGTTCTGTCTGACACTGGGAGTCGTTACTGTAGTGCCTGCTGCAGCTTGTACTAGTTAATTACCCCAACCCGTTGACTTCACCAGGTCTGAAGTGAATCACGCTTGGAGCTGTGTGCTTACCTCCCACTGCCGCCGTGAGCGTAACCCCGGCTCCCAGCAGCTGGTGGTGGGCTGTGTTTTCAAGCCGCTGCCAAGTGGTGTATGTGGGGGGGGGCACCGAGTTAGCTTGAGAGCACTCTGGAGAGGTGAGGTGAGCTGTGGTGAATCTAAAGGACTGAGATAAAAATAAGAAGCGGCTGCAGGACTGTGGTGGGCTCCTGCAGCCTGGCGGGAGTGGGAGGTGGTGGGAATCGGGAAAGGTCCCTGTATCTCTGCTCCAGCTGTACTGTGAGCAAGCAGAGGGCTGAATCTTAACAACCAGCAAAATACACAGGAAAATAAAGATGATGAAGAGGCCGAAATATTTTTAATACCCCTGAATCCTCAATTTTCAAATGTAGTGCAGCCTCTGCAGCAAAAGAGAGGCTTTGAGGAGTCAGCGACGCTGCTGGAAGTGTGGGCATCCCTCCAGCTGCTAGCAGTTGCTCAGGCTTGTGGGAGACGGACTAAGCCAAGGACAGGCACACTCTCAGTCTGCTACAGTACGAGATGGTCGAGTTGTGAAAATTGTTGAAGGAATGCGCTGGTTTAATGATTTGCGTGACCCGGTTTGAATGCATCTGTGTATTTTAACCTAGTAACATACCTGTCCCTGAGCATGGAGAGCCTGGGAGTGCCAGCCAGGAGGAATGAGGCACCTGTATCCTAAAGATTTAACTCTTGCAGAGAGTTAAATGAGCAGCAGATACCTGAACTGTTCATCCAGCGTTGCTGCTGGTGTTGGTAATTTACTGGGCTGGCAGCTTGTTTCATTATAATCTGGAGTTACCTGTAATGTGGCTTTTTCTTTACATAGTTAAGAAAGCATTAAATAAATAAATAATTTTCTTTGAGGAAAATAAGAGCAGGGAATTTTATTAGGCTGTCATGTAAATCTACAAGGACAAGAAAAAGCTAGTGCAGATTTGGAAAGGAGCACGTAGAGAAACAACCCAAAAAATCTAGTTGCTTAATCTGCAGCATTCAGGCACAATGTTCGGAGGCAACGAGTTGCAAACTTGTGTGGTTTATTTATCCTTTTAAGTATCCTTATAGATAGAAGATCACAATATCTAGATAGATATATCTATCTTATAGATAGAAGCTCACAAATATCTAGAAGGCTAGAAGATTGATTAGAATAGTGAACTGCAGAACTCAGGATTTCAAGATAGCTCTCAAAGCAGCCCGGGGAAAAAAGTGTCCCTCCCACAGTACTTTGGTACTGAGCGGCCAGGGAGCTAGCTGTAAGTGTGCCTATTGCTCTTGGACAGCTACAGGATCACTGCAGAAGAGACATTCAGTGTTTCCAGTAACTTTAAGCCAAGAAAGCCAATAGACCAGATGGAATATATCAGCTTTCAGGGAGGGCCAATTTAAACACGTGTAAGCACCAGGGGCCCGGTGCTCAAACTTTTAACACTTCTAAATTGTTACCATGAACATAAAAGGCTTGCTCATTTCCGCGGTGGAACAGGAGATTACAGACTGATAATTGTATGGTCCTGAGAGAACGTACCGGTATCCGAACGTCTGAAGGCAAAACGTGGGCATGCTGGAAATAGCAGCAAAAGCCCTGTACAGAGGGAACATGACTGAATGGAAAAAAGAGTCTTTTTTAAGACCGTTTTTCCTTTCAGTGCTTTATGTGAGCAGCAATCATGCTGCAAAAAAAGCACTGTCTGGGAATCTAGCGACTGGAGGTTCCTAATGATAGTCTTAATTCAGCAGCTGGCTTGCATTAGCATTTACTTTGCTAATAATATATCATTGCTACATAGTGGAGTGTGCTTTTCGATACCTGCCAGAGGTGGTGGTAGGCTGGGGGAGCCCCTTCTGTAAGGAGATGAGGAGCAACGCAGAATGAGTGGTTACGCTGTTGTCCTGGTCTGGGTAATGCCTCCAGAGATAATATCCATGGGGAGAGATGCTCAGCTGCAGTTTCCATCAGCTCTGCTAGGGCTGCCAAGAGAGGGGCTGGCTAAGCTTTCCTCCTGCTACCCCCAGCAGCTGGCTGGGAATCGACCTGTACCGCTGTGTTCTTCTCCTGTGTCTAAAAGTGGTAGCTGGCAAGTGGTGTCTGGGCAACAGCCCTGTCCTGTGGCTGAAACTGGCCCACGGCGTGGAAACCTTCCTAAGAGCTGCCGTGATGATACGGCACAGCTGACACGGTGCCGCGATGCTGTATGGCTGCTGCCTGATGTTACAAAGGGGACGTTACGCTCGGTCGTATCCTGAAAGCTGGCATCCAGCTGTGAGAGAGGAAACCGCTCCCTGGCAAAAAGGCTCAGTGAGGATCATCTCCACGCGCTGTGTCCCTGCCCACAGACCCCACGGCACTACCAGGCACCAACTGCTTCGCCAGTGACCCAGCCCTCGCGTCCAGCCTGCCAAGTACGAGCCTGGCACCTGCAAGCAGCCAAATCACCTCTCTGAAAGGGGCTACTAAAGCTCTTAATTTTTTTTTAACCTTGTAACCTGTACCAGAACCAAAAGCTCGATCAGGCTGCAGCACAGGGAATGGTATCTGTCAAGAGCGACTTTCAAGTGTTCGGTTCAAACCCTGCACCTCCTGTTTTGCAGCATGCAGGGAAGCTCTGCCAAGGCAGCAAACACATCTGGCTAACTTTTGGCAATTGGTGGCGAGTGTAAACAATGCTGAGCTTGCTCCACGGCACCCCAAGGTACACACACGGAGTACGAACAAGGCTTCGTTCTTATCTGAAAGGTGTTACAGGAATGATTAAGTCTGTCTGCCAGGAGTGATAGTAAAATACCGTGTGTTTGGGTTTTTTTAAGCTTAACTATACAACTACAAGAGGTCTTGATACACTGACCGCTGAATTTTGTAAACAGGTTTGAAGTCTTTCAATGACAGCTCATTATGTTGACAGCAAGTGCAAAATACATTGAAAAGACTGAACACTCCTACCCCAGAAAATGCTGTTGTAACTGCCTGATGCTGCAAGGCAAAACACTTGCACGCCGGCAGCAAAGGCTGGACGAGGGAGGTATTTCCAATAGATTGAGCCATAACAAACCGAGGCATTGACCGGGCTGATCTTTAGAAAACGGGAATGCAGGAGGAGGTTACTACCTGTTGCAATGACCCATTGATCCTGTTCCTGTATTCTGAGACAGATATTTATGATTATATTAGTGGTTTTTTCTTTAAATGCTAGCTTGATCAAAAAAAGTCTTTTAGAGTGGCGAGGGCATGCTGACATATCCAGAACACTACAGCAGGATCTTAGGTAAGCATGGATAGCTCACAAACCCCAGCAGACAGCCACCAAAGCAGTAAGGGTCATCTTGAATTGGTTAAGATTTTTTGGCCTTCGAACTGTCAGTGATTCCCACCCCTGTCCCAATATATGCTACTTTAAAAATCCTGGGCAGTATCTATCAAAGAGTTTAACTTCACTGTCTGAAGCATTTTGTGTCTAATCTCCTTTGTTTTCTCCAAAATTGTTCTCACCACATTTCTTACACCTTCCTTCTAAAGACATTGCATTTAAAAATAAGGTATCATGATGATTCTGTAGCAAAAGTATCTAATTACATGAATATTATTACTGCTATAGGAAAATTATGATTAATGTCCAGCCATGTAACTGTCACAACAGGACTGTAACAAGTTCTTTGATATGTGCTAAGGAACTTTTATTGCTAAGATAGGACAGAGTCTCGGGGGGAGCATCAGGCATATAATGCATGATAAACCAATTATCTTGTTAAGGTAAAACCGCATCATCTTCTTTAAAAGGACTCAACTATCACATTCTTCCACACAAAAGTAACAATTATCTAGAAAAGAAAGTATTTTCTTGTCAAAGTATTATTTGCCACTGAGACTCTTAAAAGCCATGAGAAATGTTTCAAGATCTTGCAGCTATCCTTTTTTTATCCAGATGTAATTATTGTAGCAACTTCTCTTTCTAGATGATCTGTAGAATTTGCTTGCAGTGTTACTTTAGGGTCAGTTTCCACACTGGTAAATTCTGGTTTGAGCAAAAACTTGAAGAGAAAAAAAAAAATAAATTGCAAGCACCGAATAATAGAAAATCCAGCCTGTGTTATCTAAGCGTGGGGGATACAGCTCTGCATCCTGGAATCCAGCAGCTGGAATCACCTTGCTTCAAGCTGCTGAGGCTTTCTGTTCCCAGTACGTACAATCTTTCCTGCTCTGGGAGTGTAGTAACGAGTCAGTCTCTCCCCTTGCCTCTCTAAAACAAACAACCCCCCCTGCAAAACCACGCACGCAGAACGCAGAGCCAGGACGGAGTGTACAACTGGGTGCTTACCGCCTGCTTTATCTGTGCGCTGGAACTCACTTGCAGCGGCCCAGAAGCCAACCTCCTGGCCCAGCCTCTGGCTGTTTCCCTGGTGTAGACGGGGGCTTTGGTGCCCGGGAGCACTGTGCCGTTTTTCTGACGTTTGAACATCTGGACACTGTGACACTTGCAACACGTCTCGGGGGGGATTTGAGTCCCATTTTGTTAATTACTTGGATTCTGGATCAGAATGCATAAGCTTTTCTGCGTATTCTTTCATACCCTCCCCCTGGTGAGGAGAAGAGGGCGGCTACGGAGGCATTTGTGCTTCCGTGGGCTTGGTGCTTGGCAGCCGCTGCAGCCATCGCTCCTGGTTAGCAGGAGGTGCAGGTTTCCCTGTGCTTCTGTAGCTCAAATGCTTTCTGTTCCTTCCACAGAAGTCTCTTTAGCATGCAGGACCCAGTTGTTCCCAGCAGGAACACCGTAATATGCTGTTAGTAAAGCAAGGCCTGGCAATATCAGCCTTAAATATTAAAAAAGGCCTCTGTGCCATATACGTGCTTTGAATAGATAAAGTGCAGCTAAGGAATAGGCTGCTAGGTACTGGTTCACCAATTTCATCTCCACCCCATTTCTCATCCCCTCAGTAAGAAATTTCTGAGGATTTATTTTTATGCTTTGAGGTTGCTTGTTGTTGCAGTACACTGCTCTTTCTCCAGAGATATAACATCCTTGCCTTTTACATAGAGTAATTCTATTTTTTACTCTAATATATTAAGAGTGGCATGAAAAATAACCACATCTATGCTCTAGGGATGTACAAAATTCCGTGAGAAAGCAAGCAGTCGGGATGCCAAGGGTAGCTGGTCCGGAGATGCTGTGAAACTCCAAGATGGCACTTCTCTGTGGCTTAATATAAGACTGCAAGACAATGGAAGGGAAAAGTATTTCTACTAAACGAGGTCAAGGTGAATAAACTTCCAAAAAACCCCGCAATAAGCTGCAGCTGCAGGAGGTGTCAAGCTGCTGCTGACCCAGCAGGCTCCTCAGCTGCACCAGCTTGAGCTCGGCCATGTCCAGAGGCTGGGGACTGGCAGCTCCAGCACCACATCCCTGCGGAGATACACCTGCACCAGCGGAGCAAACGGGTCTGTTCACCATCCTCCGGCACCCTGTTCAGGTACAGCCAAAACAGCCCACCTTGTCCCACAGGGGGGGAGCAGCTGGAAGCAAAATAGAATTCACTCTTGTGTGTGTTTGCCTTGTCTTTTTAAAAAGCCCAACCCCACTGACAATACTAGTTAGCTGCCTTTGCTTGAGATGCTTTGAGTGCACTGATGCAGGGTGAGTGCCGGACGCGCAGGGCAACACTGAACTGTGTGTGTAAATGAGAAGAAGCCAAGGCAGGGCAAGGGTTGCAGGGGAAGGGCAGGTTGTTTAAGCTTGGAATTGATTTAAGTTAATTGCATCTGTGTATCTGGCAAATGAGGGAGATTTTTGTAATGAACACCATGTGCTGTTGTTTTACTACCTTGGTATTTGGTTGCTTGACCACTAGTTTTGAATTAAGAAGGTGATTGATAGAAGGGGAATAGAACAGTGGCAGAGATCAGGCACATCTGGAAAACTGTACTGTGGGTCCCTAAATAAAACACCAGAGGAGCTGTTAATTTTCCCAATTAACTCCAGCCATGCTTCCAAACTCCGTTTAAACCAGAGAAGAAAGTCAGATGAGGGGAAGAGGACAAGAGTGGCAAGAAGGTTCTGACAGCAGTTCACTTTCCCCAGTCAGTAGCAGACACTCTAGACTGATCACAACATTTGTAAAACTGTTAAGAAAACAAAGTTTAATTAACCCTATGCATAAACTGTTTATTCTCTCATCTTTATTCTTTGCTTATGTGCTTTGGGGGAAGTGAATTAAAAGAAAAAATATTTTGAGGATGGTGATAAGTGCTTACAAATCAGCTACTAAGTCACAGGGCTGTGGAAGATGAGGGCTTATAGGTTACAACACATTCAGACCTGTTGTTTGGCACAAATAGGCACAGCTACCGCTGTAATGCAGCTGGAACACTAGGACCATGATGTGACTATCACTAAAGAAACCAGAGGATGTCAAACCTGCTGCGACATGAGGGCTTGATAGGGGCATAAGGGAGTTTGAAGTGTGGCTTATCGTGTGACCGACTGATGTTCTTAAACCAAATGAACCAACCAACCATTCCCCCCAACCCCAACAAAACCAAAAACAAACAAGCAAACGCCACCACCCCCCTAATAAAAACCAAACAAAACCTATTGATAGAAGAGATTCTGCAGGTGTGTAAGTCAATTACTAAAGAAATATTTCTGAACCCTCATCTTGAGTCATGCCTAGTTACAATATTTTGTATGTCACAGCATCATTACTTACAAGGTACGTGGGTGCTACCTATGTCCTCATCGTGTGACTGACTGATGTTCTTAAACCAAACCATGCCATTCAACATTTGAACTGTTACACTTCGCTTACCATAACAGGGTACAGGATACAGGTCCGTGCTGTGCCCGCACAAACAGGGCAGTGAGAATTTCATTGCCATTTGAAGCAGCCAGGTCTGTTTTGCCCAGCTCCAATTAGCTGATGCTTAGTGCTGCAGCTTCACAGCACAGGCGCGACACCAGATGGGGATGTCGCTTGTGCAAGTCCATAAAAGACCTGAGGGCATCCTCCTTTGCTAAGGAAGAGCTGCTGATGGTATCAGTGTCTGAGTGGTGCCTGCTGTGGTTTTTTTTAACTCATACGAAGTAGGTTCCCCCCCCAAAAAAAGTATGATGATTTTTTTTAGAGACTTCTAACAAATTCACTAAGGCCTTGCTGAAACAACACCTGTTTGCTGGTCGATCACAACCATCAGAATTAATATTGTAGAATCCATCTTCAATGAGTTAGTTCAATGGTATAGTTATAAATGAACCAATGGTGTTACAAGTTTAAATTTTTTTTAAAAGAAAATATAATCTGCTTCTCCTGGTTGACAAGCAAATGCATAAATTCATTTTCCTTGTAGTTTAGGGGTTATTTTCCCTTCTTCAACAGAGAACACATTAAGCATGTGCTATACAGAAACAGTTGCCCACACACAAACACTGGCAATCTGCATACCTTTACAAGAAAGATCTAAACCGAAGGCATCGATACTGGTGATCCAGGGTGAAACCAATGTCTTGTTTTCAGTCTGACAGTGCTAGAAAAGTATTTCTTAACAACAGCAAAGCTGAAGCTGAAAAGGCAAACCCCATGGAGTACTTAAAAAGTCTGCTTAGGCCTATTCACTGTTGTTCCCAAAAGAAGACAACAAAACTAGAAGAGTCTCCATTTACTTATTGTTTTAAACAATGCTTCACTGTTTGCTCGGCTATTTAAAAGAAAAAAAAGTAGATTTTCACAGTTGCAGAATATTAGGCTGTGTGGAATTCTTGATTATTTTTTTTTTCCTTCCCCCCTGCCTCTAGAGAAGGATTAGCTGCTGGGGAGATGGCCAACCCAGATTCTAAATGGAAAACTGACCAAAGGAAAAATTAACGCTGGTCAATGCAGCTGGGATTCATCACACTCTCCATCTCTTACAAGTTTTTGTGCATCTGATTGGGGATTTATTGGTAGGAAGAAAGCACACGTTGCCTCATGCCTCAGATGTGATCTACAACCCTGTTTTCCTTTAAGATGAAGCCTGATTTGGACTTCAACGTATCCTTTGGGTGATCCTGTCTGCACTGTTCCTCTGCTGTGTGAGGTCAAGCATCCGATCAAGATGCACAAAACACTAAGAACGGAATATGTGATGGCTTCCAGCCTGTGAAAAAAAGCCAGACTAAAACGTAACTGTCTATCCCCCAGGAACTAGACCACCTGCTGTATTCTCCATACTTGTTCTCTGCAATCCTGTCATAAAGAATGACCACTCTTTATGCAGCATTTTCTTTAATGAAAAGGAGTAATTTTTAAACTATGAAAACCTTAGTATAGCCTAATGAAAATATAAGCTGAGTCTTACAGTAAGAGCAAACATGATTTCCTGTGGAAGGACACAAAACTCAGTACGGTGGATTTGCAGGTCAATTCTGTTCCTTCTCGGTTCAAGATCTGCATGAATAGTATCTGCCAAAATTTAAAGTGTCTTGCTGTCTTACACCAATGACAGAAAAAATCCTGAGGTTATACTGGAAAAAAGGGAGGAGAAACTAGGCTACATATAATGTTTTCCTTGTTATGGGTTTAATCTAAAGTGCTAAGCGTGGTGTCGGTACTTTCACAGCGATGTAAGGACCCAAGTAGCATAAATAATATCTTAGAGTCAAAGCTCCTGTTGAGGATTAATGCTAATGAAGATTATCTGGTTTTGTACTTTTATCTTGTTCATTGTGTGTATACATATTGCAAAACATATGCCAGGAGGAGTACCCTGATATCAGGGACCCTTTCTGTCATCAGGGAGTCTCTAATAACAATTTAGCAGCAGTAGCTGTAACCACCCGTGGTGTAGTTCACTCTAAGTGCAACTCTTGACCGCAGGAAAGCTGAAATGGAGATGATGCTGGAAAAGTACTGAAATGGTCAAGACAGTTCTGGGGAGGTCTGTTTCGTTTTTCTGAGGCATGTGAGTAACAGCAGTATGTTGTGGGTTTTTTAAAATATATATATATATATGTATGTATGTATGTACCCTCATTAGATGATATTGCAGCTATATAGAGTCATGATTGAATTTGCAGGAGAAAAATAAAAAAAAATCACTGCCTTTATGCTACCTAAAGAAAACCCTGAAAGGACAAGCCTCAATGATAAACACAGATAAGTAGAATGTGCCATCCCTCATGAGGTTTCAGTTCTGTGAAATCTCTGGATACATATGTACCGAGTTTATTTCTGGTGATACCTACACATGTACTGAAAGCATCCAGCTGAATATTCAGGAGAACGCAGAAACACTGCCTCTGAATACAGCAGTAACAACAGTCTCCAGAGAGACTGTACATGAATTGAATCAGGCCCAGCCAGATTTTAAGAGAAAGAAATGTAGCGCGGCCCACGTGCTGTTATCATCTCGCTCTTTCAGATGCCAGCAGAACTGCTGCCTTTATATCTGGTTAATGGGAACAGAATAATAGACAATTCCACAGTTCTGCTAAAAAATTGTGCTTAGGAACAAAACCTCATTCCACCAAAACAACTGCTACTTCTGAAGGTAATTTGATGAATTTTGCCCTTTCTTAATGTTGGGCGTGCATTTTTAGAGCGTCTGCAGTACATGCTGAAGAAACAGAGCCACTGGCGTGCTGCGTTTCCCAACAGAGCCATTCAAAGCACAGAAGCTTCTTGAGGCTGATCAAGAGTTTCCAAAGGTGAGCTTAGCCCAATCTCAGCTCTCCTGGATTTGACACAGTATTCAAAGAATGAACACCCGTGGAGCTTCCTCAGATAGTCTAGCAGTTGCCTGAAGGGAAATACTCAGTTTCCTCTTACTGCTTGTTAGGACTTGGTAAATCTTTCTTTCCTAGAGACCTGGTCTTCCATTTCTTAGTCCTGCCCTAAGGCTCTGCTGGCCTCAGTGGTCCTCCTGCCTGAAGCAGCATGACAAAATCCACTCCTTGCTCGGCTCTCATGAGTCCCAGAGGAACAAACTGCATTCTGCCCATCTCATGTTTCCCATCCTGTATTTTCTACAAAGAAGAAAAACATTAATTCCTTTCTTGAAGAACAGTCCTGGTCTGCACAGCTGTGTGCAGGAATCCACCAGAGAGCACTGTTGGGTGAGGATGGGCCAGACCACCCCGACCCCAATTCCAACAACTGGTCCGACTCCCTTTAGCAGGAGGGTCTAACAATCCCTATCACATGCTTGTCTAGAGAAACAAGACTGCTGTGCTCATGTGTTTTGTAGGGTTCCTCTTTTCCTGAAACAACCTCTATCCGTAGCTCCTGCTCTGAGCTCCTGCAGTTGCCGTAGCAAACCCAGGGACATGCACATCTAATTACATCCGCCACCAGCAGAAAGCAGTCCTGGCTGCAGAGAGCCTTCCCTCAAATGGTATGTTCATGCGCTTTTAAATGGAGACTGGAGCGGTAAAAAGCAATGACTGTGGACCTGTCATTCGTTACTGTTATTTCATACACCAAAATGATCTCAGGAGTTTCCTACGGGTTTGTACCACAAAGCCCAGGGAATGATAATCCAGCGTTTGTGTACAGGTATTGCTATATTGCTCACAGGGAATACACCGCCAGCAGGAACACTTAAATAAACTGCATCATCAAGTTGAACAATACTCTAAAATAAATCACATTTTACTAATTCCTTATTAATTTAATGAAACTTCCCAGGATAATTTAAGCCAAATGAGAGAAAGTTCGCAGTCCTCCCCATAGAGACGTAGCACATTACATATTCAACATGAAAGGTCTGGAAGAGGAGCTCTTTTGTCTGTTCTTACTTCATTTTAATTAATGCTAATTTGAGCTGCTAGTGTTATACTATTAAGCCCTACACTATAATATATTTGAAGCTTCCCTTGGCAAATAACTGAGCAGAAATTGCTGACCTCACCTTAGTGGAGCCGATTTTGCTGCCAGAGCTGGCACGCTTTTTTTTTCTTTCTTTCTTTTTTCCTTTTTCCCACCCAAGTCTATTCAAATGGTTTCTTTTGTAGCAATCTGTTCTCTTCCTCTGGGCCCGATGGCGTTGCTGAGGACCCCTTGGCACAGTGCGAACTATTCAGGCTTTGCCTTTGGGGTGAACTTGCTCACCTGCATTTCTCCAGCCACTGGCAGAATTGGGCCCTCCCTGGCCACAGGTCTCGAGGTTTGTTGTAGGAGCGATGCTACCAGCATCTTCCCCTCAGTCAGCTGCCTGACTGTCCTTTCTTCGAGCCTAAAGCCTGCAGGTGATTTACCACTTGCTGCTTTTCAATATTCTCTCCCCAAATACTAAATACTTATGCCCAGACAAAACACATGCAGAAACGTTACTTTTCCAGCATCCTTAACAGCCATCCCTCCAATGCAAAATACACTCGTGATAAAATTGCGTTTTCTTACAGCAAACAGGCATCCCGGTGAGCCTCTCAGACTGGCTTCCCACTATGGGAGCTCTCATTAAGTGCAGTCCAGTGATACTGTGTGATATCGCATCGGTGGACACTTATTTCCCTTTAATATACACAGAAATCACTTGTGGAAAGCTTTTCTCAGAGATACAAAACTCCAAATGCCAGAACCCTGTCTCTTACATAGTTAGAGACTTCTTAGAAATCCAAGCACCATGTTATAGCTTGCAGGATTTCTGACAAATGGAAACAGTGGGTAAAAAAAAAAAAAAGAAAAAAAAAAGTCAATTGTTATTGTCTACATTTTGGTCCCATCTTCATGCTCGTCGTTGGCTGATGCATTTTCTTCCTGGAACTCACACAAAGAATACATCCTAAGACAGTAACTGAGGAGAGATTTGTATCCGGTGACTTTTGGTTAAGTGAGATTATTAATGCTATAAATACAAGTCTGTAAATTTGATGATACGCCACAAGAATTTATTCAGGGCAGCACTGATTTTCTTAATCTAGATAGTTGTAATAATTATAGTACTTTGTAAACTGGTCAAATGGAAGCTGATAAATCTCTTTAACATTGTGATGGGTATGTTCTGTAAAATTCTACAGATGCTTGACAAATCTACAGCTATCTGCTTTATTCCAGAATAAAAACCAGAACAACACCATAAAAGCAACGTTATCATATTTCAATATTTAAAAAGTGTAGACTTGAACGTCTTCATTTGGATATGCCTGTAATGGCTTCTTCTAGTGCCATTTAATTACTTTCTCACTTTACATTTACATATAGAAGTTCTTTATTTTAAAAAGCAAACATTACCCAACCTATGTATTGATAGATCAATCAATGAAATTATATGCGTTTGCAGGCAGCTCTCTCCTTCATTTTCTTTCAACACAGAAATTTACAAAAATTGAAATAAATGGCCAAGGTGCTGTGATAAGAAAAAGTTACCTAGGTATCTAGATAACAGAAAACAAAATATTTAAAGAAAATACTTGCCCTTTTTTTATTTTCAAAGGTAAGAAAATGCTACCTTGTGGAGAAGCATTTGCTATACGAGGATCTGCCTCTGAAATACCTGTAGATCCTAAGGCTGCATGTCAGTAAGGAGATTTAAGTCACGGTTCTACCTCCTTTTGCATAGATCAGAATTCTTTTGCTATATTCAGTGATCCATGAAAGAAAGTCTTTACTGATATCGGTGATAATGGCCTAAATGGGCCACGTAAAATTACGATGTCATGGATGATAGGGAGATTATTTTGCCAAAGATGCTTTCCTGCTTTCCATGACATACATAGGTTTGTTTCTAAGCATTTCTCATCCAAGATGGACTTAATATGCATCAGGTGATCTTTCGTAATTCTTTTAGAGGGAACCTGCTATTTAAAGGGGACAGATGTATCCCAAGCAACCATATTTTTTTTGTGATTCTGTGCATCATGTTTCTCAGACTGTACTGTCTCTGTACAGAATGCCTGGTGTTACCATTCTAATTTCCCACTGCTACCAAAGGATAACCATGCATTGCATGATGACCACTGCTTGAATTAATGTCCCGAATTCAAAAAGTTTGTCTTTCTCATACTTAGGCTCTCATCCTCCAGACTGAGGACTGGATCAGTAAATGCAGAAGACTATTTTCTGATTTCTTTCAGTTATGTTTATTTTTCACTATGGCAACTTCTCAAACAGAGAAGCTGAAATCTTACTGTGTCTGTTCTTGCCTCATTCCTCCTTTTTATTTTCATAAAATAATTATGCAATTCATCTGGAATATGGGAATATAAATTACTTGTGTCAATGGCTAGATTTAGGAGTGACTTTTAATGGCATTATCTTCGCTTTAGCTTCAGAAGTAAAGAGATAAAAGGCACAGGTCATCAAAGCAGCAAATGAAAAAACAATTTCAGAGATAGGAGTGGAGAAATGTGTGCAGTAGATGATCAAAAAAGCTCAGAGTTTTGAAATATCATAGGCTAATTCTACCAAGCTCTCATGATTTATAAGATCTCTGGAACTCTTAGTTCTGTGTTACTTCTTGGCTGTCATTCTTATCACATATGCTAGTTAACGTGTTTTGGTTAAATATGGGCAACTATAATCACACTCTGTTCTTCAAGTCCTGCTTGTGTAATTTTTCCCGTTCTTTGTCATACAAGAAAAATGGACTTTAATCTTCAAATAAAAACCTGTGCCAAAGCCAGTTTACACCTCTGACAATGTCTATTATGGTCTAAATGGTAAGGGTATATTTCTTTTTAGGGTATATTTTGATTTATTTATTTCCCCAGTTGTTTGCAGGTATTCATTTGACCTGGAAAATCTACCACATATCTCTACTTGGGTGAGGAAAGATTAGATGGGGAGTGTTGAACAACACTGAGTGCATTAAGTTGCTCTTTGCTGTTTAATAGACATTTTGTGTTGCATTAATAGCAGCAGCTCCTGTTTTGTTCATCCCCTTCACAAAACACACCTGGTTTATTTTCTTTAGTGGCAAAGGTGCAAGCTAAATGGACTCTTCCTTCCTCCCTTATTTCTACAAAATAAAGTCCTCTCGGATATCTTGTTTTATAGTACTCATTCAGTAGACACACAAATACTCCCCGGCTCTCCTCCCTGCTTCGGAATAGGTTTATCTGCGTGCCGCTCAGTGTGCTAGCAGTAATGCCAGAGAGGTGGAAACTGTTCACCAAACACAGGGCTACAGTTATGACACTGTGGCTTCAGCTCCTCTCGCTGCAGGAATAAGCTGTGCTGTCACTCTAGGGGCCAAGGAAAATTGACATGGCCAGGGACTGCTTTGGGTAATACATGTTTAGCAGGTAAGTACAGGGCAGTATGAGGTTTCTCAGTAAGGTAGCTTTCATGAGGACCTCCTTATGTCCTTTAAGGACCACCTTCTGGGTTGCGTCAGATAAGATACAATGCCTACGCAAAATCGAAAGAATGGGGCATTCTCTGCACGTCTGTACCTCTGGAGTGCTGACACAGCAAAGGAGCCGTTTGTTTTACTGGTAAGTAATCCCTACAGAAATGTTAGCATGGCAAACGCTCGCAGATGCAACCCTCGGGATAACACAGAAGTAAGGCACAGAATTCAGAAGGGTCATCGCTTCCCTTTCACAACTACATTTTTCTTTCTCATGCAATACAGAATGTGATACTCGCCATCAAAAGTGCTTTGTAATTCTAGCAATTCCCAAAGTGTCCTTCTAATTGCTGCCTTCAGCTGTATTTTTGGACTTGCAGCTTAAGATGGCTACAGTTGGCGTAATGTTGCAGACTTCGTGTTTACTTGGGGCTGGGAAAATGCTTAGCTAAATGTCATGGTAACAGACAGGTTTAGGTGGACACTTCAAAAGATTCTGTGGTAAAAGTTTCCTCTGATTCCTTGCAGAATTTGCAATATTACATCGCAGCACAGTTCATGAATGAGTTCCAGTGAGTAAAGCTGTTTGGTCTGCTTTCCCTAATTGAGATGCACAAAAATGAACTGAATTATCTAAGTGGTAAGTGGAACAAAGTAACGCCTTTGAAGTCCTAACCAACTGTGAGAGGTTAGTAACACCACCAAAGCCACCTCCACATAAAAATATAAAATCCTTACCCTTTGAGCAGTTACAATAATGAGCCTATTCTACTCGGTTAGTCCTGACTAACCCACTGAAGTGGGAAGAAAATGAATGAAAAGCCGTTTCTTTCTGCATTGCCAGAGAACAGCTCTCAAAACAGCGCTTTTCAGCGGTACCCTGATTAGAATGGCTGGCGGCTCAGGGGACTCCCAGTTGCCAGCCTTGGCACCTCGCTGATTTTCAGCACTATTTGTTACTTTTTTTAAACCCAAAGCAAGTTGAAACTAATCAAAACAGGCTTCTTTAACAGCCAGGGATTTCACAGCCAAGCCCTGCTTAAACTTATTCATGTAAATTGCTTTGTCATTTTATAGGGTCTGTTCTGAGTACCATGAACAGAACTTCGTGTGAAACTGAATTTAAAATCTTGATCCCTCCTCCCTGCTGTACCTTTCCAAATATGTCCTAAATTTTTGCCCGTGCTAAGGTAACCCTGCTCATGCAATCTAATATTTAATAGCCAGGTTGAGTAATATCCCAAAGATGAGTCAGAGCATTGCTAAAATTTGCACTGAAGTC
This sequence comes from Falco cherrug, assembly GCF_023634085.1. Lineage (NCBI taxonomy): Eukaryota > Metazoa > Chordata > Aves > Falconiformes > Falconidae > Falco > Falco cherrug. The sequence goes on along the minus strand of NC_073703.1, from coordinate 16,455,236 downwards.
ATAGAAAAACATAACGCCTGAATCAAAAAGGATTTGTGGTCTTTCCTGTATCTCCTGTCCCAAGGTACAGATCCAGCCTCTGAAAGTATTTGCTCTTCTTTTCTTTTGAAGAAGCTAAATCCTCTGGTGCACATTGGCATAATGCCACCTGCACTGATAAACCAGTACAGTTCTATACCAGTTTATCAAGCAAGGGAGCACTCCCCTCATCAGATTTATTTTTAATAGGTTGACTGAAGAACAACAATCACTCTGGACCTAAAGAGACTTACAACTGGACAGATACTATGGCTGTATCTACTTAGGAATTGAGAACAGGGAAATTCATAAATTATGGGCTATCCCTAGCATTAAGATAAGCTGGAAGTGTTATTATTAAGCTGTTCTCATGAAAAATGCTGACTGGTTGAAATACTGTTAGAAATACATGTATTTTTTACAAAATTCCATATGATTTCCTGTCGATCTCCCATGTTGTCAGACAGACTTTTCTTTGTCTGTCTGCCATTAGCTTTGCTGCATAGATTTTCCCTGAAAAGGTGAGTTGTTTCTTCTGTGCAATAGGGAATCCAGCTCTCTGCTCCTCTTCACACTAACAGAGCTGATAATTGACCTTGGTCTTGTAGCCTCAGTGTCCTTTTGGGAAAAAAAAAACCAAAACACCACCAAACCCCTCTGTATATATATGCACAAATATGTATATACATACATATATTTTTAAATTTGCTCAGGAAATTTTTCATTCTTAATGACAACAGAGCACCGCTTGATTTTCTAGTCTTTCAGCAGCGTGAAGACTGCCTTTTAATCAGCTCTAGTCTTGCATAAACTTATGTAGATTTCTCTAATGATGTTGTAATTTCATCTCTGTGGCACCACAGGACTGACTACCAACTGTTTCAGCATTTGTGATTACCTACCGTCCAAAGCCTTTGTCATTTCATAGAATACCAAATGCATTTATTGGGATACCCTGTTTCCAAAATATAAACAACAGGAAAAGTTATTGTTGTCATAAAATGTTCTAAATGTATGAAGCACAAAACCAATCCTATTTCTCATAAACTCTGCATGATTAAATCACACACTTTGGAGTGCTGTTATTAAGAAATTATTTATGAGTTGAATTATATCACTTCTAAATATATAAAGAGTCGGGATGGCTTCCAACAATTACTAAAGCAGCCAGCCGAGTGATGCTTTCCAATTAAATCAGGCTGACTTTTTTTTTTTTTAAACTTCTCAGTGCCCTGTGTTCTTTTTCTGTTTGTTTCATGATTCAAGTAGATAACGTATTAACCTCGTGCAACTGAAGTCTCACACGTCTCCTCTGTGGTATCCTTTCATGTGGTGGTGATCAGTAGGAGTCTCTCTGTGGGTACTCACTACATGAAAGGTTTCTTTCTTGTCCATGTAACTGCTGCTGCTGGTGCTTAAGTTCTTGCTTTTATTTAGGACCAGTTGTTATACAGAGCTTCAAAGCTTATAACTTCTGATGGCTTATTTATATTTGTATTGTTCATTCTTTGATAACAACCATGTTAAAAAGCCTGCACAGAAAACACTGACTTCTGTGGTACTGCCTATGCTGTCCAACTTATGCAAGGAGACAGATGTAATTCCGTGACCCCATTTATTAGCAGGGGAACAAAGATTAATTAAAAATAAAAAATGCTGAATAAAAAAATCCTCTAAATCACAAAGCATTCCCTTTCCTACTTGTATTGGATGAAACTCAGAAGTTTACACAGAGGTTATGCACTACTGTTCATGTGCTATGTAACACCTGCACCAGCTCTCTACAGAGCAAAAATGTCACAGCTCTCCGCAGAGGTTTCAGTTTATTTCCTGGGTGAAGTGTGTTATGGAAAGTTCCTTATCTAGGCTGAGTCCTAGGCTGCAGACCTGAGCGGACATACCCAGACCAGAGCAGCCCATGAACTTTTTCCAAGATGTCATTGAAAAAGGTAAGTAAGAAAACACAGTCAATTAACTGTAAGCTTAGATTTGCTATATAAGCAGTCCCATCCGAAGAAAAGTTAAGTAATCTGCAAAATGAAACAAAACCTTGAAAATCCCTGCAGTAGTCTCTTGAGTGCTTAGTCCTTGGCAGATCAGCCTTCCCATAGCTGGCTATAGTCACCGCTGCTGGAGAGTTCATTTTGTTCTGTGCTGAAGGGGTATGTCTGCTCCAGAGTACATAGGGCCTGCCTTTATTGCTGGGCTTGGAAGTTTGCCACTCAATCAGAATTATTTATTTTTTCCAGCACTTTGGAGTAGATAGTAAGCTGGTTTGGGTCTCTACCGTATTTATTTAGCTCTGTTACAGGTGCATCTAGTTTCCAATGATCGTTACAAGATTTAAATAATGGTTTCTCCTCCATTAGTGCTGGAAAATGAAACCAGACTGTGTTACTTGGAAAAATGATTTAAAATGATGGAAATTATTCTTGTCCGAGGAAGACAGAAATAGCCCAACAGAAGTGCCAGTTGAAACAGCAGCCTATTTTGTGCTACGCCTTTCACCGATTCACTTCTAGGGTTGTTCTCTAAAAAGAATCTACAGTTAGTGGGTCTGAACTGCTGCTTTCTGTCAAGTGGAAACTGAGTGGCTATTCCATAGCCTTTTTCCAAAAGCTCCTTTTGAAAGCTGAAACAGTGGAGCACAGAGGTCTGCCAGAGCACACCACTGGGAACGCAGGAATGCAGCCCTTGCCCAGCGCCTGTGCGGCCGGCCAGCTCCTCCCTTTCTGCGGCGACAATTCCTATGTTCTCAGAGGGGCCGTCGCCACTCATGCCGTACATAGTTTTAGCCAGAGGATTTATGAAGCCAAAGCCATTTGTTATATGTCCGCATCTCCAACAGCCTTTACAAGAACCTCCCTGAAACAACGTTCAACAGCACCCGGACTTGCAGGCAGGGCGCGGTTCGACACCCACCGCTTTCCTTGGGGCATGGTGGAATCGCCCTGCCACACTGCTCCGTACGCTGAGGAGTCGGCGCCTTCAGAACTAGCTACTGTTTTCAGTAAAGGCTTCTTTAGGCTGGGTTCAGGACCTCACGTTTTCTGGGCACAGAACTAACATCTAAATTGATTGCTTTTAAGACAGTGCACCCCTCTCTGCGTGGCAAGCAATACATTGGTAGTTCTTGCTGAGACTAATAGAATTAAGGCAGTGAATGACACAGCTTGGGTAGAGGGGGGACAGCTTCTGAGTCTGTGTAGAATAGCTCTGGTTTTCCCTTATATTGTATATGGGCAGTCAGAACCCTGGCTACTCCTGGTGAGTGCAGTTCTTACTCAGTCCTTAAACAGAGGTAGTCTGGGAGGTATTACCCAAAGAGCACTCACAAGACGGTGGATGAGCCTGTGATTATTATAGCGGAGCTACTCCAACTCATGGTTAGTTTTACTCACAGATAAATCCCATAAAAGATAATTTAAAGCCACTGTGCCAGGCTCAGAAAGGGCTGTCAGCCCCTCCGGTAACATTCCTTACAATCAAACGATGCATTAAATTTGGGCATCAGCAACAAAACTTGCCATTTCATTGAATGATACCATACCTCACTACATTTTCACAATGACATTCACAGGGCAATGGCACACTAAAATATATATTTATGTACTTTAAACACATGCCCTTAAACAGATTTTTGTGGAACATCCACTGTGCTTTTTAAAACCACATTCTCACGAGCCAGCAAGCTTCTGTAAAACTCTTACCAATCACAATCAACCATGGATGGCCATTTATGGCTAGAATTGAAGATTTTTCTTCAGTATAAAATATTAACTGCGGGTAAGACCAACATAAGCTCTTACTGGTATACGGACCTTGGGTCCTTATTGAAGCGTACCTTACAGACATCTTTTTTACCCATACGAATTTTGCAGTCAGAACTGGGATGGACAGAGGAAGGAATGGGAGAAGGGAAAGCCTTATCTCCCTTTCACCCCCAGTTCTGCTCAATTAATTCATTTCATTATGTGCTTGTCATTGTGCAATGTATCTGCCTCTCCCAGGTCAGAGCTGCAGCCATCCCCGCTGACTGCACGCTTTAAACCTTCTTCTGCCCCTCTGGCAACAGCTAGTTGTTCAGCTCACTTCCAAAACAGCACTTAGCCGCTTCAAAAATGAGCATAGCTCCTCTTTTTGGGTCACAGCCATTGCGCCCTCTGTCAAACTGTTTATTTACAATACACCTTAAAAGCCCTCTCCCATCCCAATCAGTAGTACAATGAAATAATTATTGATTTCTTACAAGACGTATCAATCTTTATACCATTATGGAGGGGAAGGAAAATAGAGGTTTGAGAGATAATCAGAGTAATAACTTTTGAATTTCAGTCTGGAAATAGCAACACACACACACAAATACACACATATTTAACCAATAAGGATTTAAAACATATTGTCTACATTTTTATAATTTGAAAGCTCTCAAAGCATATGAACACAAGTATCTTTCGGGTTTTGGTTGCAGAGTATATCCTGCTTAATAAACCATCACCACACAGCACGCTGGCTCTTACAGATAACTCCTGAAATGAAGGCTGTCTAGCAGTGCAGATCTAGCTGGTTACTGATGTCAGCACTCAGCACCTAGCTACTCTGAGAGTCTCTGCCCTGTGAGAACTGGGAAGTCCGTCACTTGTGTTAGAAAGGACTTTCTGGAACATCCCTATTTGGAAAAGAAAAAGGAAAAGACACTGAAGCAACTTTTTCTTTTCTTCTCCAAGTAGAAGTTACGAAAATCCTCCCCAAATAAAATTTACAGAAAAAAAAAAGGCTTTTCATAGCGACCAGTTTCTGAGATACTTAAAATTCCCTTACTTGACTTAGTTAAAAGGTAGTATTGCTGCCACCACAAATTTACTAGAAATGTCCTGAGCTTCAAACAGCAGGCACTTGTTCATTGTTCTTTAATAATGAAATACCGAATTTGCAGTCATGTTTGGAAATCAAAATAACAAAATCCCTTGACTACAGCTATGTACAATGAAAGCACTAATCAGAAAATTTCCTAGCAAATGACAAAGTCAAGACTTATTTCTGTTCAAGACCATGATGTTTAAACTTATTCAGATAAATAAGAAATGCAGATGAACAAGGGTAATTGGATATATTTGTGTGACCTAAACATTTTTATTATCAAATAATTTGTACAAGATTCTTTCATTTCCACATAAGAAGCATACCTTCAAATGGCCTAAAACAAACCCCAGCAGCATCTTTTACTTCCCTCCTTCTCCTGAGTTGTAATCCTCTTCCTGCTGTATACGCTATACATGTCAGAGAACAAATCCCTTTTGTTTGTAAAATTTTTCCAATCACATCACCTTTGTCTTTGTACCCATCAGATTTCACACTCAAGCTGAGAATTTTCATTAAGGTCTGCAAAAGGCAAGATTTTGGGACAGAGCTAATCATGATTCCTTTATTTTACCCAAGCACTATAAAACATTCTGGGAAATTTAAACTTTCCAAAGCTTTTTGCCATTTGAACATTTTGATTTAGAATGAATCATCAGTTCTTCAATTGTATTGGTTTGTGCATTTAAACATAAACTTTCTCTCTTGCTTCTCATGCTAGGAATCCCATTTCACACATCAGCTAATTAACTACAATTTAGAATGGAGTAGGGATGATTACTCTATGTAATGCTGCTGTTCCTTAGCAACCATGAAAGATAGGGTGAAGGATGTAAAAGAGACCCAAATAACATCATTTTCAGTTTGAGAACTTCCACCTAGAGTAACCTGCTAGTGGGATAGTAAATTAATTTTAAATTTCCATTTGCCTACTTCAGTGCTATGTCCCTCGCAGGCTCTAACAGTGTGATTTTCACAGTCCAAGACGGCACTTAAGCATGTAATTTCCACAGAGCTGATAATACCTGCTAGCTACTGCAAAAAAATTGTAAAATTTCCTTAGAAAAATATTTTCCTGCTTCCTTCTCACATAACGACTTATGTCTAACACTAACTCCTCACTTGATGGGAGTGTTACCAAAGTAAAACTGCAAGGTTAGGCTTTGCTTCAGGGTTACAAAATAAACAAAATGTATTAATATTATTAATAGCAAAATTGGTAATTGTTTTTCTGCATAATGCTAATAAAGTATTCTGAGCATTTAAATTGCTTCACTGTACTCTGAAGATAACTTATTTTATGTATTAACCAATTTTACACTGCAAGACAAACAATGCTGTCACTGACTTTTAAATATATTGATGGAATTTAAAAACCAGTCTGACAGCTCAAAGTCCAATTAAAAATCAAATTCCTTTAATATTTGCAGAACCTTTTTATGCCTTGCTGCGTAGCCCTACTCTGCAATTGCTACTTGCATATGACATATGCAAGTAGCATATGCAAATCAATACTGCAGATGTAATTTTTATTCTGGAAGGGATGGAAGATTGGTCTCTGCGATCCTATTTATATTTTGCTTTTTGAGCATGGGAACATCTGAAACAGAAAACCAGAGAACAGACTTCAAAGTACCAAAGTGAGGTTAAAAATTTATTCATGGCTCAAAACGACATGAGCCACATATTCAGATTTTGGTCTATGCATGAGACACACAAAACATGCAGTCACAAGAGATATGTGTGGTCATACTGCTGCTGCTTACAGCCTCTGGAAACTGAGGAAGCCCCAGCTGGAAGGGATGGAGGTCCAGCTAAGTACTGATAGGCTCATGGCTAACATGAGGATCACCACCCCTACCAGGATGCAGGACCCCCATGTGTGTAAGACAGTGCTGCAGCCTGCCATGGAACATTCACCTGGCACAGAGCGAGGGAAGAACAGCAGTGCCAGGATGCAATGGGGGAATCCACCAGCCTTACTGAAGCAAGACCTTCCCAGGATAGAGCCAAGGCCTCAGCGTGTTGCTGTTGCTGTCTCACCCATAGCACAAGGTGCTCCTCATCACCAAATCAAGGGCTCCACTGACCAGCTGCACCTGGTGCTTGAAATATAAGAGAGGCATGGGGTGGAGGCCCTCTCCATCATGAGGGAGCACAGAGAAGGTGGTTGTAGAAGACTGAAATACAGGACACACAAGTTGCAAGGTGGGTGTGTAACTCCTTGGTACTGCTGCTAGGTCTTCCAACTTGGGAGATTTTGGGGCTGTTGATTGTTGGGGGGCTGTGAGAAACTTTTTTGCTGGTATTGCAATGTACTTTGTTCTTGTCTGGCTATTTGCCGCAGCAAGTGGTTGTGCACTGGGCTGCAAGGAGCCTTGGTCTAGCTTGGTGGCCATTCTGTGGAGCCTACAACAGTATTCTGTGCCTGCATGGAAAATCCCTGCAGGAGACAGCAGCTTTCCCACAGCGCTGGGGGGTGGGTACAGGGCAGGGCTGTCCTGGTCCTTCTGTGCTGCTCTAGCAGCAAGCACAGGTGGAACCAGGGCTTGCTTGGGTGTTCACTACAGTTGTGTTTCATTATCTCATAAAACTGAGAATGGATCCAACTGCTTGTGTAAGTTGCTTTAAAAAACAAAAAAAACTTTTTTGAAAGAAGCCAATCTAAACATATAAAGATTTGAAGCTGTAATTCTTCAGTCATAAACTTATAGTGGTGTCTGGCAGGACATTCCACAAAGTTCTGCATGAGCCAAGGAGCCGACTCTGCTGGCACTACGTGTGGTAGCATGTCCGCTGATCTGCCTGACCGTGTATTTAAGACTCCTGCTTACTCTGTGATTTTAATATTTAGGTTAGATTGGCAGCATTTGAATTTTTGCTTGTTTAGGCTGTGTGGCTTTCTGGGTTGGTTTGTTGGTTGTTTATTTTTTAAAGCAGAGATACTCTTTAGTAATCTGAAAAAAAGAGAGAAAACTGTTGGGTTAACCAGCATAAAAGCAAGTGTGTGCTCCACACTCAAGTGGTGTTAACAGAAATGTTTTCTTACGGTGTAAGCTCACGTGGTCCCTGGGAATACCATTTTTTTATATTTTAACTGCTTTCTGTTGAGGTATTTTGTCTTCATCTAAGAGACAGATGAACATTTAACTCCTTTAATACTCAAATAAATATCATCAAGGCTTGATTAGTTCATTTCTGGGAACAGAATAGCTGAATATTGTGCTAATTGCTTTCTGTAGTAGTCTTGCTCAAGTATTCCATTTCAGTAAGTTTGGTCTGATTTGCTTTCCTTGCATAACCCAGAGTGACTCTGTAGCACACTCTTCCAGAGGAAAAATGACTTTTCCCCTGTCTCCCCGGTATGATAAATCTGAAGAAAACACTTGTGTTTACAAATTTCAAACTTGCCACTCCCAGAGGCTGGCTTGCAGGTAAATGGAAGGCAAGACCATACTTTAGAGTCCTGTCTCCATAAGGCAGCCTGCATCTTTCTCCTTCTGTAGTCTGGAGACGAAGACTGGTTTCTTAGCCTTGCCATATTCTGAATTCATAAAAACCGAATGAAAGATTTGGTGTTCCTGGCTACAGACTCAGCAGAGCAACTTGGGACCTGTTCCAGTGTTCAGCTGAGTGACCTGAAGGCATCCTGCTCCCCCTTGCATGGCAGCCAAAGCCCCTGGGAGGTGACTCAAGCCTTTTCCTTATGGCTTAGGATGAGGCTGGAATTCACAACAGGACTCTGGAGTTCTCCAGCTGTGAAGATGTAACCTATAACCTACCAAACTTTGTTTCTTTCATCTCTTGCAGGTGAGAAAGTCTTCCTCCCTGCCCCCACGTCAGCTTGTTTAGATTTTTCCAAGGGAAAGTTATAGCACTATGAAGAAAGGAGTAAAGCTAACTATAATTCATAGGTTCTAACACTCCTTTCTTATTTCTAGTTAAAAATCAGATTTCTAAGATAGATGGTGTGTTTAGTCTATCTTAGGCCACTTCAGGAACAGTTCTACTTTTGTAAAGAGTTTTTTTCCCCCCTTCATTTCTTTGCTGCTATATATGGCTTTGTTATAATGACATTATACATTAAACATCTGGGGGTTTTATTTTAAAATTGCACTGTCAGTTTTTCCAGGAAGCATATATGCTCCTCAGCAACTACGCTTGGCATTAATTTGCCTCCTGGCCTCACTGTGCTGTTAAGCTGTAAAGCAACATGAAATCAGTCTGCAGGCTGGGAGTAAACGGTCTATTTTTAATTGAGCAGAAGTCGACCTTCCTTTTTTCCAGGTGTAATTTACACCCACAGAGTGCCTAGTGGGCATTAGGCAAGTTGCATCTACAACTATCTACAGGAGATAGTTATATTTTACTATTAGTTAAGGGGGGGGGAAGCCTGCCAGTAGGTGTCAATAATGGCTATACGATATGTAAATATGAGATATTATTGACAGATCTCCAGGTAGTTTGCTCATGACTTAGACTGGCTCTTTTTCTGCTTTCAAAGCCAGCTGGCACAGAAGGTGGCTGCACCTGGCTTCTGCGGGTACATTGGCTTCCGCGGAGGTGAACGCAGGCCAGAGTTTATAGGGCAGTGCCTGCTGTAGCAATTAAGGATCAGTAATACCCGAGGTGATGCTGGGAGGGATTAATCTGAATTAAATCTAGGGAGATTGTGAATGTGATATGATAGCATGAGATACACAGAAGTGGTGCACCCTGATCTCACAGTTGAATGCAGTCCGTGGTTTTCCAGCTTGCTGCAGACAAGGAAGGATAAGAATAATCAAGTGGCTTGCTTTAATTTTTTCAGCTGTGTCTTTTTATGAGCCTCTGAAACTGACCTGTCTGCATTTATGCTTTGGAAATCAATGTTTATATTAAAAATCACCTGCAACTTGGTGATAAGTAGCTGATGAATGAACAAGGCTCAAGTTGCAGCCAGCAGGGGTTGTTTGGCTAACATTAGGATCGGTGAGCTCTCTCTACACAGGTATCAACTGAAGTAATGACGCTCTCTACAAAGATTGGAGGTTGTATCCAAAAGACTATTGGTGTTGAAAATGAGATGGACTTAAGGACAGATTTTTGGCAAGGGTCATTCTATCTGCTCACATGGAAAGCAAGGTCAGGATAACTATCTGGTTTGGTGTAGAAAATTGTTTACATCACCAAACTAAGCTTTGAATTGCTGTGTATTGTTTCAGTATCATAGAAACATGAGGTTGAAGGAATGAACTTGTTATAATCTGATCCATTCCCTTCTCTGAGATAAGACCAGCAGGCTGGAAGACAAACTTGTCTAATCTGTTCAAGACCAACAGCCCTTCAGAGCTTAATGCAGTGCTTGTAACTCCTGCAGCTAGGAAGGTTTTCCTAATGTCAGACTAAATCTCCCTGGCTTGCAAATATGCTGAGTGCTTCTTGTTCTGTCTCCAGCAGACATTGATCCCTGTGTGCATTAACTTTAGCAATTTTCCAGTACATGTGTGTGGGGAAAATGTCCTGTAGTGATCTCAATTCTAGATTAAATAAACTGAGCTTGATAAGGGAGAGAAGGAAAATAGACTATCCACTACAGCTGTTTACTAGTAAATCTTCAACCTGTGTTTCTACAGGCAAGATTACTGTCGGAGTAATTAATAAAAAGACCTGATTTTGGAGTTCATTATATTTCAGGACAGGTTTCGTCTGGCTCTCCAGAATTTGAGATTTAGGGCCAGGTTACCAGTTCTTGTCACCTTAGAACTGGATTTGTTATTCCTTCCACTAAGGTATTGCCTGAGATGAAGCACCAGAGGGCAGATGGTTTTAAAGCACAAATTCACACCCTAGAAAGCCAGCTTCCTGCAGAAAAGTCTTAACAGACAGGATTGGAAAAATGTCCATATTCCTTGGCCTGTACACAAGTGAGCTTGGCAGCGAGCATCTTCTCGAAGGTTACAGTGTAGGTGGGTTATATATGTAAAGTCCACACAAACTGCTTTATGTAGAAGAACTGAAACTCCGGTTATGAAGAACATAGAGTGACTCTGCATGCTGTGGGGAATACTTTTCACTCAGTGGGTTTCTCGGGGAGACTGTGGTCTTACATTCACCACAGTCACAGCCATGGAAGAAAGCCCGTGTCCTATCCTTAATCAGGAGCTCTTTTTATGCTTGATCCCAACCTATATTTTGAAAGACTTGTATCAGAAGATATGCCAGCAGTCACGAGCATGTTAATTCTGCTGAACTTTTGTTCTGGTAAATTCTTTGGGTGAAAGGCTTTCCTCACTTCAGTAAGAGGTTCATGTATTAAAGGGAGAAGCAAAACAAAGCAATGCATGACAGTTTCAAATTGTGGGTTCTGTTTTTATTCCAAACATGGTTTCATTGCCAGAGACCTAGGCAGTTAGAATTGGAAGCAAATGGAAAAAAAATGGGCTAAAAATCCTAAGTGTGTTCTTTAGTTGAGTTGCTAAAAAATATGAATTTTCTACTTCTGTTTGTACCATTCCTTTATTGTCTTATGATGTGCAGTAGCACTGCTTATTGAAAAAAGTAATTGCAGTCATCTGTTTAATATGACAAGAAGTCAAGTGTGGTTAAGATAAATTAGTGCTTCAACTGCAGCCTTTTATGAAAGATTTCTGAAAAACTATATTGAATGCATATGTATCTTTCATATTTAAGATGACTCGTTAACTGCAGAGATGCAGCTTCTATCTCTAGGATGGAAGTTCTCTCATAAATACCTATAAAAATATCCGCAGTGTCCGCACACTGCATTGATATTAGTATTTACTAGCTTTTACTATAACATCTTGGGATTCTTGCTGCACAAACTTAGAATGAAAGATGATCCTGACCTAAAAATAGTAAAGATAAACAGACAAAGCAGACCAGGAAGGGGAGGACAAATACAACTGAAATACTTGCTTAAGGCTGTGATTAAAACCCTGCTGTCAGTCCAGTACTTCATCCGTCACATTTTGAAAGGGTATCGTATGGGAGGCTGCACAAAGAAATTAGACTGGTATCTTTACAATGTCCTTAAATCTCAAATCCTATTGGCTTTGAAATTCAGGAAGGTGTTACTTAACAGAAATGGAAAGTGGCAAAGTTTTGTTTTAAAAGATATACAAATGACAAATACCTTTTACAGTTTATTAAATTGGTGAACAAATTACTAATGTGGAAGTCCGGGCTTGATATGAACACAGTATTACTAGTACACATACCTGCTGGGATGTTATATGAAGAAAGAAATCCTGCCACTGTTTGTTTTGCTTTTTTAATGATGTAAAAACTGAAAAAAGAAAAACCTGGAAAACCTTAGTCGCATATTTTCTTTCCATCTTTTTCCAAATGAGCATGTGGAAACATGGTGAAGCTTCTTAAATACTGCCATTTTCTGTCACTCTGCATGTATCTATCCCTGTGTGCTCTTAGAAACAGCTTTGAATTACATAACCCCCAAATCAGCATTCCATCTGCTCAAATCTGACATATCTTGGCATATCACAGTAGCATCCTCCCTATAACATTTAAATGTAGCCATCTAACATTTCCTCTGTGATGTCTGCTCTACCTGAGTAGCTGCGCTGTGGAGAACTGGTCACCCTGCTTTTCCTGGCTCAGGTAGTACCATCCTGAGATTAATTTTTACTTGCTATTTCACTGTAAATGGTTTGGTTTAAGCAAGCTAACCTCCATTTTCCCCCGCACCATCACAAAATGGGCACGTGTGTCTGTATATATAAGCCCAGGTGAAAGTAACTTTAGATACCAATCTTATGTGTGTCTACATATATAAACATTTTGGAGTGGGGCTTTTTTGGTGGATCTGCTAAAAAGAAAACAGGAAAACCCCCAACAAGAGAATCTACTGCAGCTCCTAGCACAATCCAGGTGTGCTACCCTCAAGGCCTGAGAAAGAGGTGAAAATGGTCAAGATGCAGGGTTTTTTCCAGCATAGCAGCAGCACTGTGTACAGTTCTCCCTTGGGAGGCAGCTTCCCAATCACGGTGCTCCTGGGGTGGGGGGTGGGGGCGGGAATGTGTGTGTGTTGGGGGGGGGGGGGGAGAGGGGTGGTGACTATGGCAAGGTAGAGATATCCCTAATAACAGTTTGCAATTTTGATGGCACAAAAATGCCCCATAGCATTCTCTTCTTCCCCAGAGCTGTTATTCCACGCTGTACTTCTCAAGAGTTGCAGAGCCTATACCTTCTGTGACATAGTCAAGTCTTGACACTTGTTAAAAATTTAAAATTTAGCTTTAAAGTCTTACTGATGTGTGTATACACCTCACTCATGGTAATGGGGCATGATCATTACTAGAGTGAAAAAGTGAACCAGTGGGATAATGAATTCCTTTCTGCAAAATGCTGTCCTCTTTACTAAGCTGTTTCTGATGTTCTGTGTGTTCCTACAAAGGAAGCTGCCTTTATATTGTTTGTTGTATTTCTGCCTCTTTTGGGATGATGTCAAAAAACATACTGAAGTCTAGACTTGAAAGTATTTAGCTTTTCTATACACAGCATTTCCATTTCCTTACTCTAGGAAAATTACTTTCATCCAGTTTACATATAAATATAAAAGTTATATTCAGTCACATGCTGTTTGTATTTTAAAAGTTTTCAGCTCAAAAAAAGTTAGACCAAGGCAAGTTTCAAACAAAATGAATTCAAGTAGATAGCTGTAAAATTGTCAGCAATAAAATTGCTGTGGGTTTTATAAGCTGTATGATGTCATGTGTATTTTTATCGCTTTTATCATGGTAAAGAAGCCACATTGCTTTAAAAACAAACTAAGTACTTATTTAAAGATTTGTCTTCAATCTCTTTAATAACATATGACCTGTAGAGCAGACAGACTCTGTATTTTAGTCATTGATGAAGTGACTAAGCACAGGCATCAACTGTCCCTAAATTATAATCCCTATTAAGAAGAATAACTACTGCTTTAATATCTGTAAAAAATGAGGAAAGAAATGAAATATTCTGGAGTTAGTTGTTTAACATAATAGCACACATGCTATTAGAGTTGCCATCAAATGTAGTTATGAGGAAAAAAGGAACTCTACAAATACAGAAAAGCTGTTTCAGTAACAAGTATATAATTTAAAAATCTCTCGCAGTCTGTGGCTGCCTGCATTGGTTTTTTGGTATGTCTAATCATGCTTTATTTGAGGGCACATCCAGAGGTATTTCACATGCATCTTTCTACCTGCCTGTCATTGACTGCAAGGAAATTAAATTCTGTTACATGAAAATATGGAAAACATTGAATAATGGTTCCCCCTACCATCACCCTAAATTCTCTTCCTACACATCACTCGTCTCAGTCTTAATAGTGCTCAGCTATTGACAAGCCAGTATTTTCCTAGAGAAGTTTTAGAAGGTAAATACACAGAGCTCTAAGCAGTAAAAGAGCAACTGTTACTCATCTTCTGTACATGGATGGGCAAGCATAGACATAGCTTTTGGGAATTTGAAAGCTGCACAGACATCTTGGCTGCAAAACCATGTAATGTGAGCACATCTCTCCTGCTGTGCCATACCAAGCAAGCAGGGAAGGGCTGCACCAGAGCAGAGCTATGCTCTCCCTGTCTCCCTCCCTCTCTGCTGGGCAGGATGATGTGTCCTCTTGAGTTCTGGCCAGTCACACACAAGATGCTGCAGACTGAGGATGAACGAGGTGGGTCTGGCATGTAGAGTTAGTGATCAGAGAGATGCTGTGGTGGAAAATGGGGACCCTGTTTCTATCCACCCTGGTGATGGAAGAAATCTAGATGTCGGTGCAGCTGCTTGCCCTGCACGGGGCAGGCTCAGCTCTGATTTGAGTTTGATTCAGCTCCGCTAGGTCCGTGGTAGAGTGGAAAGGTGGATGTAGCTGCTGTGTTGGTGTTCTGGTGAACCTACACCTTTTTGTCAATTCCTCGACTTCAAGTCCTTTTCCTAAAGCCTCCCTTGTGTATTTCTGTGCTCTCATCTTTGTCTCGTTAGCAGCAGAACACTGAAAGAGGCATTCTTCTCCTAAGTGAGAGTTTAGAAGTATCTCTTGCCTTCACAGCTGTTCAAAGCTTCTGCTTGCTTTCTAGAGGCAACCTCTGAGAGTTCTCTTGCAATATCTTTTAATGAAACATTAGAACTTTTAAGAAAATACATTGGCATACAGCTCTACCCCGCCCAAGTTTACCATGGTTCATCACAATACACTGCAAAAGGCCTAGGTTCTGTTTTCCTTTATTCCTTGTAATTAAGATATGTCACTAGAAAGCAGCATCCTCCTCTGACCCGATTTGATCAGTGACAGTTACAGGCTGCTGTACTTGGAGAGAAATGCAATTCTCCCCTGGACCTACTATTCACGCCCAGTGATATGATCTTACACGGGTGAGGATATACTGTTTCTCCAAGTAACTTTGTTCAGGAATGCACTCGAAATAATGGGGAAGCTTTTGTTACCCGTGGAGCCACTATTCTATTCTCACTTTTTGGCAAATATTGCATCTACCAGTTTCAGTATTTCAAGATAAAATTAACTTTCCTGTTCTCAGCATGCTTTACTAATCAAGATGACATCAATTTCATTTGCAAGCCCACTGTCTATATTGTTTGTTTGCCAGAGGAGGCAGGTTAGTTCCTCTCGCAAGGCAAATCTGTTTCTAATACCTCTAATTACAAAGACAAGGCAATATCTTACTCCCATCAGTTTTCCCTTTCATGAAATGTAACCTGATAGCAGTTACTCCTTTTCATAGTGGCAGAAATTATAAACCCAAGAATATTTGAGAAATGAGTTAAGACAGAAGAATCAGATCAATACTGGAAGAACTGAGGCTTGCAAAAGAATAGTGTATTGGCTGAGGCATGGGGAAATGCGAGATCAGTTATAGTCACATTGTTCTAGGTTATCTGGAGAAGGAATGCAAATTGCTAGTGTAAAAGGTGAGGATGGGTGGAAAGAGAAAGAATTGAAAAAGATTCTGGAGGTCTGAAGATGGAAAATATAGTCAAAATCTCTGCACCTGCATTCCTGCTGCTCTCTGGTAGCATGTGGCAGTCAAAGGGAGGGTGCAGTGAGGCTTTTGACCTTCCTTGTCTTCTGTGTGCCACAGTACACTGCAGGTTCTGGGCCTTATTTCAAAGCATGAGGCATTTCTGCATGTCCTTCCAGGATGCCGTTCCACTCGCTGTTCTTGATGTAGTCCTGACATCCAGTTTTACTGGCACAAGCTGTTGCATGTAGCAACATAACATTGAAAGCAGCTATTTCCTGGCTCTACATAACTATGCTTTTAAACAGCCAGCACTGAGTAAAATCAGCACAACTTTCTCTTGAACTTTTAAGTGAATGATACAAACTAGTTAAAAAGAACCCTAGGTCACAGTTTGGAATGCAGGCTCAAAACTACAGGAATATTCTGGTCTGGAAGATAAACAGGTACCAGTTGATTAACAACTAAGTACTGGGACTGTTCGAAGGCATCTGATTTAATCCAAACTGTAAAGTTAAATTATGGAATTACAGAGAACGCTGGTATTATCTGTCCTTAAGATGATTTGTTCTTGGCTTTCCATCAATTCATAAGATTTCTGTAAGGGGAAGTGTTTTGTGGAAAAATGTCAGTGGTGACTGTTTTGGATGAATATACCGGTCTGGGGTGTTTTGGTTTTTGTGGGGGCTTTTGGGGGTTTTTTTGGGGGGTGTGTGCAGGCAAGAGTGAAATCTCATCCATATTTGCTCCAAGAATACAAAGTGTGATGTTATTCCTTCTTATGAAATGGAAATACTCTTAAAAACAAACACAGGTAAGAGAGAAACCAGAGAGGCCTCATAGCTGAGGTTGGGCTAAATCTATATGATAGAAGCTGGTTTCTGATAAAGGTGATGTTTAATCACTGAACAAAAACTTCTGCTTTTGGTCATATAGGTCCTGGTATAGTTAAAGGGCAACAGTTAGTCCAAGCTGGTCAGAATGGTGTGTCCTGGCACTCTAGAAAGTTTGTGGAAGTGGTCTTTACATATACCTAGGCCTGAACTTTTTACCCCGTTCCTAAATCTGTAATCCAAGTCAGCAGTTCTCCTTGTTGATTCTTTAGTATTTTCTAAGAAATCCAGTAGTTGTCGTCATAGTGACTGTACTGATGATTTTTGCACCTGCTACTGATACTGATGAGTATCAAAATAGTAAGGCACAAACTTGCTTTGAGGTGGACATGAAGGTCACTCCTCTGAACCTACTTCCCTCTGACTTCTGAGAGTTAAAGGGAAACAATGCACAAATACACAAAGTTAAAATGAAATGCAAGTAAACAACAGCCATAGACATTCACCTGACATAACAGTATAAACCACAGAAGTTTTGTTGGGAGAAATTATGAGAGATGGTTATCTTCATTTAAAAAAAAAAAATACTCAAACCCCCCTCACTCTGGAAAGTCTAAGAAACTTGTATTTGTTTGATCTGCACCTGTCAGTGATTTGACCATGTAAACTATGTGCTCTAAAAGTAAACAGAAAACTGTTTGGAAAGGAAATGCTAACATAACAGTGTTAAGACATTTCTTCAAAGAGAAAGAGAGAAAATGCAGCTTGTGTTACAGGAAAAACTACTTGAATAAAGTTAATGCCAGAAATGAGATGCTTGTCGGTAGTAGTGAGGTATTCTTCTGCTAATTTTTACTATTTGTGTTTCAGAAGATTAGCCTTTATATTAAACTAGCACCAGTAAGATCGGAGGGAATGTCTTAATGGTGAAGTTTTTTTTTCGTATCAGAAATGGAAATAATCTTCCTGCTCTATTTTCTGTTGCTACATCAAAAGATGTTAGCCAAAACCCACATCTGTACAGACAGACTGATCACTCTGTTCCTCTGGAGGAAGGCTAGACAAAACCAACCGATAAAACTTGATTTAAAATAGAATCTCTACAGACGAGGGACTAGTGACCACTGGAGAAGACAGCAAAGTGACTTCTGCTCTCTCAGACGTTTTCATTAAAGATGCCTGCCTTAGCACAGAAAAATCACTGGCTACCAGCCAGTGTCTGAGCTCAGCTTGGCTTACCTAGAAGATGTTTGAGTCTTGGGTATAAAGTCATGATTATAGCAACAGGTTAGTCTCAGTTTCCCATAAATCTCCTTCAACTGGACTTCTCAGTCTGTAGGATGCCCTCCTGTAATCTAACGGGTAGAGGTATTTCTGCGGTAAAAGAGCAAATAACATGCTTTTAATTGGGAACGGCTTCAAGCCCAGGCCTCGGCCCAAGGCAGCTGCCCTGAGAGAGGTCCACAAGCAGTCCAACAGCCTGGACAGCCTTGAGCTGTGCACCAGAAGTCATGGTAATAGTGCAGAATTTCTGTGCCCTGCTCTGACCACATGGTCTATCTCTGTAAGTAAACTGGGACAGAACCTGTTGTACATGCATCATACTGCCATCTGAATGCAAGCTAAATTTTTTCCCACACTCCAAATGTTGTTTAATTCATACTGGCCACTGCTATCTTCTGTCTCATGCCAGGACATTTTGTGGGAGGCTATCTGGCATGGGCTGAAACAGGGCCAGGAAGTATATTAATAGATAAACAGTTTAAAGGATTGTGTACCGCTGCTTGGGCTCACAGCCAGGTCCTGCTTAGTTTACTAGAAAAGATAGTGAGCGGTCTTGGAAAGTTACAGGGTTTTCCTGCTTTCCTGGGACCTGGAAATGCCTGTCAACCCAAGGCTGATGCTGTGAGCAAAATGCAAATACCAAAGGCTTCTCAGGTGGCCAGGTCTTCAGGAACTTTCTCATCTATCTGGCTTACTGTTTTCCTTTTTTCTAGGGTTTATAGCTTTGTTCTTCTGTTATCAACAAAATCAGGTGACTTCACCTTCCCATGATGTCGTCTTAGTCTTTAGTGTAGATGAGAAGAAAGGATAAAAGATTTAGTTCCTCAAATGGGAAGTGTGAGGGTTTTGAGGAGATGCATTCATTGCTTTGTACAGGTCATCCACTACTGCCAAAATATCACATCATATGAAACCCACTCTCACCCCAGGCCTTTGGCACGGCAGACAGGAATGGTTCATGATTGCTCTGTGGCAGGATATTGCTTCATATTCCTATCTATGAACTTCATCTGGCATCATAAATTCCTGCACCAAGGCTTGTCCATATCCATATACTGGGAAAAGTAGAGGCTTTCTGTTCACTGACTGCTAGCAGCATCATAGTTTCAGGTGGGAGCAGCTCAGTTTGGCACTAGGGAGAGCCCCTTACAGCCAGTATTCACTTAAGTATAAAATCAACCCTCCCTGCCTAAGAAACAGGCTATCTCTGACGTGGCAAAGTTGTGGCTGGCTTCTGCATGGTATTTGTGTGTCTGGGGGGCACCAGCATACCCTGTCCTGAAAGTGAGTAGTTTGGATCAAGAATATCAAACATTTATGCACTAAAATAACTTGTTTCATGTGCCTACTGTCCCTACCTGGGAATTGGATTCTGCTTCACCCATGATGACAAGTTCTTTTGAGGCTACATATTTTCATATGCCATCCTCTCAAAAGCAGGATAAATTATCAAAGCTATTGAAAAGAATGTTACCTCATACGCTATTAGCTATTGCTGCTTAGCAGTCTTATCCACAGATGTTGCTACTGCACAAGCAGGTGAGCTTGGGCTTCCATCAGTGCTTCATGAAGTTCATATTTCCACTTGATTTTTAAAAACCCGAACTCTAAAGAAATTGACCTGTTCAACTAAACTATCTATTTTGCTTGTCCAAGTTCTAGTCAACTTGACCTAAGTGGGATTATATATGATCTTCACTAACATTACAGTGTGATTAATTTTTTTTTTTGCCTTTCAAAGTTTCTTTTTTTTTTTCAGTTGGACAAGGCTCCTAATCTGACAGTCACTGTGCTAAAGAGGGGTCTGTATGTAAGTCAGCAGCCCAGGTGTTTTCTGGAGGGTACAGTAAAGAGATTTAAAAAAAAAAATTCTCCCAACCAGGCTCTTGGCTCATGTGCCTGCCCTAACTGCTCTTACAGACAGCTGCTGCCTGCTCATCCTTAAGTGTCTTTTGCCCACTGTGTCTATGCAGAGAAACTTGGACACATGCTTGCCTCAGTTTGCAGTGTGGCCCAAAAAGCCCTGCAAGACAGTCCGCAGCATGGGTTCCCATGACATGCTAGTTCAGGTTTGTTGCCTGCCCATCTTTCTTCAGCTAGCTTTGTGCTTTGTTTCCCAGCAGAACGGAGGGGAGAGCCCTTTATTAGAGAGGTGCTAGAAAGTATTTTGTAACAAAAGCATCCACTAGAGTCTGCACCTTTAACCCCAAACAACCCCCAAAAAAACTATTTTGAGTTTTTTGTGTTACCCCTAGCTTCCACACTTACAACATGCTGTTATTTACCACTTCTGCTGACTCATCTAAAGTCAATAAATATTATTGCATATCTGACTTGGAACTGTCTGTGTAGAATCAAAACAAGGCTTTGTTAAATAAAAATCCTCCTTGTTCAAACACACACGCATTCCCTGGGGCAAAGTATACCTTTTGTCATGATAAACATTGTTCAAATGTTCAGTGTTACACTGCAAAAAGTTACAAAAGTCCTACTCGCACATTGTATCACATAAGTATGTTACTGATGCCTCAAATAATTGTGCTAAATATCTTACGGCATGCTTTCCAATTAATTTTATATTTACAAGAATATATTAGCTCTTGAACGGCATTTTAACTCTGTAAAACAGTGATTAAAATATGTAACAGGCTTAAAAGATTAATATCACAAAAGTACAGGCAGTTCATGTAGCATGATAAATTATCTGCAGGAAAAATTATTTGCTAAGCATTGCAAATCAAATAATATTACAGCTCTAGAAAAATTATTTGTGTCTGGGGATGGTTTACAACAGTAAATGTTTAAACCTATTGTTGTTTTTACTATGTATTTATTGTCCAGGGAGAGTTCAGATAACGCATTTAGAATTATTTCATAAATTAATATTTTTGTGCCAAGAGTTGCAGGGTAAGCTCTTGGCCCTATGGAAGACAATAGTAAGACTCCCACTGCCTCTATGGATGTAAGCCTGGTGGTAAGGTTGTCTTTGTTTTGTTACCCCTGGCACCACACAAAGTTGTAGGCTCCACAGTGTTAATGTTTAAAAATAAAATAAATTCAAAATCTTGTCACCAGTTTACAGCTCTACTTGGAGAGCAAGCTGCTCTTTCCTAGGCCAAATGTCTTTTGCCTTCAGTGGGAGTAAAGCCAGAGAAGGGACCCGCAACAGTTTACTCTCCAGGATATGTTAAACTTCATAAAATTAATGAATTGTTTCAAAGAGCATACAGGCAATTTCGTCTCTAGTTATCACATGTTTATAGTGTAACACAACAGTTCCATTAAAATAGACATGGAAATCTATGTTCTGACTTAATAGCTTGTAGAAAGGATTAAATCAAAGTCACTTAACAGCTTATATGGCCAAATTCCTGCCCATTTCAGCCAGGTGACCTGGGACAAGGCACACGAAACGAAGGTCTGCTGCCATCTTTCTCTTGCATGGGGGATCTCTAGATCCCCTGCAGAATCATTGCTGTTGGTGATGACCTGGATTTTGGCAAAATGCTACTCTGAAAGGTGGCACAGAGGATCATACTTTCATGTGGCAGGCTGCCTGTGAAAGAGCTGGGGAAAAGTAGTCCATAGCTCTACTGAATTTTTCTAAAAAACCAACCTCTCAATAGGTGGACACTAAAAAATGAGAACAATGTTCTATTTTAAGATCACCTGTTCAGTTCTCAAAGGCTTATCTGTAGGACAAGGAAGGAAATATGACTAGTTGCATGTACAGTAAAATCCAAGAAATTTCACTGAGGGTAGGTGTAGTAAGCATGTAACTTTGTTTGCATTACAACATAATTTTTTTCAGAGTTGTGAAGACCTAAGCAGCTTAGTGCTCTTAATAGAAGTCTGTCTCATGAGTCACTTTTTGGAAAAAAAACAAACAAACACCAACCAAAAATTTTTGACTATATAGAGAACTCAAATATGAAGCAGTAATGGATGGGTGTGAGGACTTGTGGAAGCCAAGGCTGTGGAGCTGGATGTTCTTGTATGCAGAGGTGTGGTGCTTTTTGTTGTTTTGAAGTATAGCTAATACTACTTGCGTATAAGGAGCTTTTTGTTTGCACCAAAGACATATGAAGATGCTATCATGACAACATGTTCAGAATAAATACAGAAAAAATACTTCTGCCTCCTTGGAGACTCAGCTTTAAGTGGGCTATTAAAGGAAATGAGGCTGCTGGGATCTCAGAGTAAGACTCCAGCTGGCTCTTGGAAGCCAAGCATGTGTGGCAGATGGTGGGGGCATACAAGGTGGCCTCCTGTCCTGTGCACACCCATGTGAGCCCCAGGAATGGTAGGGGTGCTGTTCCACTGGGACAGAGCAAAAGACTGAGTAAGTATTGCATGAGCAGTACAAACCCTTAAATGGGGTATATTTTTAGACATCTGTATTGCATTAGCATCACGGAGCCCTAGTGAGAAATTTTATCATGCTGGACTTGAACAGTTGCACAACCGAAGTGGGCAGTGTCTACAAGGAGTTTTATCTGTGTAAGCTGAAGTCACTGCTTTACCAACTTGGTAGTGCAAAGACTGGTAACGAAGAGAGGAAGCTAAACCTTCGAGTTGGTCTTGCTTTTAGTACAAAATCCTAGTTGTTCTAAAATCAATGGCCAAAATTGAGCCATTACTAGGACTTCATCCCAAATACTCCTCTGAGGCACTCTGCTTGCCCTATAAACTGCAGGAAGAATGTCTGTGGTCACTGGGATCGGTGGGGTGCGGCACCTCCCTGAACAGGGGGGTGACTGAAACACACACTATAACCCCTGAGCTTCTGTGCCTGCAACAGTGACTGACAGCATGACTACTGAACACCCACATAGAGAGAGATACTGCACTGTACATATGGCAGAGTAGAGAAAAAAAAGAACAAATGAAATCCAGCAAAAATGCATTTTTCGGAAGAGGATGGGGGATACAAACAGTAAGTAATTCTTTAGTGCAGAAAAAATGATTGCCAGTGGTTAAGACAAAAATGCCAAGTTTTTGCTGTATTCCAGTTTTATTCTACTGCATAGGCATCTGCCACATATGGTCAAAATACCAGATTTTTCTTCTTTTAGATAGTACAAAGAAGGAATAGAAAAGAGGAGAGGAGACTGATGAGCATCAACACTTGGCAGATAGCAAGTGATGACATAAAAACCACTTATGGCAATCTCCAAGTGTAGTTATTTTTAATTTATTTAAAATCCTATTCAGGAGTCAGTTGTTGGCAGGAGCTGATTACATTCATTCGTCTACAAATGTAATGTTTGTAACTTGTGCTTCATGCGCTGATCTGAATATTTGGATGAAAAAGTATAGCTGTTGGTGGTCTTTGTTGCTAAGTTCAGCCTAATGGAGCTTTTTTGAATATAAGGAGCTTTATTGACCTGTTAGCCTTATTTCAGTCTTTAGGTCTCAAGTAAGAAAACACAAAGCACGGTATCAGTGTAAATACCCCTGATATTTAAAGCTGAATTGGGTTTGTCTATGCTATAAAAATGTCTTCTGCTGGAAGACTAGACAAGGTAACACCTATTTTGACTTAATCACTGCTGTATTACTAGGACAGTTAAAGTATTTCACAAAATATCTGGGTGGGTTTTTTTCCTGTTGCAGTTAGAACAGTTTGGTGTGGAAACCTCTGGTTTTGGGGGTGGGTGGAGGTGCCAGCTGGGATAAAGGACACATCTAAACTGGACAGGTCATGGTGAAAAGATTTTTCTCAAAGATCTCTTAATGTAACATGGTAACTTTCTATTTGGATCTATAATGGAAATATAGGGTTATTTCAGACATCATTCCAACTGCACTTACTTCTGCCAGATGCCAGTTAAATGGCTTCAGAGAAGGTGCCTGTGACTTCCATCCTGGGAAGCTGGAGGTCGAACAGGTCCCTTCTTGTACCCGTTGTCCGTGATGGCCCAGCACCTGCTGGGTGCCAGCTGTGAGTGTGGCACTGCCGCAGCCTGCCCTGCCGCTGGCTGGGTGACACTGCCGCTGGCTGAAGAGCCAGGGACCCTGGGGTGTGTGCAGGGACAGCGGGTGGCCTTGAGCTGCCGGCGGTTCTCTGTGGCACGCCTGCTGTGCCAGTAGAGCAAACCAGCCCCTAGGCACGATGGATTTCATACGAGTTTATTGTCCCTGCTTACTGTTTGTGCAGAACAGCCTTTGCTTATGGCCCAGCAGCAGTGGCTTGGTTTCTGTAGGACAGGGGAATGTGGAGACTTGGAAATGGCAGGAGAGATCATTTCCCCCCCCCCCCCCCCCCTTCTGTCTCATCTAAGAACTATGCAGGCTGCAGCAGCTAGACAGCAGCATTTTTATGTTGTTTTGGTGACAAGTTAGGACTTGAAAACAAAAGCCGAGCAGCCGGCGGGCCTCTGAGGGGGGAGCCTCCCCCTCTGCGCCTGGGCTAACTGCTGCGGGCTGGGGTGACAGCAGAGCGCCCCTAACCAAGCCCAACAAAACTTTGCAGCCTCTGGATGTAAAGCACAACGCATCACACTCACGCCAGCACCGCTAATGCAACCGGCTGTCGCGTCCCGGCCGAAGGCAACTCTTCGGGGCAGCCGCTCCCCTGCGCGGGGCCCGGGCCGGGCCCCCCCATCTGCCCGCAGCCGCCGCAGCGCCTGAGGGGCGGCCGGGCGGGGGGCGGCTTCCCGCCCCGCCAGCGCCTGCCCTGCCGCCGGGCCGCCTCTCCGCGGGGCGCCGGGGACCCGTGGGAGGGCGGCGGTGCCTGCCCAGCGCCCAGCCGCGCAGCCCTGCCCCGGAGCTGCCTCAGAGCAGCGCGCAGGAGGCACCCTCACCCCCTTCGCGCGGCCGCCCCCAGCCCCAGCGGGGCGCGGCGGTACCGGTCCGTCAGGCGGCAGCCCCCTTACCTGCGGGTGAGACCAGCTCGCCTTCGCTCAGCTCTCCGGAGTCCGAGTCCATGCTGCGGGTACCGGCGGGGCGAGGGGCGGCTGGGGGCGGGCAGCGTGCGGCTGGCGCCCGCTGGCAGGAGCTCCCGGGGAGCGGGAGACGGGAGCGAGCGGCGAGCAGCTCCTGCTGCCTCCTCCTCTCCTCCCAGCCCGGGCGCTGGGTCCGCGCCACCACATGCAGCCACCTCGCCTAGTGCCATTGGCTGCAAAGGAGGAGCGGAGACGGGCGGGCTCCGGCGAGGGGAGGAGGGAGCGGGGGCGCGGCCGAGGATCGGCTTCTTCCCCCAGCCTGTTACACAAGTTCGTCTCGCAGGCGGCTGCGGCGGGGAGATGGGGGGGGGGGTGCCCGGCGGTGGCTGAGGGGTGCCCGGCGGGCCCCGCGGCGGGAGAGCTGAGGGGCCTCCCTCCTCTGCCGAGAGCTCCAGGCCACTTCTGAGGCAAAACTTAGAAGAATATTTTTATTTTTTTTTTACCTTGGCTGTCATCGTGTCTCCTGTTCACTTTGTCTTTTCCTTTCCTTATGGGAATCTCCACCGATCTTTAGTTGTCACCACGTCCCTCTTCACCAGCTCCTCAAAGTATTTGCTATTAGAACAGTGGAGGCCAACAGGGAAGTGTCAGCTCCCGTTGGGTTTCAGTGCCCAGAAGGATAGTGAAGGAGTGAATTCTGCTGCTGCCTGTTTGCACGTTACCCACAGGCCAAGGGAGAGGAGACAGTGTAGTAATCTGGTAAATGAAGGCTATGTCAGAAGTTGGGTTTGAACTCTGAGTGTGAAAACTTTATAGCTGGAATTCTGCAGGCTTTGCTTGCGTCCCACAGGCTACAGCAGTCCTGAGACAGCGCTTAATTCAGACGGTTGAGACGAATTGTTCAGCTCTGAGGTTTGGCAGATCTTTCTTTTCATTTGCTTTTATGCCTTTCTACCTTTCCTTGCTGTTATAGGTCAAAGATCACTTCAATTCTAGCACCAAAATCCTGGGAAAGTAGTAGCAAGAGTACTTTTCTAACTGGGCGCCAAACGTCATCCTGAAAGAGACCTCATAGATCTAACCGATCCATAGATACGTTCATCCTAAAAGCTAGCCGGTGCCTTGAATGCTTACCTGTGGGTTACAGTAGTCTCAAGACAGAGGCTTATGCCTGTAGCTGTAGACCACAGGTATCTCTTTCTTTACTCTGTAACTCTCCCCCAAAACCATGCAGATCCTCGTTGCCAGAGAAAGCAATGCCTGGATGCTGCTTTGAAGTTGCATGTATGAAGTTATCTATTGCCATCAGACTATGCCCAGCACTCTTGGCAAATGCAAAGACTCTCTCTGTTAGCATATAGTGGAACATAAAAAAATAAGGAAAAAGGGCTCCCTTTAAACTCAAAGGGCTGTTGTCAAATTCTTTTCAGTGTTGGCTTGTGAAATGTTGAGCGTAAGAACTAGAACTATCATAATAAAAATGAAGCCAAAGTTTGCCTTATGTTCTAGGCTGAATCCTACCACGCTTCCCTGCCTTCAAATCAGGTTGAGCCTGAAGCAATAGAAGACCTCAAGCTTTCTAGCCCTGTAATACACACGTTGTTGGTATGTTGAATTTAGACCCACAAATCTTTGATCTCTGGAGTGAAAAGTTAGTTGTTAAGTAATTTGGAACGTTGCTGTCGTACCCTGGGCTTGTAGTGTTATGACACTTTCAGGTTTTATTCCATGAAAACAAATTCTGACTTTTGTTTGTAACTGCTTTCATTAAAATTAACATGACATTCAAAATACTGCTGATTATAACTTCATAAATTAGTATTGTATAAGTAAAAATATCTAAATTTAAGTGACCCTAGGATTGTGTTGTGAAAAATCTGGATGCAGATGTGGGTGATATAAACGACAAAGCAACAGAAAAATGCCAAGATTAAGTCATGAACTATAATCCCGGATACCACATCAAGAACAGAATCTGAGAGCTGGAAAGAGTTCAGGGGGTTTTTTTTGTCTTGTGTTTTTGTTTGCTTTTTACCAGCATAAATGCAACCTAAAAACCTCCCCAATAAGATTATAACAGTTTAAGTCTAATATGAAGAATAAGTTTCTATTTGAGTGCAATTAATTCATCTTCTGGCCTGTCTTTAATTGCATGAAACTCTAATAGTAACTTCTAACCTGCACAAATTCTGACTTTGTAATGAGAATGACTGTAATTAGTAAAGCAAAACAAACTTTTTTGCAGGGACGTATGTACAGTAAAACCCTTCCTGCTGCCCCAGTGGCAAAGGGGACTCCCTGGTACAGTGTGTTCTGGGTCATGTCATGAGCTGATACAAAGCAGCTGTGTATGCGCTTCCCAGGTATTCTAGGCACTGGCCTTACCCTGTTTTTATGTGCTTTTTTTTTCTTTTTCCTGAGTACTGAACCTATGCTATAATTGCAATTAAATGTGAAACTCTGACTAGCCACACTTCTCTGCCATTGATCGTAGTTCTGTTGGTAAAAGGACAGATTATTTTTCATAACCCTCCAAAAGACAGAAGTCTTGGCATGGAATAAGTGAAAACCGAATCCCACTTATTTTAATTCTTGTCAGTTTTTTAAATCTTTGTATAACCACGCTAATAAATATTACAATGGAAATGGTATAACTTAATCAGTATTGTATTACGTCAGACTTGTGATATATACATTGGGCATTCTCATTACTTTTGCTGTAATTACTTTCTATTCCACAGTAAATGCTGTTTCAAGATTACTGTGCCTCTTTATTGCTGCTAACTGTAAAGCAGTTATTAACGTTTTCAGCTGTAACAGAATAAGCATATTGTTTCATTTCAAAACATATGGTTAGAATTCAAGGGTTTTTTCCTCCTTAATGTTCTCTGCCCAGCAGAGTCCAGCACTTGGTTTAACATGTGACCTGGAAAATTCCATATGCTTAGAGCTCTGAACTTCATAGTTTCCACTCATTACAATACTGGTGCAGAAAAAAGCACTAGAGGTTTATTAACAGCAATATATGTACTAGCTAGATGCATGTTAAATGAAACTCCACATGGAGAAAGTTAACATTTCATGACTTATTTTTTGTTTAGTACAAATAGTGCAATTACATATTCATTGTTATATGCTAAAGCTCTGACTATAGCTCTGTGTCTGTTTCCTTTGTTACTAGGTAGACCTAAAGATTCTTGCAATATTTAGAAACTGGAATGTTTCAAGGCTCAGTTAATACTTTTGCCTGCAAATCTCACAAACATGACTTAGCAGGGGAGCTGGTAACACAGCCGATTGGAACTGCCCCATGTGTTGCGTGTATTCCCAGTTACATGATGCTGTCTGTAGCAGCTACATCGCTGTATGGCTCCTCCATTCACATTTCAGCTGCATCTGGTCTTGATCTTCCATATGGAACTTAGCTGAAATCCTCCTCTGTCTACTCATTGTATCTGAGTGCTGGAGATCTGCCTGAGAGCGCTTTTAGGATTCATGCTTTTTCACTGTCCTAGCTGCAAATTGCGCTTGCATGTTTGCACAAATATAGTTTCATCATATTCTAAATAGTTAAGTAGCTCAGCTACCATAGCATCTCTCTAGTATATTTATCCTTACAGGACTATTGTGAAATAAGTATAACAGTATTTTTCTCTTTCAGAGATAGGGAAATGAGGTACTGAGAAGCTGTGATTGAGAGTCAAATGCAGAGCACAGATTTCCACCTGTATCTCTTGAGCCATACCTGAACTGTTAGGTTATCTATTTCTGCTAAATAAAAGATTGGCGAACTACCCTTGTGTTTGTGACTCAAGCTTTCCTCCTTCAAACTGAGCCTTAAGACCTATCCCAGGGAGCAGTCTCTTTTCTTTCCATTATTAAATCTAACAGAACCCCCTCTGCACTACCAAAGGTGGGGTTTGGCTTGTCTGGTTTAGATTGCAAAGGCACATGGGTAGGATTACATCTTCTTTTTGTTTCTAAATGTAAAAATGTAAGATTATATTTTTTCTCACAAATAATTTAATGTTATTTAAATAAGGTCTACCCTAGGATGGGACGTACTGTTTCTAATTTTGTGGACTAATATTTTGCTTCAGAGTGTATGGTGCCATATCTTTCATATCCAAGTGCCATTGCTTCTGAATGTATTAAACAGAGAAGCATCTCCCACAGGCTGATATACTCATGAAATGTACTGTAGCAGATTTAAGATATCCACACACCCCCCCAGTTTCTCTGTGGTATCAGTGTATATGTATAGATTTCATTAAAAAACCCACCTATCTGCACCATTATTGGCAAAGCATGGATAACTAGTATCAAGAATCAGCACATTCTCTGTGTCATGCCAAGAGCTTCTATGGATGTCTGTCTGGAAGCTAGTCAGCATGCATAAACATGTATGTTTTGCATGCATTTTTAATAAATTTTTGTTGCAATAATGCCTCTCTTGGTGATTTGCCAACACTTTTCGTATTTGATTTAGAATTCAAATAATGAACAAGATATCTGCATTACTTTAACACTTACTCATGTGCTAGTACATGTCCAAAGATCTAGATTTTTATAATATCCAATTTAGGCAGTGCATGTACATCCTATGTTGGGAGGGTAAATATGGAAGACTGTAATCTTTTTAAGTTATTCTAAGAGATGTAGGGCATCAGCTCTGAATACCTACCATAGTATGGACATATTTTTAGCCATTGGACTTGCTGAATTGTGTTCTGGCTTTGTCTGTTGTTGACGTTTCCTAAAAAAAAGCTGAGGAAGCTGTTCCAGACTGAGACTGCAGCCTCGTACTGGTGCTAACCTATGCTATGATGTTTTTGGAATATCAGATTTAAAGCTAGGACTGAAATTTAGCTTCAGTTGCCTCAATGCCTTGTACGATGCTCTTACAAGATTTTAATCCCAAATGAAATAAAGTAGAATAGAAAAATATTGGGCTCCTGTGCAACTTACATCATGCTGAACTGCATTACTCTTGGTTAGTAATCAAAAAGGATAATTTTGTCAGAAATTGATATTTTCACCTGCTTAAGTAGGCTGGGACTGTGGGTTGAATAGCACAGGAAAAGTTTAATAACAGTAAGTAATTGGTCTGATCCAAATTCTGACTGCTCATACTAAGAAAGGAAGAAGGAACAGTATCTTTTTCCTTAAGTTGGTGCAACGCTGAACAAAGGCAGCAGCTTTTAAAGAAGGAGCAGTTAAACTGGGAGGCAAGCTTGCTAATGTCTATGCTTATAGACACAGAAAAAGAGCACAGCCATAGTGTGTGCTTTTTCTGTCTTGGATTTTGTCGGGGTTTTGTTTTTTTTTTTTCTTCGCCCCCCCCAGCAGTAACTTGTCCTGTTTCCTCTTACCTTATAGTAACAAGACTGCAATGAAAACAGAGCAGCATAAACATATTCATGTCTGTTTTTTGGCCACAAGGATGTTGTTACTTTTCTGTTCGCTTAGAGTAGGATTTTGCTCATAGAATGAGGTTTTCCGTATTAAATTGTAATTTGAGTTGCCTGGCTGTTTCGTATTTTTGTACTATTTTAGTGATATTTGTCTTTATTTTCTTAAAGATTCTTTATCACTCTTTTGTGGGATGATGATCTGTGCTTAGAAGGGTGCCCATCTTGCAAGTTATGTATGCAGTTTGCTGTAGACTGGCAAACTCTTGCATTCATAACCTTCCATTCTAAGAAATTAAAGAAATGTACCTTCCCAAATTGAAAATGTAACTGTTAATTCTGTTTGGTGGAAATTTTCTTTTGAGGAAATTGTGTGGAAATTTTACTGGTTAGGCCATGAACCTCACATGTTTTTATGAGCAGGGAGTCAGGCCTTATTATTTTAAAGCCCTTATAAATGATATACTTATTTTACTTACAATTTTAGATCTCATTACAGGTAGGATACTACTAATAATAAAAGATAAGACTGATCAGCCAAAACATGAACTTTGTTTCTGCTTTCTCTGTTCTGGTGTTGGGAAAGTAAACTTCAAAGATTTTTTTTCTCTTTGGAATTGCTGTAAAATACAGGATCAAGCAGGGGATTTTGTTTTGTCCCCTTTCTAATGCTGTCTAGAGAAAACTAGGAGGCAGCTGCCAGTCAAAACCATTTTCCTGTTTGACACTATGTTTTGGAATTATTTTTAATTCTTGTGGTGGTCACTGAAGTTATTTTAAAATATGTCACATTCCTTACTTTCCGCGTGTTGTTTATGTTCTTCATTATGAGGGCTGATGATCTGATGGCTACATTGAAGCCTTTGACCATGTCTAAGATGTGAGTAAAATAACAGTTAAACGAACAGATGCTGCTTGTTACTGAGCTGTGTTTCGGCAAGGTTGGAAACAGTTTTCTGCTTCTAGTCTGGAAGATGGGTCATCCTTGTTTTCATCCCTGATTTCAAATTATGTGTAGGAGGATTCCACAACTTCATGATACTCTGAGAAAGCAGAGAAAAATTTGTTGCTAGGAAACTATAGAGGACCTATATTGTACCGTATTTTCCAGAAGGTTTTATAGTTAGCATCAGTTATTTCATTAACTTTTCTAATCCTGTTCTTTATGCAAACATCCACATTTTTTCCTATGGTCACGATGTTTGTTACACACTTATATAGACTAGAAAATACATTCTTTTTGTAGTTATTTCTGTATTGCTCTCTTGTATTCTTCAACACACGAAAAACAACCCACCAAACATTTCAGATTATGGTGTGTTTTGAAGGCTGATATTTATTCACATGATGATGTTGCCTAGACATCCTGAATTATTAGGATATGGTAGATCGTGCTGTCCCACAAAAGACAAATGTGAGATCCAGTGTTGCACATTTTACCTGGAAACTTAAGAGCATTTTCCAAATTGGATGTTACATCATGTAAAAATACAGTATTTTGCAGCTGACTAGGTCTGGTTGCTCCTTTATGCTGGATCCTGTGACTCCCATTTTACATTCATAAGATATATCTGCATATTGGAAAGTGACTGAAGCAAAGCTGTGGATTTCAGTCCAGGAGTGGTGCACCTGTGACTGAAATAGTGATGCAACAGCTGAGACTAGTCTTGGTATAGAGCTTGTACTAAAAAGTGTAGCACCCTTTGAACTAAGGGGAACCATAATCTCTGAGAGGCAATCATAGAGACGGTAAACAATTTTTTTGTGGAGCAATTCACTAACATCCACAGACTTTGCTAAAATGGCAGAGTATTAATACACTCATTTGTGGTTCTGTAGAGCTTGATGTGACTTTTAGAACAGTACGGAAACATCATCTTCATCTGACAGTGTGTGGGCATTACTTCATGACCATTTCTAAGAGCGTGGCAAAAGGCACTCTGCTACCCACCTGCCTATAAATAACTAAATGTAATCAACCCAGACATAAAATTGCGTTTTATGGGTAGTCTTAGGAACATGTAACATAGGCAATTAGATAACATGTAGTCCTATAAGAGTCCCGGTAAAGAGAATGAAATTACTTAGAAACTTGCTGTCCAGACCACTTTCAGGTGAATTATTTCTCTTGCACACACCAAGAGACTTGGAGTACTGTTAAATAAAATATATGAATGACTTGAATTTGACTTGGACAATACGAATTCTTCTGTAGATGGGTAGATCTAAGACCTTTTGTATGACTGATTTTTTTTTTATTATAGGTCTTGGATTCTCTTTGCAGCTAAGGTAGCTGGAAGGGCTAGAGAACACATATACAAAGGCTCTTTTTAATACTGGTAGAATTCTGAAGGAAACGCAAAATGTAAAGGACCCTGACAACTTGCTGCAGTCCTTCAGCCAGCTCTGCAGACTACTTGCTATTGGCAACTGCTAAGGGAAGCTAATCCTAGTACAAGATGTGACCTTCAAGCCATGATTTTTTGAAATAAAGCCCCTCCCGCAATCCTGATGGCTGCATGTCTTTAGGCAGAATCCTTTGTTCAGCTGGCAACTCCTGTATTTTCCCAAAAAGAAGAATTCGTGGAAAAACTTGAATAAGAATCTTACTAGTTCCATCTTCCCTTCTCTGCCCCTCTCCCTCCCTTCTTCGGGGAAAAACTCTGTAGATAAGCAACCCTTTCATTAAGCATTAGAGGTCTTGTAGTCATTATCAATGTTCTGCAGGAGTGGGGAGGAAGGTACTCTCTGGTTGAAAAGGTTTTTAAGGTTTGGGACTGGGGAAAAAGGGAACACAAGGAAGTTGCAGTCATAAATTACTTTTTAGTACCTTTCTATTGAATCTGGAGAAACACAGGTTCACAGTCCTCATTTGCCTGATTGAAAAGAAAGACTTGAACCTATCTGTTTATTGTACGTCATGGGTTGTTCTGATTCACTGCATGTATATATAGTTATTCAAAGTGAATAGCTCTAGCAAGAGTGGTTCAAGCTGGCCTGCAGATGTAAATCAGTGGCTGTCTTCATAAACAGTACAGGCACCATCTTCCTTTAACATTGCTGAGGTTAGCACTGTAGGACGTGCCTGCTTAATGATGTCTACTCAACAATTTTATGTAAATTCTACCAATTTCCAGCCTATACAGAGGAAGAGTAATGTTGAGAA
The DNA here is from genome assembly GCF_023634085.1 of Falco cherrug. Lineage (NCBI taxonomy): Eukaryota > Metazoa > Chordata > Aves > Falconiformes > Falconidae > Falco > Falco cherrug. The sequence continues at coordinate 16,421,795 of NC_073703.1, read as the reverse complement.
GCAAAAAACCAGGTAGCAAGTAAAGCATACCAAAGGGCTAAGAAGGAAAAATGCTTACTAACACACCTGGTATTGTGTGATTTGGAATGAAAGTGCTTGGGTGCAGTGCTTTTTGTGAAAAGTTGTTCATGCCTGGGTGTTGGTACGCTGATACAGAAATAACTGTGGCTGGCAAGTCAGAGAGCAGATGTACTTCTGTCCTTGGAGGTATAGATTTCAGAATTATGAGGAAATATGTTGGAAGGTATAGCAGGAGTATTGCATTAAAGTGTCTTTGGTTTTAGCTTTGTTAAGAAAATAAGTTCAGGCTGTCTGTCTTTGCCTGAAGAACTTTTAATACAACTAGCCAGTTTCAGAAAGTCAGAAGAGGAAAGTGTGCCTCAACAACGATTCAGTTTGAACAAATGCTGAAAATTGGGTCCCCTTCCTTTGCTTGGCAACCTAACTGCTGTCCGTGCTAAAGGAAAAGCAGGGAAAACTCATTGGTTGTTTGTCTGGCAGAAACTAGCTAGACGGTTGTCATGCATTAATTCAGATTTAGTTAGTGTGTCACGTGATGTCCTTTCTTGGTAGGTCTTTTGGATGGTAAATTGTAACTGACTGTGGTATGGGGAAGAAAACAGGCATGATTTAAGTGCTGAAGGATCCACATCTGCAGGAGAGAAGGTATGTTACTTTCTATGCGTGTGTAACAGCATGTTTGAAAGTGAAATTACAGTTGTACTAGAGCAGAAAATCACTGTTGTGATTCATTATGATCTATTCAATTTTTATTTTGACCAGGAGGCAGTTGGTTGAAAATAAAAAAAAATATACCAGAAGAAATCCATAATGATAGAATTGTAGTGAGATAAAATAGTAATATGCTTCAATCATTAAACTGGAGTGTTTAGGCAGATCAAGAGTACAACATGGAGGCAATCTAAAAATCATGGTGAGTGTGACTAAATAAAATCTCTGATCTTCAAGATTATTGATTTTGTTGTTGGTTTGCATTAGAAAGACAAGTTATGAAGTGGTACAAGGCACCTGGGGCTCCTCAGCTCTGAAGAAGGGCCTGTTGTCAGCTGGTATGTGAAATTAATGATATGAGGATCAGGAGGAAGGAAGGTGGTCAGATTTTTCAAGGCAACGTAATATTAATTCAGCTGAAGCTTGAACTAGTGCAGATATCATAGAGGATGAAAATAGTACATGAGTATGCATATTCCGTGGCATATTTACCTAATGGCAATGGATGGTATACTTTCAAGCCTTGCTATGTGAGGTTTAAAAGCCAAGCAGAAACTACTCTAGTTTTTTTTGAGGATTGCTTTTTGTATATCTTGTAAAAAACAGTAGTGTTCCTAAACTGTAGTGATAAATTATGATAAGGTTATTTTTTAAAGAAAAATGAGTTCTGAAAGTGTAGAAGACATTGAAAGACAAACGTAAAGTCTATGCTGTAATGAGGATTGAATATAAAAAAATACATTTTTCTATCAAACTAAAGCAAACCTTTAGAGCCTCTCAGCATACAGTGGATCTTATGGGTGAAATTCTGATATCTAAAGTCAGTGGAAATTTTGAGAGTTCAGTAAGGCCTCCATTTCATTTCAGAGGTCTAAAAGTGACACCAGGATGACTTTGTTTTGTCTCAATAGGACAAGTGAAGTCCATTTCCTCACACTTCATGTGTTATTCTGTGGAAGCACTGTGAGAGATGATCTCTTAGCTTTCATGAATCTGATCAGCTGAGATAAAAAGGAATGGTCTGCTGGGTTGCGTCACATCATCTTGGTCAGTGGTGATGAAGCAATAGGGGAGGTCTCATGGGAATTTGCTTTGTATCAAGGCTTGTTCGAGTATAGAACTTGGTTGCGAAGCCCTCAGTCTGGGAGAAACACTGCACTCATGCATTGGCCCCTTCTTTGCAGTTACCGGCTGCGTCTGCTTTACAAATTCTGGAAGAGCAGGCAGATTGAGTTGCATGCATGTGTAATTCACTGGACTCCACTCCCAGTGCATTTTGCAGAAAGTGGTATCTGGGCAGGCAGTCAAGCTCAACTCATCTGCACATCCTAGGGAGTGGTATTTGGTTAAAACTCAGTGACTTCTCACAGCTTTGCTAGGTGAGACTACTCTTGGGAGGCAGGTGTAAGATTAGTATTTGCTTATGAAAGTAGAACAGCTGTATTGATCACGTACTTGGACAGAGCAGTCTTGACTGTTGAACATTTCTTGGGGAATTCTCCTACTGATGTCTGTGTGGGGTGGGGAAAGGAGAGATACTTGTGTGTGTTTGAGGGAAGGAAGAAATCATAATTACTGTTTCTGCTACTTCAAGAAAAAGAAATCCTAATGTGCTTCCTGAAGGGAAGGAAAACTGCCCTGAATTTCTGCCTTTCATCACTGCTGCGTGCCAAAGACCTAGTGCAGGACAGAGCTGCAGTGGGAAAACTTCACGCTGATATGCTTGAAGTCTCAAATTGCTTTCATTGCACCGTGGACTCTCTTTACCCTTCCACTGCTTTATTTGTGAAAGATTTACAAAGAGAAGGACCTGGAAAAACCAAGATTATACAATACATAATACAACAGTGCTGCATTTAGCTAGTATATTATTTATGGCTGGCAATCAGTCTGAGCAGGCTGTAATAGGAAAAGTACTTGGGTTGTAAGATAATTCAGGTTGGAAGGAGTCTCAAGAAGTTGACCAGTCAGACCTCCTGCTTAACCTTTAACTCTGTGAAAGGTTTTGTTTAAGACAGAGGATATAACATTTGTCAGTGGGGGTACCTTCTCTCTTGGTTTGCTATGCCTCTGTAAAATAAATAATTTTTTAAAAATTAGACCAGAATTTGTGGGCAGGGAGAATCAGATCCTGTATCTGCAAGGCAATTTAGAGTCAAAGATGACAACGTAGCCATTACTGTTAACGACTATTTCTAACAAGTATCTTGTGAGATCAGTGGATTTGAAAAGAATGCCAAGTAAAGCTCCAGTCACAGGAGGGGCTGAGCATTTCCCATTTTCAGACAAGCAGGTAGAAGTGGAGGCTCAGCATGTCACAGAAAGCACTGGGTACGGCAAGGGGATTGGACTTTGACAGGGGAGCTGAGTGCTGATGTGAAGGGTGCTAGTGTTGGATGATTTGATCAGCAGCATGTGGAGCAAAACCTGAAGAAGAAACACTGTGTTTCAGAACGTGAGGATCTAAGCTGCCTTTCTCTGTGCATGGCTAAGAAGCCCAGTTCATTACTGAAAACAAAACTAAATCAACAGATTTTGGATAGTATCCATGGGTTGCTTATATAACAACACTTTCAGCTCTGTATCAACGGTTACAATGAATAGCAAGCTGAGTCACTGCAGAGATTCATCATGGATATCACAAGCCTAGGGGCAGATCAACTGCTGCAGCAGGTGTTATAATGAAAGAATCTGAGGAATGATAGAAAGCCATCACAAAGTCTACAAACTGAAGTGCTGCAGAACATCAGGGTACTAAAGCAAGCATGCTATTTCATTAGATAAGGAAATGAGATAAGTTTCCCATCATTTTGAAGGACAGTAAACTGTGACTGTACCCCATAATTAACAAAAAATCATGCACAACAAACACCAATCCTATTAATGAGACCACATGTCCCTGAACAGTGTGTTCAGACCTTTGTTAAAGTCAGCCAGTTACCATGAAGTTCTAACAGCATATTGAGAATTTCCAGAGGAGGATCTAAAGTAGTTAGTAGCTGATGTCATTCTGGAGATAAAAAATATCTTATCTGAGGTAAAACTGGGCCTGGCTACTCATAGTTTTACTGAAGGACAGTATTCTTTGCTCAAATGAGTTCTAGGAGTTTGAGTTCTAATGAACAATGTTCAACGCTGTGAAGGAGGCATGGACCCTGTGGTGTTGCTGTCAGCTCCTCACAGCATCATACGTTAGGAATGAGGACTGATTCAAATATTCACAGTTGAGGCACCATTGCAATTAAGTTTTGATGTGAACTACTGGAACTGTTAGGAGAGGTGATCCTTAGTTAACTGATTATGTAACTTTTTAAAACTTCCAAGTTAAGGATATTAAGAGATAGAAATGAAAATTTTAAAAGTGCAAGGACATGTACAATAAGCACTACAGACCATACAGTGTCACACTGAACACTAGTCAAAGGTGCTTTGGGATAACAAGTTCAGTTTCAGAAATGGACTTTTGTTTGAAGTGAGATGCTCTTGATATTGAAAAATACTATATGAAAAGGCAACCTTATAAAGCATTGGACATAGCATATGTGGGCTGGATTTAAGCAGTCCATTTGTTGTATCCCTCTCACATGCTATGATAAAATAAATCCTGAAATACCTTGTGTAATGACTCATCTGATATTAAGATGTGTCAGTGTTCATAAACAATGCTGTTCATCTTCTGTGTGTATGTGCATGTGTAAGAGGTGTAGGTGGAAGCTGAAGTTTTAGTTGTGATGACTCAGCCTTTATTCACTGTTTCTTTTATTTCTGCTTTATGAAGAAATTCTCTTCTTTGCTGTGCATTCAGATAGGTGAAGTTCCAGGGCTCAGTGAGGAATGTTTCCTGGAACAATCCTGAGATTTTTGTGTCTCAGATGTTTGCCTGTTAAAAATTCAACCTCCTGTCACAGGCAGTGATCTAGTTTTTTGGCCCTCATTTCTTCACTCCCTGTCTTGGTAGTCTATTCAGGCTGATGGGGAAATTTTACCTACCCTCTCCTGTTAGGTTTTACATGTTATTATTAAAGTGCTTTTATAGGTAAAGCTTGTTGAGAGAAATATGCCTTTTATAAATTTAATATCTTCAAAGTAAGTATTCTCATTTTTTGTCTTGCCAGGGTATGTGATAAGTCTGTGACCAATTCAGATATAATGCAGAATTATTATGCAAAAATTATAGGGGAAAGAACAAATTGTTTTGACAGCGATCTAGGTCTTGATTGGTAAATAGGTTAGTCTATTCAACTTTCCAGCGTGTTTTTTTTCTTATGAAGGTTTGTATCATTATATATTTTAGATTCTATAATCTAAAATTATAATCTATGTATATTATAAATGTATAATCAATAATCTGATAAAATCTCCTTGAATTAAGTGTGAAAAAGGTGACTTTTCTTGTAATAGGAGGAAGTTAGACAGAGTTCCCACTTAAATGTTGTGTGACCTGCAAGCCGCATACACTAAGTGTAGCCAGCAGATGGAGGGCTGTACTAACTGCTTAAAATTGTAGTTGTCGGGCTACCCGTGGCAGACACATTACTAACTGTCTGAAAGCTGTCACAGTTTTGATGCTTCATAGTTCCTATAAAGAAAGAACATATGTTTTAAAAGATACGCCGTGTTATAATTATTTGAACTATCTTTTATTCACAATGATGTATAGCTTCATTTTTGACTTTTAAACCTTTGTGGATGGTGATGGCACTTAAAAACCAGGTGATTGCTGCAAAGCCAGGGCATACACTCATATGTTAAGATATATATATATGTGGGAGTGGGGGGAGGTCGACTGCATTTCTTTTTAACTTCATGAAAACTCAAAGGTCCATAATAGAAATATACCTGCCAGTCTTGATACACTTGCAGTGGTATGTGGGCTTTTTTGCTTCCTTGGTTATGGTAAATGTTGACCAGTGTGATTTACCACACTAGATGAGGTTTCCGTATACAGCACATTGGGATATGGCTTGGTACCAGAGCGAAGCTGACCTCTTGTCACTTGAAAAGGGCAGGCCTGCTTCTCCTCTCCTCTCCCCCTCTGTAAATGCTGGCACTCTACTTTTGCCATTACTGTCACAATGTTGTCCAGCTTACTTGCTGTCTCCTCCTGAGAGCCAGTAAAGAGACTTAAACTGGCAGAAAAATAGCTTGCCAATATAAAAGTGAATAGGTTTCTACTGATTTAGTTCCTTGAGAAATTGAAACTGAAGTTACACAAGTGTCAGAGAGAAAGGGGCAGACATTTGTGATCAGGGGGAGGAAAAGGAAAACAGGACCTCCTGTTTTAGTTTTCCGTATGCATAAAAGGTGCCATCAGCATAGCTCAGAATTAATGGTACTTTATGAAAGTTGCAGGAGCAATGTAAGTATGTAAATATACACTAGTAGTTGTAGTTCTCTCATAATGAAGGTTAATTGTTGACTACACGCATCGTTCTGGAACTTCTGAAGAACATTGTTACACCTGGTCAAATCCACACAATACTTGTTGATATGGCAATCCCTTCTTTTAAGGCATGCTGAGCCTGGGACTTTCTCTTATGTTTTATTTTGTTACCTGCTTACTCCTTGAATAGCTAAAGCAACTTCAGTACAAAAACTTACGGAAACTGTGGCAGCCTAAGCAGTGACACTGGCAGAGAGGAAAGAGGCAGTTGTGCCAAGCACTGTTGGTATGTGAATTGACCAAGGCTGCCATTTTCTTTGCCAATTTCCACTTTGTTCTGACCCCTCGCCCTTTGGGGAATAGGGGTAGCTGCAACAGAAGCAAGCTGTGTGTGATCCTCCCCTCCCCACGTTTTCCCCTTGTCTCTTCCACAATGGGTCTGCTGGACCATCTCCCTCTGTTTCTTTTTAGCTGGTCATCCAACCCAGCATGACTTTTCCCAGGCTGCCTACCATCTGCCTGGAGACTCTCTTCCCCTTTTGTTCCTCTTTAAAAGCTTACTCCTGTGATGCACCAAGAGTATGCAGTGCAATGCTAAACATGCACATTTCCTACTGATGTTTAGGACAACTGATTGCTCAGGATCAATTAAGAGAGTTAGCGTCTAGAGATAAGGTGTAATGACTTGTAAAATGGACACACCAGCAATGGTAGCTCAGTTTGAGCCATGTTTTTCATAGCTTCGTAATGATGTCCTAATGAATATTTATCATTATTTGTAAGACCCTATTTTCAGCAGTTGTGTATTATAGTAACAGCTGACAAAATGTTCATTTTGGTTTGTAATGAAATTGTCTCTGTTTTAGCTGTTTATTATGGTGGGGATGTCACTCCCATACCATTGTGTCTGCCATTGTAACACAGCTGGCTAGCAAGTTTAAAGGCATATCTGATTAGTTTGTTTCTTGTCCGAATGAGGGTCTCTGAGTGGAAATGTTAACTCTTTGCACAGTGCATTTATCTTGTAGCAGAGAACAAAATCCAGTCAGGTGTGACAGTCTTTTTTTAGCATGAGAACTCTTCCAAAACTTTCCAAACTTTTGTTTTTAGTGGGAGTCACTAAAATAAAACTCCTTCAGTAAGAAGCAGTATGGAAGTGTGTTCAGTGCTAAAGTAAATCCAATTGAACTAAACTTTTATCAACTTGAAATCAGTTGGAATAAACTGTAATGTAGGTACTGGAGTAAGCAGTGCTTGTTAGGTATGGGCCACAAGAAAGCTGTGTGTGTGCTGTTCAGCAAGGTGTAATTTAGTAGTACTTTATTTTGAATAGTAACCAAGCCCTTGGCTCATGTGTCAGACTTTTGTACTTCACCTTTCCTGTATCCTTGCTACAACTGATTAACACACATCACTAACATCTCTGTGTTACTCCTGTGATGGAGAGGATTAGTGCTCATTCTGTACATACGTGGTCCAAAGTTCTCAGTTGTCTCGTACTCTTCTTTCAATCGTATCAGACTTAAGAAAAAAGAACAACCTAATTTTGAGTAAATCTCTCTTACATCAAAAGAAGTATCCATAGAGATTGTTCATTAGTAATAGCTATTGTGCTTTAGAGCCATACCCACTTTAAGCCAACATATTGCGTTGGCTTTGCTGCCACTTATTTTATCATATCTGACATAATAGTATAAAGGTACGTCTTTAGCATTTGGGGGACTGCTGATAGTGGCTTGAGGCTTTACAATGCATAAAACACGGCCTGACTCCTCTGCCAAAAAGCTGGCAATCTTATTCAGTGGAATATTGGACAATTCTGCAATCAGTTTTCTGAAGAAAAGAAGGAAAAAAAAAAAACCCCCAAACTTTAAGATGTAATGGTGTCTGTTCTCCTGTAGCTATTGATTCTTTTGGCCTGACTGTAAGACAAAAGTTAATCAGAAGGTAAAATCTGAAATAATATTGCTTGCCTTATTACTCAAAGTAACAGAGATGGCAAATATTTTGTTGCTTGGTACCAAATCTGTTTCAAAAAGCACTGCTACTCATTATTTTTGGTGCCAGTCCAGAGTTCTTTTGGTGCCTAAGTTGGAATGAGTGGCAATAGTTCAGCGCAACCACTTGAAGTGTTTGTCAGGTTTCTTCTAAAAACCACAATGACTCTTTGGGTGAAAACAGCAGGAGGAGCTTCTGGTGGAGCTGCTCCTGGAACTCAGGACTTGTTTGAAATATTGGTCTGGGAGAAAGGTGGGAAGATTGTGACCTGATGGAGGTCCAAAAGCAGTTGAAAGCCTTCTAGATCTCTCACTAGCTACTGTTGAAGCTCAGAGCCAAAGAAGAATTTGTAAACAGCAGTGGCATACTGTGGGAGAAGCTGTAGGGGAGCAGTGGAGGTGAGGGGTAAGTGGAGTGGTTGGGCAGCTTTAACTGGAACCTTAAGATTGCTCCTGTCAGGAAACCAGATGGGGGTGACCCTCTGATGTAGCAGTCACTTGGGCATGGTGTGTATATGTAGCACTGTGCTCTGCCTGCCCCTCTGCAGGGACACCAATCATTCACCAGATGACAAAAATAGAGTAACTAGCTAAGTCTGGCGCTAGGGATTGGGGCACTGTAGTGGTGGTATATGATGAGCAACCAGGGGATTAAGCTGTAGCATGAGTAACCAGGGACGTGAGTATCACAGCATGAAGGAGTGAGTCATCAAGGGAGATTGTGGGAATGATGGTGGTGTAGGGGGAGAAAGGGATCAGGTCTGGACCTAGAAAGAGGCTGAGGAAAGCAGACTGGAGAGCATGTTCCCTGCTGCATGGGACAGCATGGCACGTGTCATGGTTTTAACGTAGTTTGTTGGTTTGTTTCAGTTCTAAAACATGCAATCACATTTGTATTCATGACCTCCTTATTATTAGGCAAACACAGTAATCCAGAGCCTGTTTCCTATAACATGGACAATGCAGGCATATCTATGTTTTCACGTGTAGGATCCTTTTTTCGCTGCATAAGCAAGTTGACACAGAAGATACGTATCTAAGGAATTCAAAGAAAGATGTTTTGGAAACTAGGACTTTTATTTTCTTTTCTGCCCTGGCCCCTTGACCTGATGGATTTGGTGATGCATCTGTAATAAACCCTGAACCTATTTAATCTGGCACATAGCCTTGAGTTTCAGCTACCAATGCCATTATTCTAGATCTCATCAGTGAAAGACACTTGCAATCTTACACTGACATTTAGGAATGTGGTCAAAATGTTTTGTCATTGTTTTCTCAGACAAGTTTTAGCACAATCCATGTTAGTCTGGAAACCTTTTTTACACTGTCTTTTTTTTTTTTTTAACTATGGAACAAAAGAGCGTGGAAATGCTGTTCAGAGACTTCAATCTAAGTTTCTGCCAACAGAGAGAAAAGCTTTAAATAAACCAACCTTACTTTTGGGATTACTGTCTCCCTTCTCTCAAATAATGCTGCTGTTCTGAGGATGCTCGGTTTCAGGAAATGATATTTTCAGATACAAAGATACTTATTAGAAATTGAGAAGCAGCTCTAACTTAATGCTGTATGATGGGTTAAACCATAGGGTTGTTGCTGCAGTGTTAATTTTGAAGCTTCAGACAAAAACTGGTTTGGGTTCAGCCTCAGTTATATAAAGAAGTTCATTGACATTTGAGTGAAAAAGGAATCTAGATGATTGATTCTGCCTTTGGCCAATCTCCCTTTCAGTAGAAATTGAGGAGAAATGTATGCTGCAGTTGGGTTTTGGAGTTGGGCTCTTGAAAAAGAACCTTAAATGGGATCCAGCTCAAAATAATTCGTTGTTCAGAAATACCAAGGACTTAGCAGGGAGAAAGTATCTCTTATTTGTTCTTTATAACACAGACCATTAAGTACCTAAGTGTGTTACTGCAGCGCATATTGTACTGCATCTGGTTTCTTCTTACATCCTCAATTTAGAAATAGAAATTCAGCTGTTACCATAATGAGAGCACTGTGCTGGCATTTTAATTTTTTAAAAGCACATTCTAGAATACTTAAGTTAAAGCAGTAACATTCATTCAAAATTATTGTCCATGTTCCTGTAAAAGTATGTAGAAAGTGTTAATAATATAACACAGCACACAAGAACAGATGTCCCATGGCAAAGTTTAAATAAAATTGGAAGAAATTAACACCCAGTTTGCTAATGCACAGCAATGGAAACTTTGTTCTACATATGGGGGCTCAAGCCTGGACGCCTACATCCCCTCCCCTTCATTACTGAACAAAGAGGAAAACAGGAACACAATAAAAATAGAAACTGGTAAAAAAAGCTCAATCGATGCATTCATTTTTATCCTGTAGCAGTTTCATTTGCTGATTTGTTTTCTTTGCCTAATTGCTGATGAATTGAGCTCACCTTTAATCTCCAAAGCACAACTCTTAATTGTATAAATGCAATATATAAAGGCATGCAACATAATCCCAGTTCCAGAACATTGTTACTTTGTTCTTTCCCTGAGCCATTATCTCATTAAATTTTCATTTCTGTGAAATTGTTTGAACTCGACAGAACTTGGAAAATTTGGAAGTTTAGATAAATGAATTCAGGTTTGGCCTGTCCTGTTTCAATTAGAGATGAGGAAAAATCAGTATCAGATCGAATGAAACCCACTGTGTACCCAGTTCTTGAAAACTTGTGAGTAATTTTATGCATGCTAGCTGTGTAAATGTACAGGTCACAGTTCAGAAGTAAACTTGTATACATATTTAGCATCCAAATCTCCTCTTCCTTATTTAATATTGAACTCTCAGGTCAACAATAATCACAGCAGAGCGCTCAAGGAGGAGATGCCACAAAAAGCCCTTTTTAATGTGTAGATCTTTGCTACCTTGTTGGGGGTTTTGTTTTCACGTTGTGTGTCATTCTGAAGAGACAATGATCCAAAGACCACTCACAAGTGAGGGCTGTCTTCAAAATGCATGAAAACTCTGTCATGCAGGTTATTCTTTCATGTGAATGAACGAAAAAGATATTGCTAAATTGTTCCCAACTGAGCAATTACTTTGTGCCCAGAAAGGAATGATAGTTGAATAATTATTTTTGGCTTCTTTATCAATGTGATTTTTGAATATCAATCCTTTTTAAGACTTGTGGAGTCAAGGACATTAGATTAATTTTGCTCATCAGAATAAACTTATTTACCTATAACAGCCCAGGATATCAGAATTTGACAGCTTGATCTATGCTTTATGGGTTGTCTAACTATACATTAGTCTGAGAAGTTGGCATGTCTATTCTTGGTAGGTAGGAAAATGCTGTGTTAACTGTTGCGATGACTGACCAACAAGGAAAATCATTTAAGCAGATTATTCACAATGCAAGGTAAAGCTTTTTTTTCTCTTTATTTTTTCAATCTGTTCTAGAAACACTTAGTTCTCTTAGCAAGGTTTATTGGAGTCTTATGCTTCAGTCTCAAAAATTATCATTCCTTTTCTAAGTGCCAAGCTTTAGCTATTGTTCTTTCTCATCCATAAAACAACAGATCAATCTAATCAATTTAATCCTATGTCTCTTCTCCATTTCTAATGAAACTTAATTATCAAAAGATGCAATACTCCTTTGATATAGCAGTTGCATTAATTAGACCTTCTCCTGGATATAATCATTCTGAGCACTTCAGTGCTTTCAGTTTGATAATTCATTACATTCAAGCAGATATTGTGGACTTGTGTTAGCATAGTTATGCACATTTTACCTTGTCACGTAGAAGTTTCAAATTTTACCCTTTCAGCACTTTTGAACATCTGCCTGAAAAAAAAAGAATTAGGAAGTTTGACATGTTGAGTTTTTGGATTATCTGGTCTTTGTCCAGAGACTATCTGAAAATTTCCATTTCTGTGCCTGGTTGCAAGAAATTAATTAAAGTCCCTCCTTTCATTATGTCTGAGTGTTGGGGAAGCCCTGTTGAATAGGGCTTGGGAAAGGACAGATTCAGGCCACCTAAAAGACAGTTATTGCAGAAATATATCCCCATGTGATTTACACCTTGAGTCTTTGGGGGACAGCGGTACTTGTGGCCATCAGGAAGTGGTATCTGTGATACTTCTGTACCTTCTACCATATATCCAAAATACTACTTGGGTTGGGTTTTTTTTTTCATTTTTTTTCTCTCCGATGACTACAAGAACTTAGCTCAGAGGTGGGTTCATTGTGGAGCTATGAAATTGCACAATTCCATTTCAGAACCATGGACAAAACATGCTCACACCTTCCTTCCAAATATCTTGTAGATATTAATGTAACGAATAGGCAGTTAAGTTTAAAGGTTTTCACCCAGTAATTTAGTGACATGAACCACAAGTCTAGAATAACGACCTGCTATATAATTTATACTAATGTTTTAAGTCCTATTCATTATTATTTTTTACTGACTTTATAGATTAATTTATAAGAAAAGGATTTGAATATGAATGTGCATTAGGCTAGAACCTGGACGAGGAAAATCCTTCCCTTTTTACTTCTAGAAGGACTCCTACTAAAATATTAGTCTGCTCAGGGTATTGTATACAAATGTCATTTGCACTGAATATGGCTGCAATATTTTGCCACTTATGAAGCATCGGAAATACAACAGGCAACTAAGCATGTATTGATCCACTGCCTAACCTTTAGAGACAACCTTAATATAAGCATAAAATGGCTTAAAGCATAATACAATTGTCAGCTTGTTTTTCTCAAAGTGCTGAAGCATTATGAAGTAGTACATATATGGAGTTCTGGGAAGAAAAGAGCTGTAGTTAATATAACCTTTAACTGTGATAATAGGTACACTTGATACTGTTCTATAGGAGAACAATAGAAAAGAAATATAAATTAGCCTGTAGTTCTTCACAACTGCAAGAGTTTTGAATGCTTAGTGTCCTATTTTCCAAGAATAACTAGAATGTGGTTAAAAAATTAAAAACTTCGCTATCATTTGGTAATATAGTGCAGGAGTTTTGAAAGAAACATTAAAAAAAACCCAATGCATCAAACTCCCAGTAAAAATTCAATACCATTTCAATAACCCTTTGATTTCAATGAAACTGCACTGGACTCTAATGGTTCAGTTCCTCGTGATCAGTACAACTTGGTGAATTTACAAAAGTAAGTTTTAGTGTTTGTCACTTATGAAAAAAATGCAGTGTTTAGTATTTGATGACAGGTTTATATTCCCCATTATGGAAATTGTCTTTGACTTTAGGTTAAAATACTTCTATATTATGACAGAATTACATTGACGCAGGTGGCAGAGAGAGGGAACTATTGATTGCTATATACTTGTTTCAGCAAGATTTTCTGAGGTCTAATAAATCAATTTTACATAATTTACTGGTCTTGTCTACTGGGTTGCATAGAATTTTACATCTAGTTTGTGACCCACACCTGACAATTATGTGAAATATCACTTATTACAGGAGCTGCTGTGATGGGACAAGTGTCTGAGGTTTGATGTGAGACAAAAAGATCTTTGAACTATCAAACAGCAGCTTTGATGAAAAGCATGGGGAAGGATTAGAGTCTGTGAAAACTTTTCATCAAAAGACAGACTAGGACCAGACAGTCAGGAGCAAAAGGATTTTTTATTTTTTTTTAGAGACATTGTTCCAATAGGACTCAAGGGATGTCTTTAATAATTTTGATAAAAGAACCTTTCACAACTTGCTGTGGTGATATAATGGCTCTGAGTGCCATCAGACTTTGAGATCTGTACAATATGTCCTATACAATACCAAGGTTTAAGAACAACCAGTGTCTGAAATGTCTAAGTAGCAAAAGGGAGAACTTTGATAAGACAGGAAAGAACACTCCACAAGATTTCCTAGTACTGTTGAAAGGCAGCCATTGTCTGCCAGCTGCTAGCTGACTTGAACAAAGCAAAATAATACATTATCTCCCAGCTACAGGCCCTCAGGTTTCTGTGTGTCAACACTATGTGTTAAATAGGAAAAGATCCTGGTTTCTGAGACTGTAGGCAGAGAAGAGAGGTGCACGCTTTCATGAAGAAAGGCAAGGACACCCTTATGAGACTTTTTGACAACAAAGTGTAAGTTACTACTGATTGATTCTTCAGCTGTCCACTATGGTGGAACCGATCTCATTTGATTAAGATAATAGTTCTGTTCTCTGTCATTGGCAGGCATGGTAAAGCTGTTAAAGAAATTTAGAATAAACCCATACTATTTCCAAAGCATATTATTAAAACTATCGATTTGACATTGGCATGGCTTGTGAGGAGGGCCCGTGTGTCCTAGTTATCCAGAGAACAATGCCCTGACCATGTTATAACCCTAAGTAAGGGTCTGCCACAGACAAATCAACAACTAGAGACGAGATGAAAATTAGACTGCTGGCTGTCAAAACTAACAGCTGAGCAACAGGTGAGCAACCCATTCCTGGAAAATGCTACGTTATGATATCTGCTCCTGCAAGCAACTTGGTAGTTATAGTGGAGCCTTGTTCAGGCTTTTCAAGGAGCATTTGGCAGTGCAGGAGATGCCTGCAATCTATCTGATGCTTTTCCGTTGTTCCTTCACCCGGTCGCTCATCACTGCTCTTATTATTATAAAACACACAGCGCTTGAGTTAAAGTGTGCAAAAGGAAAAGTTTCTTGTGCCTTAAGCAAGCTTCATGCAACCCCTGTTGTGAACAGTATTTGATTATTAAGAACAAGGATCATTAGAGATAGAATTTATGATCTCTGGTTGTTCTAGTAAAGATATTTTCTAGTAAGCTTTTGCTTTTTTTCAAGGGTGTTTCACATTTTTTCTGTTTTCAGCTGAAGAGGATAGCTAATGCTTATGTCTCTGCTGTGAACATGCTGTGCTCAAGTAGGCATGGAGATGAAACATTAATTTGCAGAAGAATTTTATGAAGTGGTCACTTTTTCCATGGAAGCATTTTCAATTTTGTTTTGTAAAATTTAAAAGCAATTTTTTTTCCCCCCTGAATTGTAAACATTTTGGAAAGCAGGAACATGGCATACTGCTCTACTACTGAATGGCTTTCAGTTGTCATGTTTTGTGCATTCTATGCATCGTAACAGTGAAAGGCGAGAAAACATTGATATCTGCTGATGTTACTACATCTGATCTCTAGTTTGGAAAGTTTCTCAAAAGCTTTAATGGCTTTAGAATCTCTTGTGGATTTATGCTAGACCATAGCAGTAGAACTATGTATGTAAATCTGGCTTCTATAAAGATGAGGATAAGATTATCCTTTTCTAATGTTGTTTTGAAGCATCTGTTGCTACTAATCAGCCTGTCAGGATGCAGAGTGACTGAAAGACAGTAATTAAAAAATGTGATTCTGAATATTAGCATGCAAAAAAAAAAAATGAATGTATTTATCTCTAATGGCATTACCAGGCAGACCAGATAAAGTAAAATAAACAAAATATGTCATGTACTTCACAGTACAACACATTAATGCTGGGGGCAAATGAGCTTTGATGCAGAAAATATTGCTGTGGTATATTGTCGCTTTCCTAGCCAACAAAAAATAGGAGACTAATTCAAGATCCTATGGGAGTCTAATAAGCATCAGGAATCTTCTCATATCCATTCCAGATGGTTTAGACTTTCCTTGGAACTGAATGTCCCATGTAAACTTAGCTCCCTGTTTATTTTCAGTTAATAACAGTTGCAAAGGTGAAAAGAAGATTAATCTAGCAGAAAAAGCATGAGGACAAGATGTCTGTCTTGTAGAACAGTTAATACTGAAAGATACAATTCCAGTGTATGAGCATAAGGGATATGACTACAAATAAGAGTTTGATTTACTGCGTGTATTCAAACATGTGATGGCATGCAAAGAAAAAGAATCTTTCCTGGTAAGAAAAGGCTTGGTTTCCTTTCAAAAGGTGGGGAAAACAAATAATAATTAAAATATACATATATACATTTTTTTTCCTGACTAAAAGGAAAAATCCTGACTGGACTTCAGAACTTTGTTCCATATTTTTTCCAGTTCTTGATCTCAAATAGATCTTTCATCTTTCACTCCAAGACCTTTATGAACAGAGTTTGATAATCACGTGGATTTTTTTTTTGTCGTAACTGCTAGTAATTGAGATTTAGGATGAAATCATTGAACTTAACATAGCAGGCAATACTAGACATTATGTACCAGTAAAGAAATGCGGTACCAATAAAGAAACTTTATACCATCCTTACAGGTGAAAAAGGGATCTTATCTATGTTTTCCTGCACACTGTGCCTATGGTAAATGTGGTCTAATGTTACTTTTTTCTTTTACGACGAGTATGCCTTTTTTCTTCAATAATCCATCTCAACACATGATTCAAAGTATGTTCTACTGTTGGTTATATCTATGGGTCTGAGTTTGCATAACTCCTTTTACAACAATGTGTCTTGTCCATAGGCTAGCTGAACTTTTGCTGCACAAAACCCCCATCAAACAACAGAAGAACTACCAAAACAACCACAACACAAGTCCTTAATTTCACACAGTCATTCTCTTTATCCTGTTCAAGGTTTCCCTTCCTCTGACAGAGCAGCAACTGGAACTGAATGAGGTACAGCATGCCATATTACTGCATTGGAGCAATGCCAAATGTGTCATCTTCTCCGTTTTCTTCCTCTTCCCTCTCAAATATTAGGCATCAAAACGTTTAAAACTTCATATGAAACATTGTTACTTGTTTTGAGTTCTCTATATCCATCTCACTTTTCCTTCAATTACATTTTTAAGGAAGAGTAAAAACCTGTCTTTCTGAGTATTTTGGGTTTTGTTGGGTTTTGGGGTTGGGGGGTTTTTTCGTGCCTTTATGAATTTATTTAAACACTGCTGGCAATGTTACTTATTTACACCACTAGATATCAAGTGAAAATTCCAAAGTTTGAAAGCTGATGATGAATAAAAGATACTATCAATTATGGCTAAATATTGGAATTAAAGATACATTTTCTTTTTGCATGAGTAAATAAGGCCTCGTTTGGTTCAGGTACAATTATAGCTTCCTCAATATTTTTTCCCAAAGGCTTAAAACTGCAGATTTAGAGCAAATAAATGGAGAGTTGCATTCAGCTTCAATTCTAGCTATGAAAATATCAAAAAGGCACTTCACTGGTGTGAAGGAGAGGTCTATAGGAAGATGTACTTCCCTAATATCATGGATATTGTGAGAAAATATTGCCGCAGAGTTGAGTGAGAACATAAGGCTTTCCTGTTGCAAAAGTAAGCACATCATATCCTTAATAAAGGTACTGGAAAAACCTGTTTTGGTTAAAATAGGAGCAAGATAAAATCTGGTTAGAATTTTGTATTGCTTTTTACTTTCTTTTTAAAATTAAATACTGTCAAGATGTCTTAGTCTAGTTTGACAGCCTATTGTGAGGCAAAAACCTTACTGCATTTTTAAAAACATTTTTGAGACCTTGTGGGGGTTTTTTCCCCAGTGTTTTGTGCAAAATTGAGTGGGAAAGTTTTGTTCTCCAAGAAGTATTTTTGTTGTAATTGTCCTGAGAAGCATCCAGTGAAGTCTGACAGGGTTTTGCTGTTGACTGCACTTAATATAATCACCACCCCATAATAATCAGTCCTTTGATATTCTTTAATAATAACCTAACAGTATAGTTGTTGTGGACAACTCTGTTGCTTACCAGCTCTGTGTCTTGTGCACAAGCATCAGTCTACACAAAAATAATTATTTTAGTGAGTCATTGTTTTAGGCCCAAAGATATTATGCCCACTTGGCAAAAACATATTGCTATTAATACGTGAAACCTGGGCTGAAATATGATTTAAGCCAGTTTGCAATGATTGTTTTGTTCTTCTTGTTTGTCTTTAAAAGGAATTTAATTCTAAAGAGGTATTGGAGGCTGGGGATTTAAAATAGAACTGGAAGAACTTGTTCCCTAATTAATTTTAAAAAGTCCTGATGTAGCTTCTTTTGTACAGTTAATTTTGAATGCACAATTGGCCCTACTTTACAGTCTGGATTTATTACCTGGTATTTTCACTACTGAGGGATTATTAAACTGAAGATTGTTTGGGAAGTGTGTTGTCTAAGCATGACTCTTGATGGCTGTATTTGATCCACATGGTGCTCCGTCATCTTGTAAGAGATAATAGGTGGGTTCAAGTGTCTATCCAGTTTCTTCTCAATAGAAGCAATTCCTTTTGTTCAGTGGTTTAGATCTAGCTATCCCAGTTTTGTCTTTGCTGCTGTTTGGGGTTTACAAAGGCAGTTTCTCTCCATGGTATGTGAACCTTAAGAGCTGCAAGGAAGACACAAAAATTCTATTTGGTGAAACCAAAGAGAGAGTTCTGTGGCACCAGAACTAGGAAAGTCAGATTTATTTCTTGACCTTTCTTGTGTTTCATGAACTGTGAGCAAGTTGGATTTATGTAAGGAGGCTTCATCACATGTTCATTAGACATGTTCCGATGTCTAATAAGTTAGAGTGGTTTGTGGGGTTCTTTTTCAGTTACAGCATTTCTGTCTTCTATCTTGCTGCATGTTTTAGAAAACTTGTAGGACTGAAAATATTTTTAAAATTTTCTTCCCTTTCTCTCTTGATTCTTTTTTTTTAGTGCAAAATTACTTGAGAAGAAAGCACACAAATAAAAATGTGTGACTGTATAATCCTTATTTCTGGAGTAAATGGCATTAGCAATGTATGTGCCATTCTTTGATTTCCACACTTACCTATGCATGTACTAGGTAAAACTATCAATGTTTCTCCATTTCAGTATCCTACTTGGTTACATAGAAAAGATGCGATGCATCAATTTTCTTCTAATAACCTAGCAGAATCGTGATTATTAAAGGGAAGGCAATTGTTTCTCTTCATTAAACTTCTAAGTGCTTACTTTAAAGTAATCAGGAGACCATATGCTTTATAGTCTTGCATAGCTAATGCATAACCATTTCTGCATTTTCTGTAACGTCAAAGCTCAAAATTATACTGAAGGGTTAGAACATATCTGTGGTCATATGGTGACTTCAGAAATGGCTGTTAAGGAGCTGTTAATTAAATTCTTAGTTTTGCTAGAGCCATGTTTTAAACTTTAAACAGAGGTTAATGTAGATGTCTGGCTACTACAAGAACCTGTAAAAAATACATCACTGAACGTAACCTGAAGTTAAATCTCAGAGCTGAAAAGTTTTAAATATTCTTTTACGTTTCTTTTATCCACTGGAAATGGATTTGAAGCCAGTAACAGCTATGAGTGTCTTTTTCTCAAAGGGAGTTCAGAATGTGAACCTCTTTTACTTGCTAGTCTGAAAATCTTCTTTCTAATTTCAACCAAAACTAAAGAAAACTATCTAGGCTTATATAGAAAGGCTTCGGGTTTATTGGGTTTTATTTCTTTTCTCAGAAAGCCATTTAAAGTAATTCAGTAGAGGGGGGGAAAAAAGATACTATTGTGAATTCAACTGGAAATGGACTTCATTCCTAAGGGTAACAAAAAACCTTTTGTATTTATTTGTGTGTTTATTTCTTTGTGTTTCTATTAATTATTTGTGTATTTATTTCTTATCACACCTTATTTATTAAAGTATTTTATTTCTTATCACATGTTCTTCCTGATGAATTTTATGGTTTCTTCCATTCACAATGCATGATAATGACTGAATGTTTGGCAATGTTTTCTTGTGCATCAGTAACTCCCTGATTTTAGGAACTGTCTGCTGCTAAGGGAGAGGACTAAGGAATTAGCTTGAGCATGAGACTTCTTGATTGCTTGTGCTGTAGTAATGTTAGTCTGTCCCTTGGCTTTGTTTTGGAAAGCTTCGTCCAGGACAGAGGGATAGTGTGATAAATAAATGTCCTCCAGAATCCAAGCCTTGTTTTCTCTATTATGCCAACAGTTTTTACATCTTTCACATGTTCTTATATTTGTTTCAAAGCATGCATTAAACCCTTTAGTTTTGTGTAGTTTTATGCATAAGAACATACTGTTTTGAAGGCTCCAGTACAGCACTTACATTGCTTCATACATTCATAAGTGGAAAAAAAAGATCAGAGACTAATTACCATGTAGTATGTGGCCAAAGTCTCTGCTTTGGACAGTTTCTGCCTTGATAAATCAGTTAAGCTGTTGTAGCTACATTTTGTCATGTTACTGCAAAATGGATGGCTGAGTAAATGAAAGGGTTTGGAATGCTGTAGAAAAACTATTAGTTTAATGAAATAGCACGATGAAACTGCAAATAGGAAGTAGTTATAGTGAAATATGTATTGCAATGGAATGACCAGTGCAAAAAGAATAGAAAACGATTGGACTTGGTGGATAAAACCAGATTGTGGCACAAACTACAGCCTTAGTTTTCACAGTATTTTAATTCTGAAATATTAATAATGGCAATGCTTTGCAGATGAGGTGAAGCATAAAATATCTCATATGACAGGCTGAAGGAAGACTGTTACTCTAGGATTCACATTGTACATAGGTACTACTATTTATTGCTAATCAATTAGAATAACATGTGTTTGCTATTAATTCTAAAATATGTTTAGAATTTTTCCTTGCTCTCAGGAGCAATCATAACACTTCTAAATCCCACTGAATTTACGTGATATTTCATTAGACTTGCTCAGAATACTGAAATGAACCCCTGTAAGCCACACATTGTAAGTTCTAAAAAGGCTTGGTGAATAAATGTCACACTTCAGTTTATTTTTTAACTTTTCAAACTGTGGACTAATATATAAATAGTCATTGGACTCGCAAAGGCTCCACTGCGGTAATATTCATTAAGGGTTTTTACTCTGATCCAAGTCAAGTCTGTGGTATTTTGTTTGAAAGACTATGGTGTCACAGAAACACCATGCTAATTAATCAGCCTCTTCAGAAGCCAAATACTGAAGCAACGTTTTGGATTGGTTTAATCTCCTGTTGCTCTATTCATGCTGTGTCCCTGTGCTCATTTCTACAGAGAACTCCTTGAATTCTCAGAGGAGAATTGGGAATTTAATAATTTAATAATAATAAAAAAAATACAGAAACAGATTCTTGTTAGCAGATTTCAAACAGAAAACTCAATAAATGGTTTGAAAAGTAAGTAGGTCCAATGTTATGCTTTAAGCTGCTCACAAATTGATGATCTATAGCTTGACAACTTTAAAGAACATCGCAAGCTTGGGCTTTCAATAGTTTATAATACTTGGAGACTATTCCTGCATGTCAATACTGCATACTGCGTCATTGCCCTTTTTCAAAAAAAATGATGGGCTGGGATTGGTGTGTTTGTTTCTTTGTTTGTCTTATTTTTTAACAATTACATGCACTCAGATCCTGTTGTTAGCAGTAGTAGCTAAATTGCAGAGCCTTGACAGCCTTAAACTCGAGCTCTTCCGTAGGTCTTTTGAGGATAAGCACAGTTTCCAAAGAGCACAGAGAGCCCAGAAGAAAATACTCACTAGGGAGTATGTCATCTTTGTGTAGTCTGCCTAAACTTCCTTGTCCTGTGAATTGCAAGCCTCACTAGCTCATGCCAATGTTTTGTACTACCATGCTGTATGAAAACCTTTTAACCCTGTAAAGATGTAGTTCTCCAAAACAATTTATCTTTTGTTGGGTTGTGATACAGTTCCCATGGCACTTCTCAGAAATGATTGATGATAAGTGACTGTGGTGGGTTGACCTTGGCTGGGTGCCAGGTGCCCACCAAGCTGCTCTATCACTCCCCTCCTCAGCAGAACAGGTTGGGGGGAGAACATAAGATAGGGAAAAAAACTTGTGAGTCAAGATGAAGGCAGTTTAATGAAGTAATAGCAAAAGTGATGCCTCTGTAAGAACAGGAAAACAAAAAGATGTTATTCCTCACTTCCCATCAGCAGGTGACAGTTGGCCACTTCCCGGGAGCAGGGCTTGAGTACATCTAGTGGTTGCTCTGGAAGACAGATGTTGTAAATAACAAGTGCCCCCCTTCCTCCTCCTTTCTCTTAGCTTTTATGTCTGAGCAGACGTCATGTGGAATGGAATATCCCCTTGGTCAGCGTGGGTCAGCTGTCCCGGCTGTGTCCCCTCCCAAGATCCTGTCCACCCCCAGCCTATGTGGGGGTGGTGGTGGGAATGCTGGAGAGGCAGCCTTGGTGCTGGGCCGGCGCTGCTCAGCAGCAGCAACACACTGGTGTGTTCCCACCACCCTTCTGGCTACCAACACAAAGCACAGGGCTACAGGGGCTGCTGTGGGGCTCAGCCAGACCCAGTACAATGACTCTTAAATTTAAGACTTTCAACAGGCTTTTGTATTTGCTAGGTGACATTCTCCTGTTATGACAAAAAGTTCTAGTGTGTAGCTGGAACTGAGAATAAGGAGCTGTCATTCCTTGATACAGTTTTAAGTGGCTGTTAAAAAAACCCAACCAATCAAAAAAATGTTGAGATTCTTACACTTGTTATTTTAAACAGGATGCTTACCAGCCATGAAGGAAAACACATGGTATAGTCAATAATTTACTGGCAACCTGGTTAATAACAGTAAGCAAGCAATAATAAACCACAGCCAGTATATTTTAGGAACCTGTATATATCCCTCTTGAAGTGGTCTCCTTGTATGATTTACATAGTGTTAGAGAAATATTTTCTGTATACATAATCTTATTTACTCACACCATGCATACCTCCTCATAGATGCAGACTCTGGCCATATATCCCAGCATCTAAGCAAAGGTGTTTTAACTGGATTATGGTCCCAGCGTCTTGGGGGTTTGACCAAGGATTGCCCTATGAGTGAAGGGGCCCTCAGAAAATTAGTTCCTGAGCTACGCAGTAAACTGTTTTTTACTGTAACCTTTCTCTGGGGCGTGGGTTTAGCAGGTGAGCTCTGTTTCAAAGACTTAATTGATACTTATAACATGCTTTGAGATCCTTAGGTGAAGTAATATAATGGATTGATAAAACTTCTGTAGTATGAATTTGTCTTCTTTGCATTATTCATGTAAGAAGGAAGACAAGACCAGTGAATATAGTTTCATTTGTATTTATACATCTGAGCTGGTGAAACTTCATTTGAAAACATTTCACTTCACATCAAACAGAAAAAGATCTATTTGCAGCTGCTTTAGTATTCATTCAGTAGCTGGATCTAATCCTTTTGCAAAATTTAATTATGTACTTTCTGAAATGGAAGTAAGTGGCAATTTTCTTAATGGAGTTAGCACCATACTTAATATTATAATAATGTTGATTTATACTCTTCTCATGTCTCTCTTGAACTATTGTTTAACACTGAAAAATATCTTCTAACACTTGCTGGAATGAAAAATCACGAATATAAATACA
Source organism: Falco cherrug (assembly GCF_023634085.1). Taxonomy (NCBI): domain Eukaryota; kingdom Metazoa; phylum Chordata; class Aves; order Falconiformes; family Falconidae; genus Falco; species Falco cherrug. The sequence goes on along the minus strand of NC_073703.1, from coordinate 16,398,399 downwards.
AATATGCACATAGGTGTTAGAAGGTGCAGTTTCTGAATAGCTATTTTGGTCTGTAATTACTTGCCAAGTGTCTTTCAGTGGCTGCTAAATGGAGAATGAAATTCAACTCCATCTACATGTCATTACAAGGTAAGGATAAGTTTATAAAGCATTGAGTGAGATGCTAATCAGCTCTTCTAAAACTGAAGAGGAATTAAATGATTGAAATCCAATGGGAGGTATTTTCAGCTCTAATCAGGCAGTTTAATGGAGTTGTGCACATTGTGCCAAATGTACCCTTTTTTGCAGCTGAGTTGACTCATCTTGATTTTGACCAGCAATTATTTAAAGAATAAAGAGTTGTTATGAAGACCTTTTCAATTCTTGGACGATTAAGTTCGTAACTACTCTAGCGGTATGCTGAGGCTGCATGAAGTATTGGAACTTGCATTACTCATTGAAGGATCAATATGCAAACATTAACTGTCCTTCAAAGACTAATGTTTCATTAGAGATTCCTGTTCTACTGTAGACTATGGAAGAATGCCATAAAGGCACTAAATTAAATTAACCGAGCAACAGGGTAAAAATATCATTTAAAAATACTATATTAAGAGAAAGTGAGTTAGTATCAATGCATCAAATTAATTGTTAAGCTGAATTATACTTAAAATACCAGCAGAGACTTACAGTTTCTCAGAAATCATTTTGAAACTTACTAAGCAGGGTTCTATCAATCTTGATGCCAAATGATACGTACAGATTCCACTCAAGTAGACTTGGAGAAAGCTTTTAGTAAAAGGTGGTACTTGAAAAAAAGTACTAATGGCAGTATTAATTGGAATAACGCCAATAATTTCTGCCCACACAATTGGTGGTTAATTTTCTCTCCACCTCTATGCTTTCAATGGCTCTAGAATGACTCCACCTCTTCCTAAAGCAGTGTTTAATAACTGAGTAAGACCATAGGAGTCTATTGGCTTTTAGCTTTTGTATAGCACCAGGGTCTTCCATAATACATAAGCTGTTCTTTGTGCATGAATAAATTTTCTGTGTGTGCCATCTGCTGGATCCTGCACAGAGTGCAGTGTTAAAGATCTTTTCAGTTATGTTTGTACCTAAAGTTATCTGTAACTAAAGAGATGATAGCGAAAATATGAACAGCACAACATCATCTCACTTTATGAAAGCAGTAGATTCTTTTTGAATGACTGTAGTTCACAATATGTAATTCTGTAAAAGAGAACTCTGGATTATTTTTTTTAATGCATTGATGCATTGGAATGGAATTATTGTTACGGCAGTGTAGATTTGTGGAACTGAATGTTTATATTGTAAAATTAAAGATCTGTGTTTGAAAACATTGAACGTACAGCACTATGCAAAACCAGCATTTATATAAATAGATATCATAAAGTTTAAGGCTTACAATAATGGCAGATAGGTAAAGTTGTTTTGAGCCCTAACAATCTTAGCCTCTCAAGTCCTGAGTAACTGCCACTTTAACATGAGTAAGTCAGCAGCAAATTCCAATCTTAGATAAGCGAACAATTTATTTCACTATAGATCAGAGCAGATTTGGCCCAACATATTAACTGTTTTCCTCTATCCAAGAGTAATATATTTCTTTCTGCTATAAACTTTCAATTGGGATTTTCTTTCAAAGTTAAAAATTAAGTTTAATGAGATATTAACTGAGGCTGTAACACTGGATTGTTTTGGAGAATGCAGAAAGCGAATAATCTAATAAAGTGAGAATTGTTTATTAATGTTTAAAAATTACTACTAAAGCTTGTAAAATTCTAGGAAAAATGTTTTCACTGTCTTATGTAATGAAACTCAGGTGTCTCGTGATCAGGTTGCTGTCTGAAAAATCTATCCATTTGCAGCTGTGTTAGAGAGCTCTTGTGATTTGTTGTTTTTTTGTGTGCGTGCCATTTACTACCATCCAATTTTCTGTCAGCCAAATTCAAGGATTATCACTCTGAAGGCTTTCATTTGAAAGTGAAGTTAAATTAGTTATACATTACACATTAGTTATATATGTATATATAAATATACAAACTGAATTTGTCATGCCATCATGATATGAGTAGGAAGAGAGATGAAATTTACTTTGAACTATGTAGATTATTTCTTTGCTTTGTTTCATGTGTTACTTAGGCACTTTTCTCACAGATAGCTGAGCCCTTTGTGCCATCAAGCCAAGCTTTTTTGTTACGTTCACAAATCCCTGGTGTCCTAAGAATCACCAAAACCTACTTCTTCTCCCTTCTTAAGCAGCTTCGATAAAATGCATTCCTAGGCAAGCAGTCTTGTATGAACTTATATTACTTAATCTATTTCTGCTTCTTCTATTATTAAAAATATATTTGCAATCGTATATCCTCCAAAATCAGTGGGAAATTTGATTTTAGAACTTTCCAAATTTCCTCTAATACTTTAATCAGTTCATGCATGCATACACATTCATATGTTTAAATGCTTTTCTGTGATTCTTATACTGGGGAGACATGATGAAACATGATTTAAAACTTGGTTTTGTGCATACAACTTTTATTTGATGATTATTTTCTAACAACATCCCATAATCACAGTGACTTATAGAACATAGTCAAGCTTGGTCTATGTTGATGTATTGAGCATTAATGGAATAGTCACTTGATGACAGTAGACTTGATGTGGTTTTAAAAGTCACTTAAATTTTTACAGTACCTGGTAATAAAACCATTTAAAACTAGAGCTCTGTTTTGTACAGTGGCATGTATACACTGGAAAGATCTGAACTGTATATATCAGCATGCCAAGCTTTGAAACAATGCTTCACCAACTGCATTTCTCAAACATATGAAATGGACCTTATCGTGCAGATATTCATGCAAATAGACCACTGCATAACAGCTATAATAAAGATACAAAAAATGGGGCTCAGATTAGATAATAGCTCAGATTAATTTACAGGTCTGTTGTCCAAAAGTGGAAAAAACTAAGTACTGTAGAAATTTGAGGACTGGAAACACTGTGCAAAGTATGTCAGAAAGAATAGTATTAAAATACAATGGGAAATAATTCTGCAGGTTTGCTTACAAAAAGTAAAAAATTTAAACTGCTTCATTTCTTCCATAGAATAATTATAGTAATCAAGTTTCTGAAATCCCAGCCTACAAACTCAATAATATGTAATACATTACAGAAATCAGAGCAGCATGCATTTTTATATATGTACATGATTTCATACAATTATTTCAAAATTTGAATGATAAAAATAATTTATTAATTCCATCCTTGTGAAAAATTTTACTTGGGGAGAGACCTATAATTACGAGATGGAAAGTCGTGGAGTAAAATATCCCTATAAAAATGTTTTTGTGTGTGAAATAAGTGAAGATGCATACCCTGTATAAAATAGTAGCTTATTCCCAAGAAAAAAAGACCCTTCAGGGGATTTCTTAAAGTTCTTATACAAATGTGAAATGCTTGTCCACTGAAACACCCTTTTTGGTGGTTTATGATACAGAATGAGTAAGAATGGAATTTAGTCAAGTTTTTTTTGGGGTGGTGGTGTTTTTTTCTTCGTTGTCCCAAGAGCTCTAACAATTTTCTAGCTTAAAGGCTATGGATGATGTAGGAACAGAGGTTACATTAGGTATTCCAAAGATTCATAGCACTGTTTCACTTCATGACTTAAAAAATAGAAGTCCTAGAATCATAGAATCACTTAGGTTGGAAAAGAATGTTAAGATCACTGAGTCTAACCGTTAAATCCTATTTCTACATATCTTAAAATGCCCAGTTTTGTCTGTGTTTAGACGTATTACAGGATTGTACTTCACTATTGTCATTTTTGGGTACCATGCAAATGTTATGGAGAAAGCATTAAAAGTAACTTAGCTACAACAAATCATTCTGCTTTCAAATTTGATTTTTCTTTTTTTTTTTAAAAAAAATTAGTTTAGAAAATTTACATGCTATTTTGTGAAATGATCTAAATGTGCATCTCTTCATTACCAGTCCCACCCCGACCTAATTGATTACCTTTGGCTGGAACATGTATTTATTTGTTGAGTTTATGCAGGGTTTTTTTTCTATCTTCCTTTGCTGGACCTTGAGAGCAGTGTCTTAGGGAACAGATTAATTAAATAATTTTAATTAGATTTTCTAAGGACATAGACAATTTTTTCTTATAGTTTAACTGACTTGCAAGAAAAAGGTTAATAGAAAGCCTGTTGTACATTGGTTTTTTGGCTGTATCAAGGCTCTTATATCCAGAAAACTTTGGGTTACACAGTATGAAAACTCAAGCATACTGAAAATGGGAAGTCTCTGTCAAGGAACGTTGTCATTAGGCCAGGAAGATCTTTTTGTTCTTGATCGAACTAACAACTCACTAGGCTAGTAGTGTTATTCATGAATGTCGAGATTCTACAGATTGCAAGACAGGTCCATTTTCAACAAGAAACGTTGGGTAGTTACGTTGCTTTCCTGTAAAGGACTAAATATAAAATTAAGCCTAATTTATAATTAAAATAAAAATCCATGTATGCAAAAACCCTTTAAAAAATGTTTTATAGAAATCTGCTTGTTAGTTCAGAACTCTTCTTCTTTACCACTACAAAAATGAGCATTTACCCAATGAAACTTATATCTTACCTTGAGTAGATGAGAAAAGCCCATTTTACTTTTGAATAATAATTAAAAAAAGGTTTACCTCTTGCATCAATGTTTTTCTTCTTATGCTACTATCTTTAAATCAGGGTGTGCAGCAAGATGCTTGGAGAGCAGGATACAGCCCAGTGCTCTTTCAAGACAAGCAGTAAGTCCTATGTGCAAAATCAGGGAGGGACTTTCTCCTGTGGTGTGGGAACATGGGCAACAACTCTGTATCTTAGTCTCTGAAGCAGAATTGAGCAATTAAAATGGGATTGAAACAGGACTTGGTTAGGCAGCCTAGAGAGAATTTGAATTCTTCACCAAACAGGTGAGGTGGGAAAGTTCTACAGTTAACCAGTTGAGGTGGAGCTGAGTGTTGCTCCACACCCCCTGTATATTACTAGCGGTAACATTTCATGTTCATTACTTTATTCTCAGGTGGTCTTTACTAAGATGTTTACATATCCTCTGTAACATACTCTGGGTTTTAAAAACATAGAACAGTTATCTCAACTTTTATTACTACCTGTTATTAGTACTCTAAAAATTACTACCATCAGTAAAATCTGACACTGTAAGTCTTTGGTATCTGTTTCATATGACAACAAAACAAAGTAAAGAAAAACGTTTGAATGACTTCTTCTACAAACATTTTGTATAACTTATGTATGTCCTAAACTTTTTCATTTCCATAGTCTTAAAATCACCTTTAATATTATTCATTGAGGTGTTTTCAAAACCAGATAATTTTGCAGTATTTAAATACTTTTGCAGTAGTTAAATACTGCTAGGTTCAGCTTCGGGGAGGTGGGGGGAAGGGGGACACGTGTAGTCCTGGAATTAAACTTGTTAGGCATGTCCTTTTGCAACCCTCAAACCTCTGAACTTGCACTCTTTGAAAAACAAGGTTTAACTTCATCTAAACTTAATGGTTTTTAAAAGTAGCTGGGAACCCCGAGTGTAATGTGGCATCACCTAGCAACAGGGCTATTTTGTAATTTTAGTCTTTTTTTTATTACATTGAAGCTGTGGCCAGAACCTGGTTGAACAAGTTGGCATCTGAAGCTGTAATCATGTAGAGGCAACAAAATGTTTTTACATAAATGTCTTTATGGAGGAGTGATGGGTATTTCTTGGTGGCGGTGGCTGTGGCTGAGAAAGCCCTGTAACTTTAACGCTGACGCTGATCCATTTTAGTTACCCTGACTATTGTTTGTGTTTCTTCTTGGTGTGAAAACCATCTCCAGCTGAGGCTGCCTTTCTATTGGGTGCATGGATAAGTCATTGTTTTTCTGGATGTTGTTAAGGCCTTTTCCTTTCATTGTCTGTACTCTGCACCGTCTCAGAAGAGTCACCAGAATTGCTTTCATCATTACCATGGCAATAAACTTTCCTACACAGCCCCGAGGGCCGAATCCAAATGGTTGGAAATAGCGTGAAGGAACCTGCACAGAATAACATAAGGAATAAACTTTAAGACAAATTCTTCTTCATAAAAGTAGCCAAAATGATGATGGAAATTGGTAGCAGTTATACTCTGAAAAAACTTGCAGAAATAATCTCTTAGGATCGATGTTCATTTACTCTGAACAGAACCTCCCACCCAAGTCAGCTGCAATACAGAGACGCCTACAGAAGGTATGCCATTTGGAAGGCAGGGATTATAAAGTTAGCCAGCTGAATTCTGCCCATGTATTTCAGCCTGTTCATCCTGTCAGCTACAGGGATTTTACCACAAGCTGTGAAATGGAATGAAGCTTTTGCTCTTCAATATGCATTAAAGTTTATTAAAAACTTCTTCAGAAAATGTTCGTTGCAGAGGTTATAAATGTCTGAGATAAAGGCTGATGCCTTGTCTAAAGATAATCATAAAGCCATACACCTACAATTATAATTAAAAAGCTAGCGTTCCTGAGAATTAATTTGGCATAAAACGTAATGTTGAAAATTTGATTTGATATCTGATAGAGAGATAACACATAAAAATTATTATCCCTGTCCTATCAACTAAAATGTGAAATGCAGGATTCCCAGAACTGTTGAAGAATGCATCGCTAGTTTCTGCTGCTTTTATTGACAGTCCCAACAGCATGAGTAGTTCTGCTAACGAGCTACAAAGGTACTTGTTATGAGTAAGAAGCAGCAAGTCTAGCTACCAGTAAATTATTTTTCTTCATCTGTGTAGCTTCCTTTTAAAAAAGTAAGGTATTTGCTGTGTTCTGACTTCTTATTTAACCCAAGAAAAGTAGAAAAGGTAACTTTATATCAAATTACCTAGAAAAAGTTGTCCTTTTGTCTCATTTTCATATTGAGAAAAATGTTTTCTGTTTAAATTCTTTTGAGAAATGATAGGTAAATGCAAGTGTTTATAATACAGAGCAAGTACAGCAGCTGGCAGTACAGCACAATGGCAAACGCGCAGCCTGGGAAAATGGAAAAATGTTTAGATTCTAACAATACCATCATATCTTAAATAATGGCGTGGATTGCCCTTCACTTAGAGAACTGTGTGAAAATTGTGCCTGCTAGAATAATTATGTGGGAAACAGAATGCATCAAGTCAGATAGAAAATGTGTGGTTAAATATTTGGTCAAGGGGAAATGTTTTTAGTAGCAAAGTGTACTTACAAAATAAGCAAGAAATTCATTTTGATAGAAATACTTAGAATGAAAATAATGAGTGGCAAAACGGAAACTATTCTCAGTGAATAGTTATTTCAATAAACTTAATCACTTACACTCTTCTTGAAGTTTCTACAGTTACTTTTTTCTTGATCTGTTGTTTATAATACCATGTGCAGAATTTGCTATGGGTGATCGAACAGCAGTTTAGAGATGTTAACCAGGTTGTTTAGCACTTATTTGTGTGGCATACATGGTACTCCTAGATTTTTTTTTTTAATAGGAAAAATGTAAAACTTAGAGGTGTGTTTCTGGCTTGAACATTCATATCTTTTTCTTCTTTATTTTCATAGTTATTTCTTCAGGTGTTTTTACTAGTAAGTCCACTTTTAGTGGTTCAAAGTGGATCATCTATTTAAATCTGAAATGACTGGACACTTATGTGCACAGCTTCTAATATCTCTAATATCTCAAAAGAAAAAATCTTGGCAGGTAATAAAATTATTTTGTTACTTTTTTAATTAGATAAAATGAGAAGTATGACAGCTGTAGAAAGCACTAAGCCTTTAGCTTCAACCCCATTCAAGCTTAATATTTCACAAGCCACCAGAAAATGTAGGCAAAGGTTCGCATACCAGGAAAATGGGTGCATCTGTGATAGCAAGGCTAATGTTCTGCAGTTGAGATTCCATTCATAGAACTAAGTTGATTATACCCTCCGCTCTTGCATGACTGTTTATTCTGGAGATTTAATTCCCTCACAGGAGTGCTAACCTGACCTTAGCATTTCATATTTTGTGTTATCACATGGGTAGCAGTATCTTCTGCTTCCATCTGCACTGGTTAACAGTCAAAAACAATGAGTCAAACGTGCCATAGCATCAGTCTGTTTTCTTTCAGTACAGTCTTAATCTCTCCAGATGATTATTCCTGAACAACAGTTTTGCAAAATAATTTGTTTAATCAGTAATCAGAAGAGTGGGAGTCTAAATGAAACTAAATGATCTGAAGGATGATTTACAATAGTAGGGAATTACAAGTAGGAAAAAAAAATCACATGTTGCTTTTGATATAGGAATCTATAATTTAGACTAAAGAAAATTCTAGTTCTTTTAGGAGTTAGTATATAATTTGAAATGCTGAGCTGAGACTGAATTGCTCAACATCTGCAGTACTGAGTTGGTTGAAACTTAGGATTTCCGTTTTGGTCTATAAAATGTTTATTTTTTTTAAATTTAAATTTAATTAAAAATTAAACCAAACCAACAAAAAAAGAAAGACTAAAATGTCTCCTAATTTTCAGTCTCTTAGGGGTTACTGTACGGCTTCACCTCTCCAGAAAATCCTCAGGTGGCCTCAGCTCTGTGTGGTACTGCTTGTGTGGCTTTAGCTCCCTAAAGGCTCTTTATTTTGTCCTCTGTCAGGGTTTATAATGGGAACTATGTGTGTCTGACAAATTTAATCAGAAATTTTTAATCAAAATTAAGATGTCTGGGAAAACTTTGTTTCAATATTGTAATAAATTTTTAATTAAAAAGCACTTTGACAGGGAAATATCTGCCTGGCTTTAATAATAATAATAGTAATAAGCAGGATGTATAGCTAACTAGGTACTTAGGCAAAGGTAAAACAGCCTTATGGTCACAATGTTCTTGATCAAAGGAAGAGATACTGCCAATAAATAATACCCGATTTCCTGTAAGAAAGAAGATAGAAAACTTACATTTTTCTCAAAATTTTCAAGAGAAAACTCATTCGGCTTTGGGAAGAATTCAAGCTTATGCATACGTCCAATATTGAGAATAATGTTTGTCCCCTTTTTCACAGGGTAGCCATCAATTACATCATCTTGTAAAGCTTTTCGCATGATCAAGTCCACAACCGGCTGGTATCTCATGCTCTCATAAATAAAATTCTCCACAATCTTTAAGTTTGGCATGTCATCACTCTGTATGTCTCTGTCACCTTGTGGAATAAAACAGATGGTGAAGAAGTTGGTTATGACTTCCATAGCTTCATTGTACAAATACCAAAACATTTTGGAAAGTTCTCAGGTCCTGAAATAGCAGGAAGGGTCCAACAGCTTCTAAGGAGTTTTATGTAGCCTTACATATTTGGGGAATCCGGTACGTTATTCATCAGCATAAACCCTGGTTTATCAATTTATGATCTCACCTTGTTCTTAATACATTTTGAGTCTTTGTTCTGCTTTCTTGTCAATGAAAAAACTCTGGAAATCCTTTCCTGACTTCTCTATGACTGAAAGCAACAAGACCCAATGAATAAATCCTCTGAGAGGTGACACCAAATGCAATCTGGGAATAGGCTGCGGATGGGAGATAACTTTGTAGGGACCTTAACTTTTCGCGATGTGATTGGGTTTGGCTGGGTCTACCGCTAGGTCTTGCTGTGGCCTGACTATTTCCATTACCATGAGTAACTTCCTCCCAGCTTGATTCCATCAGCAGCGGTATCAGCACCATGATGTACTGCCAGTGGGAGCCTTACTTTAATTTTCAAGCCACAAGCAGTTCAAGAAACTACAGGCTGACAGCTGCAGTGGCAGGATTTTAAGATAAAAGGCAGCTTTGCTACCCCAGTTGGTCATTTGCTTAAGGAAAAGGCAACAACATTCTACTGCCTTAGAAATCAAGGCTATCCAAAAGAAACAGGGCAGATGAGAGTACTCAATTCTCATGAGGACAATAAGATAAAGTTTATTATTAGAAAAAGACTAAAGCACCTGCTATACATTTTCCAGTGTTAAACTGACCAGAAGGAACTCTTGAATAAGAGTGGATGAAATTACTTTCTACAGTAGTTCAGTATCAAGTTTTGAATGAAGTCCTGATGAAGGGAAGAATACAAATTTGAAATATCTTGATTGTATTTTGAATACTTAAAGGGGAGACCAGTTTGATATCAAAATGGATGACAGCAGAATATAATTATGATTTTCTCTAATCTTTCCCTTCTGCAGTCATAGTGAAACTTAATTTCTGCATATACACAGAGAAATATTGGTGATTAGAAGTATTTGAAATTAGTGTCCCTTTTTGCTATTTCAAAGTAAAAGGAAAATAATTTCAATGGAACTTATGAGGCGAGTGCTGATCCCTACTGCTGTTGCTGAGGAGTGAATATAGCACATTCTTTCTAATAGATAGTAAATTCTGATGATTCCTATTTGAATTTATCTTACAAATCCCTCATCTTCTTTCTTCTGACCTTGAATAAAATCTTTTACATATAATGGTGTTTCATATATTTTACAGCAAATGCCTCTGTTAGAAGAAAGCACTTACAATTTTCAGCCTTTCAGTTTTAAGAGTGAAATTAGATCAGTGCTGAAGCAAAATTATATTCCCGCATCACTGGCTTTGCAGCTCCTGCTTACCCATAACAGTTTCAATTTCTCTCATCATCTCCTCTTCCACTGTGGGGTGCTCTGCAATCAGTATTAGCATAAAGAAGAGAGTCACAGACAGAGTATCAGGAGCAGCAATCATCATCTCCAGCACACACTGGTTTACATTCTCAGCAGTCAGATCCCCTCTGTTCTGAAAAAAAATTGGAAATTTGGGGAAAAATGTTGATCGCTGACCTCCGGTGGCAGCAAAGGTCCTATAGCAGTAGGATGGGACAGACCTAGAATATCTGCTTTAAAGAAAAGTCAAAATCTTGTCAGTCTATCTTATATGCTAAATAGCATTTATTTTTTTGTCTTTCGGACAAAACCAGAAAACTTGTTTTGATGGGTGTGTATTATCTTACAGAAAAGCAAGAGGTTGTTCTTAGCTCAGATTCTTACTGATTTAGTGCCTTTCCAAACAGAGTTTGTGAGCTGTCAGAAGGTATACAAGATAGGATTTATATAGCATTTGAAGCCTTTGCAAACAAAAGGCAATACATCAAGATAAAATACAGGGGTTAGGGAAAAACTGAAGGACATTAAGGGTTAGATGGAAGAGTTTTAAGGAAGTTTAAGCCATGAAAAACATCAGATATGCAACTATTCCAGAAAATGCAACTACTGAATGTTTGAAATACCATTAGGGACTCCACAGAACCCACTAATTTGTACCACGTTACTATGACATGACTTTTAGATAGACATGTGAAGTTTAAGTTGCAAAGCCTGTGGTGTTAGTGACAGGAGAATGTCAGAAAAATTAAAGTTATTTAATTTAAAAAAAGCCATATTTTGAGTACATTGCCAATACCTGTGCAAAAATCAACTGGGATGCAAAATCCATATGTTCATCCAACTTTTCAACAGTGGAAAGCTTTTGTCGTTTCTGTTCTATTAAGATTTCCATTGCTTCTTTCAAATCCTTGCTGAAAACAGATTAAACCCAACGTATTGAGAAATATCTGCAGACTTGTAGGATACGCTAGAATATGACTAAAAGCATAGAGGTTATACCAATAAAAACATAAAAGAATGGCAGAAATTAAGTATTCCTAAGAGTAGTTACATGGTTCTCCGCAAAAGTAGTAATACCATGGAAGGTGTGTTTTATTAAATAATTCCTTGTTAGTTTGGACTGCAATCTTACTCTCTTCTTATAAGGGAGACTGAAAAAGATGAAAATAAGTTTGTATATCCTGTTGATGAATAGAGTTTTAAAGATTTGTTAATGTTTTGAAAGAATTTGTGTACTTCCTTCTATTTTATACTGTATTTTATCAGTGAATGAAACGAACTTAGAGAACGTGAGGGTTAATTGTTAGAAAAATATAGATAAATGTTAGAAAAATTGTACTGTCTTGAAGGTAGAATTGATCTAAAGTTTTCATATTTAAATAGTAATATGTGTCAACAGTTTGTATTTCAGTGGTGAAAAAAAGCAACATAAACCAGTTTTTATAATTTTTTTTTGAATTTTGAATAAGCTATAGATTTCAGGGCAATTAGTTTAAAAAATATTTTGAAAAGTTTTTGAATAAAATCCTCAGGCTATCCATTTGTGTTTGTTATTGTTGGGAAAGAAAATCTGACTGGCTTTGTAGGGGTAAATGCATTTAAAACTTCAAACCTGGTAAAGCTTTCATTATTTATAACATCTTTTATGTATTAGAAATAGCAAAAGGTTCTTTTTGCCAACTTTTATCAGGAGAATATCGGAAGTCGTCATATCCTGTAGTCGTTCTTTGCATTGCTTTAAGTCCATCAATCTTTTTTTATTTTTTTTTCTTTTCCAGTAGAAATTTATGAATAAGTCCATTTTAATGGGATTGCTTTTGAAACATCTGTATTTGCCTGCAGGGGCTTTCTAGTAATTGTGCCACTGTATTTAGCTATTATTAGAATCGCAGAATAAAGCACTAATCAGTGGCATAATAATAACCAGGAAGCACATATTAAGGAAGGTAAGTCTTGTGTCTAGTTCATAAGAGTTCTCAATTACTTTAGATGAACCTTCATCTTTTCTTTAAAGCCTATACGTTATATAGCACTATCAAAACAATTTATTACATATGCTTCATGAGTAGGAGTTACTCTCACTAGATGGATTCCAAATCCAAAATTAACAAACTCATTACTGATTCTTTTTATAGCCAGACCTCTTTTGGCAAAAGATGGCAAACCAGATTATAAAAATAGAAAAGGCGTTTTGTACTTTTGCAAAGAGGAAGATGGCAAAACATATTTGTTCCTTAGGATAAAAAACCCTTGAAATGGATTATCGTGCTAAGCACCAAGTTTTAATTAAAAAATTACTGTTGACTCAAAAATGCGCATTGAAGGAACCAAAAAATAGGATTATGCTTGGGGGTTAACTCTTCTGGGACAGTGCCATGAATGCAGATGAGTTTTCTTGTTTTGATGAAGTGTAGCCTAATGTTTGACTCTCCTCAACTAGATAGCACATATAACTTCACCACGTTATGGCTTTTCTTTGTCTGTTTGAACTGAACCAGTGATTTCAATTTAGTGTCGCATTTGAGCTGGCATTAACTAATATTTTGGTGAGTAAACTAGGACTGAATAGACAAGCGCCTTAAATCGCCCCTGAGATCAGCCACATGTAACATCAGTGGCAAATCTTGTTCTGTTGCTATCTTGGGTCTGCAGATGGGGACTTCAGCCACGCAGCTTTGCAAGTTTCACAATTTATTTTCTAAAAGGCAAGGAAGATACCCTTCCCAGAAAAAGAATCTTATGCAAATGATGTATAAAACTGTTGATACTTACACTGCCTCTTCATATTTCTTGCACAGCCAAGAAATCTTAAAAAAGATGTCAGGCTTTAATAAAAGTGCTTGCCAAGCATCAAAGTAGTTTTGAATCTTAAGTACAATGGCATGTTCTGAAAATAAACATTAACAAAAAGTAAGAAATATAAACCTTAATAGTCAAGTAACACAAATTAATAATACTCCAACAAGGTTCACAGGAATTTGATAAACGACTGGTCTTAGTGATGGTAAGATAACATTATGAAAAATTTGTAGCACACTGTAGAAAAGGTATAGATCTTTGTGAAAACTCTCAGCTAGCTAAAAGGGGAGATAGTGGTGTTTCGACCAGAGCCAAATAGTCTCCCACAGGAGAGCAGAAGCAGAACTCTTACAGCATATTGAAATGGTGTAATTTAGACATCACGGTATGTTATTTCTGTCATAGTTTTGAGGATGAAGAAATCACAGAAGACTTAAATTGTCAGGTGAACTTTTCAAGGCAATCACTTAATTTTGAGGAAAAAATTCTGATTAAGTGCATATAATATTGGGATTGTACCAACTCAGTGCATAAAAACCTCTTTAAATGGTACTATTTATTAAGGTGGGTGTGACAAGCTAGTGTATATTTGTGGTCATATAATATTCTGCATTCAAACTAAAATCACTTATAAATCAATTTCAATTAATTATCTGGTGATATAGGAGTCTGTTCTTGCACTGTTTTCTGAAACAAAACTGCTGAGCGATGTCAGTGAGTTTTCCTTGGATATGCACTTTAGGTCCATCATAAGGGGTAAAAATAAAGCTGTTCGTACCATCCAAAGGGATCCCAAGAAAAAGCTTATTAGATGTGTCAAGCATGATCCGTCTCATAAGATTCAACACATTGATGTTTCCTGCGTCAGTGGTTACCTCCTCTAGTTTGTCCAGGTGATCAATTGTTGATTCAACACAAATCGCTATCATACGCACCAGACCAGGACCAGACAGAGCTGAGATACATGTGCAAAATGATCAGAAGGTTGGTTAGCTTTTGTAACTTAGGTATTGATTGGAGATAATGGTGTCAACAAAATGTAAAACATTGTCCTGTGAGCGACTAGAATAAAACAATTCTGAAACTTAGGGACTTAACATCTTTTGAAAGAAAAAACGTAAACATTGGAGTTAAAATGGCAATGAACTCAAAGCCCAAGCTTTCTTTGCATCCAGCCGCTTTGTATGTTAGATACAGATTTTGTCCCGGGTTCGTACAGTGTTAAGGAAAGATAATTGACATTGTTTGTGCTGCCTTTCTGTGTGGGAGGGTGTCCATGCCCCCTGCTGCACTGCATGCCCTGTGGGTGTCCTGTCACATTTGCTTGTAGTGACACTGAGCAGGGAAGGTAGCTTGGGGATTTGGTGGGGGAGGATGATGGGCATTTCTGAAAACATAATTCCTGGGCGCTCTTAAAGAGCATGGTAGCTTTGCAGTAAGGTACTGGCGACCTGTAGTGTCTGTGTGGACCTACAGAAGCCTAGCCTGGCAGTAGTCTATCCACCTATGAAGAGTGGAGATAGTGTCATGACAGATTTATTGCATTTTAAGAATGCCAAAGCCACCAAAAGCAGTGGTCAGATCCGTTGTGATGTAATTCAGCAGGATTTTGACTGGCTCCAGCTGAAATGGATTCAGATAACTTTTGAATTACTTTGGAGACCTTGCCCTAAGTACTTTATTTATTGCTGTAATTGCCTCAAGGACATTATTTTGTCAAATATGTGTTGAGAGGGATTGTGTGTTTGTAATTCAGAGTTGGCCTGTTTTGTAAATAGAGAGAACTGGTAGTTGTAGGGATAGCTAGTAAAATAAAAATATTTTTTCCTGCCATCTTCAACCATTACAAAGTTGCTGATGTTTTTCGGTAGCAAAATCATGTAGGAAGGGTCCTAGTGTTATACAGGAGCACAGCTGCATCACCAAAATAATAACAGAAAATTTAAACTAACAGATAAACAATTTATTTTAGGTGCTCTTTTACTTTCATTACTAGAATCACTGTCGTTAACTGCTGCAGTCTCAGCTGGTAAGAATCTTTTCGGAACTGTAGAACTTGCAGAACAAGTGTGGCAGTTTTGTTAGCAAGGCTGTAAGATCATTGGAAGTAGCCAATTCTAATGATATGCAAATACTGAAGATTTTCAGTTCATGGAAAGAAGGTGAATCAAAAAATTGCAGACTCATGAAATGGTGACAGTTGGAGTTTCTGTAATTTTCTATTTGATTTCAACGTAGTGATGTAAATTACTTCAGTCTTTTTCTCTCTTACTACATTGATTCCATGTATATCAGAGGGATTAAGAAACAGTTCTGCTGTGTTTATCTTAATTTTGAAACTAAAGTACACCCCCCACCCTCCCCCTTTAGAACAAGGCAGAAAAGTCTTTGAATTTAGTGGAGGCTGGGATAGGAATATCCAACTACATTTATGGAAGTGCCAGTTGAGCTAATGTAAATGTTGGACTTGAAACATAAAAGCATTTAAAAACTTGGCTTGTGGGCATAATTTACTTTTGTTTTAATTGGATGAGATTAAGAATCTGCAGAACTACTTCAGAACCATTTCAAATAGCATACTTAAAAGATAAATGTGAAAGAACACGTGCAATAATGTATTTCTACGGGATGTATAGAGAGTACAGTTTTCTGTAAGTATGCAGAGGACATACAGCATTTCAGAAAAGACAGATGGTGTGCTACAGTGACGCAGTGTCTTAATGTACACTGATTTACCTTTGGTGAAAAAGGGACGGATTTCTTTCCAGTGTGCTGGGTTGTTATTAAATATGATCCCGTTTTCGTACATGCCAATGCACTGTAATCCAAGCTTGCTCCCAAATCGAGAAACGTAATGCCAGTGTTTCATTACGTGGAATACACTTGAGGATCTGTGAAAGAAACAGGGGGAGAGGAAAGCTCAAAACAAAAATACTATTTATAGATTGTACACAGAATTTTTATTCTGACGATCTGTAGTTGAAGTGGTGACTTGCATTCCGAATTTAGCAGGAAGCACGATGCTTGACATTAAATGTTGTTCCTTTTACATAATTAAAAAATCTCAATGATATATACCTTCAGAATGTACATTAGAGCAAGAACATATTCTGCTTAGATTTAAAATTGTTTTTCAGTACCCCCCCCACATAGATTCTAATTTGAATATTTTGTGTAGATAGAAACATGTAGATATATGATAAACTCAGGCAATGACCAGTGTCAGATATTTCAGAAGATGAGGTGAAAAATATTTTGACAGTTGATAATTACATCATGATGTGCATTAAATTGCAGCTATACTTTTGTAGCTGTTTGGTCACTCCCCGACACATATAGAAAGCAAAAATATACATGCATCATTTAAATATGCAACTTCATAATGTGATGTATGTGTGGGATAACTATCCCTAAATAGACGTGTTAGGGAAATCCATGATATGTGTAATTCTTTTTACAGTTGACAAGGTTTATTTACACATGCTGGCAAACAGGTTGTGACCAGCATTATTGCCTTGGGGTATAAATTCCTTTAGAGGGAGCTAGTATTTTAGAAATGTTGATTTAAAAATGTTAGAAAAGTGATGAAAACCTGATCAAATTAAATCCAACAAAGGCAAGGAAATTCAGAACAGAGATTGAAATGAAACAATATGCTACTTTACCATGTAGCATACTCTGTGGGCCAAATCCCAGAGTTCTTACATGGGTTTAGTTTATTTTTTCCCCTCAGGCAAAGTAAATGGGACTCTGCTATTGACTTCGGCAGCGCTGGGTTTTCACTATAGATTTGCATGACCCGAGGTAAAGTTAGCAGTGAGATGCCATATGGTACAAATAGACAAACATGGACTAAGGATCGGAGTAAAGACAGGGAGGATTGTCTGCAGGTCCAAACTTCTAAGGAACTCAGCACATTCTCTCTTCCCTACACTTCCCCACATGTGCTCTCTTTTCTAATTCCCTAGAAAGTTTTTTACATGTCGAAGGTCATCATCCGTATTTTCATAAGCATGAAAAGATGGTGTTGGAGTATGACAGCTGTCCCCAGGAATGCAAAGGTGCAGGAGGCTCATTGTGCTTCCTTTTATTCCACACATCAACATAGGAGACGCATAATACTGTTTTAAGGAAGGATTTTGACATAAAACCTTGTATAAGCAGATTTTCCTTATGAAACTATTTGAAGTCCTCCAAAAGATAACTGTTGTAACAAAGACTGCAAGTCCTCGTCTCTGTGCGTTAGCACCTCAGTATGATTAGGTTTGATGGTAAAAAGTCAGATGACATTGGAAATAGTATACTTTTACAAAATTCAGGTTATGTTTAGTTTTGCAGTGAATTTATGATCCACTGAAAACTTTATTCTGCATTTTTTTTAAGTTAAATACTAGTTCTCTGTGTACAGTCAATGCTTTTAACCAAAAAATGTCTAAGAAAAGAGACAACACCTATGTAGGATAGGAATGTAAATAGTTTTGCTGTCACATTATCTCTTTTTACAGAGGTAAAAATAAGCAGAGATGAAGCTGACTTGCTTTGAATGGCAAGTCCTGTGATAGTCCTCTATGCTACATTGTCTTTGAAAAGCTTCTACATAATGAAAACTGAGTATGAATTGATTGATATTGCTAATAAAAAGGCTGTGATTCTTTATCAATTACATATGGTAAAACTTTACTGCTGTGTTGGTTTATTTTTCTTTCATGGCATAACTCATAAGCATCCAGAAGATACAATGTAAAAAGAAAGCAACCATCCACTGGAGCTAATAAAATGATGGTCTGAGGTTTAGCATTATGTTTAATACTGTGTATATTTGAAGTCTATGAGTAATCCCATTAATTGGAGTGGAATTACTCATAATCCTATAACATTGCATTTGCTTAATTAATTTGCTGAATTGGAGCCGTAATCTTCAAGCGTTACTCCCATTTTAAGGAGATACTTAAGAACACAGGAAAATAAAATTTGGCTTAATTTTGCTTCGCAGTCTAGGTTCCTGTATAGCATGTAATCTTAATATTAAATGAAATAGTAAGAGACAGTAAACATTTTTTAAGATTGACCCACAGTGCTTGACCTTCCTTTCCATGAAGAAAATGAGAGAATTCAAATGTATTTCAATAGTAGAGTCTTTAAAGAAACAAGATATTAGAAAACGGTCTGTGAACAGCAGAAAGAAAAAGGTGTATGTTAGGATAAATTTTGAACATAATAACTTCAATTCTACTTTAGGAAAAAAGCAGCAAAGAGGTGGTAAAAATGTGGAAAAAGCTCTTCATATTATTAAGGATAGAAGATAAGAATTTACTTGCTAATTATAAATGTTTCTTCACCGCTGATCCAAACTCTCACAAATTCTCCATATGTCTTATTGTAGTAGTTGCAGGCGCTACCTACTCCCATCCAGAGAAATCTTCCGTGTGAAATGAGGGGACCGATTCCCATACAGTATCCTGGCCCTAAGAAACAGAGCAAGGAAAGTTTTGTCTGAGCAGTGCTCACTGACAAAAACATACCTCTGAGCATCACCCTTTTGAAAGGAGCTTTTTAACATGATAATCAAAGTCTGCATTGGGCACTTCACATGTAACAACCCTGTCCTGAAGCTCTGTCTTAGAGAAACTTGCATCTACATTGTTGAAGCCTCCTTAGTATCTACGGAAGCCTAAAGTTCTTTCAATGTACATACAACTAATGACACTCATTACTACTTTGCACAATTTCAGACTGCTGCTTTGAGATTGCTTACATGTTGAGGGACAATGGCTAGATACTAGAAAGAAGACATGATCTAGAAAAAATACATATGGTTTATTAATTTGTGATTTTAACAAATCCTTTGAGTGACCTTGGCTGAGTTTGTGTTGAAGTGTCATAGTAACATCTACAAAAGTCGATATCCTTTTGATGTAAGTACATGTAATTAATTACATTTATTTTAAAGTCATTAATACTAGAGTGAGTAAACAGATATTTAAGGCGAAAAGTACTTTACTGCTGTAAACTTATGAAAACATACTTCAGTAGGAGTTAAGAATGGATTAATAAGCATTTAGTCAACAAAGTTCTCAACCAAATCCTTTAATTCGCAGATTTTCCTCTTACAACAAAAAGGAGAAAGCCGAGACAGCCGGAGAGAATTTGCCAATAACTACCTCTTTTAAAAGGAAGTTTCCTTCATCAGGGAAAGCTAAATTTGCCCCTTTTGTTTGTAAAGCATAAATCTAACTCCATACAACTAAGTACTCAGAAAACTTTTGTATACTGTTTAATAACTTAGAAGTTGCATATGGCTCAACATACATTCCACTGCTAGGAACTGCAAGACCCCAGATTATTTAAATACCTGTAAATCTAAAGATTATTAATTTAGTTCTGTCTTGTTATTGATCCGATCAAGTATTCAAATAGAATACATAACCTTCTGTGAATACTTTCCCCTGTTCTCTGACTTTCAAAGAGTTTTAGCATATTGCAGGATACTTGGCAAGGATCTTTTCTCATAATTTCATTTAGGTGCCACTGCATTAGTTTAGGATTATTCTGTAGGTTTAGGATTATTCCTGTAGTCAAACACCTTTGTGAGATGTATACACCAGTCTCATTCGTGTGGTAGGTCATTGCATTGCATCTAATGAAAAATAGCCTGAATCAGGAACATCTACCATAAGCCCTCAAAACATTACAGAAGGGGCCCTCTAAAAGGGAAGTAATTTGATGTTGTTTTGTTCTGTAGGGTCTTCAGTGTCAAACACGGAGAGAAAAATTGATAATCTACTTAAAATCTGAAGAATTTTTAATAACAGTAATAAAAATAATAATGGTTTGTTTCTAGTAAAGACAATTTAGGAAGCTTTAAAATTAAAACATGTAAAAAGTAGTTTATAATGCACGTGAAAATGTGAACAACTAGAGTTTGTAAAATGGTATTACATCTTTCTAGCATATACATAATACAGTGGAAAACTAAGCGTCATATATTTATATAGTCAAGCCAGGTTTATTATGGAAGTTCTGAGGTTAGAGCAAGCCTGATTGCTTTTTTATCAGTTATTTAAAAAAAATGGTATTATTTAAACTGACTCTTAGTAAACTTTCTTTGCATACAATCATTATTCAGCATTGCTTTTGCACTTACTTTTGAAAACAAACCAAAAAAAACCCATGCTGTGACAGCTTTTACGTGATACTATAGCTAAAGTTAATTTACCTGGTATTGATGAGGTTTCTTCATGATTCCGTATTAGAAACAGAAAGCACATGAGAATGAGTATGGGCACTGTGGCCACTGGCACGGTGTCCGGTATGAGGCCGGTGATGTTGTAGTGCATTGGATTCAGAGTTTCCAGCACCATCTTTTCCAAGAGATTCTGCGTGGATTTAGAGAGAAAGGGGAAAGATGCAGAGATTTCAAAGCTCAAAGATCTATTCAGCTTTAGCTGGTACCTCTCAACCCCTTTGCAAGCCCTGTAAATGAGCAAATTAGCTCCTGAGGTAGCTTTATTTTATAATGAGTGACTGCCTGGACTGCTTGCCAGGACAAGCTACATCACAAGCTGAAACAGGCATGCAGCAGATGCACTTTTTGTTTGGAAATAACAAAGCTTTTCTGACCTTGATGTTGAAGCATAGTTTTGGATACTTTGGCTGACAGACCTCTTATCTCTGATATTGACTTGGCTGGCCAATACTGAGGTTTACTCCTTGCAAATTTCTAACCAAAACACAAGAAATTAAACTTTCAGCACATGTGGAAGCACTGACTGAGTTCACTTGCAACCTTTTGTCTCTGTTCCTTAGCCTTTTTCCTTCCTGCATGCCTGTGGTGCCAGAGTCCTTGAATTTCCAGAATAACTGCATTAATTTTTCATTATGCAGATAGAGCATACCCCAGGGTTTTGTTTGAAATAATGTATTATGAGCTTTTTATTGTCCGCCTTTGAGTATGATATAATGTATTGCATTTCTTTAAGTTCTTCTGCTAAATACTTGGAAAAATATAGTGTATGAATGAGAACTCACATACCCACAGAAAGATACTGCTTGCATCTGCACAGTAATTTCTTAGCAAAATAATTTCTTAATTTTGCTCTGACAATAATTAAGAATAGATTTGCTTTGTTCCTTCCTGCAACTATTTCATAATTGAGGGATGTATTTACTTAATAGGAAACTCTTTGTTGCAGTTTACTTTCAGCAAGTGCTTTCTTGTTTATCTTCTGCTTTGGTCTCACATTGCAGTAGTACAGCTTTCTTTGCAACTGTCAGTAACCGTCAGTGCTGTAATTATATTAAACTAAGCCAAGAATGTGATAGATGCTTTCTAAATAGTAAGAAGATTGGTATTTATGGTCGAAGTAGAAAATGTACAGAGTACAGAGAAAACTCTGGGGAAGGGAGCAAGCAGTGGCTCAGAGTATTGTAGGTGCATGCAATGCTCCGCTATTTTGGATGATTGCTATGCAAGGCTCCTGGTATGGTGGTGATCCAACATGACCATGACACAATATGCCAGGTGACCTTTTATAAACATGCATGCTATTCCAAAAGCTAGCGCTTCTGGAAGTGTCTGTGTACATATCACATCTTGTGTATGCTGTACTGACTTGCATGTTGTGAAATGTTTTTGTAATCACAGGCATTTATTTATTGTGTAATGCTATTTATTAGTTTCACTAATATACTGCTGCACACTACTTATATTTGTTCAGTACAAGTAAAAATGCTAGCTTTAGATTTCCTTGAATACTATTTGTTACCACAATAAAAGCATGCCTGTGTGTATATGTAAGTACTTTTATTATTTTCAGTCCCTTCTGCTATATGCGCTTACGGTGTTATAGAAGGAGATAACTACACTTAGGGCATATAGTTTCACTTTTCTGTTGCTTTCTCTCTGGATCTGGATGAACTTCATCTTTGTACTCCATTGCCACAGGTTGACTCTGACTTTCATTATTTTTTGTTGTTTGTCTCGTCTTCAAGACGTTCGGGTGTGTCTGTACAGTAGTTTTTCTGCCTCATATCCCCTACAAAGAGAATTATGTAGGTGGTTATGCATTTGGGTGGTATGAAATACACACACCTTTACGTACAAACGTGTATCTGTCTATGAATATTGTATCTGTAGGTTAAGCCCTGCTACGAGTTCAAGATGCTGATATGTTTCATGGTGTACTTTGCCAGCATGAGTCTGCCCCTTTTCGTTTCTAAAATTCGACCCTGAGTTTTGATCTTGCTCAGTTATTAGTTATTCACAGCTAAAGCTTATCTTTGTTTTGACAGAGAAATGGAGGCAGGTGTCTTCCTTTTCAAAATACGCAGATTGTAATGGATTGGGTTTTCAGTTCTAGATTACCCCAACTTCTTAATTTTATAATCTTTTAGTAAAAGAATAAAATCTCTTTTGCTGTGGTATGATACCCAATATATCAGTGTGAACTTTGCTGTTAGATCTGTAATTTTTATATGCTGGATTATGTTTTCATGTGGATAAGAGGCACTATATTAATTTGAATCATTTTTACACTCTTGAACTGATCTGAAACAGTCTTGGTTTTAGTTAAAGTGGCTCCTAAAGCTCTTAAAACAAACAATTGACATTTCTTGTATTGAGAAGTTTGCCTTATTTCAATGAGTATGATCCAAGCAGACCTTCAGAGTTTGCTTTTCTGATGTTTTTTTAATTGCAAAAGGCAACTAGACCATGAAAAATTCACTTTAAAAATAATTCAACTGAACTGCTCGTCCTGCTTGTACCCATTGTATTTTGGAAGAATTGTCCATGAGGTAAATCACTTCTAATAAAAACTCAGCCAAGTAAATTTTGATAGTAAGTAGTCACTGAATAGACTGCAGAAGTTTAGAAATGGAACAAAGCTAGAGTACCCATTGTGTGTGAAAGAAACTTTCACTATTCTTGCTCATTTTGTCTTGAAATCTTCTATATGTAATTTTCCTTTTCCTTGCAGCTGGTTGAGGCAGGTGCCTGATCAGAGGGGTTTGTTGGTTCTGATTGTTACTTATATGGCAGAGGGGGGACGAAGCTGAGGCAAAATATATTTCAAAATCAAAGAGTGGGAGGAAATAGATTTATAATAAGGAAATGCTTTTGCGACAAAAAAGAGGAATGTGCACAGGCTGCCTGATCCGACACTTGTGGATTTTAACAGCTGGGAAGGCATCTGCCAACAGAGGGCCCTTCAGGCTTTAGGCCTTGACTAAAGCAGTGTGAGCAATTTCTAGGTTCAGTTTAACCTTTTCTTGCAAAAGGTGGTCTGACGAATGACGACAGGATCCACAGTAAAGAAAAAAGTCCATATATCTAAAGGACTACTCTGTTGAACCCTTTTACTCCAGTTAAAGCTTTGTACTTAATGACTGTGTCAGTAAAAGAGCAAGTTATGCATCGTGTTGTAGAATTGGAGCTAAAATTTTCTGATAATGTTGACAAGGAGCTCATAAAACTGCTTGAAAACTCTTGAAGATCTATTTCTGAGTGCTGGAATTATTTCCTCAGTAGTAGTACATCTTTCAGGAGAGACATGAAGGGAAAAATATCTTCTACTTGTTATAAATCCCCAAATGTTAGTGACCAGTATTAGCAGCATCTGAAGCAACTGACCGGTTTTAACTAAATGGTTTGAGTAACTAAAATTTCAAATAGACTGATTTAATACAGAAATAAATCTATTGGCTTATGTAAGCCCAGTAAGTCTTTATTTTCTCAGACAAAGCATGTCAGATCCCTTTAATAGAGCTAGCAACGTACAAGTATTTTAACGTTATTTTATGTATTAACATTTAATGGCAGATCCGACAAAATCATTTCTTTCTTGAAAATGATTCTATATATTGCCTGTTTTCACTCAGTTCTGGTTGATGGTTTCACGCAGACTGTAAAGGTTCAGTTTTCTCTGTGACAGTATGTAGGTAGCTTTTGCTGTGTGTTTCACAACCGAGCAGGCTAATGCCCAGCTAGGTACAGCGTAAGTTTCTTGGATTTGTTCTGTGGGTGCTGCCTGAACGTGCAGAAGCCCGGAAGGATGGTGGCTCATGATGTCTGTACCAGGGTTTTAGTTTGTATCAGGGGCATGCTTTGATAGCAAACCTTCAGATTAATCCTATTCCCATGCTTCGGTACATGTTACAGAGCAATCTCAGAGCATGCAAACTAAAAATAAAATAAATCAGGTAATGTACTCCAAAGCTGTCTCATGCACACCAGTTTTTAATGGGGATGCAAATGACAAAACCAGTTTAGATCTACATTGAAGCGAACTCCCAGGAAATGTGTATAGTGTAGGGAGTAGATCATTGCCATCTGTTTTATTTTACAGATCTGCTCCCATTTGCCGATGTTGATGTAGCCTAAAAGGAACACAGTACCTTCTGACAAATAGTTGTTTTTAATTAGGTTTAGGCATGTAACAATCTTATTGTATTGGGATTACAGCACTTAACATAGGATGAGAACTGTCAGAGTCTTAACGGCATGCCAGATCCCTTTAATAGAACTAGTGCTGAAGGAGTACCATGCAAGTATTTTAATATTACCTTTAAATTGTGGATTTTATTGCAAAGTCAGAAATTCTTTTCCCAGCTGTTGAATAAGACGACATATGTGGAACTACTGTAAAAGCAGTTGTACTTGCATGGAACCTATTGTAAGAACCACTAAAAAGAATCTACATTTTTGTTACATGGCTACATTCCTTTTGAAAAATTAACTAATTTGAAGTGGATGATCATCACCAAGTGTCACATAAGCCTCGATACAGGGATTGTCTTGTTCCCTTGAAAGTCTGTGGGCTTTAAATTTGAGAACGCATCAAAATACTTCTTTAAACTTGAGAGCGATTACCATTCCTTGTAAACTGAGCTGTACAATTATTCTTGTAAACATCAGGTTGTGTGTTTATTTAGTGTCACCCTGGAAATTGCTCTCTGCTATTCTGTGGTCTCTTCTAATGCCAATTCTCTCAGGATGCAATGGGGATGTCACTGAGAGATTTCCATCACAATTTATTGGTCATCTGATACTGTGTTACTCTTGTTGTGACATTCTTTGATTTTAGTATTTTTTTTCTCTTATTCATTTCTCACTTGCTCTGAATCTGTGCTTTAGCAGTCTGATCCTGTGCTCCAGAGCCGTTATAAATGGTTCCGTTTGCAATTGCAATGTGCAGAACAGCCTTTTTAAAGTTAATGTTTTTATTAATCCACTTTTGAAAGCACTTTGGCTTGTTTAGATCTGTTTTCTATTTTAATTCAATCCTCTGCAACTTAAAAGAAAGATAATTATGGTAAAATGTGAACATTAGGGAATGAATGTACGGCATTTAGTTGCCTTTTTCAGCCATTTCTAGAGTTCGAGTCAGTGGGCTAGAATCTGTATAGTCGCAGAGGTCTATCACAACTAATTACTATGGAAATGTATTCTAGCAACGTTGAATGGTCATTGTAGCGTTGTAGAGTAATCTGGTACTACTTGCTTATTATGAAGTCTGGTCTAAAGGGCACTTATAAAAATTTCTGTTGTTTAGGTTAGAGGAAGAGGGAAGGAAGAGGGGACAGCTTTCAGCAGAAGCTTGGAAGTGGGAATTTAATAACAATCCTCCTGGCAATCTAAAGGGTCTCTTGACAAGTGAAGGAGGAGGTGGGAGCCTAATGTGCCAGAGGGCAAGTGAGACAGAAATGCGGAACATATCCATGGTTTCATGGTGTTGAAAAAATGTCTGTACTGTGAGATAAGGAAGATTGTTACATTAGATGGCTCTGCTATTATTTGGAATAGTGGTTTTCTTAATTTTAGTGAGCCTTCTTATGATAGTGCTACCTTGTTTCACAGCTGAATAGGCTTTATCCCTAGAGCATGTTTCTCTGCATTTTTAAGTTCTGTCAGCCTTCAGTATCACGTCTAAAATGCTACCGTATGTTTGTTGTATGTTAGTGGTGGCCACCAGTGGCTCATACACACTGTAAATGATACTTGGCTTTTCTCACCTGCCCCAGTGGCCACTGAAGTTGATTTCTTTTCAGCCCTCCTACTCAAAATGTACTGTAAGTTTGTAAGGCGCAGAGAAGTTGGAGTTGCAGTGCTGTTGTAAATGCTGCAGACATTCCTGTTGTTTGGAGTCTGTTTGGTCAGTTAGTTTCCTGAGCACCAGCTAGTACTAGCGTGTCTGAGACTTAACTGGTCAATGGAGATTGAGCCCATTGACAGGGAAACAAATACATTAAAGATATCTTCTATGAATCTAGGACTCTACATTGCATATTATTATTTGTTTGGGTAACTGCAGTAAAGGCAATGCCTCTTCTCTATGCCTTTACATGATGGTTGCAACCTTCATCTTGTGAACTTACCATCTTTGTGCCAGTCATTCCAGATCATCTACTGAGATAGCAACTTCTGATTTAACCCCAAAGATATCTATCAAAAAGGGAGTCATTTACACACACATTAGGGTATCATGGATAAGCCATTTGAAGCCACTGTAACGAGCTTGGAGCTGTAATTTCTGCAAGTGATAGTCAAATAGGTATCCTACAGGCTGCTCTTCTCCTTGTGATTTATGCAAATGGGTTTTCTGGTGCAATGGAGCTATAAGTCCTGCCTGTAAACATTCCAAAGAGGTTACTGGGTTCTTTTAGTGTTCCCTAATGCCAAAGATCTGATGTTGCTGACATAACCAAGTACCGACCAAGATGATAAATTATCAATGAAATGGCTAAATAAGCTTTTCATGTTGCTATTGATCATGGAACTTAGTGAGCTTCCAGAATAAAGTATTTATAGTATACTGTCAGGTTGGTTGGATTGTTGTCTTTGGGGCTAGCTAGTGAGAGTTCTGTCATTCAGAAAGTCTTGATTCACACGTATCCTTCTAGAAATTGCTAGTTACTTTAGATGTCTAAATTGATCTTCAGAGGATGAATATTCACACCCTGAAAAATCACGCTCTACTGGAATGTTAAGCCTTCAAAATAACTAGCCAGTCGTACAACCACGATTGCCTGTAGCAAGCAAGACTTGGAGTGGTAACCTGCTCTGTGTAACTCAAAATTCGGTAGTCATCTCTTTCCTTTCTGGCTAGTGTCCATACTACTTTCTTGTAGCTATTTATACAGCATGGATGTGCGAGGCAAGGTACACTATGTGCTTCCCAAATGACTGTACAATAAGGGTTTCTGCTTTCTGAACAACCTAATTATATGGTGAATTTTCTTTCAGAAGAATAATGATCTGAAATTAGAATTTGGACTATGTCCTCTTCTGAGGTTTTAATTGCAGTCTGATGTATGATTTTGAAAAATAACTTGCCAATTTTAGTACCTTTCACAAAAGGTCCCATTGTTGCTTAGGAACCAACATGATGTCCATGAAAAGTACTAGCCCCGTTAGATGGTAAAAGGGTTTAATCTGAAACATACATCTCCTGAAGCAGAATAGGTATGTCAGTGCTTGTAAGCCATCAAAAAGAGCTATGGAGATATGCAAACTTCTGCAGTATCGGTAAGAATACATTTTACTGCCTGTCTACCTCAAAGTTTCCTCAAAACAACATAAACCTCAATTAACTCAAAACTAACTGGAAAATGAGTTGTGGGATAGACAACTGAGATTCCTTTCTAACATGTTTTTTATGGTTTGCTATTGCCACCGGGTGAGTGGGTTTGTTTCTAATTTGGCAGATAGAAGGCAGCGCACTCTGCCATAATTATGACTCTGCTGTAGTACTTTTATTGCTAGCAAATACTTTGACCAACTTAAGCAAAAAGTTAGTTGACACAGAAGGGAACAGTCTGTAAGAAATGTAAATTAAATTTTTCTGACCTTTTTTTTGGCTATAAATTCCAAGTATTCTATCAGAGTATGTAAATGAATCCTGCAGAAAATTTATCTGGGTATTTGAAAAAAGAAGACTAAGGAATAATGCATGACTGTTCTTAAACTATTCTTCCTGCAAATGACTTTATCAATCAGAAATAATCATTAACTAAGATGTAGTAGCTTAAAGAAAAACAGCACTTTTCCACAACAAGGCACCAACTGAGAGAGATCAAGCTATGACAGAGTAAACAAATTCTCTGGGTCCGTTCCAGACTTGTTCTACCTGATGACCTTTTGTTAACCTCACTCATAATACATTTTTTGCTGCTGTTACCATGATGCTTGGAAATGTTGTATTGTCCAAATTCACTCACTTTCCAAGTAATTCTACATTGCTGTACATCGTCAACAATTGGCAGTGTCCAAGCTGTGCTATGTATTCTAAATTAACTTTGTCATGGTACACATCTTTGCATGAAAAGTAGTGATTAGAACAAAATCCACTTCAAAGTAGATAGAATGAAATCAGAAACCACAGAAACAGTGAACAGGTTTGATTTTTTTAATTGGTGGAGCCTGTACCTATAAAACTTAAGAAGTTTTAGTATTTCTTGATGCAATAGAAACAGTTTGAAAGGTTGAACGAAGTGAATACTTTCTAAGGATGAATATTCTGCAAGAACATTATGGCATCTTTTTAAAAAGAAACTTTGTAGAATATTTACAAAATATATAACATGTTATTGTTGTTTTAATACCAAGAATTTGGTTTAAGACCTGCAGATTTTCTACTAAAATAGAATATCTCTATTTAGATCGTGACAACATAAAATTTACACAAAATTAATTACAGTAACTCAGATCAAAGCAGCTCCAGAAGGCATACTTCCCACTTAAAAGCAAAATAAAAAACATTTCTGTAATGTCCTACTCACACTGTTTGAAGAAAAATGCTAGAATATTAATTAAAAATTTACCTGTGTCCCCTTGTTACTTCTTGATTTTTACTGAAGAGTGCTATCTTTGTTACTGATGTGCTCCTTTTAAAGATCTGAGTAGGTTTTCTGGTGATCACTGTCAGTGGCATCTTTTATGCAGGTGCTTCTTGTTGCTAAGAGATCAGTTGCTTAGAGATGGAAGTTTGTTTTTTGTAATAGATCAGGGGCCATTGCTATTGAAAAGAAAATTTTGTAATTTTACCTTTACAGCTCGACATATCTGCTGCAAAACAGCCAATGATAGAGATACACATGCCTAATGGTGATTAGAATTGTAACTGGAGAGTAAAACACAAAAGTAAACAAAGTTTTGATGGCTCTGAGTATCAAGGAAAGACATCTGTTATTTAACTGGAGGTGCAAGTAGAAGAAATGATATTAATTCTTTGCTTAGCACATCTAAATGTAATTTTAATTTCCAACAGAGAGGAAGAAAAGTCTAAAAGTTTTATGCTAAAATTAGGGTGCACAAAGTTTTCAATAAGCTTTTGTGAGATACAATCCTGCGCTGACATCGGAAAAGTCTTACTGACTATCCTATATATTTTTGTATTTACTGTTTCCTTTATATTCCCAGTTGGTTTGATAAATCTTCGGAGTTACTATACAAACTAAAGGCTGGTTTCTCTGCTTTGTGATGTTCCTCTTTTTTTTTGCTGTAGCTTTGGGTAACTTGAACAAACTTAACTTACCTAAAAATGAAAATGTTTTCAAGAACTGCATTAAGCAATTACAGGAAACATTAAAATAATGACCAAAGATCTATAGGAAAAGGTAATTATGTTATTAAAAGATGAGACTAACACAGGAGTATGAGTAAGGCACTTGTGCCTGTTACCTGCTGTTTTGAAACACCAGAAGTAGTCTGAATTTTCCCAATTTCTGCTATGGGAAATCCTTAGCTGACCCAGCTGCCTATTCCAGAAATTTACCCCTGTGAGTCCAAATAGACGGTTTTGTGAAATAGGTCAAAATCATCTTTTTTTGCTTAGTGCTCTCAAGTTTAGAAAATGCAGTCACTCAAGTCTGTTTTCAGCAAGGGCGTGTTATGTCCTCTGGCAGTAAGACTCTGTGCATCCTTGTCTTTCACTGCCATGCCACAAATGTAAAAAATTCCCATAAAATGTTTTCATTCTTCTTTTTCTGAATTCACTCAAGGCATTAGCATTTAGAGCACTTTTAATAAGAAAACCCATCTAATGGGTAAAAGGGTCTTATATCTAAAGGACTATGATCTCACTTGGAACAAAAGGTGTTTAAGAGTTATGTACAATAGCTCTAGTGATAGAATATTTTTAACTCAGGGAAGGATGGAAGAGGCCTAGAATTTTATTGAATGTGAAATCTCTTTTAAGAAGCCTTTCTTTAAGTGAGTAAGTAAGTAAATAAAGAACACAGACAGTTTGAGGAGAATAAGGGCTGAATTCACCCAGAAATGCTTCCGGCGTTACTGCAACCTCATTGAAGATACACAGCTTACACAATCAGAAGCCAACAGTTTCATTCTGAGAACTGAACTCTTGTTTTTAGTCCACGTGCACGCGCTCTTCCTTATCTGTTTATTATGCAGAGACGTGTTTACAGTACAAGCAGAAATGGGAAGAACTTCAGTGAACAATTCTTTTGTGTCCTGTATTTAGAGCTGGTCACAATAAGGGTTAAAACCTGTTGCATAGTATCCAATGTTCTGACAGTGTTAAAATTATATTATTTCAAAAAGAGATGATAGGTGGCTTTAATTTTTAAACCTACCTAAAAGTTTTTTGGGGAAGTCATGCATTAATATTTTTTGTTTTAACAAGCCAGCTGTATGTTTTTATTGCTTGTAGATTGGGGATATTTACATTCTGGAGGAGCTAGATTTTGAGACTGGTTTTGGTCTAATTCATGGCATATTTCTTATATGCTGTTAATGTGGACAAACTAATATGAATGATCAGTTCTGAAGTAGGTGGATGTTTCATGGATACCAAATTAAGAAAGCTTGATGTAGCAGTACAAGAAAGTTACCATAGAACGTTTCCAGCTCTTTTCCATGATTAGAAACAGGTTTACTGCATTTAGTGTTGCTTTGATTTCAGCTGCTGGGAAGAGTAAATTTGTGTTGAACTTTGGTTGCTAGCTGCCTTGTGTTTTATTTTGAATTCCCCATATATTTTAATCAAAAGTCAAACTCAGTATTTGTTGCCACTGCACATACATCTTTGCTTTTGTGTTCTGTCTAGGATATAAAGGGAAATTATGATACCTCAAACCCTTATGTGATTGCAGCTGTCACTCACTGACCAGAAATGGTGTATTGTTTGATAGTTGTTGGGTCAGGCTGTAGCATTAAAGAATAACATGGGTATTGGAAAAAGAGCCTTTTCATTATTACTGAATTATTTTATTTATTAAAACAAAAGTTAGCTTAATTTGAAAGGACCTATATCCTTAGATATTCTTTATTATACATGCAAATGGCAAGAATAAATTACTTGTATTATTTTTAAAATCCTCAGAATGAGGAGTTTGGTAAAATAAGAAGTTAATACAAGGAATGCAAAACCAATAAAATTTCATTCTTTGTCAGTATGTGTTGCTTGAGGTTTAGGGGAGTCCAAGAATCACCTGGCCAGTTTACAACACAAACATGTTTTGATTCCTTGTTCCATGATCATTTATTTAGTCAAAAGCACTGATTTCTAAAAATGAAAAATCTGATGAAGTTTTGTTGGAGCTCCTTCTCCTGTCAGTGCTATGTTTCTACTTACTGGTGTAAAGAATTTGTGCATGAATCGTAATTCAGAGGCAAGAAGCCAGTTGAGCTGGTCATGAAGAAGTCACAAATGGAGTTAAATAATGTGAAAATACTTGTTTATAGTTAAAATACATTTTGTCAAGACTGGCTTCTGTGGGATATATCTTTAAATAAAATATTATTTCTATATAACCAGAGAAAATGTGCCTAAGTTCTTCCATGCCAAAGAATTCCTGGAACTTTGTATAATGCAGCCAGAATGATTGGACTTGTTGTTCATTACAAAGATCTATGGTTGAATACTACAAATTCTTCGGAGCCTGAGTAGGCATTCACTGAATTAACAAAGTTCTTTTTTATACCATTAAAAAGAAGGCAGGGGTTTTTTTTTCCTAAATATTTTACAATAGACTTTTGAGGAAAAAGGATGTAAAATGCTCTTCATAGTTGAGCAGAAGGGTACACAACCCTGTGGGGACCCTGTGGCTCATATGGTAAAATTTATTAGAGTTCTCTTTTAGTAATAAGGGCTTGAATCTGATCAAGAAACTGTGTAGAAATGAAATAATTCCAATTAAATCAGTGGAAATTAAATAATTTCCATATCATACTATAAGAATCCGTGTTGTGAAACTAGAAGGATGGGATCAGGCTCAGATCTTAATTCTTTTTATGTCCTGATGGTTTCACCGCAGTCATTAGCCTATGAGATAAATGCTCACCTTACCCCAAGGATGGATAGCCACTGATAAATCTGTCCCCAGGATACTCCATGCTGTTCTAGGATAAAAGGAAATGAAGGCATCTGTATGAACAACAGACTGTCAGCACAAGGTCATGCTAAAAATCCATCTAGCCCAGTGCTCCATCTCAGATATCGGCCAAAACCAGCTGCCCAGTGGGAGAGTATAAGCATTGGGCAAATATATATACTTTCCTCTTCCTAGCTTCCCTCTACTGTTTAAGGAGAATGGAATTTAAAGTGACAGTCTTAGCCACCCCTATGTTTGCAATAATGGCTACCTGTGTTTTCTAGGAACTTCAAGAAAGACATTGTAGTAATTTAACCAGGCATTTTACTCCTACCTTTTCTCTTACCTTCCCACATGTACTCTTTTCCTGTTATCCTAAACAAGTCAGTTGTCAAGTACTAAGAAAGCTGAGACTGCTGCAAGTATCTGTATTCAAATACTTCCTGTGCTACTTTATAATTTAGAAGTGTGTATCAGCCATGGGAATAGCTAATATTAAAACTGTCAGGTTCTCTCACTGGCGAGGAAAATAGTTCAATGAAACGTACACTGGGTGTGTCAAAGCGTATAATGCCCTTAAAATTGTACTGGGTGAACTGCTTGAAATTTTTGTTTTGATTCTCTTTCAGTCCACTGTTAAAGTAATAAATGTTAGTAAAGCGCAAAGTACAGGTGAATGTTTGCAGGCAATCTGCTTTTATCCATGGTTTTCATTTCCAGTCAAGAGTTGCAGCGCTGCCTTGCTAGGTGCCTGAGTGCTTCTGAGCAGCTCCTTCATTTGGCTGGCATCTACTGCACTCTGAAACGTGTTTATCTCTCTTCCCTCGGTGTTTCTGTGAGTTACTCTTCCATCTTTTTACAATAACGTATCTATTCACTGTCATAAATTCACCCTTTCGAAGAACAGTGTGTACCTATGCAGATGTATTTTGAGGGAGTTAGTAGCACACAATAGTGGAAATCATTACTTTGACACTTTGTGCATGAATTTTTCTTACTGAGTGTCTTGGAATGAGCTGGTCTATTTGGCTGTTCTGACACTACGCTCAGTGCAGAGGTGATCTTCTGTTTTGCCTCCCCAGCAAAGTTTTCTTAATAGAGTTGGGCTTCTCTAGCTAATGCCATCTTAAAAAGATCACCTAAGGACCCTTATAACACAGGATTGGCTGAAATCCATTTATACTGCCCACAGTTTTTCTTTAATGCCCCGCTTTAGAAGGATCTATATTGTTTGCAATTCTAAAATGAGGCTGATTTGGCAATTCTGTTTCTCAGATCTTTGTAATTCGTTTTTTACCTTATCTTCCTAAACCTTCAAATTTTAGAGGGTGTGGGAAAGTGGGGTGTGTGGATGTTCAACATCTACAGTGGCACGTTGGGCTCCCTGTTTCAGTAAAGTACATTACCTGTTGTTCTGGATATTGGATACTAGGAATTGAATATTTTTAAATTATTATTTTTTTTAGTGCTGGGTGAACAGACTAATAATGGCAGAAAATACACATACTTTAAAGCAAAATGTAGTTGTGTAAGGAATTCCATTTCTCCCAGTAAACTCTAAAATCCCTATCTGGGGGTCTGCTAAAAAGAATTAGGATCTTTGAGTCCAGGCCTGGTCGTGTGGTCGTTTACTATTGATCAGGAAATTATATCACTTCACTTTGACCCACAAGATCAATTCCTGAGAAGGAGAGCAGGTGATATGTTGGGAAGCCAGAATAGTTCCTCTTGTTTTGTCAGACTTTATGCAAATCAAACCATCTGCTGTAATGTTGACAGAGAAATTCTACTGGAAAACACTCTTGGTGGAATTTCTCTGCCTGGCTTACTAAACTAGCTGTGAGTCACTCGTACTCGCCTCCTATCTGGCCCTCTGGGCAAATAAGCTTTCTGGTGGGAATGCAGAAAGTGAGCTTTTTATAGAATTTAATTAAGAAAAAAATCACAGGTGGGTAACTTAGACTTGTCATTTGGTCTGTCTACACTATACACAATGGATTTGTTGCGTGTGGTGACTGCTAGCCAGGTTTATACACTCTGTCAATTGTAATAAAAGTAGTCTATCCTGTAAATTAGATCAACAAAGAACGGGCTAGATGCACGCCATAAAGGCACTTGTTTCTGCTCTTTCCGTGGAGGTCTAGTATTTTCCATAACATGTAAGCCCAAACTGCTTTCTGCCTTTTAAGTTTCTATTTCGCATTTAAACAGGTTAGAAAAAAGTCCAATCAGCCAAAAAAGTCATATAATATGTATCTTCATCTCCCCTTGAAGAATAATAAATAACAGAAGAAACAATCCTAGTTTTCCCTGCGGCTCCCCAGGTAATTTGCATCCACTATGGCATGGAAAGACCACCATAGTGGAACAAGAAGGCAATCCAGAATCTGTTGCTTTTCGCTTCCCGACCTGATGAAGTCACTCTATGCAGTGGTGGGTTCTGCGAAGCAAACACTTCTCCGTGTCAAATCATCCTAGATTGACCAACCTTTTCCTCTGATAATAGCTGCCCCTGAGTTAAGCAGGAGGCTGGGCTAGAGGAAGGACCTCCTGAGGTCCATTTCAACCTTAATTTTTTTGTGGCCCTATTCATCTGAGTTTTTCCCAGCAGCTTCTCTTGTCTCAGTCCAACAACCTGTTTAAACCTTATACCAGTGGATTAGAGATGGAGAGGTTTTTATATCCCATTTTTCTGTCATCCATAATTCAGCACTTGACTCTGCCAAGACTTTTGACTACCGTCTCCTACTCTGTAACTGACAAAGAGAAAAATTCTGCATAAGCTTGATGTAACACTGCTGTACGTGGCAGCTAAATATTTGTGCTGGCTGCTACTCTGTTAATATATTGCATGTAAAAATCAAAATATCTGTGTGTTCAGTGCAGTGTTCTTAAGCAGGCCTTCCACATCGTTCCACTAGCTACAGGATGCTTCCCCAGAATCTCTCCTGCTGAAAAATCTTTAGAGATGTTTAAAGAGTACCAAAAGAAAGAAAAGCTTTGGGAGAAGTCATTATACTGTCAGGTATAAAACAGTAAGTGCCTCTTGAAATCCTTTCTGCCTGTACTGCCTGGAGGATAGGTACAAATCATCAGAGATTATCATCTTTGGGGACTTGGAGTTTTGTTGTTAATATTTTTGTTGGGCTTTTTGGTTGCTTCTGTTGTTGATGAAAAGGGCTTTATAAAAGAAGTTCTACGTGGGCGTGAACACTCGAAAAGATTTCTTCAGTAATTTCTTTTATCTGGAACAGATGCAGGAAAAACTGTAGGTGGTATGGCTGAACGCAGCTTCTTTAGGAGCCATTTGTGTACATGTTATTTTCTTAAGAATGGCTCTCACTTGGTGTTCGGGCTCTGTGCTTCGTTACAACCATTGTTTCCCCAAGTAATATGCCTGTGTGTAGCTGCACAGGAGCCAGCGGGCTAATTTGCCTATTCGTTTGAGGGACATTTTCACCCCAAACCTACATCACATAGCTTGAAGGAGGAGTTGCACACACCACATGGCGGTTTTGGTGAATAGGTATTTTAGTTACTGATAAAAAAAATAAATACATAATTCACTGTGGCATGGTATTAATATCAGAATGTTAGCTGTTACTTGAGAATTGTCTCTCTCAACCACTACTACATGAACAGATTACTGTTTTGGACTGTACTTTGGAATATTTTGACTAGATTTAAAAAAATATTTAAACATTTAACAGCCCTTCTGTGAAGGGGCTAGTAATGGCATTCATTGTGAAGTGAAAATACTTCACTGAAATACTTACGAAGAAATCCATCTCTTTGCTTGGTAATAATCATACTAATTCATGGTTATCTAGTTGTTTGTAGGAGGTGGTGATCGTCAGGTCTCCCAAAACATGAAAACCTTTCTGAAGCTACAGTATAACGGTATGGAAGTGGTGGGCTGTTTCCTCAGTGTTTGATCAGGACAAGTTGCTAGTCGATACAAAACCACCAGATTCTGACCTATGAAGGTTGTATTGGTGTGTACTGTTTGACTATCAGACTAATGGATCCTTTTCTCTTTTGTTTAATGAATGAGATAATTTTGACTTTTCTTCACACTTTCGAGAGCTTGACTAATGGGTAACTGTCAATAGTGTTTTGTTATATTTCTCATGCTTCTGGCGGTTAACAGCAGAATAGCTTTTTATTAACACTAAAAATACATTGTTTTAGAATAGGCTGATAAATTAATGGAAAGCTTTTGAGGAGAAATGGTATGGTAGGAAAGAAGGAGAGGATGGGTAAAGGAAAGATTATGAATTTGTGTGTGCTGTGGTCCCTGTCTGCCATTTTTAAAGCATTTTGCTGCAGCACTCACACAAAACGTATGACTAAAGTATGTGGTAAAAACTCTCTGCTGGGGAGATGCTGTTCGCCCTGTAGTTACAGTTTTCCCTATACTGAATATAAAAGGCTGTATACTCAATGGAGCACTAAAAAGACAGTAAAGTTCAATGGAGTTTCCACTCGAAATGATGGGATTTTCGTCCTAACTTCAGTGGGAATAGGATAAGGTGTCTTTTAAAGTATATGAAGGGATGATAAGGTTCCAGGAAATGGATTTTGAAGTTTGATTGTTAAGGCTTGACTTATCTCTGCCTATTTTTACCTCAAAATCTTCTCTCAGAAATAAAGCATGCGCTAGTGGCATGTGTTAATTTATAATTCATACTAATTCATGGTTATATAGAAAACAATATCTCTTATCTGCCATGTTTTCCAAATACATCTAATAAGGTTAGTATTTTTTTTCTAATGATCAAAAGGGGTCCTAGGGCTGAATGGATGTACTGGGCTTTGAGTTCCTTGAAGAAGGAAAAAAAAAAAAAAAAGAAAAGAAAAAAAAAAAAGGGTTGTTGCAGGCTTGTGTTGCTACTGTCTTCTGCAGCAGGCATTAGATATCTGTTATTCAGCACTCTGCTTGCTGGATTTAAACCTTGTAATAAAATTAAGCTGTATTTTCTTGGTGACTCCCAGTCACTCTTCTCATTCTGTCCACATCAGGTTGGTAGAACAGCATTAAAAAAGTCAAAGTAGAAAGAGTTAACAATATGGATGTTTTTCTGCTATTAGTCTGCCTGCATATAAGTTCAGATCTTCAGACTATGGTAGACTACACTTGTTAATTCAAGAAGTACTGCTTATTTTGAAGATGGGGACAGTGTGTTCTTGTCACAGACAGAAGCAGCTGTAATGAAGTATTACAGGAACAGGTCAGGCATATGC
The DNA here is from genome assembly GCF_023634085.1 of Falco cherrug. Classification (NCBI taxonomy): domain Eukaryota; kingdom Metazoa; phylum Chordata; class Aves; order Falconiformes; family Falconidae; genus Falco; species Falco cherrug. Next base: position 16,360,346 of record NC_073703.1, on the reverse strand, counting down.
TATCTAAAACTAACTCTGTATTAAGTGTCTGGGCATCTACGGTTTCAGCTTGTTAGCTGTTCAACTTGTTTATGTTTTTTTTCCTTCTCCTGAATTGGTATTGCAGCTGGCAAGAAAAAGGAAGAGGTGTGTGAAGACTACTCTGTCCTTGATGTGCAGGAACTAGTGAGGACTATCTCAGATTTTCTCTTTGTCCATGGATATAAGACTAATTTGAGAGCAGCTCTTTGGGTGTCGGGAAAGGTGCTTTGACAGACAATTTATTCCCTTGTTATGGAAAAATGCGCAGGCTATTCAAAGTAATTTAGGATGAATCTTCAGATTGCTACAGGCTGCTTTGACCGCTAAATACTCTTGGGTTTTGGGGTTTTTGATATTTTTTTTTTGAGTAAGCTCTGCTGCCACAGTTGAGTTACTACCTCTGCAAGTCTTGTGCAGCATTCTCTTATGTGATGACTGCAATAAAAGTGATTACAGAACTTGTACTTGAATGTGCAGCCACAGAGGCAGAGTACATTCTATTGAACTTCTAAACCACTTCTGCCTTTTTATTCCATTTTATTTTCTTTAAAGTAATATGTGTGCTGTACAAGTATTTCTTATTATAGTGTGTAAGAACCTGATTTACTCAGGGTTTTATCACACTCATGCAATGTTAATATTATCTACTTTACATTGCAACTGCTTGAATGCCTGAGCAGTTCATGCCAGTAAATTTGTTTCCTCTTTTGCACATGATGTTTAAAATGATTCTTCATCAGAAAGCTGGAAAATGTAAGAGTTGAAAAATCTTTTCTTAGAACTTTCATTCCTTTATAGTCAACTTTTTCATTTATAGAAAGGTATGTGTATATGTGAGAACGTATATGTTTAAAAGCTTGTTTGTGATACATTAATATAACTAAGCGTATATGTGTGGGCCCACTGCAATGGCTGGAGCTTCTTTTTCTATAATATGTAGTTTGAGCATATTTTTCTCAGCCTGTTGGCAGGATTCAGGTTCTTCTGTCTTTCTTTTGGGGGAAGTTCCTGAAGAGATAGTATGCAGTGCTGGTAGGCACGTCTGTCTTCCATTTTTAAGATTTTTCCTGATTTCTGGATCTTGTCTGTTGCTGCTTGTCTCTTCAAAAGTTTAAATTGCTAGGCACGCTTCATGTTGCCCTAATTATACCTACCTGGTGGACTTGTGAACAAACCTCCCTCCCCTAACTCCTATCAGTTTTATCCTGTAGAAAACTAGGGAAGGTTGGGAGTGTCTGCCACTGAGCATTCTTTACATTGTAATTCCAATTTTTTGACCTGTTTTTAAAAGGGAAGGATAGGATTGCAGACTCGAAGGAAGACTGAAGTGTAGTTTCTTGCTGTTTGGCCAGATAATTGCTGTGTATTGGCCAGGTGCTGGCCCTACCCTCCTACTCCTTGTGATCATTCCAGGTATGGTAGGAGGCAATGGATCCACTAGAGGCCACTGGCCTTTAATGTTCTTGTGGGGATGACTTCAGCAGCTTGAATACACTTGCTGTCTATTGCTGCCACTTTTAGAGAAATGCTCCAGTACCCCCTTAATGTTCCCAAGCAAATTTCTGTTATTTGGCCACTATAGGGGGAACAGAAGTTTTTTTGTTCTATCACGTAGAATTCTTTCTACGGGTCACTTGGATATATTGTGGGATGTTTCAGGCATTTTTTTTAACAAATAGGGATGCTTTCCACCAATGGTCAAACCGAAAATGTTAATTTTTTGCTAAAAGGAAAGTATAGCCAAACCTTTAGTGCATATAATCTCAACCAGTCAAAGCAGTCATTGTAAGAGTGCTTACAGAGCAGAACTTTTTCAGTGCTAAAGGTGCTGGAGGCATTGCCTCAGTAGAATTAAAACAATCAGTACAATACTCATGTTTTGCTTGGAAAGAAGGTATGCAATAATCAAAGGAATGTGCTGCCAACCACTCTTAGTTGTTCTGAATCCTCTAAATTGCTTCTTCAAGTGCCGTGGGTTGTTTCGCTAATGGTACTGATTTCTCTGTCAAGGCAGCCTTGGCTGCACAAGCTGAAGTGGAGAGGGTTCAGAGAAGCCCCTACACCCGCTTTCTAACCATTGCGCTGCTTGAAGTCATAGCAGGTTTGCAAAAACATTTTCTGCAGACAGGAATTACTGCTTATGTAAGAGGGGTTTCAGTAAGTAGTTTTTACTGTTATATAAATGCCTGTACATCAGTCCAAGTTATAAAGTATTTTGTGACTGATCAGCTTCTCATAAAGTGCTAGGTTTTTTCCATTTGTGCTGTTTTAGTGACTACAAGAAGCAGATGTTTTGAAATGGTCTATGGAGAGATAAAAAACCCCATAAACATTAATGAATTTCAGGTTGCAAATGCTCCTTTAAATTAATTCCCTCTGTGTTGAAATATATTGTTCAGAGGTTCAGTATTACCTTTACCTCGTAAAGGCTGAAAGTCAGCTTTGCCAAAACACATGTTGTGTATTTAGGCCCTCTCATATAAGTGTTTAATGGACTATTACAACTTCATGCTATACAACACAGTGCAATAATTGCAATTTTTGGCAGAAGCAGCTGATGGCAAAACCAAAATAGTTAGATGTGATTATCAAAACAACCAAAATTGCCCTTTGGCACAGAATTCACAAGCTCTGAGGGAATACTTTTGTTTGTGACCCAGAATATATCCCAAACGCTGTGATCTGTAGAATTGTTTACTAAGGCAAGTATGCTTCATCTGGTCCTTTCTGACAGGGTATGAAATGCAAACAAAGCAGGATTTATTGCAGCCTGCACAGGTATGACTTCTGAATCTCCTGGAACTGTGTTGGTCAGCTAGTCCTACAACGAACGTTAACCTGTCCATTACAAAAGTGCTCACAATTAGTGGTGTGTGTACAGAAGTAAAATGCAACGTATTTTCTAAAAACCTAGTTATAACAAGCTGAACCCAAATTGAAGAAGCAATACTAAAACTTATTCACCTGAAGAGACATGTTTGCTGAGAATTATTTCTAAGCAGCATAACGGAAACAGTGCGAAATCCTCTCTGCAGAGTGTTTGCTGGAATCTAGTCAATTTGAATACCTGAAACACTCAGGATTTTTAGCAGTTCTAAATGAAGCTTTTGTAAATGGTCTCACGACATCACTGCACAGTGCAGTACTGCACAGTAAGAATCAGGCAATACTTTGGCAGCTGCTAGGAGAGTCACCGTGTTAGTTGGGTGCTCTCTGCCTGTGATGGGTCTTCTCCTTGGTAAACATTCTTAGGTGGAAGTTTCTCTGCTGCGGTTCGATGGCTGAAACTACTGGCTTTGCTGTTCCAGATGTAATGGCTGGTATATGTAATCAAGAGGAAGTCTGGTCTGTATATTTCTTAATGATTTAGGTTATATATTTAGGTGGAGGAGATGCCAGGTCCAGTAGATCTTCTATAAAAACCAAGTAAATAAGTGGTCAAAGACTTGCGTGATAAGCAGGAAAATCAGGTTAGAGTGTCCAGATTATGAATGTTCTTTCTTAGTGAGTAACCAAACCTGTCATTGTGGCTTTGCTTCATATAAAAATTTATACATTCAGTAATCCCCATCTTTGCTTGTCAGCAGACTCCCTACATACCTGTAATAGACGCTGAGCTAATTTGATAAGATATAAATGATAATCACTTATGCATAAGAGCATGAATTTTAAAATTGGTATCTAATAGACCCAGGCAGCTTTTCGTAGTCACTTAGGTATGCAAAAACAATCATCAGCCTCCAAATTGTATCAAAAAATCAATATTTAAATAATAATAATAAATCCCAGGATTAGCCCACAATCGGGCTGCATCTGATCTCTGCTGGAAGAGTAATGTATTGTAGTGAATCACTCTAGAACTGTCAATTTTTTAATTTTTTTTTAATGTAGGTGATTTGGCTGGGGAGGTGCTACATTTCTTCCTTACTGCTATATTTCCTTTACCTAGTAACTTAAGTACTAATATCCAGCTTTCCCACCTGAAGGAACTGTATAATAATGTTTAATTGCATTGATATTAAACCTGCCCTAACATTAGTTGTAAAATCTGTATTTACATACAGATAAGAAATACACTAAATACACTAAATTTTGTGATCATTTCTGTTATGGAGGAGAAGCGAAAACTTTTTTAAAGGAAATGCAGTGATTTTCTTCTTTTTTTCTACTTTGATCTGTGTGTGTAAGAAGTGACAAGTAGAACATAATCCAAAACCGAGTGAAAAATAGTAATAGAAAACAGAGTGCAATCTTTCTGATTTGTTTTACTTGTTTAGAAATATTTTTTTTTTGAGTCACAGTTTGTGGCATTTTGTATCCTTTTGTGGTATCTTCAGATCTTTTAATGTGGAGACAAGGAAGATAAATTCAGACAGTGCAATCTGAGGGGGTTCTTCCCAGACACGGAATGTGCCAAATTGCTTGCTTGTTTACGTGGGCTGTAGCTACAATGCCTGTAAAGGAACTAAGTATTCTGCCAGAGTGCCCCCTCCATCGTGTATTCCCAGAACAATTTGAATGTTGTGTCATAGCCATGTGCCATTTTGACATCTGCACAGACTTGCACTTTTTCTGCTCTGCAAATTAAGACACACAGCTCTGAAACAAAGGTGTTTGGGAGAAGAGGAGGGAGTATGTCCCTTCTTCCACCTGGAAAAACCTCAGTGCCTTCCACACTTTTCCCCTCAATAGGGCGAAATACTCAAAATACAGTTTTATGTGTTTACATTCTATTATTGACTTATATGTGCAGCTTTCCTGAAAATTGTGCATCTAGATAACTTACATAAAAACACCTACTTAAGTTTAAAGTCTAATCTAATAATACAAATCTAGTATATAAGGACTCCATCTCCCTTCCTTGCTTGGTACCCATTTGGGTTGTGTCATGCCTTAAGATTATAAAATCTTTGAAGATAGAGACAATCTTCTAGGAAATGTGTCTGAATAAGGTCTTAGTACCCCATTTTCCCAGAGTGGCAATACTGCTGTGGAAACAATTAATTTTCCTTAACTTAAGACATGTTTATCTAAATTTGCCTTCTGGACTTGCTTTGTTAGCAGTAGAGGAACAGCAATCATTTTTAGGATGTGATTAATCTTGTTCTCAGGTAGAAGTCTGTGAAGTCTGCGTGGTCACTTGGTTTCATGCCTGTAAGAGGCACTGAGGTGCAATGGGTAAGTTTCTTTAAGGTTCCTCTTTAGTTAATCCAGTGTATGTGATTTTTATTCTGATTACGGGTGAACAGGTGATTATTTGGTTACTGGTGGAAACTATAACTCTTCTGACTGAAGAAGATTCAGTTCTAGATTATCAGTAGACTTTAAGATGAAAATGGCAGATGCGTTTAAATTGTTTTAATATATTTGTTTTTAATGACATTCTAATGCATGATTTTACTGCTGTCTTTAATAGTCTTTCAGCTACCTTTCAGTTATCCCGCTGTGTATTTAAAATTGCAATGTATTTTACTATCAGGACCTCAAAGAATATGTTCTGTGGTTTTGACTTGAGTTGATAGATAGTGCCTCTAATAATCTACTTAATATGGCTAACAGTTCTGTTTTTCATGTGAATGTTCTGAGATCATGTTGCCATCTTCTCCATTTATAAATTTTCCCTGTGCAGTTGGTGCATCTTTTGCAGCTGTCTTTGTGGCTATTGTGTTCGGTTTTCTCAAAGTCATAGATACCTGCAGTAAATTCATTATTTGAAATTTCTTCTGTATGATCTGTTAAAAAGATTATATAGTGTGGTTTCTTTCTCTTGGCTTTCTAAATAGTCTTACCATGTATATTTATGATGTATATAGTGATATGTCAAATTAGTATGTTAATAGTGCTCAAACGGGCAAAAATAGTTTTAATTCCCTGTGAATCACAATGGTAAATAAAATGAATGACGGAAAGCTGAGGGGAAGCAGGCTTGGAATACTGATTGTATTCCGTACTTTCTGATTGAAAATTACTAAGGGATACAGATAGCATCAATAAGCTCTTTGTTAGATTGCACTACATGCAGCACTAGCTGTAAGAGGGATGGATGCAACGTACACCTGATATAATGCAGAGAGTAGAAGAATTTCTGAAGTAGAGGCAACCTTAATGCTCCTCTACTTTATATCCAGCTATTTTACTTTTTCTGGCCTGGTATCCTTGGGCCACACAGGTATCCACACTTCCTCCTTGGAAAGAATGCTGGACAGTGAATGATGCAAGAGAGTTCCCATAGTATACAAACTCCAAATTTTCCTTCTGTTGTTGGAATACCTTTATAAAAAAAAAATAATTCTGTTTGTGTGCCACTCTCAATATAGAGACAATTAGGTTTGATAATTTTTTTTAATAATGAAAATTCAGTATTTAATCCCTGGGTGGGTTCATAGATGGCTGAGGAGTGTCCTCTTCTTCCTTTGGCTCCTTACTGAATGGCAGGATCCTTTGCAAAAAGCAAGGACTGTTCTTCAAGGGTAGCTATCTGTGGATTTCTCTAGTCCTGTTCACTGTTTTCAGATTCCAGTAGTGTTATAAAGTTGTGATAGATGTGGATAGATGTGATAGAGCCACTTACCGTTTGTCATGTGTTTTGATCAGTTGCTTTTATTCCCAGAGTTTAAATTACGAATGGGTGGTTGTAGCCATGGTGTTTGAATCGTTCTGTTTGACTTTGTTCCTTGAGTCATCTTTCTCTGTGATTCAGCTCTGATTTTTTTTTTCTGACGTGTGTTGGAGGAATTCTGAGCAGTTTTCTGGGAAAATAGTCTTTAGCTGCCAGTGCCCTAATGATGCATCTCTAAGGCATCTTCCTCCAAGACTACTGAATGTTCATTCAAAGACAATGAAACATTCTGCTGGCGCCATTGAATAGTACTCTTTGTGCTGCACTACTTGCAGATATTTATGGGGTTTCTTTTGAATTTTAAATGCCAGCTTGGCTTACCTAGTAAGAAATTGTTTTGCATTGGTTTTTAATTTATGATTTATCATCAAGACTGGATATTCCAAAATAACAGCTGGGACATCATTTGCTCTGCATAAATTTATTAATTCTTGCAACTCTATATTAAGTAGGAATTTCCTGAAATCATACGTGGTACTTAAAGTATATGTTGCTTATTCTGTAAGGAGCTTTGTATCTTTGTGCCGCTGAAATACACAATGGAAGCTTAAAAGGGTTGGGGTATAGCTCCAGCTTTTTCAGGTAGGAATTTGTTAAGCATTATCTAGCAATTCCAATTCTTTCTATGCAGACTTTTTATTTGTCTGCAAAATATTGCTTGAAAGGATCTAATTAAATATTCCTATAATTAATTTCACTTATTCCAGTGCTGTTCAATCTGTAACTTTTTTTTTTTTTTAGTTGGCTGCTCTTTTGGTAATACTACACATTTGTTTAGGGCCCATCCATTTGCTGGAACTGAATAAACGATTAAGCCTTCCTGCCAAAGTATCGCAATGAAGAAGTAATTCCACATATCTTTCTTCCTATTAATACCTTTCACCCCAGGTTGATATACAAAACTAATTCTATTAACATTTCTGCAGTATTCTAGAGGAGCATCCAAGGCTGCTTCTGTGAAAAAAACCACCTCCTCTGGTATAAAATGATCAGAACTATACTGTTTTCTGTATGTTTTATTTTCCTCTAATTCTTAGAAATGTGTTTGGGTTTTTTTTCCTTGAAAAGCAAGCCTTTATATACCATATCCAACACGGTATAATCTGTGTGGAATGTATGTGCAGAAATGGAGTGGGTTGCATTCTGGTGTCTGTCACTGATACAAGCCTGAAGTAATGCTGTGGGGTGAGGTTAATCATGGAGCTTAGTGTCGTAAGTCTGCTATTGTGGCTGGCCCTACAGTTACTGTAAAGACATTTCAAACCTACGTATTCCATTTTTTTCTGAACTTGAATAGCCTAGGACCTAATATGAATTTCAAAATCAAGCCTTTCTTTTTGCATGCGGTCAGAAGCCTTTTAACATTTTAAAGCTAAGCTTTTGCTATAGAAACAATGTTGGTTTCGGTGCCAATATTGCATTGGAACTGTGATTTGGATGGAGGAACTCTGCAGCTGCTGGGCTGCCAGCATGTCACATGGTTTGAGCAGTGATAACAGAGAAGAAGAGAAGGGGCATTTATAACTCTCGTTGTGGCTTGCCTTCCTGGGTACATCCGTGCTGAAGATATAGTTGCAACAGGTACCAGTATCAACTGTTTCAAAGGAAAACACCAGAAGCTGACTGAAAAACATGAACCGTTAATCAGTTTGAGAGTCCAAAGAATGATCTTCCCCTTCCACTTTCTAGGTTTGGAGAGTAGAGTAGATTTGGAATCCTAAACCAATTATCTTAAACCTCTATCATATTTCCCGAGAAGAAAGGGATTCAATAAAATCTGTCAGTTTTATAAGCTTTATAAGACCTTTTTTTCACTTTAACTAGTTCAGGAAAAATTACATTATTTCTAACAGCAGTCATAAAGATTACAATCTGTACAATCTTGTAATGGCATCATCAGAGGAAGTTTGGTTATCTATCTTAGAAGAGCGTTGCCCTCAGCAGCCCAGTCCATCTTTCAGCATTAGCTCTCCAAGTGAAAATAACGTACCAGTCTCCAATGTGCTTTATTACTGGGACAGCTGTCTAAGTAGATGAGAATTCAGTAATAAGGATTTTCATAAAGTAAAACATCAGTGGGAGCATTAGCTAAGTGTGACACCATCTGAATACATTCTCGGCCTCAGGATAATCAAGTGATATTCTTTATTATACACAGTGTGTAATTTGGATACAAAAATAACTCTTGTGGTAAAGCTATGTTTTATCTCCTAACAATTTATTTCAACTGTACGACTAAGCTGGAATTGTGAAAAGATAAACGTGATGTCATATCTGCAGTTTGCATATTTATATTGATAGTTTCTTTCTAGTTCCCATATAATGGGCAGTTTTACATCCTTTTTGTATGCCATGCTTCACTGCATGTCAGTTGTGCATGCTTGTGTTAGGACATGCTTTAAAGAAACAATTTCTGAAATGCCAGGAAATAATTGTGCTGCTTGCTGGCATTCTGCCTACCTGAAAAAAAGACTGATGGGTATAAGGGATAACTGTTTTCTCACATTGGTTTAGATTGCTACTGAGCTTATTTTTTCTGTCATTTTACTAAGGAAATAGGAGTAAGGTTTCCAGCACTAGCATTCAGCAGCATTCCCAAGCCTCCGTTCTGCTTTGCTGATCACCAGTGTACCACTGGGACCTTTGATTTTCATCATGGAAAGAGAATGAAGCCATCAGGCTTGAAGCTGCATTGCAGCTGACAGCAAGTGCTGTATGGATGGACCAAAATTTCAGATGTGTTATACAGGGACAAGAGATCTATGAGGACACGTAGGATTAGTAGGGCTGTAGCAGAGCATGAGAGGATATGGAGATATTTGGATGAAGTGCTGGTTATATGGTATGGGGAGAGACTCAGTAGAAAGCTGGGAAAAGCATGTCCACAGCCCAGTAAGACAGCTGCTTCTGCCACTGGAGCAGATAATAGGACTTTCTAAGCAGCCTAAGCTTGGGACCCCCTTTGGCACAAAATGGTGCTGTCAACTGATTCCTGACTTTCAAAAATAGGGCACCTTCTCAACAGAGGTGAGGCTCTGTGTGTCCTAACGAACTAGGCATGGTACTGCACAGACTGCCATATAATCAGTGGTGTAGGCAGCAGCTTTGGAGCAGTTAGCAGCCTGGGGAAGAATCCAGCAGCTCTGCCAACTAAGCAGGTTCTGTACCACAGCTTTGGATAGGGTGTTCACAGTGATCCGATGGTCCTTTATAAAAATAAACAACATTAAATTTCTTTTTGATTCTAATGCAGGGGAAACCCTGCAAGATCAGACGGATGGGGAAACCAGAGTGCTCTGTTGCTTCTGTTATTCTCCAAATGGTAGCTCATGCCTATTACAGTCTTTTTACTCAATCATTGTGCTCTGAAATGGACAATAAAGGTGAAGAATTCCTGTTTGTTATGCTATATGGCCTCTGGAGTGCAGTTCTATTTATGTTCTCAGAAAGAAAGCTTTAGTTTGCTGTTATAATAGATACTTAATAGTTTTATTATATCTATGAAACTGTAAACTAAGCTTGCTTAAGACGTAATGTCTTCTGAGAATTTCTGTGCAAGGTCATATTTCTTTTTTTTTTCCTTCACAAGATTAATAGTGTAAGCAAAACCAAAATATGCACTTCTATGATAAGCTAGGATATCAACTGCAGAGCTAACAATTATTCTTATAATCTCCATTGTCATCAGAAAGACTATTCACATATAAGTCGAACTTTGTGATAGCTTCAGAATAGTCTGCCAAGGCCCAAGGCCTCAGAAGTGATTTTTCAGGAGGTTCTTACATATTTGGATTTGTTATTATTCCTTAGAACATCAAGATTTTACTGGTGGAGCACATTCTAAGACTTCATCCTGCAAAAAGGTATGCACATCTGTATGATCTTAGTAGCCTTACAGAAAATGGGTTATCTGCAACAATATAGTAAAGAGCTCGGGCAGTAATTTAAACATCAGTGAGATTCCTTTTTGGTAAATGTTTCATTGGAGGCTAGTAGTGGGAATATAAATAGAATCATATAATGAAGGTGCAGTTCTGTCAATGTTTGGGGTTCTTTTTTTTGGTTTGTTTTTTTTGGGGGGTGTGTGTTTTGTTTTTTTTTTTTTTTTTTTTAATGGCCAAATCAAGTTGGTAAATAGTGCACTGGTTTCTGACAATACCAATCAAGGCATTAGATTCCTGATCTTCTTTTATAAAATACAGAAAACTGAAAAACTTACTGTGATATGGTAGAAGCTGAGCAGGATAGATCTGAAGTAGTGTAACTGGTTCCTAGACCATAAGGTAGGAAGTATTTGCACAATACAGTGAACCTTTTTTTCCCAAATCTGTTTGCCATGCAGGGTGAAAAAGGCATTCTGGTTATCCTTGTAATATGTATGAGCTACCAAAGAAATCCCCGTGATTGTTTATTACAGCACACACAAGAGCAGACTTCTAAGATTGTGCAGTTGATGGTACAGGACACCTGCTCAGAATTTTGAGAAAGAGGTTAGCGCTGTTGGAGCAGGTCCAGAGGAGGGCCACAAAAACCATCAGAAGGGTAGAACACCTCTCCTGTGAGGAAAGGCTGAGAGAGTTTGGGGGTTTTCAGTCTGGAGAAGAGAAGGCTCCAAGGAGACCTTATTGTGGCCTTTCGGTATTTACGTGGGAGGCTTGTAAGAAAGATGGTGCAGACTTTTTAGCAGGGTCTGTTGTCATAGGACAAGGGGTAACGGTTTTAAACTAAAAAGAAGGTAGGTTTAGGTTAGATATAAGGGAGAAATCTTTTATGATGAGGGTGGTGAAACACCAGCACAGGTTGCCTGGAGATGTCCCATCCCTGGAAACGTTCAAGGTCAGGGTGGACAGACTGCCCAAGGGGATTGTGGAGTTTTCTTCTCTGGAGACATTCAAAATGCCTGGATGTGATGCTGTGAAAGCTGCTGTAGGTGAACCTGCTTCAGCAGGGCGTTGGACTTAGATGGTCTCCACAGGTCCCTTCCAAGCCTGACCATTCTGTGATGGGGCTCTGAGAAACCTGATCTAGTTGAAGGGGGATCACTGCAAGGGGGCTGGACTAGATGACCTTTAAAAGGTCATCTTCTAACCCAAATTCTATGATTCTGCGCTGGTGAGCCTTACCCGTTTAAATGTGTGATGATTTCCTTCCATCTCACCTGTCACTACAGAGATGGAATTGTTTTTGTCTCTTCTACTTTTACCCTGCTCTAAGGCCATTATGACAGTTTCAGAAGGAAAGAGTCTCCAGTGTGATGCCAATGCTTTTTGCAGTAATTTTTTATTTTTGAGAAATGAGAACTTTAATATGATGGCATCGTTTTCCTCTCCTGTGTTTAACTGACTGCAGCAGAACTGCATGCATTAAATTCAAATTTGATTTGACCTAAATAGTTCACCCTTCAGTGCACTGTGGGATCAGTGTGAATGGCAGGACAATAGTGTAGTTAGAATGGAGACAAAAGGTTGTACCTGAGCAGTTGCAGAGATCTGCAGAGAATGGTCACGTTGACAGGATTGGCATTCAAAAGCTGTGAATTTCTTGAGATCGGTATGAAGTATAGAATCATTTAAGCTGGGAGAGATCTTTAAGATCATCGCGTCCAGCCGTTAACCCAGCACTGCCAAGCCCACCACTGAACCATGGCCCTGAGCACCGCATCTACACGTCTTTCAAACAGCTCCCAGGGATGATGATTCCACCTCACCCCTGGGCAGCCTGTGCCAGTGCCTGACCACCCTTCCAGCGAAGACATTTTTCCTAACCTCCAATCTAAGCCTCCCCTGGCACAACTTGAGGCCGGTTCCTCTTGTCCTGTCACTTGTGACCTGGGGGAAGAGACTGACACCCCCCCCCCCCCCCCCCCCCCCCCCCGGCCTACAGCCCCTTTTGGGCGGTTGCAGAGAGCAGCAAGATCTCCCCTCAAGCACTAACAGTGTGAGAAAGCACACTGCCTTGTCTTGGAAATTAATGTCAGCTTTTAACTTTTCTAAAAATATTGCTCCGAGTTTAGTAACTTCCCTATTCTTCATGTTTATTTTAGAAAGTTTAGTAACTTTCATATCTGCTGTTCTGTATGACAGTGAAATTCTGGATGGTTCATTTTCTTATCTTTACTAATTGGGAGCAAAATTCGCTGTATTGAAGATACCCTGCATCACGGGAGGGTTGGCAGGAACAACTTGGGGGAAAAGTCCGTGCTTGAAAATCTAAGACAACAGGTGAAGTGCGATTAGTGAACGACATAGGATGTTCTTAAAAATCGCAAAGTGCTTTCAGGGGCTGCAGCGTGTCGGTGTGTGTACAGAGGGGGGTTACTGAGCAGCATCCTTTACCGCCAGCCCTGCAGCCTTGGGGAGCGCACAGTAACGAGAGCCCCGATGCCTGGGGCAGCCCCGTGCGGGTCGGGCCCTTGAGAAGGTGCCTGGGAGTGCCCGGGCGCAGCCCGCCCGTCCCGCCGGCTGTGCTGGGGGCGGCGTGCCCGGGGTGCCGGCAGCGGGGCGGGGGCGGCCGGGCTGCCCGTGCGGCGCTCCCCCCTCGCCCCCAGCCCCTGCCGCTCTCCCCGGCTCCCGGCGGCGCCGCCACTCCCCCCCGCCCAGCCGGCGGCCCACGGCGCCGGGCGCGGGGCATAAAGCCCTCCCCGGCGGCGGGCCGGGGCGCAGCCGGCCGCAGCGATGGAGGCGGCGGGCGGGCGGGCGCTGCGGGGCGCGCTGGCGGCCGTGGGGCTGCTCTCGGCGCTCAGCGCCGCCGGGACGCTCTTCCTGCTGGCGCAGTGGCGGGAGCTGGGCGCGGCGCTGCGGGAGCTGGAGGCGGCGCGGCCGGCCGCGGGCAACGGCTCCGTGCGGGACCTGCTGGGGGCCGGCCCCGCGCCCCCCCGCAGCAAGCGGAGCCGCCGCGGGGAGCGCGCCCGCGGGCACGTGCGCGCCGAGAACGACGAGATGCTCATGATGATGACCTACTCCATGGTGCCGGTAGGGCGGAGGCGCCCGGCCCGGCGGGGCGGGGAGGGGGGACCGGGGAGGGGGGGGGCGGGCCCAGCCCACGGGGGGCCCAGCAGGGCCGGGGGCCCGGCGCCGAGGACGGCCGTGGCCCCGGGGGCTGGAGCGGGTGCGGGGCGGCGCGCCGAGCCGAGGCCTGGCCCGAGGAGCGCGCTGGGTGCGCACCGTCCCCTCGCCGGGATGTTCCCGCTGCGGCGGCAGCCGCCCGGGGCCCGGGGCCGCTCGGCTCCTGCCGCCCCCCGCGGTGCCGAGGCGCTCACGGCGGGCGGGCCATGCGGCTTAGGGCCACGCTTGCAGCGACGCTCGTACGGAGGGATGGAGCGGAGCCGCTCTTAGTGGCGTGGACTTGAGGAACTTCCCCAAGATGAGTTGCAATAAAAAGCCCGCCTGCCAGCTTCCGAGGGCGTTAAATCTCTGCGCCACCAGCGGCGCCCCACGCGTGTCTCTGGCCGTATCGTGGGGGCCTGGCCGCTCCTGGGGCGCCCGGTCCTGGCGGAGCAGCCGGGCCGGCCGCGGGGAGCCGCCTCCCTGCCGGGACGCCTGAGGGGAGCGGCCGGGGCGCCCGCCCTGCGCTGGCGGGAGCGGCCTTGCTGGCAGCGGCTGGGCCGTGCCCTTGAACTCTGAGACAGGCCATAGAGTTGAAACGTTCTGGTCCCATTGAAAAGCTTTTAAGTTCTGAGTCGGAAGAAATACAAGAAAAATGCTGCTCTTGCGGCCACCTGAGCCGAGGGCCTGTCCCGGGAAGGCCTGAGCCTGCCCAGGGAGCTCGCTCCAGCTCTGCCTGGTGTAACTAGATGTAACCCTCACTAAATAATAAAAAAATACTGACAGAAATTACCTTTTCAGCAATGTTCCGCTGGCAGTTTTGTTAATAAACCCTTGCAATGATGATTTTCCAGCGATAACATCGCCATTAACATATAGAGCTAATGAGGTTGTAGAATGTAGGGGTTTGTAGCCTAGAGTTTTAGTAATGCAGTTGTTTGCGGTTTTAGAATAAATAACAATTTTTACTTATTTGTTTAATCATATTTAGCTAAGGTCATTTAAGTCAGAATGGTCTTAAAAATAACACAAATAATACATATTTCAGCCCTGTGGTAATTCGGGGGGGGGGGGGGGGGAATAAACATTATTTTAGGGCAAAGTGGAATATAAATCGCTATTTTTTGAACCATAATTCTCAAGTTACTGTTTCTGAGCAGGTTTATTTCAAATTAAAAAACTTAAATGGCTTTCTAGAAAGATATGCCATAAAAATTGGAAGAAATACGTTTTCTTTAGATTTTTTTGCATCAGGTAACATTAAAAAAAGATTGCTGCTCCCGCAAAATATTTTTGTGTGCTGTATCTAAGCTTTTCATCAAAACACTCAGTCAAAACTTCTTCCTTTTTCTTTTAAGAAATCATCTTTGTGTTTGGGCTTATTTTGTTCCATCCGATGGGGTTGTTCTTTGAGTCTAAGGGATCCAGAAATAAATTTATGGGAGAAGAGGTTCAGATCCTGGCAGGGATAGTTATGACGCTGTTAGTGCCATTTGCTGTTAGGTGCTCAGCCTTGAACCAGCAGTGGCAGCTGCACTTCCAGATAGTTTTCACAGGGGTAGTTAAATACACCGCTCTGCTGTCATTAGGTAGCACATATGGATTAAATTAATTTTATTGCTCTCTCCAAATATCACCAAGTGTTACGGTGTATACTTCAACGGCATGCAGCAAGGCTATTCTCTTGTGCAGCTCCTCCATGTAAATCACCACTGTGATGCTGCTGTGTGCAGTGTGCTTCATTTAAATGGATGTATCCTTGCAGGAGGTTGCTTGGGGTCTTTTTGTGCCTTTTTTTTCTTACAAAATTTCCATCAAGTATTTTTCATCCTGGTTGCTGCTCAGAAGACTGTGTAACTATGTGCAGACCCACTTGCTCAAGGGGAAAAAAATCCTTAGAAAAATTTTCAAGAACCTCCCCTCCCACTCCTGCATTTTTGTATTGTGGATCTAACTCCCACTAATGTAAAACGAAGACTTGAATACTTTTTGTAGCATGAGACAAAGTTCCTTATAGTTGGTGAGATGTTCTCTGCTACACTGGTGGGCCTTAGAACGATATTCCAGCCTCTGCTGAATGTGGGCCCTGAATGGAGGTTTTGTCTGAGCAGGATCTCTGCTGTGGGGCAGGCACGGATTTCTGCAGGCGTGTGCTGCAGGTATCGGTGTCCTACTGCTCTGCACAACAAGGTCAGGGTAGAGCTCTCGTGGCCACTGTTTAAGAACTTTTGAAATAACTTTAGGCATCAAACCCCGTATTTTAGGTTAAATAAAGTGAGTATATTTTTTGTTTTGGGCCTTTTGTTTATTTATACATATAATAAATTATACCTATTTATTTTGTAAGAGGACAAAAATAGGAAATTGGCAAATGTGATGGTGTAGATAGGCTCATGAGAGGGTAACAGTCCAGTAAGTTTGAAAGTGAGATTTAAGACAGTGCAAGAGGTGGTAGCTTATGGATATCTAATTATCTGAGTAGCTCCTTCGTAGTTTAGGTTGTCTTTTTTTTTTTTTTCCTTCTTTTTTTCACCTTTCCCTCATGAGAAAACTAAGCTTTTAGTATTTATATAATACTTTTCTCTGTAGCTTTTCTTCATGGCAAAGGTGATGCTGGCTGATTGGATGACTGGTGTACTCATCTTTCATAATTAAGCTGGAGGCTCTGTTGTAGGCTACTTGCTATAATGCACTCGCTTCTTGAATGCCATGTTTTTTAATTGTCACCTGAATTGCACTGATTGGTAAAAATAATGCTGCTGAGGTAATTGGAGGGCCCCAAAGCAAGCTGTAATCACTTCAGCAACCTCAACAAAACCATCCAGATTAAAATGCAGTTTGAATTAGAGAACACGTGGAGAATGTGTATTTTTCACAAATCACAGGGTAAAGTCAAGTGTGTTTGAGGGGCATGAGGGGAAAGAGAAAAAGCAAATTCTGATATTTAAAACCAGCTAGCTCTTCTCAGCTAATTGAGTCCAAAACCTCTAACTATAAGAGCTGTTCCAATACAGTCTGGAATCCAGTAAATTCTCCATATGTATCTGATAGAATTAAAATCCAGAGTCAAATATAGTTTGATTTTGCCATCAAAAAATAATACGTGCCATCAAAATAATTGTCCTTTATTTGAGTTAGTTACATTTGTCACTTGAAGCTAATGATGCATTGATTTTAAAAATAAAGATTGACCATGGCAAATAAGCTTGCTACGATTAAACATAAGTCTGCCTTTCGGATTGACTTGAACTTGTTTGTTCTGTCTTGGGACTAGTGCATTGCATTATTTGTAAATAGAGCTATTATACAACGGTGAATAAATGTGCAACTCTGGGTAAATAGTTCTTTAATGATCATGTATTGCACAGCCCTGAAATGATGATCTTTTTCTGACTATAAGCGTTAGACTTTCCCATAAAGGGCTGAGGCACTTCCAATGCTTGTGTTTGTAATATTCTCATTTCTGCTGGATGTTTTGGTGAGTTGCAAAACATTTTTAGAGTGTTGACTCTCAGCATGCGGACATGTAATGTGAATGTTTGCCCAGCCGAACCCCGTGTATTTTGTAAAGCTGACTCTTTAATTGATAAATTGTAGTCTATTCTAGATTAAAAGCATCTGTATGAATGTCTCTTCCATCTTGGTTTTTATAAAGTCTGTCAGTGTTGGGATGAAGTATTTCGAATGGACAAAGGTCCATTCCAAATCCACAGATCTTGCTTATTCCAAGATAAGAAAATGCTTTCTTGGAACAGAGGTCATCTTTCTCACTGGATATGCTATGTTGGAAAAGTATCCATCCTTTGATATGAATATAAAATAAACTTGAACATAATTTTTATTGGATGATGTTGGCTTTTAATACCTTCCACTAACAGAGTCAGTGCATGGACAACCACACATGTTTTACAGTAATGTGTGAACTTTAGTGCCTACTTGGTGTATAGTGTTGTCTGCCCAATATTTTCTTCGTATTTTCAGTAAGGTTTAAAATGAGGCATATTGACCGATTCACATGAGAGAATCGGTGCCTGAAGAGATGGGTGCTGTCACAGTGTTAAGGTAGTTCTAAATGGTTTATTCTTACAAGCACAGAGTGGCTGGTTGCATCTTTGGTTTTGGAATTATTTCTATAGGCAAAGTAAAGTAGATACTTTTGTGGCGTGGATTGTTTTCAACTTTACTCTCTTTGCAATATTAGGTCCGAGTGATGGTGGATTTATGTAACAGCACAAAAGGGATATGCTTAACAGGTATGTTTACTGCCTTAAGCATTACACCTATGTTACCTTCAGGAGCACAGAATTCCAGTGTTTTCAAAGAACTTGAGGTCAATGACTACATCAAAGAACTATACTATTTACTCTATCAGAATTTACATATCAATTGGATTATTTATTTAAAAAAGATAATAGGTGCTACTTAGGGACTTATCTATACCTTTTTAATGGAAATGCTGGAATTTAAGGAGCTCAGTTGATGTTCCTTCGAGCTGTTTCTTTCCCATGTATTTTCAGTAGCAAATCTTAGAGAATTGGATGTTTAAAATGCTAGTTGAGGTTTAGTTTTGGTATTTTTGTGTATGTCCCCACACTTCAAGGCTGTTATGGGATGAATGTATAGGATATAGAAACTTGCTTCCATTGTAACTGCTGTGGAGTAGTGGGACTTAGATGAGCAACGTATTTGTTCCCATCTGCATTGGACCACGGTAGCATGACGTTGGGTTTCACATGCCACCAGTGAGAAGCTGGAACGGCTGATGGCTAGGACAAGAGGAGCTGTGAGAATTTTCTATGTGATTTGGTGAAGAGAATGTTAGGTCGTAGCCAATATAAGGGCTGTGATCCAGCTTTGAAGTCTGTAGTAGAGTCATGTGTTCTTTTTGGAAATGAGAAGATTAGAAATAAGCTGCTTTTTATGAGTTTAAGAAGACGCTTCACTTGCTGTCTGGTTTGTATTTTCACACTGCTAAAAGGTCTGTTTGGCTCAACTGATTTCAACATAAATGAGAATTACCGTAGTATACACAGATGCTAAATACTACTTCTGAAACTGTAGATCAGTTCTGATTTCAACTGAGGCTGAACTACAGATGACTTAGAAGTTTGTTTCTTTGGGCTCCAGAGTTCTGAATTCACACTACTTGGTGCCTCCTGCACCTTTTTACTCTCTTGACACTATTACACTTTGTCTCTGTTAGTGGCTTTCTCTGCTATAGGCCTCTACATTTGCTCCTTTTCAAGCACATTTCTTATTTGTCTTATGCTCATACAAAGGTAATCAAGATCCTCAGTTTTTGAGGTGAGGAAGTAATTGAGCGCACTAATGGGCGTAACATTGTAGCGTGGAAAAGATGGTGGTTTACTGGAAGATTGGCAGAAAGATGTTAACTGATGGTACTGCCTATACTGATGAAAAGGGATAATTGCTGTAATGGTATTATAAAATGGTTTTTGCTTTACTCATAATGCTAATTAATGCTGAAAACTGTCATCTTTAGGGAAATCTGGTAATTACTGTTATTTTCTGTTGTAGAGAGTTTTGTCGAAAGAAGATAGTACTTTGTTGGCTGGATAAAAATGTTCACAGAACTAATTTTGTTCTTTAATTGCAAGGTTTTGTTGGTGTTTTTTTTTTGTGTGTGGTTTTTTTTTTTTAACGTGTATTGGAGTTCACATAAGATAGATCTTGTTACAGAAACATTTTCTGGTTTACTGTTGCTTCATTCTTGCCTGCTATGCTTTCTTCTAGTTAAGGCCCCATACCTGAACTCAGTCAGAGTGAGATAGGTTTTATTGTATTACATATTGCTGAATAACAGGAGCAAGTCTGATTTCTAATACACCAGCCAGGTTCTGTGGGGAGCTTGGTCCAGTCTGGAGAACAATTACATGTGAAAAGCCTGATTGTGATTTAGAGACAGTTAACAGGAGTGATAGAGTTTTGGTGGTTTGTGTTTTTTTTCCTATTTAAATAGTTTGAATCCTGAACTGCTAAGAAATCTCTGTAAAGCAGAGAAGTGTAGCATGTATTTTTAATGTGTCTTTTCAACAGGGTTTTTAATTGTGACATTCACCAGTATTGCAAAGCTATTCTTCTTCTGCTATAATGGGATATGGAGAACACATGTACGGAATTGTACCGAGTGCTAGCTGCCTTGCATCCGTGGCATTGTAAAGGCACCTTAGCCTCTGACAGGGAGATTACATTGTCGAGGTGGTTGTTTGTCAAACCATTATCAGATGAAATTTGCAAAAAGTTATGTTTATATGTAATCACTTTTAAGGACACTCTTCCAGTGAGTCTGACTTTATGCTAATGCTCAAATAGTTATTTATAATACAAAGCAGTTAAATCCATAGGTGTTCATTTTGAAATTTGAGGGGCTTTCCTCCCCATTTACTGTTCTGATCTGATGGTAATCAATTAAATTTGGAATGGCTTTTTGTTTTCTTGCTAGGCTAAACTCACCATTTCTTCTTTCTTGTGTTCTTTTCCTTGTTCTTGTTGTAGGCCCCCCAGGTCCCCCAGGTAAGACAATTGTGGTAACATTTTTGGGTAATTGAAACAGATGCTGGTACAACATGTTGAAATGGAGAAATGTATCTTTAATAGAATACACTTCCATTGCTAATTAGAATGAGGGAGGGTTGAATGCCTGTCTGCCTTTATAATTTTTGTATTTGGGTCAACTCATGCCCCTTCTGAGAAGGGGGAGGTTGTAGACATTATACTTTTCCCGTGGAGGGAATAGAAGAGTTTCACATTTACTGAAACATATTTGATCAAAGCCAGAGGAAATTAGGAGCGTAAGTAGCATTTAGCTGAAAAGATGAGTGTATATACATAAAAAATAAACCCGAGTAAACTGATACTATAATTCAACACTAAAAACACCTCCTTGGAAAATGGTGGTTACTAATTCCATCCTCCCAACTCCCCCATAACTCTTCCTCCTTTCTTACTTAATTGTCTCTTTCTGTTCTCACTCATGTGGTTGCTAGGCTATGTGAACAGTTACTTGCTTGCTTTCTGTGCTTCGTTAGCTGTGGGTCTGCTTAGAATAATTCTCTGTATGAGAAAAGTATCAGGCACGTTTTGTTTGTGGGGGTTCAAATAGTGACGAAGAGGGAGCAGTTGTCTTCTCTATCGACAGATCATGGTTTGGCACTACGGTGTTCTGGACAAGTAGGTAATGCTTTTTTTGTGCTACATGAGTCCTGCCAACATCACAAGCAATATTAAAGCTTATGTGGCTTGTGGAAGATGTTATAGTCACTGCCAAATTCTGAAATAGGATGAGTTCCACTGTGTTTGACCTTGAAGTGGGATCCAAAAGGCTGATCTGTGCTGGCCTTTAGCGCAAAATGTGTGCAGTATTCATTTCGGTCAGTTTTCTTACGCTAAGGCCAGGGCAAACAAGCACCTTACCTTTAAGTTTGATTTATAGTTTGTTTTTTTGTTGTGGCAGGGTGTTTTTAGTTTGGTTTGATGGTGGGTTTTGTTGTTTGGTTTTTTTTTTCCTTGGGTCTTTTTTTTTTTTTTTTTTGTAAGGAGAATTGGCAGGGAGAACATAATGGCCAATTAGAGGATTTTGTATGCCAAAGGAATATATATACACATATAAATATACTATACGTAAGCATAGTAGACTTAGGATAAATTGCATTTAACAGTGAAAATTCAGTTATGCTGTTTGATTTGTTCAGGGCCTCCTGGACTTGATGGACTGCCTGGCCACAATGGATCAGATGGACTCCCAGGTATACCAGGACAAAAGGGAGAACCAGGAATAAATGGAAAAAGAGGAAAAATAGGTATATATTTTTTTTTGGTGATTGTTTAAAAAATAATCCTTTCTTACTATTATATTCAGACTTAGTTGCTTTCAGAGCTTTGTACAGGGGGAAGGGTATCAATGTTTAAAAAGAAGCTGCATGTTGCAAAATTCTGTAGCATTCATTATCTTACACCGAGCTTTGGAAGGTTACTCCAGACTACTTCCACAGTGAGGAAGATGGTATACATAGATCAAAGCTGTGGCGTGCACCCAGTTGAATCTCAGTATTCTGAACTTGCTAGTGAATACTGTTATTGTAGGTATATTTCCATTCCCTCAACCTGCCAACATAATGGCCCTTTGACTTCAGATGTCTTAAAAAAAGAAAGCCAGAGTTTGGGGGTGGGTAGAAGTTGTTATATGTTACCATAGTTTTGGTTCCAGATTCATAATACTATGGCAGAGCAGTATATTTCCATATTTTGCTTCTTTTCTATGTTGTCCATTTAGGCTGGAAACTCTTGGAGCAGCTTTTTTTTTTTTTTAGTCTCCAGTAAACTTGGTAATGCAGTGGGGTCTCTAGGGTACTATATAATGTAGCTGACACACATGGGGCAGTTCTGTGTTTAGCCCCCAAGAAACTATTTGGCCTTACTGCTTTCGCCATGCCACGTTTCTGCTAAGAACAGAGAGAAGCAGAAGCAGAAGTGCCATCGTCTCTTATCTGTCCAGCTCATCAGCAGGCGAGGAATGGGCCAGGGCAAAGGCTGACTGGAGAGCACAGGGGTAGCCCTGGCATGCTAGGTTCGACCGATCAGCGTGCAGTGGCTGAGATAGCAGGTAGGCAGTTACCGCACCCCGAGCCTGCCAACTACTGTGGGGCTGTAAAACAGTAACCAGTTTATCCGCTGAGTTAATGATGCACAATAGCTACGTGCAAGCATGGATGGATAACTGGTGCTTTCAAGGTAGGGTGAAAAAGCAGTGGGCTTGCATGGTAAGAGGGTAAGGAGACAAAAGGGCATCGGAATGGTAGAGCTGAGAGGGTGCAGAGAAGAGGAGGGGTATGTTGATGAGTAGACAGACCGATGTTAGCAGCTTGGTACTTGTAGTGGCCCATCTATTATTCTGGATTTTGCACCTAGCTGTGTGGGCTTGCTGGCAGGTACAAGGGGAACGATTGCGTACTGTGTCTTGAGACACTACATGTTCTGTCGCTTCAGTGTTCTCCACAAATTTTTAAAATTGGAGATGAAAGTAACAACCGGTCTTCAGAAAGTCAGGTGGCAGTTGTGCTCAAGACATGTTGCAGGTTTCACCCCAAAACTGTAATTCTGTTTCTGATTTCACTAAATCAATTTGAATATTAAAACCATATATAGGAAACCAAGCATTGTCTTCTCAAGTATTAACAAATGTAATTTATTTGAAAACCTACACCTGCAAGAACATTGACATTTCTGTTTGTACAACTGTTATGTTTCTCTCTCCTAAAGCAAGAAAATACTAACTGCCACAAAAGTAGAGGGTGCAAGGTTTTGATGTGTCAGTTGTACAAACACACTGTTGTTTCCTTTATTGCAAAACTAAATCATTGTTTTCTTTATTGCAAAATTGAATCACACAGGACAAAGGACTACCTTGTCAAATATGTTACTTTACTAAGTGATCAAGTGCAAAATGTGGACTGATCGTGCTTCTAACAAGTGTAGAGGGAGTGTTACAGCAGTCATGGGAGAATGTTACTAGGTAGCTGTGTCTATGATCTGTTGAGACAGTGGAAAATGTTAAAAGTGCAATGTCTGCTGTAATGTTAGTGTGTAATTGCTTTAAGAAAAAGTCTGGAGGGACCATAAAAGTGCCCTTTAATATCTTACAAATGTGAAATAAATATAGTACTTCACATCTTCCCTTAGTATTCCTACTTACCCAGAAATTCTCCAGCCGTTGTTAATGAGGCCCAGTGTATTTCATGATCAAAACTCAGAGATCACTAAGTAAAGAACGTATTATTTGCACCAGACGGATTGTACACAGTTTCCCTTCATATTAGGTTACAATGTTGTTTTGAAATCAGACCAAATTACAGCTACCCAGTTAAATACAGGTGAAAAAAAGAACCAACTAGAGTAAATAAGTTTTGCATTAAAAAAATACATTGATTAATGTTTAATATTGAGACAAGCGTTCTTGGTACTGACATGCTTTTTATTTCTAGGTGTACCAGGACCAAAAGGTGATCAAGGACAGAAAGGAGAACCTGGAGAAATGGGTTTACCTGGCAAGGATGGTATGCCAGGAGGAAAAGGTGCAAGAGGAGCAAAGGGTGAAAAAGGGGATGCAAACAATGATGTAATATTAGAAGGTAGGAGGAAGTGCTCTTAGGAGTTCTCTTGCAACAGTGTGCTTGACAGAAAAAGATAAACTCTGCTTCTGAAGCATGAATGTAATCTGCAGGGGCAGGACTAACCAGCATAAACATGTTACCCACAGTGAAGTTTGAGTATTGCGCTGCCCTAGGATATTATGCTCGCTTTTTAATGTAAGTCTTGACAAAGACTTTTCTGCTTGGGCTTTGTGTTGAAGTGTACATAAATTCCACCCTTTCCAGTACACTTCCAGACAGTTGACCTCCCCCTGCTCTTTCTTGCAGTGAAACTTTGTTTTTCTATTAGAAAATGAGGGGCAGATTTCCACTGAGGAATACATGAAATGGCCACAAATACAAGCTGTATAAAGGTATAGCACTGTAGCGCTTGAAGTTGAGGTCTTAGAATACAGTAAGTAAAAGGCAATGGTGCTTTGTAATGCTCCAGTATGCCTGTAATCCAGACAGATAAATTGCATTTGTCTTACAACTTGTGAAGTTCTGTGTGGTTCACCTTCTAACAGGCAGCATCCCAGTTTGTTTATTGCACCGTATTTCTGTACGCAGAAACTTCTTGAGAAGAGAGAGGTTGTTTTGGAGATCTCTCAAAGTCCATCGTGTGGACACATAGAGTTATCTGCAGGTTGCCTGTTGCCTGCAGGGCCTGTGACGTTATACTCTGTTTTGTACATAGGTGCAAAAGGTGAACCTGGACCCCCAGGCCCCCCTGGACCCCCAGGTCCTCCAGGAAAACGTAAAGGTAAATGTAAAGCACAGCTGCAGGACAACATCTACAGCAGCAAATGCACAGGTCAGTTCTTTCCAGTGTTCTTCTTAGTATTACAAACTGATTGAAGATTAAAGTCATTGCTCCAAGTCTTACCAAACAGTAAGCATGTGTTTAATTTTGCTGCTGTCAGTAAAACTGCACAAACTTACAGCTGAGCGTGTGCTTAGGTGTTTTGCTGAACTGTAATTTGGATAAGGCAGTAAGCTATCTCCAGTATAATGTTAGTCTTTTAATTGTGCTTTGCTAATGCTTGAGCAAAGTATTACACATGGCGTTTTCTGTTAGATGAGGTATATTTGGAAAGTAAGAGAAAAGCAGTTGAAACGTTTAGGTTTTAAATGCTAAATTTTGATTTTAAGTGTAGATGTAACACTTGTTAACCAGGCTCCATCTGACTATTCTACAAAATGAAACGCCTGGTCATTGGCAGAATTGAAGCCCCTTGAACTAGCTAAGACTTCTAAAAGCTGGAGGAATACAAAAGAGTTCTCTGAGACTTTGCATCCATTTGAAAATGTAAGTTTTGGAGCAGGATGAGCTTGAGTTCTTTTCTGTTGTTGCTGTTTATCATGACTGTATCCCAAATGACGAGTGGATCATGAGCCACCTTTTTTTCCTTCACTGTAGCTGTGTTGGTGAGATATATATGACTAATTGTAATATTTAGAAAAGAAAAATTAAAGACAGACTAGACTCCCTTCAGACTGTGGCTGCAAATTGCATGACAGAACCTGTTAGAACCAAAATATGAGTATCCAGACTGCCATGCCATAGACCATATGCTGAAGTGTAGCACCTGTCACACTTTTTTTTATTAAAGTCACTGATTATTAGAGTGCTGACGTAATTAAGAATTTGCCATGAGAGATCTCTGGCATGATTTTCTGTTGTGCTGGATACTAGTAAATCCTCATAGATTTAACTTGGTATTGTGGATTGTTGAAAAAAAACACATCAGTGTTCACGTCACAATTCTGTCCATGTTTTAGAACATCTTTTTCTGAAATAGATTAAAATTGTGCCTCGGATAGAATCCGTGTGTGTGTATGCATGTGCCCGTGTGTATTTTCTCATGAGTGCTGCCTCTGCTGTGTGGAGCATGTATAAAGTTAGTTGGCATTTATCCCCTCCTCTACCAGGTGACTGGCTGGATGTACTCTGCTATCCTGAACAGTGTATTTTGTAAATACATTGACAGATATAGCCTATCGAGCGTGTTTTTCCATGCCTGAAGTTTATATGGATTTAAATATATCAATAATAGCTAAATACTTTGTGGAAGAAAGTGCTGGTGTCAATGAGATACCAGAGACTAAATTAATATTCTATATTCTATAGTAAACGCATTTATTACTATATTTTTATAGGCATTTATATTTATCATAGAAAAAATTAATTTAAAATGGGATTATTTCAGATAGGCTTGAATTTCTTTTTGCCTGTTTGAGCGGGAGTAACTTCTAAGAGGTTAACAGGAACATTGAGACTATGTGAAAAAAGTATTTGCAACTTTTGTAATCAACATCATTTTCAGCAACATTGAAAAGAAAAAGTAATCTCTGTGATCCTCGATCTCTCTAATGCTCTAAACAATTCTGTTCTGAATTAGAAGTGTTAAATGACGGTGTGATTTTTCTAAAGGCTTTTCGGTGCCAGTTCAGGCACGTGGGGGCAGGGGGAATGGGTGCAGCTGGGAAAGCTGGTGCTTGGAAATGAAGGATGTTCTTACTCATTTTGTTGTGAAGATCAGCAGCCTTGTTTTAAAATTATTTCAAGATGTGTGTCTGAAGTTGCTGGACTTCTGAATATTTTGGCCAAAAATGTTATCATACGTCCCTGAAAACTGTCTCTCTAAAAAAAATACCTGGTTTTGAGACTTGCATTTCAAAGCACTTACTACATACTGGCAGAGGAGAGCCTTCATTTTGGCCAATGCAGAATTAGCAGTGGAAGGGGAGGGGAGCTGGTGATCTGGATGCTGAGGAACGTGGGTTCTACAAACACTGTGATGTTGTGATAACTGGGAAGTTTTGGTCCAAGGTATTAGTTGATTATGGAAAGAAAGCAAAGAGAAGCTGGTGCAAGAACAGCGGTGTACTTCTTGATTACTCCAGCCTGAGAAAGGAAGGAAACTTGTGGGTTTGGATCTACATAGCAGGTCTGGCTGTCCTTGTCCTGTACCCCTGAGTGGCATGGCATTGGAGATGGTGTGCTCCTTACGGTCGTGGCTCTCAGTTACCGTTGCTACCCTTACAGTTCTGGCACGAATTTTCCTCCCAGCTGAGACGCCTGTCTTCAGAGAGGTCAGAGTGATCCTATGAAAGAACAGCAAAGGATATCTCAGTTACTAATCTTTCACATTTCTGGAAAAGAAGGAAGTTATCTGCGAGAGTGTTTGCTAAAGTGGGGTTTCTTCTGTAATTGGGACTGTAGTTTCTTGATAGGCACGCTGAAAGGAAGGAGCACAAGAACTTTGTGTGGTTATTAAGTGTGAAACTAGCAGAGCAATTTGTATGTCTCACCCTTATCAGGGTGATACGTTTTTATGTCACCATCATTCTGCACAGTTTGCTGAGATGAAAAATCTTTTTTTGGTAATAATTATTATAAATGCTCTTAACCAGCGAATATTTCATAGTGGGTAGAACATATATCAATTATTTCCGCTCCTTATTTTTAATATAGCATGTAATTGTAGTAGCATTTAAGAACCTCAATCAAGAGATTCTGGGTATTGAAGTGTCAGAACAGAGCCCAAAGAGCCTCCTGACAATGGGAAGTACATAGCTGGAGTAGAAATCTCATTCCATTTAAAATTCAGAAATGCATGAACTGTTGTACAAGACATAATTGGACCATTTACTCAGGTAGCCTCTTTTCAAGTGTTGGAACAGAGTGAAGTGCTGTGGAGGATAAGCTATCTGATGGATTTCTGATGGATTATAAGTCCCAGTGAGCAAATGAGAGTTATGCTCAAATAACTCTGTGAAGATGAGATCTTCCTCAATGAGCACTTACATTTTATGAGTCAGTAGGCTGTGAGACCTTATTACCAAAATTCAAAGAATGAAATAGCTTTTGTTATAAAATACGTATATCCCTTTGAAAAAGAGAATACACATGCTGATTTACAACTGTAATTAACTTATTAAACAAGAATACAAGAATGATTTCTTTAAATTGAATTTTGAATCAGGTAAAACTATTTCTTTAAGAGAAGAGAATAATTAGTTGGAAGCTGAGGTAGGTTTGTTCTCAATGGTACGATTAGCTAATTATAAAAGAAACAACACATCCCTGCTCCACATCACCTCGCTCCATCCTTCCCACCCTCCCCAGACAGACCAAATCAATAGTTTTAATGTCTTGTAAACTCCATTAGCTCTCAGCTGGAATATTTTATTGTAGGAATCAGTAGGATATTTATCTTTTTTTTTTTGATGGAAAGAAAGCAGTGAAAGTTTCACTAGGAGTCTGTGATTGAAAACTCTCTTTTTAATCTTAGGAACTTTCTGTTTCATGCAGCTGAACGTCCTCAGAGGGTACTGCAGATATTCTCAAATGCAAATAGTGCACTCAGCTTCGCTGCAAACACTGACCTGGGCCTTGACTGTTCTATGGTCTTAGATAAACTACTGTATAGGGAACTGTTCATTCAGTAAACTATCTATTAGACTCGGCCCAAGAAAATTAAATTGTGCATTGCAACTTATAACTTGCTCTGAGGGTATTCCTTTTGTGAGATATTTTGACAGTATTTTGAGGTCAGAAGCTGCAAAAGGATCTAGAAGTATTGCTAGATTCTAGCTATAGGCATTTATCTTCCCGTGGTTGGATTGACTCAGCCTTATTTTGGAGATACGCTGCGATCACTTACAAGCTTTCAATGTCGTATCACCAAATGTCCTAGATAAATGGGTAGGAGAAATATGTGGTGTTCTTGCTGTGTCTTGTAGTAGTTTCCTTCTGCGTTAATGAGATGATACAATCTAAAGGAGAAAACAGCAATGCAGTGTAATTTTTCCTTTCTTTCCTGAATGTCACAGTACCCTTTCAGCATTACTTGATAGTTATTTCATATCTCATTTAAACTTCATCATAGCCCTGTAAGTCCCAGAAGAGGTTGGAAGGAAGCCATGAAAATGCATGTCCAAAAGAATTTGCAGCCTGCATGTCGAGCAGTGTGAAATGCGTAAGGAGATGAAAGTTAAGAATGGAATTGGGAAACAAGGCTGCAATGAAGTCAGGATATCTTCAGCAAAGAGCTGAGAACCGTTCTCTCTGGTTACTCATTCTAAGCAAACTGAAACGTGTCACATTGTTTTAGAGGCAGAAGAGGTATCCAGGTTTAGAGGAAAAGGTCCATAAATAATTTCATTCAGGCATTGTTTCAACAGTAAAAGCTAAGAGGAAATCCAACTAGTTACTCTTTAAATTGTTGAGTGACAGGGAAAAATGTTTCCAGGTGTTTGTTTCTAAACGTGAACCATTGCTCGGTGTGTAAACAATACAGTGCATTATTTCCCTCAAGTCTTTCATATTGCTTCTTTAATGGCATGGATGACTGGCCTGCATTCCTAAGCATTACGTACACAGTGTCTGCGTTCGTACTTTATTGCTGTCTGGGGCATTAACAGCACAAACAAAAGTTCCAGTGTCGCCTGCAGAATACACCCTCTCTGCTGGTGGATGTCGATTTGGGCATGGAGCTTCTGAGATCAGTCACTGCTCCTTCCCAGGAAAGAATTTTTGGTATTACTGCTGGATCAGGCAGCTGCCAGCTGTCTCAGTTATCTAAGGAAAGGGACAACTCTGCCTAAGCAGCTACTCAGAAATTCACAGCTAAGGAATTAAATCTGTTGAGCAAAATTATTTACTTGGTTGACTGTCAGCCTGACAACTTTAAGGAAACAAACCAGCCTGGATACTTCATTTCCTTAGCAGAAGTGAGAGCAAGTCTTTTTTTATCTCGTTTTTTGACCAGACCAACCTAAGCCTTTTTTCCCAGATGAAACGGAATCCCAGTTGTTAATCCTTCATTTTACTAGAGTCATTGATGGGCACTTCTGTCACGTCAAATAAAGAAAAACGATGTGTTTTATCCTTTCCCTCTCAACTTTAGGGGAGACAGGTGCTGTACCGAATGATGATACCCTGGCTGGAAAAACTGAAGACAGAACCCCTGGTCCTTCAAAAAAAGCTGGTAACCTGCTACAGAGCACAACTAACTGTTACTTGACTGGTTTAATGTCACAGATAATGGACATGTGTGGTTTTTTTTTTTTCTACTAGAATGTGTTATAACATCTGTAGGAAGTCCTGTTCACTTTGTCAGTGTACAGCAAACGTTTGGAACGTGGATGCGGGAACCCGCAAACGTAAGCGATGAAAGGATTTGGCTTACCATGCATTTTTCAGGTACGCTAGTAGTGCTCACTGATCAAAAAATCAGTTGTTACACTAACTTTGCTTTCTGAATTGCTTCAACCTAGACTAATACTTCTAATCAAGTACGATAGGGTTTTTTACCCACATCTTTTTGTCAGCGTGTTTTCCTATTACCTGTATAATACTTGACGATACATGTGCTTATAGACATTTGCAGTATATTTAGGTATTCTCAGAGTCAACATCAGATTTTGAAAATTTTAGGGTTTTTTTAACCAATGCAAGTTTAAGTGCCTGTTGTTCATGCCTTTTTACTCTTTTATTTCAACAGTTTCCTATGACTTTACTTCCCTAAATTGTAGCTAGGAGTTTTTTGCCTTTTCCTTTAGCTAGCCGTGAAAATGAATCGGATGCTGCATAAGCTACATTTTGTGCAGGAAAATTTCCAGGACCTAAGTGGAAAAAGGGAATATTTCTGTCTATTTACCAACTGTGTTCAGGATTAGGGCCCATCAGGTCTGTTGGAAGCAGGATCTTGGACACTAACTCTATAGGTATATTTTTTGTGCGTGTCTCTGACTGCTTTATCAGGTACTAGCAAGTTGAATCAGTGAAAACACAAATACAATCGTTGTCTGTCAGATATTTGATTGAGATTGATCTTCAGTGGAGACTGAATTTTAGGGTAAAAAAGTTCAAAATTAGACGAACTAAATAATAGCCCTTTTTTTCATGTTTTCCCCTTCGTTTAGGAAACTCTATAAAGGAATATGAGAATTCCAACGCCTTGCTGAATGACAGCTACAGGACCATTAACATCACAGGATTCTTTCATGGATGTGGTCATGCAGTACAAAACAATCATCTGTACTATCAAAAGGGAGGAACCAATGTCATTTTGAAGTAAGTCAAACAGCTGGCTTAAGGCAAGGGATGCTGTGGAAGGAGGGGAGACGGGTTAGAGTGACAGAGGTGAAGCAGACCACTTTCCTTGTACCATTTTAAGTTTCTTTTTGGTCCTGTCTGGAGCAGGAAGAACGGGGGAATGGTTCAGAACTCTTTCCAGAACAAACAACTAATTCTTTCCAATCTGTAACTAAAACGTGGGCCACTGGCCTTCCATCTGTTGTGCAGGTGCTGTGGAAGGAGGGGAACGGGGAGGGTAGTCCAGGTCCATTACTCTGCTGTGTCAGTCAGTTCTTTAAGCATTGTTCAGCTCTGTCTTAAGTGAGTAGTTACTACGTGGTAGGAGAACTGGGCCCCCAGATTAACGGGTTTTTCTTTTGGCTACCTTGGGGTCCAGTGGGTTTCTATTATACGCTACATTGCTGTGGGTCTTCTTGCACTTGGATTCTTTGCTGCGTTTGTAACTGCGAGAAACGAATGGGAACTGGCTAAGGTTCTGGGGGTCAGCACAAAGTATTTGATTTAAAAAAAATAAGCTGTGCATCTACCTGCGTCAGAGTAAGAATTGGTTCAGCTGCAGTCTGGGGGACGTGGATGAGTGGTTATGTGACTGCAGCCCACTTGTGGAACTTGACTTTGCCGAGCTCCTTGCTGGATTGGTGCACAGGCTTTGCCCTTGGCTAGCGCTGTTCGGAGCTGGGAGGGGGTGAGCTGGGGCTGCTCGTGCAGAGGAATGCGCGAAGGCACCAGCTGAGAACATGGCGACCTGGTGAATTGCACATTCCCAGACGGAGGAGTGATCCCACTGTTTGATTCCCTTGCGATAAGAAGTCCCTACGGCTCTCCCAGTGTATCTCCCTGCGTCGGAACTGGGAATTATGTCTCTATTTCTTCAGTTTCTACTGAGGACAGAGACAATACAAATCAAACTCAAAATCTCATCTTGTGGGAAGGGCCGAAGACAGACAGTCCAAGGGCAAGTCAAAGATTGCATCTGCTTTCAAGTTCTCTTACACGGCTCTGATGTCTGAGCCAAGAACATCACTGTGCTTTGATGTCTGTTCACCAGCAGGTGTGAGTGCTGCCTTCCTATATTCTTTTGGATGCCAAGGAATGTGAGCAAGCTGCTTGGGTTCTACAGTATTTGTTCTGCCAAAGACAAGCTCACTTTTTGGCAACCTCCTTTAAATACCTTTAGGGCTTTTCGTTTACACATCGGTAAAAGACCATTTCTGTGATCACACACAGTGGTAGGACAGAGGTTCCTCACCTTTGCTTGGGTACTGTTAATTGGGAAATGCCTTCGTGTACAGATGAACACAAGTGGAATTTTCAAAACCTACGAAGTTGCTGAGACATGGCCGTTCTTTTCAGTGATTCCCTCAAAGATTCCTTCAGCACAGGTGGAACGAGACACTGTGAATTCTGTGATAGTGAAGTCCTTACTTTTGGACCAGAGAAAAGTTTCTGGGAGTCTTTGTATTGATGTAATGGGAAAAACAGGTGAGGACCTGGCTGGTTCATTTTGCAAATGTTGAAAAAATATTGAAAAGGAGTTTCCTCTCATACTTAAAAGCTGGTAAAACTAGGTTTGTCTGACCTTTGGCAGGTTTTCTCGTGATGGTCAGATCCCTGTTATTATGACTGCTTCCTGCATTCTTCCCTTGTTTCATAACATGCTTTCCCACCTCTGATACTTACGGTTGACTGCACTAACCTTAGTGATCAGAAAAGTGTTTGTAGTTTGAGTTCCCTGTAGCTGATGAAAATATTACACTATATTGTGTCATTTACCCCAAGGAGCCAGAGGATTAAGGAATTCCTGAACAATTTGGAGTTCCAGGCCAGACTGTCCTTGAGTGGGGGACTGGACAGAACCTCAGGAATGAGACCACACTTTTCTGCTCCTTTCAGGGTTTCCACACAAAAGAGGAAGACAGGGTGTTCTGTCTTGTAGATCTTGCACGTTTCTAATGAATCTTGAGATGCTTTTTATCTTGGCTTTTTTTAATAGAAAAAACCCTGAAAATCTGCACTTCGATGTGACTACTCCTGCTAAGGGCTGTCCTTCTAGCCCTTGCCCTTGCGCAAGGTTATTTACAGATGTGAATCGACTATCAGATGAACTGGGTTGGCACATGTTTCTCGGAGATCTCCAGCTTTGAAGCCTTTTTTTTCTTTTATTACACACATGCTGCTGGAATGTGGAGTTGCTGCAGACATGAATTTTACAAAAGCTGGGGGGGGAATCATCTAGTTACAGTTACTCTTGACTTTTCTTATGGTGATTTTTCCAGTATATGCTATCAGCGCCTCTCCCACAGAAAAATTATTCCTCCATTATCTTCCTTCTATTGTAAATTCCTAGATCTGAAATGTGCCTGTCATTAAACTGGGCATTTCAGAGCACTCTTGTAACTGCAGCAGATTCCTGTATTGAGTAACGTTTTTCCTCTATTCGAGGAACAGAGCTATGCGGCTGGATGGAAGTCAGAGGATGAGATGTGCTTCGTTACAGAAGGCATTACTTAGGATAAAGCATCCTCCTGCTAAAGCGCTGCGTTACTCAGTGATTAAATGCCAAGCGAAAATGTGTCTTGATAGTAGCTGATGACCCTCTCAAACTAGTAGAGGAACTCAGTCTGGCTGCTCAATGCTGCTGTCCTCAGACTATCATGCCATTAAGGAATTTCAGGGAATAAAAACAATTTTATACATAAGAGATGAGACATTCAGAGGCCAGCATGAGGTCAGAATTTTGGCTCTGCAGACGTGGAATTTTTATTCCTTTGATGTTTACTTGAGCAAATCACTGCATTATCTGAACTGTTTTAAAAAGAGGAACTGTAAGTTTAGGTGAACCTGCCCAGAATTCATGCCGGTTTGGTCAATCCCATTTTCTCCCTTTAGTTCCCACCTAGTAGAAAGCAAACTTCTGCACAGCTCTCATTTCACAAGTTGGGCCTTCACCTGGCATCTGATTCTTTTTCATACCCGTTCCCTTCAGTTGCTTCTTTCATCCCAGTGATAATAAAGCTCGTAGACTAAATAAAGTGAAACCTACTGAAGGGAGTTCAGGTTCTCGTGCACCTTTCAGGTCGGTTATTAATTTGGAATTATCTCCCAGCGTTTTGGAAGGTGCGTTGAGTGGAATACTTAAAAGACATCAGAATGGTCCTTGAACCCAAGTATTTTCAACAATGCTTCTATCTGTAATAATGCACTCTGAATTGCTTCAACCACCCAGCGCATGTAAACACGACGTTTTAATACAACATACCGAATACTTTATCTCATTTCAGACTTGGGCTTGACAAAGCGTCGCTGGGCGCACTGCTAATTGAAAATGCCTTATACCATGGTCGTAACTACCTCTTTTCTAACTCGAAGACGTATTTCAACGTAGCAGTGGATGAGAAGGGGCTTTGGATTATATATGCCTCAAGCACTGATGAAAATATTATAGTAGCACATGTTGATGAAGAAACGTTTTCAGTCATTCGGCATATCAATACCACATACCCGAAGTCCAAGGCTGGGAACGCATTCATAGCGTGCGGCGTTCTGTACGTCACCGACACCAAGGACACGACGGTCAGCTTTGCTTTTGATTTACTGAAGGAGCAGCCGATTGATGCGAGGTTTGAGTTACGGTCTTCGCAGTCTGTTCTTGCTATGCTTTCCTACAGTCTAAGAGATAAGAATTTGTACACGTGGGAGAACGGGAGCTTAATGATATACCCTGTACATTTTGGCAGATGAATATATTTTAAAACGTCAGGTATGGGAGCCGTGTTTGACTAAATAGATTATTTAAAGCGATATGATAAACGCATGGGGGTCTCTCGTTATATTTCTGTTCACTGATGGTGGTTTGGAGTGTGCCTAAAAGGGAGATCAGGTGCCTTTGTATAAACACACTTCAATTATACAGGCCGTTCTCATCTTCTTAAAAGAATAGCTGTTCAGGATTGCAGCTGGCACGTGGTTAGCGCAGACTTGGCTTTTGTTTTCCCCCTGTTGTTCAGCCGATAATTATATCTAATGTACATTGATTATTCCGTGGTCATGTGCTCAGCAAGGACTATTTATAACTTCCAGTTGCAATCATCTTATCTGCAGTCATTTTCTACTCGGTGATTATGATCTAGGATAAACGCCTAAATAACGAAATTTTGTGTACATATACTTTTGTCACTTAATACTTTTCCACTGATGAACATTTCTTTTTGGACAAAAATAGACAGCTGTTAAAAATCATGGGGATGGAAATAGTTGTTTAAATAGAAGAAAAGCAGAAAGCTTCAAAATTTGGCAAGTCCAGTGAACTGTTTCAAAATGAAAAGCAAAATCCAGCCCGAGTACAAGGAAAACGGGAATAATGGCGTTACTAAATATTGAATATACATGAAGTTGTGTTTAGTAAATGGATTGTGGGAAGAAAAGTAACAAGGTATAGAATTGAAGATGTAAAATTTATGATTAAAATTCCCTTTTTAACAGTGCTTGCGTTGCTGCACTCTTCCTTGCCCGCTATGTAAGCTATACCACTATAACTTGTTTATGACTACGCTTAATTATATTAAGTTCTGTTTCTAAAAAAAAAGCTCCCCATGTTCCTCCATCCAAGTGAAACCATGAAATGAAGGGTTTACTTTTTTTGCTGTTATTCTTAGAATTACAAAATATCTTGAGCAGGAATGCATGCACTCATCGGGGTGCTTAGTGACAATTTGTTGTTACTGTTAATTCAGAGATTGCACATTCACATCCAAATTTTTGAGAGCCAGAGGTGAGAAATAATAACAACCAGAACAAAAGCCAAAAGTTGCTGTTTCAGATGTCTGATTTTAACATCAAAACATAAACCCCTACTGTTGCTTTGTGTAGCTATGTTCAGAATCACGATCTCAGAAAACCCCCTACCTGCATTTCCAAGCTGCCTGTGTGTATTGGTAACGTTCACAGAGCTCATTCAAATATTTAGAAGCACAGTGTCACCGAAACCTTGAACTTAATACCCCTCTGTGACATCCAGGCACCTTGAAGGGATTAATGGATTTGGGAACATCTATGCCTGCAGAACCTTGTCTTGCAAATGTGCTGGAAAAATACCTCTGCTGCAGCGTGTGATACAGCCGTGACGGGGCCCGGCTGCACGCTCTCCTCAGCACATGTGCTGGTTTCACTAAGGCCAGGACTCAGGCCTTGCATGCTAAGGAGAGAGATGCAGCGCGAAATAAAAAAGCATAATTAATACTTCACACTAGCATATACATCTATAAAGAGCAATGGTTTTGTATGTGGTTCTGCTACTGCCTCTGTGGGGTGGGGGTCTTTTGGAGGGGGGTTAGTAGGTTTGGGGTTGTGTTGTGTTTTTAAAAATTGAATGATGGTACTAATAAAGTAGATTCTTTGGCTAAAAAGCAAGCTCCAGCAGTATACAGTTGAAGTTATAACTGTATATATATATAATATATATAGTTTAATTTATACAGTTTAGGGCACATTATAGAAACTGTCACCTCTGGCTTATCTTAAATCGTGTTACGTTTCTGAATGGCACTGTTGAAGCACTGGGCTCAACGCTGGGAGAAGGCAGGGCAGTGCGTTCTGCCTCTTGGCCTCGCCGGGCTGGGGCAGAGCCAGGCTGGCTTCTTGCAGCTGCCTTGGCGGGGGGGGAAGGGGCTGAGTTGTTACCCTTCGGCGCTGCTAGGGCAGCTACAATAAAATGCAAACAGCTCCTCGGCCTTCAGCTCGGCACGGTGTGAGGTCACGGTTCAGCTCGCTCCGGCACTATCCCATCAGCCCACGGAGGTTTAGTTAAATTAATTTAAACATAAGGAGGAGTTCTGGAATGGACCATTCCCTGAAATAAAAGTAATTTATTTAACTTACAAAGGGAAAACTAAACAATGACATTTACTCATCTTTCTTTTCATACTTCTCCTACATCACAGCCTGCAATTTAAAATCACCTTTGGCGAAAGGTGCTTTTTATTCTAGTATATTTTACAACACAGCACAGACATCAAAATTTTCATTGGAGGAATAAGACAGTTTGTTAACATTTAAATATGCAGACATCCGTTCCAGTCTCTTAAGAACATGTTTTTTGTTTACAACAGAAAAATACATCCGACAACAGTAGCTAGTTATATTACAAGCAAACAATATTGAACTCTGCATAGTTTATACAATATACTGTGGTAATAATTTAATTACCAGTTTTTATCCACTATTTACTAGCTGGCCACATAAAGCCTGACATTCATCTGAAATGTGGCATTATACGTTCCATTGGTATTCTCTTAACAGCTTCATTTAATGAAGTTATTTTCTGGATAAATGAACTTCAAAACTAAAAGCTGGTTAGAATTCGTGGATGTCTTCACTACAAACACTTAGTGCTTACAGTACATTCCTAAAGTAAAGGCAGGTGTCCAATAGAAAATGTAGTTGTCAGAAGGAAAGGACAATAGTGTGCAAATTAAAACCCATTGCATTTAAAAATGTGTTGATGTGCAAGTTACAGTATCAAGTGTGTGTTAATACTAACTGGGAAAAAAAATATCTCCACATAAAATGATACATGTCTCACAGTACATTCTTCATTGCACGTTCCACAGCATTTGCATCCATTACACTTTCTTATGAAAATCAAATACACCGAGTACCCTTAATTAAAACTAAACTATTTTACAATGAGGAGTGGTACACATGCTTCAGGTAGTGGGAAAATTGAATAAAAATAATCAGAATCACATCAGAAATGCTTACTGACTTGTAGAGCCACAGTGCTTGTTAAGTGACTGACAGCTGTCAGAATCTTTACAATACACTTACTAAACGCAGTTGAGAGTTACTGAGCGATAACCCCATCCAAGCCTGACTGTGCTGGGTTTAATTCTTTATTTTTACAGTCGTGCATTTCCACCCTGGTGATCCTTGTGGGCATACTCAAAATACACCTGTTGAAAAAGTGGTTTGTGTTTATTTTTTTTTTAATCTTTCCCCATCATATTTAATGCTGCAGTAACTGCTCTGAAAGGAAACGACATTTCCTTTCCACAGTGGGTATCACTGTGTTTTTAGCTACTTAAATGGACATTATATAAAAACAGGATTAGCTCACAATGCTACAGAATGTCAAAAATGCCTGAAGGTACATTGAAAGCACTGGGAAGAGCCCGCATTTTCAGGGTGCCGTCTGCTCCACAGGAGAAGATACGATTGCCTTGCACAGTTTCAATCTGCGTGACACCAGCACCGATATTTCTGAAAATGGACTGCTTAGCGTGCTCATTTTTAAATGAATGAATTAAGTTATAGCCAGTCAGTCTCCACACCTGTATCAAAAGAATGACAAATGACAAAAGGAGATTAAAATTAGGATTTGTGTTTTTTTCTGTTCCACATTGCTGGCTGCTCTAAACCCTACTCAAAGAGAAAAGGTATTTTTTTGTTGTTGATTAGCAACAATTGCAACAAGTCCAAGAGTCTTGAGAGGCTCCCGCAGAAGCACAGGCCAGACAGCAAGAGGCTGCCTTGATGTGGACCAGCTGGTACATGGCCTGGTGATGCTGCCCTGTGTTGCCTGGTCCATAGTGCCCCTCCCAGGATCCCCTCCCCCGCCACCCCACGAAAGCTGCAGAAATTGACAGGTTGCATTTTTATCAGAGATAACTCTTGTCAGCTTTCCAGCAGCTGGAAAAGCTTTCCTGCTAAGGAATGCTGCTGAGCATAAGCTGCGTAATTAACGAGAGCAGTGGCACGGCTGGCTGAGCTGCCTGTTGTGTCCCCAGTTGCGGGAGCGCCCATCAGGACAGGGCCACAAAGCGTGCAGAGGCACAGAAAGCCCACACAACAGTATGCGGTCCGGCCAAGAGGAAAAAACCTGCTCCCACCTTCTCTCTGCCATCTCCTTCTATTTCGTTCCTTTAGTATTCAGGAAATAAGCCCTTTAAAACAGGGACTGTATTTCTGTGTTGGTTTTTTTGGTTGTTGTTCCTTGCTACTGTAACATCTCAGTAGCTGCATGGGGGTACAGTATCAGAGAACAAACAGAACCTGGCGCTACAGGAACTTTACACAACACTGAAGTTGCTGAGCGCCCCCTGCGTTCCAAAGAGAGACAGCCAAAGGCAAAACCAGGACATTTTTAAGAGAGAAAAGTAAAGATTTCAAAATAATGCACTTCAAGTTCAGTCATGTAGCTTTAAAAAGACTGTTTAATCTTTAGCAAAGAACTAAACCTACTTGCTTTAGAAGGGTATTAGTATACTGAAGTTTAAATTATAAACTTTCTACACGTTGTAAGGCAAACGTCACGTATATCAAATGTAGGTTTGGGTTTTTGGGGTTTGTTTTTGTTTTGTTACTGCATTCATCTGGCTATTTACAGCTGCTGATAAACTGACATCAATATCAGCTGAATGCTCTCCTATACGGCTGAGCGCCTCGAGACCTTCCTTACCTTCATGTTACCTTCCGCTGAGCCCGTGACAAAATAGTCCTCAGAAGGATCCAGTGCAAGGGCCTTAACGGCCGATTCATGCGCTTGGAAGGTGTAAAGGATTTGCCTCTGCCTGATATCAAAGATGCAGACGTATCCCTTCCTGCCTCCAGAAATCAGCAGCTGGTGTTTAGGCGCATACTGAAGTACTGTGGCACCATGATCATGGCAAGTGAAGGCTGAAGAAGAAGGATGTCAGGATTTAATAGATTTGAAACTGTAAGTAGTTTTTGACCTTAAAATTCACTACTTCTGCAAATTGTTATCTGAATATTTTCTAACTTGACAGATACGTTCCTTCATTTGGGTAATGTCATATCAGCTGACAGCTTTCTGCTCTCATAAGAGCTACACAGATCTAATGCACAAAGCAAGCATGACAGGCAGTCTTAATTTATTTTATAATACAGGCACATACCTGAATTTCAAAAATTCACCATATTACGTTCATTTAAATTCCCAAGTTAATTTAAATTTGTAGCTATGCTATCCTTTTAAGTATTAATTACCTTATAGATATTTACTATATTCTGATTTCCTAACCTGTTTTTCACAGGAGCCCTGACTCAGTCTCTTTAAAATGAGGCTGAACTCCTGTGCAATCTGCTAGTTCTAAAATACAAATCTCAGAATGCACCTGTTGCTTTAAGTCCTGCAGTTGTTTACACATGTTAAGATAGATGAATTTGCTCTTTTAAAAGCCCAGGATATTATATTTGCGTTTATGCATATTTTTCTTTCATAAAGCAACATGCTAGAATTTTGCTTTTTTTTTTTTTTAACATGAAAAAGAAATTATTGAACTTGGTCAAATAGACACAAACATCTTTTCAGGCACCCAGCCCTAAGCCAAGGGCAGCAGACAGAAGGAGTTGCTTCTACTATTACCTACAGCTGCCTCTTCCTCTGTGCTCCAGCAGAGTACTGGATATCTTAATTCAGTGACAGTTTAAGTGAAAGCCTGCATACCGGTAAGAGTTCAATAATGCAGCCTTAACTGCTCAGCTGTTAATATCTTTTTCAGGATGTATTCAGGTATTTCAGACTTCATTAATAGTGTTGGAAAACCAGCTTTGTGTATGGTTGACCTCCTTTCTTCATACTTTTCTATACAGAGCAGACTAACATCATGCTAGAGACTATACACCACGAGTTCTGGTGTAGGCATTGGCATGCAACATGCATTTAGAACAGTTGCCCAGTGAAAATTTTTCCCCTTGCCCCAAATGCATACACACACTGTATTTCCTTAGCCAATAAGAAGTAGAGGTTTAATTTTCACTGCAGCACTTACCGTGTATAAGACTGTTACCAGACGAAACCAAAGTGTCCCAGAGGCACACATTCCTGAGGGGGGGTGGGGAAAAAGTCATTACAGCCTGAAGTGGTTCATGGGGTGACATGAGCTAGAAAGCGTCACATTCTGCGTCAGCGCCTAGACAGCAGGACTGAACAAGGAGGTCCTTGACTCTCTGCAGTCATTGGAGAGCATGTGCAAGGAGTTAAGAGCTTTAATTCCGTGCTCTTTCATGCTTCCTAGCGGAATTATGCTTTCTACCTTTAGGATGTGAACTAATCCTAGGCTGTACCAAGAAATTACAGAAGCTGTTCTTTTCGGAGAAAAAGAATGATCTTGCCTTTGCTGAACGTATTTCTCCCCCCAGCAACAGCATCACATCAGACTAGTGACATTTGGAGTACACTTTGAAAAAACTGGTTAACTGCTGACCACTCCTCACAAAAAGTAAATTTGGGAAACAAGAAACAGAAGGAATGATGTTGAAATAAATCATCTGGCAAGTTCAAGCTGTAACAAAGCTCAGAACACTGAGCCTTAAAATGTCAGCCACATGTTAACGCACAAAAGCTAATGAGTTATGGAGGTGAATGGGTAGATTTGGTGAAATTCCTCATTGTTTCTTTAAACACACCTGTTATCATTGGACTGTCCCGATGTAGCAACTAGACTTGAAGAGGTTATAAATGCAAAGTCACTTGTGGTTTTACTGTGGCACTGCCAACTCTGTTAAAAAAACAAACCAAAAAGATGCAATCTTACCAGTTGTAGCCTGCATTAGAAGTTACTATCAGTAACTGCAGTCTTAAATGTTGACAGCCTGACAGGCAATACAGTTTGAAACCTCAGGGAATGGAGCAATGGATTACAAAGCCAGTGCAAAATAAAAAGATACTAAAATAAGAAATAAACTATAACAAATCCACAACAAACCTGAATTTCAAATTAAGCATGGTCTTTCATGTACTGCTAAGAAGCAGTGAAAAGAACTGAAGAGTTTGACTGAGTCTTGAGATGGTAAAGTCATCACTGTCAGCTCTGATTTTTAATTTAATCATGGATAATGCTGAAGTAGTATTTGTAATTACATTGCAGTTTATGGTTATCATGCAACTAGTTTTCCAAAGACGCATCATTGAAATTCTACAAAGTTG
Organism: Falco cherrug; assembly: GCF_023634085.1. NCBI lineage: Eukaryota > Metazoa > Chordata > Aves > Falconiformes > Falconidae > Falco > Falco cherrug. The sequence continues at coordinate 16,318,462 of NC_073703.1, read as the reverse complement.
TTTTGATAAAGTATGCCAATGAAAAAGCAGCAAAATCAAAAACATTTCAGTGAAACTCTTACACTCTTGGCCTGTCTGAAGTCTCAAAGACTTAACTTTCCTCTTTACAAAGAAAAAAATAAAAATTTCTGTTTACTTACCAGATAGGGCTTAGGATTTGATGTGGTTTGGTTTACTTGCCAGATACTCAGAAATCCTTCACCATCAGCAACACCACACTGCCAGGAACAAACCGCATTCGTTAGCGTAACGTACTGGTTATGGGATGCTTACTTCGTGAGAGTAAACAGCTGACTTCAGGAAAAAACCCACCAAACCGCTGACTATCATCAACGAGCATCAGGTATAAAAAAGTAGTTGAAGCCAAGTGAGTTCAGAGCTGATTGTTTAATGATTATTTAATGATTGATTCTCTCCTACATACTTCACTCTTTTCTGGAAATGGAGGCTTTCTAAGTGTGGAAGCTTACCTTTCAAATCCTAACGTCAAATCTAAAGCTCACAGAGGCATTGTTACTCCATGACCCTACTTGATAATGCTTAGTAATGTAAGGTGCGTGACAGCGTGCCATAAGCGTGGTAAGAACGATTACGGAAGGACTAAGCTGTATCAGGAACGGTAAAATGACTGAGCTTTATTTGTAAACCATAACGCATAACAATTAATACTGTATATTCTATACAGCATATTCTACACCTGTAAGTATTTTAAAAATGTTTTAAGAAATACTTATAATTATTTTTTTTAATGTTTCCTCCTTTTAGTCAGGTTTCACAAGTCCTGCCTGAGTGACCTCCACATGAAACAGTGGGGACTATTAGTACATCTTAAGTTCTTGGTTAAAATTGATTCCCACATGATGTTAAGATTGCAGTATCTCAAAACATAATCAAACCACTAATTTTTAAAAAAGTTTAAATGAGATTTTATGCTGCCTGAAAATAGGTATGCTGGGAGATACTTTATATTTCAAACTAATTCTAAACTTTGCTGGTTTATAGCTATCTTACAGTCACAGCCAAACTCCTTTAATTCACTTTTTATGGCTTTTAACTATAATGAAGTTAAATAGTTTCTCAGTGAGAAGACCTGCTAAAAAACCAGAATGGGCAACATGAAATACTGAAGAGGTGGGTATTCCTCTCAATTTTCTTCTTTGTCCTCTCTGTTTTCTGCACCTCATATACCTCAGAGAGTCATTTCTGGCCAAATTGTATGGCTCTCTTCTACTCTTTCTGCTCTCCACTGCACTGGAGTATACTTACATTCTTCAACTAGTAGGCTGCATTTTATACATCTGTATCTTCTAGTCATGCATTCTGTCAAAACTTTATCTTGGCCAGAATACAAAGTATGAAGCACTTCTAGAAGAGCTGTTCCTAGATTGATACAAGTTTGCTTCTACAAAGTAAGTTAGTTCAGTGTGTTTTTTTAATAGGTTTAATTTAAAAAGGTCATCAATTGGATTCGATCAAAATCCAAATCCAAAATCAGAACAGATTTTAGAACAGGGAGAACAAGAAGTCTGAAAATGCAGCAAATGGGATATGGGATAGCAGTGTGAAGCCGACAGAAGAGAAAGGAGAGAATAAGGGTCAGAGTTTTATTACAAAGCTTCCATACGCAGCCATGATACGATACTGCTTATGCCATCGTTCTGGGACATCTCAGCGGTTGTGTGTGTCACCAGTTAAGCTGTTTGAGAGGTCACAGTGCAACCAAAGATTTCCTTATGAATGAAAGAAAAGGGAAAATCCTAACTGTTGTACTTACCTTATTGCCCTGGGAATTGAAATACATTCTTGTAACCCTGGCGTTCCCAGCCTGCCGGAAGCACACCAGTTGCTGGGGCCTTGTCCACTCAAACATGCGAACGCTACCATCTTGTGCTCCTGTAAGATCTGAGATTATAGGATAGGTGTTCATTAACGCTGCAGTATTTTATAGAAAATTATCTACTCCATACTATTAAGTGTGATTCACTTACAATACTGATGGACTGGATGTGAAGCCATCCTCTTGACGTTATTCAGATTTCTTTTAATAAGCTTCGTATAAAACAAAATTAAAATAATTTGGAAAAAAGACACAAACACACTCTTCAATGTTGTTTACACTACTACACGGTGAGTTCCCCCCAATTAAAAAAAGCCTGTTAAGCTAACATTCTTTGTACCTAGTGACGTGTAGTTGCAGTATAGTAACTAAAGCCTGTTTATGAGAGGTTTTTAAACATGAAAGTTCAAATAGTATTAACGTTACCCACTTTTATACAAAGGACTTAAGCACACGTTGGGGTACATACTTTTGATATTAGTCCCAATGTGAGTATTTAAAGTTTGGGATTGTTCCGGTTTTGATTGGCTTGCTTTGTTTTCTTTTGTCCCCAGAAATTCCAGGTCCTACCTCAGAGTTCCCACAATAAAAGAGAAACCCCTGACTTTCCCATTATTGTTTATACCACGATAACTCTATGCCACGATATACAAGGAAATGCTTCGCTTGGCCACCTTTTTGGCTGGGCCTCGGTCATCGTAGGCCTTTTACATCAACACTGACCTAACAGCATGACGAGTGCACACTAGGTCTCTCTACTGACCAATACACTAAACAAGTAACAGTCTCCCGAGCTGCAGGCGACACAAGTACTTACCACACCAGCGCCAGTGCTGGTCTGGCCGCTGCCCAGCCACGGCATAGATGAAGATGGTTGTATTTGATTCACTCCAAAAGAGGGTGCAGTTGACTGAGTGAGCGTTGTGGTAGAACCACGGAAGTCAATATCATCAGAACTGTAAGAGAACAGTAGTGCTCTGCTTTAAGCAAACGTTCCTTTGCTACCAACGCGGTTTGCTTATCTCATTATCAAGAGCCTAATGGCAGCACGTAGGGAAAGTGATTATAACAAGACTACAAATTGGTAATTCCTGCACTTACATTGTGCAAACGCTTTCCACGTGCTCCAAAGCGATCGGTATTTAACCTCAACAGGTAAGGTTTAACTGATGATCCCAACTGTGGTAGAGGGATGTTGAGAACATAAGCTCCCTTGAGAAGAATAGTGTTGGAATATTCCTGACCTGCCTGTCCATACGTGTATCTGTTCTGTGCAATGGTGTGTGGTATAGACGAGTGCTTGCTGCAGCCGATACGTTCACAGTCCTGGGCACAATAATGGAGGAGGCAGTAATCTGGGTGGTTGCATTATGCAACTAGCACCAACTACTGCAACTAGCCTCAGTGCTGCAGTGATGCAACTGCAGCGTTTTTAAGGTAGCACGTCTTTTATTAGCTTATGCACCGTGGGATTTTACTTCACTGTGCAGCACAGACATGCCCAAAATACTCAAACTCCTCAAAACTGTATTTTCTCCATGAGTAAAACAAAGACTGTAATTGTTCTTTTGCCTTTCCTCACTCTTTCGTAAAACAATCTGAAATCTACTGAAGAGGAGTGATTCACTTTTTTTTGTGTGACCCACCTCTGCTTACACAGGTATTGTACATGCAGCCTCACAGCAGAGCAACGCTCTTGAATACAACCACAAAAAAACGATCCTACCTTTTAGACTCTCGGTCATATTCTTCTCCAATCCATATAAATGACTGAGCAGCCAGCAGAGCCGAAATATCAAGTTCTTGAACATCATGCGTAGATGCCAAAACAATTTCATTGCTGTTTGCCTATGCAGCACAAATAGAAAATTTATGCTAACTATAATTAAGATGTTTTTATTACTGTAGCATTTGTACAGTTTTCTTCTTGCAGTATTTGAGGCTTACCTTATTGACTGCAAATGCCATTATCATATCTGATTCTTTGTGAATGATTTTTGCTTTCCCTCCGGGGTAGCCAAGATCTGCTTCAACCTACAAAACATGTATAAGCAATTTCAAGTAGCATGAAAATCCATTTTGTCATAGTATATTCAGACTGCAAAAATCTATACAAAATTCATGCAAGAAAAGTTCAGTGGCCTCAGCATTGTTTAGGAAGCTAAACTTTAGACTTCTCATACTCTTTGGTGTTCTAGAAGCCAAAAGTTATTATTTGAGTGTAAGAAACACAAAGTTGTGTGTGCAATGCTATTTACAAGGTGTTCACTCATCCCAATTATCAGGACATCCGAAGTTAATTCGCTGATTAAAAGCGTGCCACACAGACTACACAGAACACATAGCTTCTGTTAGTCACATTAGAGAAAGAAAAGCCAGTTCCACAGAACTTTTAAGAATGTGCTAGAGGTTTGGGAGAAGGGATACTACCTTGTTTTTGTGATCTTCTGCTACGCAGTTTTGTTTGACCTGCTCCACACGATCTTCTACAGACTACATAACATCACACAGTCACAAACACAAAACACATGCACAAACAAATATAAAAAAAGAATGAAACATTCCAAACTAGATTTTTAAAGGCCACTCTGTCAGTAAATGATGACAAATGTATTTTTAACTTTTTATAAAAGGCACAGAAACTAAGACAGGAATCTAAACAAACTCACTTAAAATGTAATGCCTCCTAGATGAACACAAAATGTATGGTAGAGTAAATAAATGGAGGAGTAATACACACACAAACTCCATACTTACAGGAATTCTTAAAGACATTAAATAGTATACTATATTTCCCGTGGTACTTATGTGTTGGTTTAAATTTTCAGTTAGAACTCCTTACAGTTGTAACTGGTACAATTCGTAAAACCCCATGTTATATATTACTATATAATATTACTTTTATATGTATATATTACTCATGCATATATACATATACACAAAGTAATAGCTTATTTAAATTTCTTTTTCAATATGACACACAAAAATATTCAAATTTATTTACTTATTACTGTTATTGCAAGTGTTCTGTTTCTATATTAGGACAATATTCAAATACATAAAGGTAAGGTGAGATATGTCTTGTTTAAAAATATTCGGTTAAGTTGGTATTTCAACAAACAATGTGAAAGTCATGTTGGTTAAAAAAAAAATCCAGATGCTGTTAAATGAAAGAAAGAAAACTGAAATGCCAACAAAAAAAAGGAAAGAAAAATTAAAAGAAATACTGAAGAGACTGAGGTACAGTTATAATTGGGTTCTTTTCAAAAAAAGTTACATCCTTTGTTTACCTCACTTTGCTTTCTTTTCTTTGTGAATATATATCTTATGAAAGTCTCCTGAAGAAGTTCTTGCTTCACAAGAAAATGCCAGAGCCTTTTTGCTGGAAGAGCCGAATAATCCTTTGATCTGGATAGCACAAGAAGGGAAAAAAAAAAAAAAAAAAAAGCGTCAATGTAATTAAAGCTGGACAGAAAAAAAAAGATAAAGAAAGACTGAACTTCAGGTGCATTTGAGGAAAAACCCACCAAGTTTAAGCTCTAATTGTTCAAGTATCAAGAGAATTTTTTTTTTTGCATTTTTAAAATTCCACAGTATGTTAATAACTTCCAAGTACTACAGTTTAACCTGCTGACTTGCCTTTATGCCTATATTTGCACTCTAATAAAACTGTTTTTATGTTGGAATTATGCTGGCCCTTCAGAATTTTTTATGTTGGAATTATGCTGGCCCTTCAGAATTTTTCTACATTTTTCTTTCAGTATCCAAAATAATTCACAAATACTTAGCTTATATATGAGCCAACTAAAATTCATTGCCTCAGATGTAAGGACAAATATTTTTGAAAGAAACAGTGCATGTTTGTAGGGATATTTTAATAAAACAAAATTCTATAGTAGTATCAATCATGCAAATCCAAAGTCATATATAATGAGCAAACCTGAAGTTGTATTTTAGTATATTTAGAAAAGCAATCTATTTTTCAGCTGAAAACATAGTTCGCTATCTGTGTTTAAAGATACCTGCAAGCACGACATTGGTCTAAACACAGGATGATTTGCTTTACAAGGATCATACTTCAATTTTCTCTCCTCCTCCTGACATCTGCATGTATTATTTTCTTAATTATTTAATTAATTCTTAATATTCTTTTCTTTTGTTGCTGAGCTAGGGTAGGAGACAGCTGCTACTGGAAGAACAGTCAAAGAGGTTGAATATGGTCTTCCCAGCAGCAGCTATTGCCCTTAATTTGTAGTCCTCAAAGCTCAGCTCTTATTTTCCTTTCTTGCTGCAGTTTTGAAAGGTGCAGCAGAATGAGGAAAGGCTGCTGTGGGAGACAGCTGCATAAGAAGGAACAAAGGGACGTGGGAAAGTGATTTCTGTAAAGCATTGGCTAGACCCAAGATCTAGGCAACCTTCCTTTGGCTGTTTAACTTTAGATGGAAACAGCCTCTAGCGTTTCAAGGATTAAAGAACGTGGTTTTGCTAGAAAAACCCACACTTACTTGAATGGTGTGTTTTCAGGTTCAATCATTGCTTTATTGCGGAGAATAGCTGGTCCTGCACCTACGCCAAGGTCACTAGGGTAAGTATTGATGTAATTCGGTGGTGGGCCTTCAAACTGGTCCATTCTATCTTGAAGAATCTGTTCCCAGTGTTCCAAGTTTTTTATTACAGCAATGCCCAGCGGTGATGTTACAGGCAGATCTAAAGAGAAATATTAACAAACTAAGGCTTAGAGGAAAAAAAAGGATAAATCATTTAAATTACAGTGTGTATAAAAAGCCTGAATAATAGAACCATTAAAAAAAAAAATCTTGAAAGGACATGTACTTGTTGGCAATTGTAAGAAATACTGTATTGAATTATTTAAATTTAAAAATGAAAATGAAAAACCAAGAAAACCACTTATACAGAAAAATAAAATATGAAGCAGAATTTAACATACCAGTGAATTCCAGACCAGCAATGGGAAAGAAATTCTTAACATTGTGCAGAACTAATTTTACCATTGTCAGATGCAGAAGAGCCCAGCTGTATAAAAAGAATAGATCTAGTTGTGTTAAAACAACATTAACAGTTATCTGCACAATATTTTTATCCTTCTACCAAATTCACAGATTAGAGAAACAGTGTAGATGCTTCACTGAGATTTACCAGACCCATAAAGCTACTTATATCTCAACTATGCAACATAAGGGTGCCTCTGAGGGCACCTTGCTGCAACAGATGGCATCCCCTTTCCTCTTTTACAAAACCCACACTATTGTACTCTTCCCCCAGATAAAAGAGTGTGTGTGCAGGGGCCTCTACAAGACCGAGAATTAAGTACAAGCCCCCTGAAACACCTCCTGAAATTCTCCATGAAATCACGATGAATATAGATGAGACAATTACTTGAGTTTGGCATTCATGGCAGAAGCTTCCACACTGAAAGAGTCTCACAGATGTTAAAGATACAAATCCTGTACAGTAAAGCTGTCCGAACTAATGAGAGGCCTGAAGAACACAAGAGAGCCGTCGTTTTTCTCCATTATTACAAAGCTGAGATTATCCACATTATTTCATTTTATCTTGTAATATTTGCTCTTTTATGTGTTCTATTTAATCTGGCCCTCATTCAAAGACTAAAGACCATGCTTGAATCATCAGCCTAAACCATCATTCTAGAGCTGGCATTGTGGTACCTACCTCATGTTCTTAAAAACGTCTTAAAAATGCAGATGGGGATTTTTTTGGGTTTTTCCCCTCACCAAAAAAAGTGAACCACACAGCCTTGACTTCCTAATCTGGTTTGTGTTTTTTTTTGGTTTTTGTTTTTTTTTGGGGTTTTTTTCCCTCTGGCAAGTCAATGGGGAACTGTTACTGTGATGAGAATTTGTCACTTCCATAATCCCACTACCACAAATACTTGCATCCACAGTTCTAAAATTATTTTATTTAATCTGGACAGTGCAGAGGATCTGTATTTTCTTTAATTTGGAAGCAAAGGTAAGCACATAACAAAGTATTCTAAAATAGTGGAAATTTCTGCTAACCTGTAAGAATTGGCATCTTTGTGTTCCTGGATCTGTATATCAGAGAGGAAAGCATCGTCTTCTTCCTCATCACTGTGAATGCTTTCATCAGAATCATATATAACACCGCTGTCTGATAAAGGAAGAAATGGCTGCAACGCAAAATAAAAGCCTGCTATAAAAGCAATTTTCTGATATTTTAATATTCAACTCTTACTTTAGTTATCACTGTCACAGAGCTTAAATGACAACAACTTAACCTATAAATAAGTTTCCCTAAAACATAAAAAAGTAGAAAGGGAAAAAGCGTTAATCCCTATTATGGGCAAGAGACATGTTTTGTAAGTAATAGGCTTGTAGGCTCTTCATCTTTTATTACAAGGGTAATATTCTGCAGCTTACTACAAAAAGCCTCCAAATTTTCACGTTATTTTTGTCGTCCTTTAAAAGTTAACAGAGAAGAAATATGCTTTTAGGAACTTTTATGAGAATCTTCCATTTTCAATTACCTTTGCCATAAAATAGTCCCACATGCTGAGTTCTGGGGGGATAAACTTTTCTTTGTAAGAGGGTCTCTCTGCCGGTACAGGTGGTGGTACGGTGCTATCCTTTACTGGTCTTCCTGGCACTAGCATCCTCATGTTAAACCGACGGCGATGTTTATCCATTTCTTCTGATGGAAGAGGTGGTGCTAAATTCAAGTAATTTCAAAAGCTGATACTAATATTGCATCTTTAGAAGCGGTGGCCGCATTTTATGATTGAAGCAACTAAAACTGTTGTTACTGGTACTAATTTCTACTGGTTCAGAAATCAAAGCCAGCCTAAATAAAGTAAGTGTAATCATACAAAAGTTCACATGATAAATTCAGTAACGATGGCATTTATACATTGGATAAATCATGAGAAATACATTTTATTGTCTGGATTAAAAGCTACATCCCCTAAGAACTTAAGTAAAAAGCTTTTAGCTGAAAAATGTCTCTAGAAAAAAACTAAGAAATTTTGTTGAGAAATAAAAATAATAGATACAATTTCACTAACTGTAAACTGCACAAGTAGCAGTAGTTACTTAAAATATAAACCAAGGACCTCTCTAGTGAAGAAAATTTGAAATTAGACAACTGAAGTCTATTTTAAAAGTGTTACAATTTAAAATGTCTTAATAGTTATCATCAAAATATTAATGGGGAATTTGTTTTTCAAAGTGTTATTGGCAAAGCAACACTGAAGATCACACTTACTTTATTACAATGGAACTAGGTATTTAAAAACTTTTTTTTTAAAAAAAGCCACTACTAACATTCATCTACACTGCAAGTTTTTACAAACCTTCATTACCATCCTCTGAAACATCAGAAGCTGTAGCAGCTTGCAGGTTAAAGGAAAACAGAATACATCTCAAATGAAGACATGACTTTATATAAAATTATTCATATTAACATCTTGTGAAAATAACTGCCCTAAATGAGTTTAAGTTATTCCATGAATGACAAATATCTGTTGTGCATACTTATTCGGTGCATTGCCTCATTACTGTTTTGTTTTATATTCCTGGTATAGAACATCTGATTTTTGCATGTATTTCAAGCCTATCATTGTTTCCAAAGTCTGTGTGGCAGGATTTTCAGTATTGTTGCAGTGTTAAGTCTATGACAAATGGTTGTCGTTGCCTTTGCCTCCAGAGGCTGAATTCAATCTTCACTTGTGCTTTTCCTCATGCAGTATATTAAGACATGCTCATCTGTCTTTGCAAAATTCCTGGGTTTAGTTGGAGCTTACATATGCATGAACCATTCTTCTGACAGAGAAGGTTGATATGTCTGCTCTGTGGTCTTATGCAAGGTGAAATCGTGTCTTGCAATAAAAATTGGTTTCAGAAATACTGTTTCACCATTACTGCAGTCGTTAAACAGTAACGGTGACCTCTCACATGCAGAAACCCATAGGTATTAACACTGATTTATATAATCTATTTTTTCACTAAAAACTATGACTTAAAGTTCTGAAAAGTGTTATAAGTAAGCATCTAAAGGTAATATTAGCAATATAACTGTACAGTTTTCATGGCAAATTAAAAATGTGCAGTTGTCCTTTGTAATGGCACCCAGCAAGACTAATATTTTTTCTGCTTTTTAATTAACGTAAGTTTTCTTGCTAGTAGATATTTAAATTCTGCTTGCTTGGGTTTTGTCTATAAAAGGAAGGAAATCCCTTCTGCTACATTGCTAAAAGGTATAAAAGGCAAATCAATTAGTATGACCTTTAGAGAACAAAGTACCTGGAATATTTTCCGACTGTCTTCTAGGTTTTACAAGAAGTTTCACTCCTCCACCAAAAACTGCAGCCCACATTCGACTGTTCAAAGGGTGGGCTGCTAGTCGAAATAATTCATTACATGAATTTGTTGCAAGGGCATGTATAAGGAGACTCAGGTAGACAGCTACAACAGCTTCGCAAAGCAGGATGTTTAACTTGGGTTGATCTTCATCCTGAGCTGAACTTAAGAGATTTATAAGTGAACTCACACCTGCAAAGAGGAAAGAGGAAAAGTTCTGTGTTGAATGAGTAGGAGTACAAATGGAGGAAAAAAAAAAAATAAAAAAAGGAAATGTTTCACCTCTATGCTTTATGTTAAACATATACTACTAATAGCCACGTGACTTTTATTCAGGTGAAGTATACTATTAGTATTTTTCCTAAAATCATAGAGATCAAAATTAAAAAGCACCTTCTTGGGCGTGGGACTTCTGCATTGTAACTCTCTGCAAATACTATGGGCGGTTCAGTTTGCCTGTGAAATTCCTGCATTGTTTCCACAGCCGACCTCAAAATACTAATTTATGCTCATAGATTGGGAGCAGTTGTTTTGGTGGCTGCACCAAGCACAGATGTCAGAGTACTGCAGAAACAGCCAACGGAAATAGCTTTGCTAGGTGGTGAGACAGATTGGAGGAAAACATTTTAGAATGACAAATTATCAGCTTATTGAGTTTATCCTAAAGGTCACAGTCTCTTCTTCCAGCAAGATATTTGCCATATAGGAAGTTTATTGTTTTGATACATAAAAAAGTTAAAGGCTATTATTAATTTGAGAATTAAATCAGAAACACTTATCCATCACTGATCATCCATCATATTACAGGACAGTGAAATAATTTTGAGATGTGGTGCTAAAAGTAACCTTATTTTTGTCTCACCAGGCCACTGAGCAGGAGATGAGTTTGGAGTTGCATGCTCCTCAATACTTTCTGTCCTCAGTCTGCGTCGATCACTCAAAAGCAGTCCTTGATAAACCATCCCTGTAAACTGATTTGCTTCTGTTTGACTGCTAAATACAAATTAATATTTTTTTCTGATGAGAATCTATTTTAGAATATTTTTGTAATAAAGTATTAGTATATACACATGCTTCTCATTTTAATCAGAAAACACAACATTTAAACTTCTATAGGACTAAGTCAAGAACTTTATAATTTCACAGTATACAAAATGCATCTTCTTATTAAAACTCAAACTGTTTCCATGTGGCACTACCAATCTGAATATTATATGCATAGCTCCAGATTGAAAAAGGCTTTTTCAAAATTTTTGATAATGTATTTGTTCTGAAGAAATTTTTTTAAAATGTTTTTACAGCATTCTCTTCCAGGTACGGTTTGGGATATAAACTAACTGCAACCTGACTTCAGTTAGCTCAAATATTTCCCCTGCACCCCTATTTGGCAATGAATATGCTGTGGAAAATAGCATTCAAATATTTTTCAGACGCATCCCAAGTGAGAATGATACCAGATTTTCTTATTATTTACTGGAAAATATCTGAACCATTGGTGTTGTTTTATCGGTGTAGAACTGCTCTGGCATATCAAAGCTAGCAACAAGCATGAAGAATTTCCACCGTGGATATGCAAAGCATACTCAAATGTAGGACTGCAAGAAAACTTCTGTTTTTACCTGTAGCTGTGGCTGTCACATAGTGCTTGATAAATGGATGCAGAAAGTGAAGCTGCTAAAGAATGAAGTGTGTACACCTAAAATAGAAAGAGCCAATAAGCCATATATAAGTTATATCTAAAAGGTGAGTAAACTGCAACTCTTTCTAAACAGCGCTGGCAATGTGCTGTTCAGGAATGTAGTTTTAATCCAAGTTCAGCAAATAGTAACTGAATGTTACTTGAAGTTTACATACAGTACTTGGAAAATCACAACTGCTTGTTCAAGATCATTTGATTGCAGCCAAATCCTTCTAATATTAGGTCAAAATAATTAACTTTAATACAGAACTGCTGAAATGGATGCGTATACTGAAGGAATAATTAATATTTTATTATATTTTATATTAATTTTAATATATTGTATGTTACACTGAAGGAATGATTAATATAATAATGAAAAGCTCCTGGAAGCTGTATTATATAACATTGCAGTTCAGCGTAGTAGTAGTTGCTCAGTATGCATAAAATACAGAAGTTTCTGTAAACGTTGTATCATGTGTTATCTGTAATCTCTTTGCTACCTCAGTTACTTATAGATTTCCAAAAGTCTCCAGCAGTAACAAGAATAATACTATTATTGCCTCACAATGCAATGGGAACACTCCAGTTCTTAAACAGAAGGAATACAAGGATTTCTTGGAATGTCTGATGAAATCCACAGTGTAGAAAAAATGGTACTGACAAACTGTTAAACATGTAAACATTTTTTGTCCCACCCTGTGTTCATTTTCATCATTTCCTACCATCTTCCATTTAATCAAATGCTAGGCCTTAGATTAAAACGATGAATTATCTAAGTAGTTGCTTTTGAGTTAGCAGGTGTCAGCTCTTCTGAATTCTCTTTTAAAAGAAAATGCATGTGAAGTATGAGTCCTTAAAGAAAGACGCTTGCTGTAGCATAATGCAGGATGGAAAAGGAGAGAAAATGAGATGTAAATTAGCTTTTAGAAACTTAACTGCCTTGCAGTGAGAAAACCCATTTAGTTTCTTAATTTTTCCCTACTTTTATTTAGTCAATAGAAATTTAAATTAATATTTTGAATACGAATACTGACTTAAATGTACAAAATAACAGTTTAGCTTCTTATTAATTAACTGGGTCATAGTCTCAGTCTCCTTGGCTTTCTTCCCCCTCTATTTGCTGAATCTGAATAAAGTTTATTCACCCTCAAGTATGGAATCAGGTAAAGTGAGTCACCACAGTTCCTTAAAAACCAGTACACTTGAGGAAATTCGCACTAGAGTGAGGTTTATAATATCTATATTAAAGGAAGGTTATAATGTCACTTACAGTGTCCCATCTCTGCTTTCATTAATCTCCCTACAGGATTTGACCAGAATGATAATGTAATAATTACCTGACTTATATGATCGTGTTGTTTTAAGAGGCAAGGGTTATTTACATTTGAAATAGTTTCCTGAGAATGACCAGAATTTGGATGAAAGGGAACTATAACTGGATTAAAAAGAAAGCAAGCAGTTATCTAGAATTTTCAGTCTTGTGAAAGGTTAAGTGTTGAAAAGTTAACTCAAATACGTTTCGTTTTTCACATGCTCACTCCCCATGTTATAAAAAAGTCATTTTATATTTCCTGAAAGCTTTTCATTACCTTGACATCTTCAACATTAGGATGGGGCGGTGATTTCATCTGCACAATAGTGTAAAGAATATCATGGATGTGGTTGTTCAAATACAGCACAGGATTGGCTATCACCGTTTTTGTGGATGCTATGCTTGCAGAAAGCAATGGTAGTGTTGTGGGTAATGGTAGTGGAGACTGAAGTTGTTTTACAGTAGTTTCCTGTTTAAAAGAAAAGATTGTTTTTAAAATTATTGCTTTGAGAAAAAAAAAAAGTTTAAAACCTGATGATTTTAAATCTTCAATTTTTTTCCAAGGTTATTTGTCATTTTTCACTCCTGTCTACTCAGTAGAGACAAGATTTTACTGTGACTGATCTCTAAAGTTAAGTTCTTATTTACTATAATAACATGGATCAGACTGGATAGCCAAGTTTTCTAGAACATTTTTTGATTTAGTGCAGGAAGATATCTTTATGTAGTTCATTACAAAGTGTTGGGATTGCCTATTAAGAAACACTAACTAGAAATGCACTTGCTGTAGCATAAATTGACATAGTACTCCCTGGTCTGAGTTAAATAATAAAAGTAAATTTGCACTATTTGGAGTTTCTCAAGTGGAAACAGAAATTTTTTTTTATTCTTAAAAGTGTGTGCTTAGCCTAGTACCACCAAACCAGTGTCTACTGCTCCTGTTTGAAATGCGAGAAATCTAGGACTAGAGCAAGTTAAATGGCTTGCCCAGTATCAGATTACCTGCTGTAGTTCAGATTAGTCATTAACATACAAAAAGAGTAGTTTTCAGCAAATGAAACAAATGTAGAAAATGCCACCATATAGTATAAGGGAGCACTACCCTGTCTGACTTGGTATTATTTGTTGAGCCTTGCAGCTAAGATCCCATTCCTTGTAGCTCCCTTGCATGATTTGCAGAGGTGTAGGGAATGAGATTTTTGTCATATTTCAGCAACTGTGAGATTAATTTATTATATGGGTACCCAAATATTGCGATCAAAATTATAATTTCATTGGAATACACGTATAATGCTGCAGGTACAAAATAAACAGCAACATTCCTATTCCATTATTATAGGTCGCCTAATCCTCAATGTCACATCAGATTCTTAAGAACCAAATAATCAGGATGTGGAAAAGCAGCACACTTAAATACCAAGTTCCTTCTCCAAGAACAATAAAACAATCTTGACCATTAGACTTGCAGAACACAAGCAGCATCTGTCTAGGCACAAACTTAAGCATTTGACAAATCTGACAGTCCAGAACTGTTCACACCTGTGAACAGAAATTAGCTGAATTTTTTACCTGCTGTGACTCTTGCAGCAAGAACTTCAGCTCCATTCTTACTGATGCTAAACCACCACCTTGTGCCCCATGAAGACTACAGTAACTTAGAAAAACCCTTAGAAGAGCTTGGTTCTTCTGCAGCCACCATTTTCGTCTTTCAGCATGTTCTCGTTTTGCTTGTAACCTACGTCTTTCTATCTGGTGCCGTTCATATGAACCAATGTCTGGCTTATCCATAATTTCATCATGATCGAGTAGATCCCCATTTACTTTGGTGTATGTTTTACAATAGTCTTTGCCCCCTGCGTCGTGGTTGCATATTTCATGCATAGCAGCAATCTCTTTTTCAAGCCAGTTGTACAGCTGAAATCTGAGCTTTCCTCCATCTACTTCATAACCTGTAGCCAAAGTCCTCAGTTCAGTCATAAGGATCTTCAAACAGGCTCTGAACTTCAGTTGTTCAGCAATAACATCAACCTCAGTGTCTCCTGCATCAGAAACGTCCCCAAGTGGTGTTTGTGGGATGTTGGTGTCCGAGGTTCTCTCATCATCTTCTCCATTCTTAGAATCAGATTTTGAGTTTTTCATCATTATACCAACATCCTTGTCCTCTTCGTCTGACCCACTTTTGTCTTCACCCCAATCAAGAGTAAGAGGCTCATCGTCAAATTTTACCGCTGGTTGACTCCAGTCGAATTGTGCTGAAGATTCAACAGTGTTCTCAAAAGCAAAGGAAGTTGAAGTTGGCTTTGACCAGTCTATATCGCCACTTCCAGCACCATCCCTTAGGGCTTTGGAATCTGAAACGCCAGCCTGTATTGGAGGACTAGATGAATCTTTCTCTGCAGCCACAGTAGACTTTTTTCTTATTTTTGGAATTTTGGAAAGGACTTCAAGAGCGAGTACAGGGCAGCCCACTTTAAAATGAGCATTTGCAGTAGTGAAGAATAATTTTCTTTCTATAAGATTAATTTTGTCAACAAAGCTTTTCTCAGTTTTTAGACCTAAGGTGGCCAAAGTCCCTTCTGGTGAGCTGAAGTATCTTCGGATGAGCAAAGGGTGAGTCCGAAGATAATTGTAAAAACTGAATACCACAGGATTGCATGACTTGACGATAACTAAGGAATTAAACAGATAACATCTATTGAAAATGGCTTTCAAATGCTATTATTCTGTTTTGCAGTATTTCCTGCGGTACAGAGTTTTGTCAGAACACAAAAACAGAGACAGTTTTGTGTCTAGTTGCCAAAACAAAATGAAAGACTTATTTATTCCCCACCAAAAAAACCCTAAAGGTATGAGCTGGATGAGTAGAAAGATGCTAAGTTGTCTCATTTGCCTCACTATTTAATCCACTCAGCTAGACCTAAAATAAAGCTGGCATGATCATCCGGGTAGAGATTTCCCCAAGGGAGAGAATATGCCACAGAAACCTATACAGCCACCTGTCACTTAACATTAATCTCAGAAGAGACAGGATAGGAAATCCCGCTAGAACACTGCTAATTCCTAGAAGCAAGAACAAGAATTTAAGTCCGTTGGAATAAAGACTGGTCAGCATACAGTGGCAGAGAGGTATTGTAGGAAAATACCAAACAAAGGTGGCCCTCCTGAGCTTGTCTGACATCAGAACTAAGTTTGGTACTTAGTTTGGGGGTTGGACATGAGTCCTCGGAAGAAACTGAAAAAGATTTTTTCCCTTATTTTATTAAGAAGCAGAAATTGAGTGGGCCAGTAGATAAGCCAATTAATGATTTCAGCATAATAGCATCTCAGTAGAAAGGACTGCATACATACAAAGAAAGTATTTCTCCTTCTCTACTTTATCTTAAAAAGTTTGTCCCATCAGACTAGTGGTTTCCTCTTACCTGGGTTTTCATCATCATCTTTAGGTGTTTGTTCCAGTAACGTGTCCAGTGCTCTAGTGTAATCTTTCATTATCCAGTATGCAATGCTTCTCAGAAATGGATCGGAATGCAATTTAGTACAGCTGAATCCAGCTCCATCCTTACGGCAGCCCAAAATCTTTTCATAAAGAATGGAGGTATATGTGACAGAGGTTTCAAACTCTGATTCATATAAACGAGCAATAACCATAGCCAACTGGATGTCTTCCATTTTCTCAAGGCACACCTACAGTAAGAAGTGGGGAAAAAGTTGCTTTATGAGGGAAAGGTAGTTCTTGAAAATAACAGTGAAGTTAATAGCAACATGTGTTTACAGAACAGATGATTTTTTTCCTCAGTGTATCTGTTCTTTAAACTATATATTCATCTTTGGGTCAAAAACATGGTAAGTGAGATACACCCAAGTCACATACTTTCTTCCGTGTTTGGAAAGAGGTGTACTTTCTTCTATTTCAGGAATTATGGTATGCATAGCAGTACATCAACATGTAAAAAATTAATACGGCAGAAGTAAAGGTCATTATTTTTATTCTACCTAGTAGAATGAACATAACTTCCAGCTTTAATGCTAATATATCACTGGTAAGATCTTCTTCACACTATCTCATCTACCAGAATTTTATCTCTCAGGATAATTCTTTACCTTCTCAGGTAAAGACAAACATACTGTATATAAATAGGGAGGATAAAGGTTCTCTAATTCTCATTCTCTCCTGAGAGGTACTGCTTAGGTTATGATCCGGCTAACAGCTCTCACCTCCCTTGTGGCAGGCAACATCACAGCTCCACCAAAAAGGGATGCTCGAGCTGCTTCGGAAGAGAACTCTGCCTCCTTTTTTCACTCAATGTTGTAACAATAGGTCATGCAGAATAGCCAGAGGCTGAACAGAGCGCTACAACTTAACTGCGCTGATCACACAAAGTTTTGCTGGAAGGGTCATGACTGGTATTCCTAAGAGTGCTTCCACTGAGGACTGATGTACCTGAACAATTATTCTGACTTTCAGATCAGCTTCCAAGCTGCTTTTCACAGTAGTGTGGGGGTAAATGGTATGCCTGCAGGGCACAAGGGGGTCATGTGTGGACATACTGTACAATTTTTGCTGCCGCAATTTGTGAAAACATCAGCAGAGAAAGGCTTGTAAGGATGCAGTTACATAGGTCAAATTAGAAACTGAAACTTAGTTTCTCAAAAGTGGATACCTCTATTGCATCTTTCAGTGAACCTGCTAGCAAGAAAAATGCAGCTGATTGTTCAAAGCGTTGTTTTCCCAACAAAGCAAAAGCATTTTTTAAGGCAGCTTTGCGCCATCTATCTTCACTGAAGTTGTGGCTGAAAAAGGCAGTCATCTTTTCATCATGCTGGGACCTGTGTAAAGAAATGCAATGCATACAACTACTTATTACAGAACCTTATCATACAATCCCTTGAACATCACTTTAAATTAAACCTTAATCTTGAACAAGTTCTGCTTTGCATTCCTGGTTCAATTAAGATTTAATCAACCTTATGGTTAGCAGAACTCACCTAAACAGACCCCACACCACTGCTTTTTTCTTCATAGCAAGGTAAAAAAGTGCAGCATCTAAGGCATCATTGTTCCTCTGGAATGAAGCTTTTGCAACCTGTAGTAAGCAAAACCTACAATTATTAACTAAAAGCAGCTATGTTTTCAGTAAACAACATCCTCTGTCAGGGAGGATTGTCGAGGTGATTGTATTATTTCTACAAAACAACAGTTACTTCTGTCAGAATGTTTTATTCATATGTAATAGCTCTTGTTATATTGTAAATGTTCTTAAGAGTCAGAAAAACAGCACAACTGCAGATACTAACCCCTCTCAACCACAGTGGGACATTACAAATAAAAATGTTTTCTTTAAAAGCGTTATAGCAACTGATACTATTAGGTGAAATTCCTCTTGCAACCCATTATTTACATATACTTAAGCTAATTTAAGTTTTTCTTTAATGAAGACCGTTTGTTTTTTGTATAGGACTCAAATGTAATTGCATTTGATTTGGAGTACTAGGATAATTAAGTTCTGGTGTTCCTGGATTCTCTGAGTATCCTGTAACTTTTTAAAATGTATTCTTACAACAGATGACTTGGAATTCAGTAAACTATTAAGTACTTCTGTTCCAAAGACATTTCAAAGATTGCATTATTTGTTGTAATTCAAAGCAAAAGCTAGTAATTATTCAAATCCATCAAACTTCAAGTTACAAGGAAGCTGAAATTCTTAAAGCAAGGATTTAAATCTCATTGGTAGCTATGGGAAACAGTGTTAGATATTACCTCAAAAATATATTGTATTTTATCCCTTATTAGATCTCCCATAAGAAAACTCTGCATGCTAATGAGATTTGGTATAATTTTTGTTTTACATAATATAGGTGCATATTTCTATAAAACAGTAATTTTGCGACTCTTCAGAAGAGTAAAAGCTGCACTTATGTGCAGTTCAGTTCTTTTATGTTCTATAGTACTCCATTAAAAAAATATAAAATTTGCAAAACCACCCTTTGTGTAGTTTTTATTGACTAATATTTTTAGATATATTTATTTATTAAATAAAACCCACTACTGAATTGAAAGCATAATTCCCGTTTTAATCTACAAATACAGATTGTCTCACATACCTGAAAACAAGTTTCTTCTTAAAAACAGGGTACTTGGTATGATCTTTAACATACCATAAAGGGGGCAGAGAAGTTAGGTATTTCAGAAATGGCTTTTCCCTAGTTCAACTGTAATATATCTTACTGTTAAATATAAAAATATTGTAAGCCAGGACTGCCAACATCAATTGGCATGGAAAAAAACCTAGTTACACAGTCCCCTGGTGGGGCTGGAGTACAAAGGAATCTGCTATATACAAGGCACCATGCGTATCTGTTGAGGCATACCTAACAGCATGTAACTGTAATTTGTAAGCAGTAAGAAGTACCTTCTCAATGCATCTTCGGAGTGTGTTGATATTCCTGACCCACCACCCAATACCCATAGCTCTCAGTTCAGACCACTGTGGGTCTCCCTTCTGGATAGCAGGAATCATATTGATCAGCTCCTCCTCAGCCTCAGAATGAAAAGCCCATGCAAAATGGCAAGTAGATAAGCCTAAAAAATAACATAGGATAATAAAATTCACACGATTAATACTTGTTAATAAGAAAATGGAATATGCGAGAGGTGCAAAGTGGGATCTTCCCACCCAAGAGTTAGGGAGATCTGCGAGAGGCTGTTTCCCTCAACAGGAAGCAGAGCTGCTAAAGGAACAGCTGAAATAACTTTTTGCTTGCTAGGAATGTCCTCTCCTCAGTTTCTCCCATCGTTTTCCACTACCCCATTCATATATGTACTGGAGTTATGTGGTGAAAGACTGAAGGAAAAATACTCTGTTATCACAGCAGCAGACCCATTCTGGGCCAGAAACCTTTCTGTCTGTGGTTTAGGTGGTATCTGTTTTTCTTTCCTGTATTTCACAACAACATCTACTCAGATTAAGCAAGGGAAAAAAACCTGTTGTGATGAAAATAATAACATAATCTTTAAGGTAAGATAAAGCCATGGTCATGTAAAGCAGTATGTTCACTCCTCTGGCAGAAACAAAGAAATATATGCACAATCTTTATGTTACCTGGCTGAAGAACTTATCCATGCCTCAAACTGAATGGGCAGAATCTACCTTCTGTGCTAAAGCTATACTTTTTCTGCTATACTTTTGTTTAGCCTATACTAAACCTTTACAAGATAAGGGCCTTTATGGAACAGATATAATCTAAAATTAACATGCAGATATTAGAAATATCATAGTATTATAAATCAAACATAACCAGATCCCATCAGCTCAAGTGGGTTGACCAAATGAAAGCAATGCTTTGCTCTAAGAATTACCTTGGTGAAGCAGTTGAACTCGGTATAGAGGTGGGAGTGATGTTAGAAGGCAGGTGTGCAAGCGCATGGCCAACAAATACCGTAAGCCACATTCATCTAAGGTATCTCTTCCTGTGAAATATAAAATACTGACCTTTGAACATGCAGATGACTACAAAAAGCATATATACAACTTGCCACGTGCAGTGTGAGGAACGTATGTTTTTTAACATGCTGAGAACCTGAACTACCAGTTATTATGTATGAAATATAAGTAGAGATTTATACTTAAGCGTTTTTCTTTCTTACTTTATCTAATCTGAATGACTGGTGCTAGCTTTCAGCTTTGGTATCCCAGAATACCCAAGGACTAAGTTTACATTTGCTGAGAAGAACAAGAATGTTAATTCAATAATATATCTGTTACTAACCTGAGTAATTCTTATCTCTGTTCTCATCTAGTTCAGTGCTTGTCGTGGCCACGGTGTCTGCCAAAGCAACAAGGAACATCTGCTCCAGTCGAGTGAGGCCTGGCAGACTTGAGTGCATCAGGTGGCTTGAAAGGACACTAGCATGTTCTCTGCCAAAGTAAGTCGGACCATACTGTGACAGGTTAATAACTTTCGATTTACTCTCCCTCTTTTCAGGCTCAAAATCAATGAAGTCTTCAGTTGTAACAGGCTGAATCTGGAACAGATCCGAGTACTGATCCTCTGTTTTCCTCTTAGCCTGATCTTCAGAGCCCTGAGGTATTTTAGAAGTTTCTTCAGAAACGTAAGTGGCATCTTGATCTGCAGCAAGCAGCGCATACAGTGGCAGTGGGGGAATTGAGTCTATCTCTGTGTAGTCTCGAGTACCATCTTTTCCAGCTGTGATGGTATCCTTTGCAGTACTACCGCTTACACTAATGGTACGAGAAAGGTGGCGTTTAGGACCAGTTCCTTCTCCAGCTTCTGTGTCTTTAACTATTGCAACTTCTCCTGCAATACATTTAACTAAATGTGATAGAATGGCTTTGGCTCGACGAACTTTACCCAGATCCATAAGTTCTAATAACTGGGTTGGATGATACTGGGGTAGAGTAGGTGAAAGAACATGAGCAGCTTCAAAAAGGCCACCGTCCTGGATTACAGTTGGAGTGCCAAAAACATCATCCACAATACCCGCCCCATCAATGACACTGGTCTTCTTTGCTATCAAGCTTGTTTTGAGTGGGTCTTGTGTTGTTGAGTCTTCAGTAGTAAAAACATCGCTTTCTCCGTCACCAAACTTGACAGCATGTTTCCATTGGGCATAAACATGCATTTCACAGTCCATTCCCACCACCAGTATGCCATCTCTCACCCAGGACAGAGAAACAGGCAGTGAAGGAGTACCATCTACAGATGATACCAAGTCAATTGATCTAAGCAACACCCACTTTGACTTTATACCTTGTTTTATGCTTCCACCTAGTGGTAAAGTAATGACAGCTACTCCCTCTTTGCTGCTAGTTTGATCCGTTACAATTCCCGAAAGTCTTCCATACATGAAGATGTTGGCACCAACTCCAACTGTCAATATATGTGAACCGTCTTCTTTTGATACCCAGTCCAAGTGCACCAGATGCTTGATACTGGGCACCAGGTATTTGTCTTTATTCAAAAAAGCATCTGATTTACTGTAAACAAATAAATTACTATCTACACTGACCCGCGAATCAAGTACGCTTCCAACCTTAACTAAATCATCCAGATGAATCGTCTGTTCCAAAACCCATTCTGATCCTCCTGTAGACTCACATTCCAGTATACAAACATGCATGGAAAATTCTTTGGAAACAAAACCATTGTGCTGTATGGGTTGTTTGTACGCTACTGCAAGACGTCCTGTGTAAGAACAGCTAACGGCAACTGGCCTTCCTACTATGCTCACTGTACTGCTGTTGTCTTCTCCTTCATCATTCATTAAGGGCCATTTTCTCCAATGGTATGTTTCCCTTTCTTCATTTTTGCTGTTTAGATCTGTCTCTACAGTACATCTCCAGAACCGCACTCTGCTGTCTGAACATGATGTCACTATCAAATAAGGTGCAAGGCAGACTGGGTATATCGATGAAGAACTCAGGTGACCTGAAGTTAGAAAAAACATTTCCTTTTAGTAATATAAAGTAGAATGCCTATATGAATAAGGCAGACATAACACCGTCTAACTACTGATAGAGAACTTTACCCAACTCCAAATTAGAAAAATAAATCCAGGTTGTAAAGGCAAATGTATTAAGGCTGGTAACAGTCTTGCGGCTTGAACATTACTATTCATCTGCATTTCTGGTCACTATTCAAAGAAAATAAGCCGAAACTGAACTAATTCCAAGAAGGGGTGTTCGAAAGTCTTAATCAGATGAGATTAAAGAAGTTAAGATTAGGTTCATCTAGCCTACCAAAATGAAACCTAAGGCGGAGTGGGGAAGACAGGAGAGACATAGAAAAACAGAGAAACAGGAAGTGTAAGTACATCAGGTAAAAAAACCCCAAACAAACACCCAGCACGTTAATGCTGGCAGAAGAACAAGTGAGTATAAATTGTTCGTTAATAAATTCAGACTAGAAGTTAGGTTTCCAACTATTGGGGCTTTTAGAGCTTTCCTGTGGGGACTTGATACATGTATGAAAGGGTAACATGACATGGACACAATGATTTGAAAGAGTCTTTTTAGTCCTGCATTGCCTCTATCACTAAATTAGAATGTGACAGGCTGAGGAAATACAATCCTATAAACTAGGAGGTAAATTAGTGGACCAACGGGATAGAAAAAAAGTTACATTTACCTGCTGAAGGAGTTGCTCTTATTACTTCTACACCAACAGGAAGATCCAGAGGTTGGCTATACACAAGTCTGGAACTCAGAATGAGTTTACTAGCAGTCTGAAGATTAGCAATTGATGAAGATCGTGGAATGGGACTTATACCAGGTGATATATCTGGAGAGGAATCCACAGTCTTTTGCTCAGGTACACTAAGCTTATTCTCTGATGATGTAACTTCTGTTGGTTTTGCTATATATATATATAAAAAAAATGCCAACAGTGTTAAAAAAATTGTTTCAAAGGACAAGGCATGAATATACTACAATCAGATTTATTATTTTAGCAGTGCATAAATTACACTGAAAATAATTATATGATGTGTGCAAAATGTGTTAGTTTCATTGCATGCTGTGACTATTTGTTTTAAGATACCCGTAACATTCTGAAATACTGACAGTTTAAATAAAGGTTCCAGTGTGTAAGTACACGCTCATCCTATCAAGAAATTTTTATATCGCTATTGGTATAGAATGCAACCAATGTCTGTAAGGAATCGTACTTCTATTGCATTGACAAATTGTTCTGAAGATTCCTGACTCTGAGGCTTCTGCTTGACAAATGTGGCACAATTTGTTTTAAAATCAACCACTAAGCCCTTATTTCAAATAATATGAAAGAAGTGTCTGTCTCTAAGAAAATTAGAGTCACTCACTCACCTAAACAGGCTTGCACAGATTTGAGGTGAAGATGCCACATCTGAAGAACAGAGCAGCCATTACTATCTTTTTCAATTACTACTAGGTAGAACTTTTCTGAGAAAGGTGGTGGACGATACCCTGTAATTTAAACATATTATCACTATCATGAAGTTTACATTCAACAAAGAACTTTCAATAACAGAAGACATTAAAAACTGATACTTTTTCCCCATTTGAAAAAAAATTGCGTGATTATAAAACAAAATACTCAAACAGTGTCATTGACAGTATTTTTTAATTGACGTTTTGTTTATGGCTATGGAAGAATTACAGAAACAAAGAGACAGACTGACTTACAGACAACCTGAGTATTAGTGGCAAGTCTAATTTATTACATATATTTGCCTTCCCAGTCAGTTTGAACTGTTTTGCTAAATTACTCTTTTCTACCTGCCCTTTTTCTTCCTTTTTCGTTTAAAATTTTAATTCTACTACCAAATTCCCTAGTTACTTTCCCTTGTATTAAGTTGGGAGTCAGGTGTATTCACCTTATCACCTGGGATTACATACTGATGCAGAAAATACACTTTTGTTCTATTTTTTAATAGTTTTTTATATGTAACAGAGCATTTTGAAAAATGGACTTTGTCATGTAAATTCAAATGTTTCACTCTATGCAAAATAGAATGCCTTTGTTTACGGTTACCAGGTAAACAACAATTCATATGACCAACGTGAAACAGCCATTTTACTAAATTCTGCAGATTCTCATTAAAAAGGGACGTAGCATATGCTGGCTAGATTTCACTAGTCCTTAAGAACATTTTCAGTACTTACTTCATACATATTAGTTATTTTTATGGTATACCTTGTGATGGCTGGAAAAATATCTCAGTTTCCTTCCCTTCCACATCTTCCTTATGTGGTTTGTATCCCAAAATGAAGTCTTCTTGAAAGACATGAAGCAATTGTGTGTTTGAACCACACTGAAACATTAAGCAATAGTTACACTTCCAGAAGAGTATAGCAACATTTTGTAATAATGCAATTATTTCCTTTGTGCAATCTAGCTACCGAAGAGGATCACTTTCTTTTATAGTGTTGAAAATTATTTTAATGCATCTGGAAAACTAACCATTTTCCTCTTATATTAAGAAAAGCATATTCTAGAACCTGAATGTTTATATATTCAAATAATTTCCCTGAGATCTATCATGCTAGACAAATTCTGTAATGACATTTTGCCACAGTTATTGACAAATGCATTAGTATATGGTTTTTATTTCTTTAGGCATTGAATAAATGACAGTGGCAAAACCTCTTAAGACTTTATCCCTCTTCAGTGGGAAGACATGTCTGCAGTGATTTGCTTGAGAAATCTAAAAAAGGGAATGAATTACAGATTTTCCTTCTCTTGGATATCTCAACAGCTGTCCTTCCTGACAGCAACAGATTTCTTTGCAGTACCTCCACCTCTTTATAAAGGAAGCTGCTGGCAGTGAAATCCTCTCCTGCAGCCACAGAAAAATATGTCCCCCAAAGACAGTGATGGTAAAGTTTCCATGTTGCAGAACACTCTTTTTCCAGAGAAACATGGAAAGAGAGTATTTCCTGTACTAATCTATAAAAGTTTTAGAAAAATAGTTTGTAAATCTGAACTCAAAATTGAAGATCCTATGTGATTAATACTTCAAAGACATGGAAATCTATTGAGAAATACTTCTTTATACATGTCAAAAACATCCAGATGGCTAATTAGGAAATGGCAAAACACACTGTTTTCACAGGCTGCTTCCTAACAGAAAATAGCAATGGAACATGTATGATCAAAATAACTGTAAGTAAGAACAAGGTATAAATAATACTACTTCCTCATTGTTTGAAATTTATAGCTAACAGATGGAAATTTTTCTTACAAGACAGACAAAAAAAAATCTGGAGTCGTACATGGCTATGATTCCTATGCTTTAGAATAGTTAGGTCTAGTTTTTAGGTTTGGGTTTTTTTTAATATTGTTCACCTTTTTGTTTATTTGAGGGGGATTGTTTGGTTGGGGTTTTTCCCCCCGTTAAATTAGAATGGTTTGTAAACCAGTCTCTAGTTAAGTTTTGTTTTCATCAAGATTTATGTTTAGAAAATATTGTTACGCTGACAACTTTGGGGCTTTGGGCTCCTAGCAGCTAAAAGAAAGCTATCTTGACTAAAATGTTCCAGGTATCTCAACATCCAGAAAAATTCAAGGCATTCATCACCATAGAGAAATGTCATGTCTTTTACCTCTTCTAAACAGACTTCTAAACAGGTTAATTAACAGCCACAACTACTAAACACCTTTATGTGATACCCTTAAAGAGTTAACAATTTATTTACTTTATTTGTTATTGCATCAAGTTCAATAATGCATCCTGGTCGAGCAGTAGATTGTTGGCTCACAATGTTAAACACTTCCCCAATAAGTTTCTGAAACAGAGCAAAATGAGAAAGGTTAGTATATTTTTCTTTGAGACAGAAGGAAATTGCTGTCATTTACAATAAACTGATGCTTTAATTATCCTTGTGGCCATAAATCATAACAGATTTCTTCCTGTTGTCATTTTGGCACTTATGAATAATGCGTTTATCAAGACATTTGCACTGTTATGAGTCTGCAGCTATCCATGGGGTTAGCACACCAGTTTTTATGGAAACCAAATCTTGTTTATTTAAAGATTTATCCTTTCATAACATAACATAGTATCTGTGCCATGAAAAACTGAAATATATTGCTTCACTTTAAACAAAATTTTCAGGTTTTGTCACAACACAAGAAATAAATCGGTAAAGATTATATATAAACTGAAGGCTCTTAATTTATGCTGGAATGCGCACAATCATCGCTCCTAGAACAGTTTCCTCAGACTGATCTGAATACTGACAGGCTTTATCTTGTAGGATAGTTTATCAAATACCAGAAGAATGGAAAAAAAAATAGGAAGGATGTGCTTCTTTATACAATAACAGTGCCAGGTCTGGCTTTACTTTGCTTTAAATCATAGAAATGAAAGAAAAAAGGATGAAAAAACTGCTTATTACAGAAAAAGTAAGAACTAATATTACCCTTAGCAATAACCTACTGATTTCCTCATATCCCACCATCTCTACCCTTCCTCATACATAAATGTAACTTAGGTGGATACACCGAAGTCTTGCTCTTCTGTCCTCACCTTCCCACTTACTCTTGACTCCCCTCTTTTGAGAGGGCAATGAAAGAAATCCTGTTGGGGAAACCTGTCAGGACAATTTTGTTTCAGTCCAGCCACTGTTAGCAGCAGCAGCTGCGTTTCTGTCTGATAACATTTCTAGACAGCTACAAAACATGTAATTACGCAAGGTATAATGTGTAGTAAGAATGTAGTAAGAATACATGAAATGGCACAAAAATTACACAGAACCAAGTGAAGACAAACCACTGGAGGGGAAAAAAAGTTAGCTGAATTAGTTTTATTTTAATACTTTCAAACCATTGCTACCTAAAACTTACAGATGATTCAGGGTCAGATAATTCATCTAGAAGTTTTCGGGCATCTACAACAGCTTGATAGAGTCTCAGGTTTTTGCCATCTGATGCCACAAAGCAAGCACTAGCAGAGTTGCAGTAAGTACCTAATAGAAAACACAAAATTTCATAGTTAAAAAAAAATGGCAGTCAAATGGCATCAAGTAGTTGAACTTTGAAATAACTCCCTTTCTGCTCATTTACGTAACTGAAACTCATCATGAAAGTTGATTAATAAAAGCAGAATTCATTTATGTTTACACACATGTAAAAATCAGTATGTAGTGCACGTAAGGGAATGCTGCCACTCCTTAATGTGGTTACGTTCTTTTCACTGTCACCTCTAAGGAGGTGCTTGGAACGGCTAACTAGCTTCCCCAGATTGCCAGCGATGATTTGGAGTAGGACTCTAAGGTATACTGTTCAGGAAGCTATATTAGCTGTAACTTTTTTCCTTGTTTACTGTCTCTAGGCTCTTTGGATAAAATTAACTTCTATGACTATTCCCTTTTACACTCCCCTTAAAAGTGCAGATGCAGAAGTGGAGGGAGAAATATATCTGCAGTAGTGAATAACATACTAAAAACTAACAGAGGGGCTTGTTTACTTCTCTACTGTGTGTAGAACAGGCTTGACACAAGGTTTTCTATTCTAATAAACATTTTCATCTTACATTATAAGAGGAAAACAACTAGTTATTTTTGTTTAGAAAGCTTTGTGAGATTCAGACAGCACAGAATGTTACTGTGTGAGCAGAGGAAACCTATTTATTCTATTTTAAACCAAAGATATGTTACGCATTTATTATTTAGGATTTTTGAGGTTGTATAACATCTTTGACACCCATTTAATCATTGCAAAGGTCAGGCTTGCCTTAGCATAATAAAATAACCTGGCACTATTAGTATAAAATTTAATGTTACATCCAGCGCAAAATGACATTTTTAGTGCTGTATACAAAGATGACAACTACTACAACAGCATCTTTGTGATAACTCAAAAATAAATATCTGAGGGGCTCAATGGAGTAACATTTCTACAGACAATTATCCTAACTGCAAGAGAAAGCCCTAAAATTAAATACAAACCCCAAAGAATTGTCCTAGGGCATCACGCATCAGATGTTGTACTGCCTGACCTCTGAAAAAACATTGTCTGCGGTTCTGTGAAGATAATGTAGTCTTTCTTTAAAAATACTCCGTGTTCTAGCTGGACTTCTGTAAACCACTGATAACCTGAAGAATTTTGGTATTGTTTTAGGATCTTCTAAGCAGAGTTCTTAGCCAGCATGTTAAAAGATTTTGCTACTGTAAATTTTGGCTGAAAATCTTTCCCAATGATTCAGACGGTCAAGTGGTCCAAATACCAGTTTAGTTCAACTCACTGCCTCCTGCAGCTGTATATGGCCAACAACCCAGATGCCCAAGTCATTGGAGCATCTGTATTATTAATACCACGTCAATGCATGGACCACTCAGTGAAGCTGCCTAAAGCACTGAGGAAAGGGATAGTCTTGTTCTGTGTGAAAGCAATGATTGCTTCCTCACACAAAGAAGTTACTGAATGTCTGCTGATCCACAGTAACTACAGACACACTCAGACCAGATGAAACATTTTGGAGTGGCTTAGCCTCGAATGAAATAAAAATGCTTAATTTGCATAATGCAAGGAAATTGCTGAAAAGTTAATATAAATATACTCCAAATACAATACAATAGTAATTTATTTTAACAAATTAATTCTATGACTCACAGTGTTAACTCTATATGGAAACATAGTAAGTATACTCACCAAGGCAATAGCTGGGAATAAGTGTTGGAAGCCAGGCTACGTTAGAGAAAGCGGAGGTATGAAGAGAGTTAATTCGAGCCAATTCAGATACTCCTCCAGTGTATGACAAAGGTCCAATAGGGTCTACACGCCATAGAATCAGTTCACTATAGATTGCATTTGGATCATGGAATGTACGAGTTGCTGCATTTTTAAGTTGCTGCCTAGAAGAACCTTTCACATGTTTAATAGGATCCATTATTCTGTTTATCCTGTCAGAGTCCCAGCAACTGTCTGATTCAGGAGTTAACAGAGCATTATGGTGAGAAGATGTTAGCAGCAATGGTAAAACAGAGTGGCAAGCTAGATCATTGAGATGAAAACGGTGACCACAGTACCTAAACTTATGTGATACAGTTAGCACAGTAGTAAAAGCTGATTTATCAGCAAAAGTAACTGCCCATTGATTTAGAGAGCCATCTATATGTTTGGAAATCATCATTACTATGGGAGAAATTATATTCACATTTGCACTGTCCTGGGCAGAGCTTGGTCCTTTACTTGCTAGAGTCTTATCTGGAAAGTCCATTGTCTTCTGATGTACACCATTACTGTTATCTTTTACAAAGACAGGGCAAGCATACATCATAATATTTTTGCTAAGAGAACTAGCATCTCCTGATGGAAATGCAACAGGAATCCTAGAAGAAAATGAAACCTAAAAAAAACAACAAACAAACAAAAAAAAAGAAAATTAGAATAGCAACAACTCAGTGTAAGTCTGAATAAATGTTAGCTGTTTCACAGGAAGACTTAAATTCTTACTGATGTTCAGATATAAAAGAAAGGACAGAATGATTGTTGATTAAGATCATAAATACTGAAACAATTTCAAATATACAATACCTGAACTTGTCGAAAGATGCCTGGAGTGTATTCATCCAAGTATTTCACATGCCACACCAAAAAGGTACCATCAACAGGATGGATAGTAAAAAGCATGTCTGGATTTCTGTTCCATTCAGTTAGGAGCAACTCAATTTTCCGATCTAACAAAACTGTTGGAAGAGGCATGCATGGGCCTGCTAGTAGAGATGTTTTAGGGCTTCCCTCTCTTTCTCCATCTTCATGTTCTGAAGAGCCTG
Organism: Falco cherrug; assembly: GCF_023634085.1. Taxonomy (NCBI): domain Eukaryota; kingdom Metazoa; phylum Chordata; class Aves; order Falconiformes; family Falconidae; genus Falco; species Falco cherrug. The sequence continues at coordinate 16,288,005 of NC_073703.1, read as the reverse complement.
TACCAGTCCCTGTCTCTGATTCTCTATCTATAGACAAGTCTGCAACAAAAAAGAAATGTGCTATTTTATCCATTGCAAAGATTTCTCTTTCAGTTTCTATTCAAAACACGGTATTTTTTTAACTTGCTAGTAGTACTATCAGATAAGAACATTCATGCACATTGAGAGTAGAAACATCTTTCTTTGGTCTGTCTGTACATAAATGTGAGGCTCTGGCCTTTGACTATTGCTTTATGCAATACAAGTAGTAATAAATATAACTGTAAAAATACAGATACTTAAGAGTAATGCCCTGCCTAAGACTATTTTGGTCAATTATATAAACCCACACATTTTATATGAATGCTGGTTCCAAATTAATGTGGGGGTGTGTGTTGTATTTATAAGGTAATAATGAAATATATGGCATGTAATCATTGATGAAATAGTACGTATTGCACGTTCAGGAAGAATTATCACACACTTTACTGCATTGGTAATCTAGATTTTAAGAACCTAAGCATTATAAATGACACAATGTATCATCAGTTTACTATCACTAATTGGTCTTACTGGTTTCTTGTGGTTTAACCCCGGGACATTTCCATAGAAGATTTATTTTTACACATTCTTACTGGCCAAGTAACTCTCCCACAGCAGTGTAAAGTATTTCTGGTAGGATATATTTTCCAACATTAATTTCAAAATATGTCCCTCCATTGTGAACAGCTACAGTTGGGATCATCAGGTGATCTAAGGTTTAAGATTTAAGTCTTACCAGCACTGGAAGCATTAAAATGGAGCTATGTCTAACCCTTCTTAAAGCTTACCATAAATCGGTGTGTCATTACTGACAATCAGATTGTAAAGTAAATAGAGAGCAGGTCTTAGTCGTAATTTCATACCTCAGTGGAATACATCCAAAATGGAAGTGAAAGACAAAAGCTACCTGTCTTTTTCACCTTGTATATAAACTATTGTGTTCCAACAGAGAGTACATCATGGATTTTTTTCATGCCTACAATTACAGCAGCCAAAATTTCAGCTGTAAATGTTTACTTATTTTAGATTAGTGATAAAATGTTAGTACTTACAATACTTGTGCTAAATAATTGTGTTATTGCATTAATGTGCTTCAAAAATAATTCTTGTGCTACATTTCTCAGTATTACTAACCATGATCTAATTTCATATGTAAACCTCTCTCTCTTTCTTCCATTTCTTCTTCCTCTTCAACCTCAGCATCAAAATCTTGTTCTAGTTGTTGTTCAGAAATTTTTCTGAGACGCTGCATAAATACTTCAATAGAGGATGTAAAATTAAACTCTTTATTATTCAACCAGTGAACAACGAAGCCTCCATTTCCTTCATCTATATTAAAAGCTGTTCCAGCCAAGACTGATGGAATATCTGTGGACATTTTTAAACAAATAAAAAAGCTATATATTAAACTGCTCATCTTTACATATATACACACACAGAGATTTCTTAATTAAGACATTTAACTTATTTTAGAGAGAACAATTTTTGCCTGTAAGATTAGAAAAGTAAGATGCAGATCAAATTTCTACATGCACTTGTAATTAAAAAAAGTAAAGATAGTTTAACATCAATAAATTTACATGAAAATTGATTTTTATATGAATGGAAAATGATACTCAACAGTTCTAATTGCTCAGTTTCATATGTTGCAGTGCTGTCATTTCATACAGATCTTAGGTAAGGTACATGATTGCCCTTTAATCTTTTCCTGGTTTAAAACAGGCTGCATTACTCTATAAAAAGCAGCTGTTTCCTGCCAAAAAGTCTGGTTTAACTTTTACCATTCAGTACATATTCTGTAGGATGCAAATACTATTCATCATAAACCATTGCTTCCCAAAATCCAAACAACACCAAGCAGACTTGAAATTTAGGTTTCTCTTGCTTTCTGATATGTAAAGATAAATTTAATTGGATTTTAAAAGTGCTGAAGTTATTCAGAATAAATTCAGCCTCATTTGTCTTACAAAACTATACGCCAAGTAACAGACTTGTGAAACAACAGTCGTCCTACAAATTCCCTGTATTTGCTTAAGCAAAGCAAAGATGTGAACCTCAGCCCCCCCCCCCCCCTTTTTTTTTCATTTTGTGCAAATATATTATAGGTTAATAAATTATTTTATTTCACCTGTATTAGGGTTGATGCTTGCTGCTATATGAAAGTGACCAAGTGCATTTGCGTGATGTGAAATGTGACGCTGAACTTCATGAGTACCCTGCTGATCTGGCAATACATCTGTGTGGGTAACAAGAACTGAAGATCTCCTTTGTCCTTTTCTCATATTTTTCAAATGGTGAATTGTCTAGTACAGTTATAAAAAAATAAATTAAATACTAGAAAACAGTAAGGTAAAAATTCATACTTACACAAAGCCTAAAGCTTTTTAACTTCCTTCTACTTAAGAAGTAAAGACTAATTTCAAAAGGATTATTTTAAACATGTTTCAACAGAGATTAGTAACACTTATGTACATCAGTTCTGGTCAAAGGCAAAGCTGTTCTAACAGTCTTTTGAAAGTTCCTTTAATATCCGCTCCAACAAGAAGACAGAAGTATGCACTATTCTGTGTAACATTCCTAAACAAGATTACAACAATCTACAAGCAGTAACTTTTGCAATATCATTTGATAATGAATTATTTTTGTGTAATGGAAAACTGCTGACAGCATGTGGAGAGCACAACTGATTCAACAGCTCAAAGCATACTTGGTTCCACTCTCCCTCTTTGTTGATGGTCATGATATGTAAGAAGTAAAAACTTGGTCTGATTGTAATAGTCTACAAATGAGTGGTGGGGTGGTTGGTTTTTTTTGGTTTTGCTTTCTTGGATTTTATATTGAGAAGTTCACAGTAAGGGAAAACCTAAAAGACTTTACATGACTGCCACTGAAATTTAGAGACCCATGATACCACCTTTTGGAAATGCAATTATCAAATCAGATAACTAACAATTACAAAACCCCAAAACTTTACTGCTTCCACTGTTTTCACAATTACAGAGTTCCAGACCCACTCAGAATGAAACCATCATTTACTATTCCTCGTTAAACACTGTCTCTTCCCATCACTATTAGTTAGCTATAGAAAAAGTATATTCAGTTTTAGGAATACAGAGCTTAGGTTCAGAATTGCAAGGTCTCTGACTTCTTCAATGTTTAGCAGTAGACTTTCAAAAACTGATGTGAAATAATTCAGACTATCCTGTTATGCTTATATAAACTAGATAATACACATTCTTAGATTTCTACCTGCTTGAAATATTTAAGAATCTTGAAATAAAGAAATGACAAAGTAAGTATTTACTTGTACCTCTAGTGCATGCTGTATTTTGTCCTTTTGCTTTCCAGATTGAGAGATGGTGCTGCTAATGCTGGAAGTGCTAGTTTCACAGATCTGCTCACCAAGAAGAGTATCTTCTGGTAACAGCGTCTCTGCCCATAGCCGGCAGATGCCATCAAGACATGATGTGAGTAACACATTACAGACCAAACCCCTAACAATAGACATATTATGGTTACTACCCAATATAAGTAAATTAGCTATATGGACGCAGCACAAATTAGGGGAGCGTACAACTATTTAGTAGTTATTGTTTCATCCAAATTTCTGCCTCTCCTCTAACTAAAGGTTTTATGTCAGTAGTGGTTTTTAGCATGCTGATAAACCCATAGATTATTGGCAAGAGTGCACATGAACAGGGAATGGTTATTATCTGATAAATGCAGCAGTTATTATGAAACTGTAGTTATGCCTAAACTATCCCACTTGCTGGACTATGTGAAGAATGCATAAATTTTACTGAATAACAAATAGTGAAATTGAACAACTAAACCCCTGTATACAAAAAGGTGCAAAAGATGGCTTACTAAACACTAATAATTTTAAAAAATATTTTATTTCCAATGTCATAGCACCATTTGTTGAAGAAAAAGCCTTACCATCCATGCTTCCTGGCATAACTTGAGAAGGCACTGAAGTTTAGACCATATTTTAGAATAAATCTCACCTGTCAACATGACTATTGTTATTGCAGTAGGTAATACAGAAGCTTATGGGAAGATGTTGATATGTTTTTCTTTGAAGTATAACCTGAGAAATCTATGTTCCTGACGGCCAAACTTTAAGCACAGTATTAAAAAATACTTAGTCAAAGGCTTGCTTGTTTTTTTAAAAAACAAAAACTTTCACACCTGGGCATGTACTTGCTAATGTTCCGCCATGAAAATCCTGTCACTGCTCGAGGATGTGCCAAATAAACAAATGAGAACTGGACAACCCCCGAGCTTTTTTTCTTTTCTTCATTCTCTTGGGGCAGAAGAGATGACTTCCAACCAGTCATAGGGTACCAAACCTTCAAGAGGCAGTCATCCTAGGTAAAGTAATAAAAAACCATGGAGTTAGCTAGCTATAATTAAAAATGTCACAAAACCAAAATCCCAAATAATAAGGAAACTGCTGTTCTGGTATCTTTCATGAAAAACTGGATCTGTGGTCCAAAACTATTTGCAGTTTTTCAGACAAGCCCTTTCTGAGACCACTTATTTAATTTATGGCATCCTGGAATGCAGGCTAAAGAAATATTCTGCTGACAACACATCACTCCCATAAGGTATGTTTCTTCCAGTCCTACTTCTTTTCTCTGGGTTCACTATGCATTTTCCGCATAGCACATAAGCATGCTTAAATGTCCATTTCCCCGCAAAGATAGAAGCCAGAAATAGGCTGCTACTCATGCTACAATATGAAGCTCATTAACAGTCAATTTCTCCACTGAGACAATTCATACTGTAAGTCCCTCTTTGTTCCCATGCACAGGACACCTGACTCATGGAAAGCGCTGCACCCACTGAGCATAGGCACACAACGGAGGAGCAGATGCATATTACAACCTTGGCCTTTACCAGCACAAGCTATGCTACCTTCCTGGCTTGAATGGTTGGGCACCACTGATGTAATTAATTGAAACTAAACTGAATCACTACACAGCAGTACTACAAATGCTGGTGAGACTGGAGTTATGTGAATTAAGGTCAACATTACTAGCATGACAACAGGAAGTTTTACAAAGCTGGGTGCCACATCCCTGCATTTCATGACTTCCTGCAGGAATGGAGATACAGAATAAAGTAAATAATAAATTTCAAATCTCAGAGTGCGGATAAAAGACGGTATTTCCTGACAAGCATCAAAAAGTACAGTATCTGACCACAGAAGGAAGTCTGACAGGCAACCCTGTTAAGAATTATGATCAAAGCTGTGTATCTCATGAAATAACTAATATAGAGCTGTCCAATAGACAGAAAATTACTTCTGGAACAATACACCTCATTTATTTCATCAGATTCTTAACTATATAAAAGTATGTTCATGGGAAACAGAAATATGGAATGAAGCATATATTTTGGCAATTTGCTTACAACAATAATTTTGAATGTAATGTTTATTAAGGTGCTGTAAGTATGTTTTTAGTCTTAAAACAATGCAGCTCATGATTCAGCTGTATTCTTTAGCAAGTTTAAGAAAACAAAGGTTCCTAAAATTCATCTCATTCTTCAACCAACATTAAGTGCAAGCAATAAATCCTTACCTATCCAGACTTGAAAAGCAAAGGGAATCACTCAAATGAGAGGGTGACATTAAAGAGAATTATTAATTGAAAACTTAACTTGAATAGCAATTTGCCAAAAAGATGCTAATATAGAAATATGAAATAGACGTTAAGAACTGATAATTGAACACAGAATTAACTCAGTAGGAAATGTTTTCTAATTTATCCACTGAGGTGCGCATATTTTTATGCGGTTTAAAATGTGTATGTATTCTATCATTATGACCTAATATTTATCCTCATTACTTCTAATAAGCAGAAAAATATGCTTATGCAGATCTGAAAGTTCATGTAAATATACTTTTAACTAAAAAATATATATACACACACAAGTCTGTATCACTGTTACTGTACTTCCAGGTTGACTGTCAAGCATTCAGTAAGAGTACACAGCTAAATCCAGTTTCTTGTTGCTGAAATAAATGGAATCACAAAAAAATACAGTATTACACATGAGATGATAATTTAACTTGGCTCAGAATATGACAGAGTATATGGGCCAGGACTGTTCTATATTATTTACTTTTGTCAAACATATACAAACTACCGCAAACATGTAATTACTCTTTTTCTCTTTACCTTCCCAGCAGTTGCAAAGTATTCACCATCAGGAGACCATGCCATCAAGTGTACTGATACTGCAGTCCTAAAGAACACCAGAGTGAAGTTGTAAGTAAAGTCTATTTATTCGGTACTATTATTCCATATGTATTCAGTTGGTTAAGTATTACCATTCATTATTTAAATGAAATATATTAGTATTGTATAGTTGTTGCTTTAAGCATACTTTCGAAATAACAGAAGCATAAGAAGTATTTGCTAAGTGAAAAAAACCATGTTTTTTCACAGTTTTACAGAAAACCAGCCCATTAAACATATTGCTTTAAGTACAGCAAGCCTAGGCTAGATCCAATGAGATCACAGAAGTGAAGTTTGTCCCATGTGCTCCTCTACTGCCAGTGAAGCCAAGACATAGTAGGAAGAAATGAAAATAACTTGTGATACTATTAGTCTGTGCCTAGAGCTTATGGGTCAGCTGTCTGAAAGAGGGAAGCAGCCAGTATAGTGCTTTGTGGCCACAAAATCTACAACAGCTTCAAAAAAAGTCATGAGAAAACGGGTGCATAGACAGCTGCTTCCCAAGTCTATGTAGGAATGGCTTATCTCTAAGAACTTCTGTAATGGGGATCTCAAATAGAATTGGGTAGAAAGAGTTTCAGGACCCTCTTCTTAAGGTTCAGGAAGCAGCTCGCATCTTTATCAGTGTAGCATATCTGCCTGGTACTGCTCCTCTGTTCCGTCTCAGCCAGTATTTAAGCACTACTTTCGAAGATGAGAAAACAGGGACAATTTTGATACATTGCCAGTGCTAGAGTTTGGGTAAGCCTTTGACTAGGTTATCTGGTGATAGCTCGCTTGAAAAAGTGAGCAATTTTTATTTGGAGCAACTTAACATTGTTTGAATACTCTGGTATTTTAAGCTGATCTAAAAGCATACTTTAAAATACAGTTTTGGAGAGAAGATAGGCTTGATATATGAGGTAGCACTGCGATTTGTCTTAAAATAAAAATTCTCTCACTCACTTGCACTGCCAGACACATTTCCAGTCATTTAGAACTGGGAGAACTTTATCATCTTTGATCTGATTGTCAGGATCTTCATCTTCATCTTCTTCTGGAATGTCAGTAGATGGAGGGGCCCACAACTGCAAAAAGTCAGTTGCTGTCAGCAGCCTGTTACCTGAAAGTGAGTAATATCAAAGCTGTGAAACCAAGATGATGCATGTATATTGAGAGATTAAGCCTGTCATCATATTTTGTTGAGAATTATTCAAAACAGGTTGGAAATCTAACTTTGGAATGTCCATTTTAAATATGATAGGGTATATTATGCAGCTGTTTTTACTATGACATTCTGAATTTAAAATGCCTTTTAAGAAAGAATATCAAGGTTTTTTTGGTGACTTCAAATGATAAATCATATTCAATAATGAATGTTGCAGATGCTAAATAGCCATTCACGCCTCAAACAAATATATGTTCTTGGACATCTTATAAATATCCATGTCCAGGTACATTGCTGACTTTAATTGTGATAAAATTCTATTTAAATGATTATCAATGGTAATTTAAGTCAGTTAGCAACTTAACACTGTGATTCTGAAACTAAGATCTTTCATGAGAGACTCAAATGCTTGGCACAGCATCTTCACAAATGCTAACTGTAGCCTCACATTTTATGCAACACTGCCTGAGAATAGATAATCTCAAATTTCCATATTCATGCTCTCACTTTTTTACAATAAAAATACTTTGTGTTCAAGTTTTCCTAACTACAAATGTTGAACGAATACTTCACAAACTTTACATTACCTTGAGGATCCCATGCCAGGTTGTAAGTCATAGAGCTCAGGAAGAACTGCCCAGTTTTCAGCCACTGAGACTTTAATTGCTGTAGTTAAGGAACAGTAAAGGATTATTTCTCAAATCAGCAGCAAAATACAAAGGTATTTCTTTCTTTCTCTATGAAATTGCTATTAAGGTTGTTGCAAAAACATTTAGAACCCAGTGGTAGATTGCTGAATCTAATTTTTATAATTTCTTTGTTTTATAAAAAATAAATGCATCACAGTGCCCTGCAAACCAGATCTGGACTGTCACACACACAAATAAATCTACAGATTACTTTAAACTACTTGGGTCATACATTTACAGAAACATAAGGGATGGCAGCATAGATGCAACAAAGACAGTGAAACCCGCTTGAGAACATGCTTAATACTTGGGTGCTTGGCTGTGGCTATGCTGTTAAAACAAACCTGGGTAACACATATACAAGTCTAAGTCATATTTCTGTACAACAGATCTGACGACCTCTTCAAGTTAAAGAAACACCAGCTTGTCACCATGTCATTCTAGTACAAAATTCAAGAACAAGATGTTGTTAACTAAGGAGGGGTGCAGTCCCCAGTTAGGCTAATGCAGTGAAAGATTCTACCCATCCAATTTTATTATGGATGGTGGAAAACATTTATCTACTAGCCTTTTGTGTGCCAATGTAATATAATAACTGGCAGACAGACTTTTGCCTCTTCTAAAAGCCTAAACCAAATTACAATCATGAAACACATACTTACACAATTTCTTTTATGAGAATTTATACCAAGTGGTTCAAAAATGCAAACAGCATTTCCATATGATGCTGCAATCTGGAAAAAAAATAAATTGAAGACTTAAAATGTAAGGTTAGAAGATAAGTACTATTCCAAAATAGCTAAATAATTTCCAGTACTACTTCTATGTGCTGCGGTTTGAGAAAAGTGAAATTAATGCAAGTGTCATTAACTGTGTTACAGGTATACTTTAAGGAACCTGTAAAATACATACTTGTGAACAAGCCCAGTTTTTTAACTCTAAGGAAGATATCTTGTTCAGTGGGATAAACACTGTCAATCAGATCTAATATATTCTTCTAGGGTAACTACTGTTAATGTATAAGGGAAAGCTGATGCCTTTGCTACTTATGCTCACATTCTGTCCACTTCACAGCTAACTATTTAATCATTAGTGTCTGGGTCTCAGTGTGTTCCCAGATTCCATTTTGTACCATAAACAATTACAAGAAATAGGAGGAAATGTAATTTATTTTGAAGTAAAATAGATTTTGAGGGGAGACAAATGGTAAATGGGAAAACTGAAGTACTTCTACAACTGAACCCCTCAATTTCTTTCACCCACTTATTTCACAGAAGCCTCCATACACAAAACAGTCTTTACAGTAATTTTTCTGGTCATGTTCCTAATACTCATATCCTTATGAGCACTTTTGACTATCTTTAAAATTCTTTTTTCTTCCATAGAAGATTTTTAAAAGAAAAACTGTTTATGTTCTTCCTATTCAGGATCTGGTTTCCTCAATATAGAAATGATGTAAAAGTTTCGCAATGTTTATTATGAAATCTTATTTCCTCTGGCAGGGGGTGGGGGAGTTGGGGGCAAGGTTGCAACAACACACTCCCAAAGAAAAGCACAGATGGGGAGTTCAGAGTCCTGAATGCAAAACCACCCAGGGGTTCATGGTGATCCTGCAAGGGCCACCTCTGCAGCTGGAGTCACTCTTCCAGTCCTACTGGAACTGCACTGCTGCAGTGCCAGCAGCCTTGCCAGCTAAGCCTGCCCGAATCCTAACTAGGGCTTTCTCAATAATGCAACAAATTTTTAACTAATATTAGTAGGCAGTGACAACCAACAAACAAAATTTGCTCAGTGCACTACCTTAACTCATAGAAAGTAGTTTTTTCTCAGCAATTTAAAGTGATTCTTTAGCATTGTTTAAGGATTAAAACCAAAACCACATAACTAGTCAAGGGGCCACGCAGTTATGATGGCTCACACTGCAGCACATCAAAACACATGAAACATGCCTAAGCTTTTCTGAAAACCAAAGTATTTCTAGTTCATTATTTTGCAGGACACAAACACACACACGTGTGTGTGTATATATATATGAGAATGATTTATCTATGTCTTCTTTATTTAGATGAAAGTATACAATGGCAGAGACAATAACAATTTTAGTACCATTCCAGTTCTGATACTATACTGTGTAACTAACATATATTTCCACACTTTGTGAGACCTGTTATTGCAGGTCCTGCAAAGGAATAAACCCCATTGTTACAAGACGCCTCTTGCTTCCCTTACCCCCACCCCCTACTCTAAAAAACAAATTACTATTAAATTGAAACAATTCTTTGAGTAACACAAGAGGTGCTACTCAGAAAGTACAGATCAGTAAAACTGATCTTTGTCATGGAATTAACTCATTAATACTATTAATGTATTAAGCTGCTGTTTAATTACTTCATTTAGAGTAGTCAATTTATATTTTTTTAATTCTATACAAATTGATTAAAATCCTTACCCTGCCTTGTCGTTGGGAGCATTCCACACAACTGACTTGGATGTTTCCATGTTTAGCACCGGGAATAATTTGCACACATTCAAAGTCATTTGCCAGAATAACAATGTCACAACCAGAGCCATATGCCTGAAATATTTTTTTAAAGAAATAAAATTAATTTATTTTTTTTAAAATGAATTCTTATCAGACGACTGACGTTTTGAGAGCTGTGAAAATCTCCATTGAAACAAATGTTACTATGTAGTGGGTTTATTCCTAGCCAATTCCGTAGCACAAGCAGAATAAGCAACAAGTAAAAACAAAGTATCAAAGGAGAAATCCTCCAGACTTTCAATCAGGACAAACAAAAGCAGTAAAAAATAGAAAAACAACCCTACCAAAAAAACAAACTCCAAACTTACTGTAGAACTTAAGCTCTGTGTGTACTTTTACTTTTATTTGGTTTCTGGAGGTTTTTTTAGGGTTTAGTTGGGGTTTTCCCCTCGCCTCCAATTCTTGTTGCCTCTTACAGCAAGGCAACCAAAAGTTTACTATTCAGGTGCACTTATTATTGAATTTAAGTATAAATTTCTTAAAATACATGTACGTTGTGCCTCCCACTTTTTTTTTTTAAGACTATTAAGTTATTCTTTTCTATATTAATCCAATTTCTGGGCTTTTCGGAGTTTTAAGAAGTGTACGTTACTGTAAGCCTGTAAACCAACAAAGATTTGTCTTGGATATATTGTATTTTATGCAATATACACTACAGTCTAATTTGTTTAAGAATAAGTTATAGAACAATGATAGGTCACAGCACATTTTATTGGCACAATAAATACATGTCTGTCAACTTCCACCTGTCCTAGTGGGTCAAAATAGTCTAAAAATTTTGTTTGCTCAGTGGAACAGGTAATCTGGAGTATTCAGGCACAGAAATCCCTCCCTAGCATCAATCTACCAATAAGCCTTTGTAAAGTAAAGAGTTATAGCTTGAAGTCTCTTTCCTTAAAGTAAGTTTTCCACTGATTCAATACAGTAGGCAGAAATTTTACAACAGCTGAATTAAGCAGACAGTGCAAGTCCTCAACAGTCAGTTTCAGATGGTACAAAATTACTTAAGTCATTTCAACTTGTCCCCTGCTTCTTTCACAATAATTTCCAAATTACTGAGTCCTAGCCCTCTCCTTTGTGGTTCATCAGTTTAAAGGCTACCTGTATTACTTTTGAGAAGTGTATGAGAAATTGTGAGTGTTTCTATAGATTTACAGGCTCAATGACCATTATCAGGCACACAAAATTAATCGTGCAAGATAACCAGTGGAACTACAATGGACAATTTAGGTCTCGTGACCTTCTATGTCTACTTCTGATCTTTCTGGAAAGGAGCAACAAATAAGAAGGTCTGAAGAAAAAGGCTTAATTTAGTGAAAGTACAATCACTGCTAAAAACAAGAAAGAAACAGCAATCCAAAGAGCAAAGCAGAAACTCCTCAGGCCTCAGAAATTAACACACCATAAAACTGCACACACAAAAATGAAAACTGCATACAACACATAGATCATCTAAAAGATTTCCAAGGTCATCTCACAAAAATAAAGTGACACAGTGTTCTCCGAGTCCTCAAGCCCACAACTGTTGTTCTGGGAAGCTCTGAGGAACTGATACTGGAGTTATTCACAATGTAAGTAGGAGGGGGGGAAAAAACCCACAATGGCTAAACTGTTTTTAGAGTGAGATTATCTATGTAACAGAATATTCTAGCTCCTTGACAAACAGGCTATGCAATTATTAGACCCAGTCTGGAAGGGAATAAGTTATTACTAAGATAGAATAGGATTATTTCCAGAAAGTAAAAGAAAGAATGAAGATAGTCTAAGATAAGTTCTGGCACTGAACAGGAAGTCTTTTGTTATGTTTTTGTATTTTTTAATATCAGAATTTGTTGCAAAAAAAAGCCTCCACCAGCAGTGTGGAATGCTGGATAGGCCAGCAAATGTTCACAGGTAAGAAGGAAGAAGGCGGGAGACCAGGATGTGAATGCCCATAAGCAGACAGGAAAATAAAAGCAGCTCCTCTTGTTCCAATAATTTACTCAGAATTCTAATGTTCACAAGCGATTCCCCTACTATTTACTTTTACAATTTATGAATGGCAAGCCAAAGAGCAAAGAATTGAAAGACCTTCTTTTCAATAGTCTGCCTACATAACTACTAATACAAACCTACTAAAAGACTATTTGAATGGTTACCTAATAAACAAACAAACAAACAAAAAGGTATTGATTCACTTCAAACAAGGACTTAAACCTTTCTGATACCCTGTATTTTCATTGTTGGTATTGATGACTTGCAAATCTGAAGCTAAATTAAATATAAATTATCACTGCTTGTAATCCTGTTAGCAGGAGATACAGGCGCGTGTCTCAAATTATAAAGGGAAAGGCAAAGACTTCTCAACTTTAATTTCCTTATGCTTACTGTTATTAAACATGCATGTTTCTATGTGTGTGTACTGTTGACAATGCATGAAAGAGAAAATCTTTCATACTTGGGTGTATCTGTTGACTCTGTGAAGCAAAATAATTTAGCATCTTCCTTTTTAAACATTTCAGTTTCTCTTCTCTCCTGTCCCCTATCCACATTCCTTATTATAGCAGCAAAGCAGTATTTTTCTGGCTAATTACATTACTTAGCATATTTTACAAAGTTAAGTAAAAAGGTGGTTATGACTTAAAAGAGTGTTTTACAGTAGATTTCCCCCCCCCCCCTTAAGAATCATCAAGATGTAGAGATCTCTCTCCTAAGTAAAATCTTCTTACTGTCACTCATATCCTTCCTACTCTGCCTGTGTTTGGCAGCACACCAACAAGTGACTCAGCACACCTAAGTGTCCTAGGCCAACAGAGAGGATTTCTGTTAAAGACCTTAGTCTGTACACATTCCCAACAGCAGAGTATTAGCCTTCAGCTCTAGGTTCTTTGATCAAGTGCCATCTCTTGGTTCTGGGGTAATTTTCTCAGTGTATTTATTTATTTATTTCTGAGAATGTGTCTCTTTCTTGACAGTATATTAAAGTATATTTACTTTAAATTTAAGAAGTACATTTATTATAACCCTACCTTTGGGAAAGGGTGTCCCCCCCATTTTAAAACAAACATTCGCTTTTTCACATTTGTAGTCTCCAAATTTCTCAAAACAGAAAAGGTCAATATACTATTTCTATTCAGAAAGATATTTCCGTATTTCACATTATATATATAAAACTAATCAAAAGGAAAATTTGTGTTTATAAGGCTTTTCTAATATACTCAATATATTAAGATGTTTATACTTGAACAAAACATATTTCTATTAAATCTTCTTTCCATTTTCTGCTTTCACTCCTTTAAGCTAGTACTGCAGTAGAAGCACCCTATGTTGGTAAAGAATAGGGAAGTGTCATAATGTTTCACATCAGTAGCTCCTTTTAAGGACTCAGCTGACAACACTTTCAGGAAGATCACTCGTGCCACCACAGGTCTTTCCTGCCAGAATAAGTGGCCTCAATATTTGTGGCAACAAACTAACAATATGCATAGCCTGATTAAAAGGAACGGGAAATAGGTAAGCCATAAAAAAAGGAAAGATGGAAAATAAGATGCCAAGATACAGTAATGGATGAGAGCAGCACAGAGGTCTTAGATAAACAGAATTATAAGCAGTCACTGAATGAAACAAGTGCAGTAAAAACCACCCATGTGGAGTATCTGCCAACCTTCATTTCTAACGTCACTGATAACTTCAAAGAGAAAATTAAATGGAGTTGCAAAACTGCCAGATTGCAAGGATGACTTGCAGGATCTATAGGCAACTAATAATTTGTAGTTTGCCAGTGTCTGCTTTAACTGTCAAGATCTGGGACCACTGAAATGAACAATGACAAAGCTCTAATTGAATGCAGGAGCACCAGACAGAAGTAGGACATAGTGTCCTACTGTAAGAGTTTATGCTATGTCCTCAATTTTCAGATAATACTAAAACAGCATACGCATCTCTCTCTCAGCTGCCCATGTTTTCTGGTCTGGTTCTCTAATTTTAATGTTTAACACTGGAACTAACAGATAGGGAAACAATTATTCCTTCATATTCCCCTCTTGTTTTTTCTATATAATATTTTTCTCTGTATAAAAAAATAGTATTCTTCTTCATCTGCAACTCTGCAAATTTGGCAGAAGTGAACTACACCAGAACTCCTCAAGCTCCAGCATGTACTATTAGGGTGTACAGAGGCATTTTAAGGTAGTAAATGATGTGGAAGAAACAGAATCGGCCACAGTGGTATTAAAAAAAATATTTCACAAACATCTAAAATTATTTACGTTAATTAAACTCTGTATTAAAACTTGATCTAAAGCCAGTATTGGCCTTATAGTACTCCTCTATTATAACAAAATTTATCCTTCTAGTTTCTGGCTATGGATGGTACACATACAAGAATCAGAAATTCCTCCACCTTCCTATTAGCAATGAAGACACCTGAATTCTGAAACATTTCTAAACTCTCACCAGTGGACACAACATTTACGCTTCCCTCCTCCCCTGCTAAGTACTAGTAGAATTACATACACTTAATGCAAACTAGCAAAGTAACTGAAATAAACCCCAACCCACTACTAGCCTGTGGCTGTAGAACAGGTTTTCCTAAGTTGACATTTGAGATGAATTAATTATTAAATACTTTAAAATACACTTACACACACAGCTTCAGAAAAAAAAAAAAAAGAACATAATAAGGATTCAGATGTTAAGCATTTGCAATCCAGTTCACATAAACATGACAGTGGAGAACATATTATCAATAAATAACAGAGAGATTTGCAAATAAGTGTTTTAATAAGTAATTTTTCAAGACTGATGAAGTAGAGAAACAGCAGAGAAAACCTATTTTGAGTTGCTCTGTCTTGTGGACATAAAGGTGTGGATGAAGATTTTGCTGTTTTCAATGAAGTAAAAAAGTTTAGATGGGTGTCGGAGACTCATCAGCAACAGCTTCTGAAATTCATCACACAGTTCCAGGCCAAGTGTCAGTATTGGTATGGAAGATGCCAAGAAGTCTTTTTCAGAAATGAAAAATCAGAATTGAAAAAAATTAACTTATATCAGAAAAGTTCTTACATACAGACACCCCTAAAATCTGAAACTCTGATTCTTCATAAATAATTCTTAGAGTTCTGTATTTCATTTACTGATACCTCTTACAAGTAAATATACATAGTCTTTTGCTTGTGGGACACTAGCCAGTGCTCAGAATAATTATACTTCCAGAATCTAGCCTTTAGGTAATTGACATACCTATGTATTTCTTTATATATACCTAGACTGACCTTAGAAACAGCTACATTCTGTTTGGAGTTTCAGGGGGAAAAAAAACAACCCTGAGCTTGGGCAAAGGGCAAGTCATATGAACAGAATCAGAACAGCTCATCATTTTTATTTGAAACCACCTTACTCAACATCACAGTATGTCGGACTGGTAACATATAGCCCACTCAGAGTTAGGGTCAGTGCCTGAAACTGGCTCAACGTAAAACAACTGCTTAACAACAAAGGCTAAGTGAAATCAACCATGATTTGAAAAATGCAGTTTACTACCTTTAAAGACTTATCGGCTGACAGTTAAGACTATGAGGTTCAAAAAATAAATCCTTCTTCTGTCTAGCCAGGGTGCATGCTGTAAGGCCCTTCTGCATAAAGCTCAGCTCTGACCTTCTGTAAACTCATTTGTGCAACACAGTTAACAAGATTTGCTGAAATGAGAACATGAACTAACAGCAAGTTGAATGGTGCACAGAATCATTACTAGAACTTCTGTCATCTAGTATTTAAACCCTTTGCTTCTGTCCTTTCTGAGCTCAAATGAAGGGAGGCTGAAGATACTGCCTGGTAGAAAACAACACTATGAAACTATTTTGCTTCTAATCACCCTTCAAATAAATTTTCCTGTGTGTTCTCCACCCTGCTAGATTGGGTGCGATACAGCTATGCAACATCCACAAGCCAATTTGTTAGGCAAACATCTCTGTGCTTCATCCCTTATTTGGGAAATGCTAGGTATATGTCAGGATTGCTGCAGGCAGGTGTGGGAGCATAAGGAGAAAAGAACACTATATGCATTTCCGATAAAGAACAGACAAAACCTCTGTAGCCAACCCACAGCAACTGTCTCTGCTTCTTCGGATTCGTTTTACTTTATGGAGTCACTAATATTTGCTTTTAGCAGGTTTTTTAGCAGAAAAATGAAGGGAAAAATTATTTCTTTTCCCTTTCTCCTCAGAATAACTAGATGACTTTCACCAAAGCTTTAACAAAGTTGAGGCAGAGTATGGTATCATCTTAGCTCCAGCTACACTGACTTAGAAATTAAAAGTTTACCTTTATTCCCAGCAAGAAGACATGTAAACAAGCCAAGAGCAAACCAATGAGGAAAGAAGGATGAAGAACCTCAGAACTGCAGTGCCCCTAATCAGATCAGAAGAAACTGTGTTCCTTCTCTTAGAACCCTAAGATTGCTGAAGTTAAGCATCTAAAGCAAGTTCATACTAAGAGGACACTTCTCCAGAAAAAGAAATAGGCCCAAACCTATTAACTAGTGAATACATATATACATGTACCCAAGCTGTTATGCTACTGTTAAGTGGAGTAACTTTGAGTGATTCATTTCTGCACACAAAAAAGCCATATTTTCAAGTCCCTGTGATGAATCAGTTGTAGCAATCTTGAACTACTTCTCACACATTTAAAATGAATGCCCTAACATCAGCCAAAACACAGAACAAGCACATGCGCACTCAGACAGTAGCTCCTCTGCCACAGCCTAGCTCCATATAGATTCATATAGTACAGCACATACTATGTACATCTCCCTTAACCTCTTGCCTTTTACTGCTCTGCTTCTGCTGTGTTCTACACGCTGACAGGTACTGGGTCTTAATAGCCCGTCTATAGAGTCAGGCTCTGTTACCAATACTGATTATCTCTTGCCTAAACTGCAAATCCTGCTCCAGGATCTGAGCTAGAAGTTATGACTCCAAACAGCTTAATGGCTTGGTGGGACAAAGCTGTATCAATCCAGTGTTACTGATACTGACCAACAGAATTTAAGGTTAGGCACTAACAAAAGTGCCATCTGCAGTGGTTGGCAGACTATGATGCTACTGAGAGTCAACACAGGTGACCCGCTACCTAAGAATCTGGAAACAAGACCCCAAGCTCTTTGCAAGCAGATGTTTTTAACAAATTCAGTTTACTATAGAATCAAGGTCTAGTACAGCAGGAAATAATACCACAAATACAGAGAAAGAAGAAAAAGGGAAGATGAAAGTTTGAGCTGTGGAAGTCCAGAAAATACATTTATTAAAACACAGTTATCCCTTTAGTTCCTTCTTTACTGTATTATAAAAAATTAGATGTAGCACCCAGAGAAGACAGCGAGGTCTGTTATACACAGTTTCATAATCAACATGCTACCAAACGATTCTGCATTTTTCATGTAAAACGTGACTTTTGTTCTTGGAAAATTCTTGTATGAATGATAATATCTATTATTCATTATTGATGTTTTCAAACCTATTATGAGAATTAGCATAAAGCTGTATTTCATAATAGCAGTTGACTTTTCAGATTGCCACAGTAAAAAGAAACACAATAGAATATGAATAAGAGTAAATGACTTATATAAATATCAAAAGTAACAGAGGTCCCTTTAATAGCAGTATGGCTGCATAGCAGCAGAACAAGGAAAATAAAGACAGACATTGCATCTTTTATTTCTTAAGACTTTCAAGCATTCATTACTGAAATTAGACATCTGTGATAATGGAAAGTAAGCTTTAAACATTTGACAAGTCTGCTGACAGTTATCTTAGACTAAACACGATGCTCTATATCATTTAGATTGGGATTGGTTTGTGCCTGGGATATAATCTTGTAAATGTTAATACAAAATCTAATGAGACAATTTATCCCCAAATAATTACATACTGATTAGACGACAGTAAGCGAAACACCACAGAAGGTGATCATTCATTAAAATCAGACAAGCATGTCACAAGCTAAAAAACTGGAAATTGACATTGGAATAGACAGCAATAGCCCGTGGATGATAAACGGATTTTATTATATAGACTACTGGACTCTTGAAATGTACTTAGTGTATCTCTTTCCATTGCTTTTCTCTTCCAGCTTAAGAGGAACATTTGACAAATTTGTGTTTTATTAACCACAGTAATTGAGGCCAAACGCTTATCAGTAGTGGATAGGCTTCTTAAGAAGCCTAGTACAACAGTATCTTCCCTTTGCAGGAGGACCATACACACACACTCAAAAAAAAAAAAAATGCAGCAAGCACCCAGCACAATCTGGGGACGGACAATTGAGGGGCTTCGCCGGCTCCCTACGGGAATGCAGAGGGCCCACCGAGCACCGGCCGGGGCGGCGGGCGCACCGGCGAACCCTGCCCCCCCGGAACTCCCCCGGGGAGGACGAGCGGCAAGACGCCGCCCGGGGCCGCAGGAGGCGGCGGGGTCACGGCTGCCTCCCCCCACCCTGCGGCCCGGGAGCGCCCCGAAGCAGCGCGCCCCCCGCCCCACCAGTAAACACGGCGGCTCCCAGCCACCCGCGGCCCCCGCTCGTAATCCCCGCCCGGCCCGGCCCGGTTCTGACCCTGCGAGGGCCGCCAGCCCCCGCCCGGCAGGTTAATCCCCTCCAGTCCCTCCCACCGCTCTCCTCAGGCCTACCAAGCCCCCTCCCCCCTCGCCGCCCGCCTCAGTCCGGCCGCCCCCGCAGCGCCACCGTTACCGTGAAGGGGATGTCCTCGACGCTGCCCACCGAGTAGCAGTTGTCCCCGGGGTTGACGGCGCCGGTGAGCACCTGGTGCAGATGCATGGCGGCCCTCCCGCCACTCCCCGCCCCGCTCTCCTGGGGACGGCAGCGCCGCGGCCGCCGGCCGAGACCCGGATGGCTCCGCGCTCGCCTCAGGGCCCGGGCCCTGCTCGCCGGGGAAGGGGCGGGAGGCGGCGCACGCGCCGGGAAGCGCCTGAATCAGGTGAGGCGCGCGCAGGCACCGCCCACTGCGCGAGCAGCCGCCCTCGGGGAGGGCCGCGGTGCGCGCGCCCGCCAGCCAGTGAAAGGCGGGAGGGGGGGCGGGGGCTCGGGCCAGCCTGCCCGCGCGGGGCCCGCCGGGAGGGGGCGCGAGGCGGCAGCTGCCCGCGCAGCGCGGCCCGAGGTGGGCGCGGGGTTTAAACGAGAGCGGGGAGGGACGGCCCGGGAGCGGGGCATGCGGCGCGCCGGGCTGGCGCCTCCAGGTGAGACGGGGCAGGGCCGCTCGCCGAGGCGGGCGGTGGGACGTTTCGTGAGGGTATGGGGGGACGGACACGTTTATACGCTGCTGCGGCAGCGTTCTGGGCGTGAGGAGGGTTCGGGAGGCGTGTTCCGCCCAGCGGGGCGGCGGGTGCTGAGCGGGAGGCGGCTCCCTCAGGGCGCGGTGCTGCCGGCCTCGCGCTTCGCCTGTGGCAGTCACATGTAGGGCTTCCGAGGATGGCTTGGAGGGGTTTTCTTTTTGGTTTTTTGGGGGTTTTTTGTTTGTGGTTTTTTTAGGGTTGGGGTTTTTTTTGGAGGGGGTGGGGAGGTGGGATTTTTTTTGGGGGGTGTTTTTTTGTTTGGTTTGTTTTTTTGAGGGGTGTTGAGGGGCTTTTTCTGAGGTGGGTTTTTTTGGGTGCTTTTCGTTTTAATGAGCCTCACATTTGCTCACATCACCCAAAGCTTGTGAAGCTCTTGTGAACCCACGAGCATTCCTCCAGCTGCTGTGATGCTGCTCACTGCGGGTGCACGGAGCCTCCCAGCAGCCAGGCCTGTGTGCGGGCTGGGCAGCGCGTACCTGGTCCTTGTGGGGTTACACTGCGTTATCCACTGGGGCATGAGGCCACCAGTGGCAGTGAGAACTGCTTTGTGTCAAGACCCAGTATTTCAGGGTCATTGTAAATACAGATTGACAGGAGGCTGGTGAGATAATTACCGGTACCTGATAATAGAAGAGCAATACAAGGGACATGGAGACCTTGTTTGAGGTGTCCGATTGCGTTTTATGCACAGGATGTGACCTCACAGAAAATATGGTGAGGCTTTTGCTGCTTTATTTGTTATCACTGCCAAACCCTTGAAAATAAAAAAAGCCTTTAAATAGCCCTAGCCTTTTCTGTCTCAGAAGTGTGAAGAAGACTGGATCCTGAAAATTGTTTGGAAGGGATTCTAAACTCTGACGAGGGAAAAAAACCCAACTCTGTGTGTCATGATATAAGGAAAGTTCTCCATTTTCTTGTCCTAGGTCAATAGTAGTCTTGCAGTTGTACCACTGGTGCTAATGATTGAAGCTTAATCTCTTTCAAAGTTTATGGCAGTTTTGTCCCAGTCAGGACTGCAAGATACATGTTGTCTTATATTGCTGCTTGAAAGTGTACCTCTTGCTGATTAAATGAGTTTACTCTGAATGTAGAAGTAAATGAAGACATAATCAAGTTACCTTTGAATGGAAAAAAAAAACATTGTCGTCAGAACACTTGGGATTTTATCTACTCCCATACTTGTTAAAGGCAATCCCTTTTTAAAGGGAACAGTATCTGTAGCTGTAGTAAAAGGGGAAAAAAATTTTGATCTTCAGTTGACCTGATTGCATGCAAAACGACTATGTATTGTTCATATGCTTCCACTGATATTTATTATCCCGTAACTTTTCTGACTGAAGGCTCTTCCATATAAAATGTATGCTAACTTACAACTGATTTTAATTTTGCATAATTATTTTTTCAAATGCATACAACCGGACTTAGAGGCAAAAACAGTGTGTGTGTGGGGGGGTTGTATTTTGTTTTTCTAAATGAGTGGAATAAAGTCCAGCTAATGTCTGAAAAGACAGCTAGCTTTTGAATTGGCACAGACAGTCATGATATGTCGGATGATAGGAGAACAGCATGATCAAAAGGAAAGCATTCTCCTTTGGTCTAGTAAAGCTCTCTGGTTTTGGTGGCAAAAAGTGTGTAAATGAAAGTGGAATACCTACAGGATCAGTTCTGTCTTCCTTGGTAACAGACATGATGACGGACAGTTTTGGTTTTCGGCCCAGTCTTCCATCACCTAATCAGAGTAAGACTGCCAGTAGCTCTTGGGCATGCCAACTGTGAGAAAGGCTTCAACCTTATTGCTTGGGCAGGTGAGAAACTTTTCAGTGTTTGACTTGTGTGGTACTCCAATTCCACTGAG
Source organism: Falco cherrug (assembly GCF_023634085.1). Classification (NCBI taxonomy): domain Eukaryota; kingdom Metazoa; phylum Chordata; class Aves; order Falconiformes; family Falconidae; genus Falco; species Falco cherrug. Next base: position 16,266,177 of record NC_073703.1, on the reverse strand, counting down.
ACTTTGCTGTGAGATGGAGAATGTGTGTTGTCCTGAAACAGGCAAAGTTCCTGTTAAAAGTAAAAATAATGCTAAATTGAGTTTAATAGTAAAATACTCCATTTGTAGCTGTGGAAACCTATAGAAACGGCTACATCTGTGTACAAGAGCTTTGAACAGGAATCATCCTGCAAGTATCTGCAGACAAGGCCTTGGCATTCTTCCTGAAACAAGTACTTTCACCTGAGTTTTGCTGACAGGTGGTTTTATTTGCCTCAATCATTCCTTCCTTGTTAATGTGAGGTATTTTAGTCACTAAAGTAGTTTTCAGTGCATGTAACAGTGGTTGCTATGCCTAGGAACATATATCTCATAAATAATAAAATTCTATAAAATAATAAAAGATTTAAGGGGCCTTCACTCTTCATTTCTTTTCCCTTTCATTCCTTACTATCTTGTTGCCTTGCTCAATACTTTTCCTTAGTGTTAAAAAGAAAGGAATCTGCAGTACCTCTGCTGGAGTCTGCCCAGGAATTCCCTGCTTTGGTTTGAAGTTAACTGGAGTTGTGGGAAGGGAAGCTCTGTTACCTCAGGAGAGCAGCTACTGTGTAGAATCAAAAGGTCTATTTAATTCATGCTAATAAGCTGCAGGTGGAGCTGCCTTAGGTGGAGTTTTAAGAATGTGTTAGGAATGCTGAGGGTACTTTGCCGTTGGTCTAACCGAATAGATCGGATGACCTCAAGACCTTGTCTGCATCATGTATAAGGATGACTGTTCTGGTTTGCCTTCTGCTTTTCCAACTACAGGAAAAGGAAGAGGGAGTCAAAGGAAAGGGGTCCAAATTTAGAAAACAGACACTGAACTACACAGATGCTATGGAGAAATAACTTGATTCCATTTGCTGAATTATTTTCAATTGGCAAAAGGTGATTTTATACAAAATAATCAGAAGGAAATACCTTGTTTTGAAACCATTATTATATATAAAAGAAATCTAACTTTTTCCCCTAGTTTTTTTTTTAGGGGTAAAAAACTTTTGCTTTTGGCAAAAGGTGGAGGTTTTTATGGGAAGGGAGAAAATACTGTGAAATTTGCATAGGGAAGAAATCCTAAAGCACATGCAAAAGAAATGTGCTTCACATAGTCTAGGGAGAGAAAGCAAGACCCATATGAGGCGTCATGCAAGATGAATGCCAGTGCTGGACTACCTTTTATTTCAAAGGTGAAATGCTGTACTCTAGCCTTGGTATCCTGAAACCTGAAGAACACACCTTGTTTTGTTTGACCACTCTGTCAGTTTTCTGTGCTCCTGAAGGTCTTGACCTTTCCCCAAGAAACAGAGGAGCTGAGCACAATGCTATCATGATCCTGTGAATATTTTCCTCACGATCCATGATGATTCTGAAATCTTTACTGGGTTCTTGATTAAATTGTATTTTTTTCCCTGAAGAAAAACTACTTGCCTGTGTTTCTCTAGAACTCATTCAGCAGTTAACTAAGCTTGGAGAAAATAATGTTTTTCAATCCATAAGATGCAACACCTGTTCTATTACTATTTTCTGAACCATAATGTGGTGGGTTTTATTGCTCTGCCTTTTGTTATTCCTTATAGAACAAGATTGCCCCCATAATGATCTTAATTTGTAAAGCATTGTTCATAGTGTATTTCTGTACAGGACCTTAAAAGCATTCACCTGTGAAGGATGGTCATTGCTTCTGTACTCCTGAAAAGCCGTTACTACAGCATAATTTTTGCTTGGATATTTTTAAAAGATCATGTTCATGGAAACTGACAGTCTTGCTTTCCCAGGGGTATCTAAATGCTGAACACTTTTGGCAGTGCATAGATATCTAAATATTTCACCTTGTCTAGACCCTTACTGTCCTGTGGAGTAGTCACCCATGCTTCCAGTTTTAAAGAAAAAACAAAACAAAAAAACCCAACCAATAACATTAAACATTGCAGCAAAAATGAAACTTCTCAATAATTCTTTTAAACCACAATCAGGTACTTGTGGAGGAAAGAATTAATGATTAAAGATTCCAGTCTGGTGGGGCTGGGTAAAGTAAAAATAGTTTAAACAGCACAGAGGAGTTGAGGCACTTATTTGAAGGTGCTGACTTTTTCCATGACTAAGGAGAAGGCTATGTCTAGGAGTGCTGTCTCTTACTTTTCTTTAGAAGCTTCAAGGCTTTTGTTTTCTTGCTGGTCTGTCTAATCATGATGTCAGTTCCAGACCAGTAGAGTGTGTTTGGGGAGGGGGTTAGGATTTTTCTAAGAAATGATTGAGCAGTTTGGTGATTTCTTCGCATTTAAGTACTTAAAACTGAACAAGCAGAGGCAGATTAAACTTAAGTTACTCCCTAGCAGTGCTATGTGGCATAACATTGGACTTCAATGACATAAGTTGGTTCTCTTGGCTGAATTTATTCTGTGTGCTCTCTGCTAAATGCTTATACTATACAGAAATTCAGTGAAACATCTAGTGAACAATTGTGTTTAGAATAATTTTCTGTGTCAGGATCCTAATATATGGTAGGAGGAACTGTTGTTTTAATATAAATATTTTTCTTCAGATGGAAGAATTAATACTTTTGCATTTCTGATTATCTGTGTATTTTGCCTTTCCATATGTCTTTCAAGCATCTGGAAAATACAGTCCCTCCAGTGAAATCACAAGCAACCATGTGCAATTCATTCTAAGTGCATGTTCTTTAACTTCCACTCTAAATGATGATTTAGTAGAATGACAAATGATTTTACTGTCAACTGCACACAATTAACTTCCCTGACATATGAGCAAGCATTCAGTATCAGACTGAGCGTTCACTTATGCATTAGGCATATGTGAAAGATGTTCTGGAAATTTCCCCTGGTCATCTTTTATTGAGGAAAAAAGCCAAAACAAGCCTCGGATGCATACTGGGTCATATCGTGCTGCAGCAAAGATTTCAATTCTGCATCTATCAAAGGCAGATGTTTCTGTCTTTAAGGAGGTAATGAAAGGTGTTATGTGGGGTTATTTATAGCACGCACTCATCCAGGAACTGGAGGACACCAGAAGAAGATTCCAATTATGAACTTGTGATGACAGTGTTTTCAGGCAGAGACCAGACCTTTGACACTAACAGTTTTGTAAGCACCACAGGAACAGTTCTGCGGTGAAGGCTGAGGAAGACTTCAATTAAAAGCCCTTCTGGGGAACTTCAGCCAAAACATTTTGGTCTGACAGTTGAAAAGCTTGTCATCAGTTTAGGTTTGTGTTACACTCTTAGTCGCTTTTGTACTGTGTATTTCTTCAACTTCAAAGTGTCTTGTCGCTAATACATCCTAACTTTATAAGATAGTTATTGTTCTTCTAGTAAGAAAAAGAATCTAGGGGAATAATCTTTCTCTTGTGTTATTTTCATTTTGCTTTCCATGTGGTACCCTTCTTGAATTTTACCGGCACTTATGTAAACTTTTTTAAAACATGTGCACCTGCATGTTACATGCTGTGTCATTTTCCCTAACTCATTTTCTACAGGTAGCTGAATGTACCCTAAACCAACATATTCTTAAGACTCACTGGCTTTTGGCAAGACCTTAAGTTAAGCCTATTGTGATATTATCTGTTTCGCAAGATTGTAGGATGGGATTTTAAGTTGTAAGTAAAAACAACCAAGCTTGTAATATTATAGCTGTCACTTTTGCTTCCTTTGAAATGCATATGCAAAAAAAGTATGTAATCATGTATGGAATTAGCTGCTGAATGTCACTATGATCCTCTTCTTCTGTTGGCAATATTAAGCCCCAATAAAGTTATCTTTAAATCTAAAGGTATATTTGCACTGGGTGAGGAAGAAGAGTGGATACAGTATCCAAACCATTTAATTGTTGTTCTTCATATGCTCAGCAGGGTTTCTGAAGAGTGTGTGTGAACATCAGCTCACATAGGCTACCTAGCTAGGTCTTTCAAACTGGCCTCTGGAACATCTTACTAGTTTCTTGACTGCCCAGGGAATACATTATGAAAAGAGGTGTGTAAAATAAAACTGTGAATTTGCCCCTTTTGCAACACCTCACAATTCAGTGTAATTGATGTACTATGTGCCAGTTGCTGGGTCTCATTTGTCTTTGCAATTTTTTGAGGATCTGATCATTAATGCTTAAGTACTCATGTCTGTAGCATAGACTCTGTGACCTTGTTGACACTGGAGCTGAGCTATTGCTAGTTAACCCAGTGGCATTCTCTTGTGTTGAGAACAACACTGTAATGTATCTATATGGGCTGTGGCTCAGGCAGTATGAACATGTTTACCGTGGGTAATTTTGGGAGCATGAGTATTTAATTTGCTTTATGCATTTCCAGTGAGCCTGACAGGACAGATATGAATCATTTGAAGTGAAGCAGAAATTATCAATATTCCCTCTTACTAACATAGCTCTGAGGCATCTCTCACCAACTCTGCTTGGTGATGAAATTTATTTTTAAAACTTGAGGGAGGTTCTCATGTCTAATTGACTTTTAAAAAGCTGGGCATACAGAACTGAGCACTCATTTAATAATAACTGTATGAGTCTGACGTTCTTTCCCCCCATATCAATCAGAATAAAAACTGGAAAATACATTATATCCGGTGAAATGGAAAATTAAAAAAACCCTCACATTCTTTTTAAGGGTTTTTAAAAATATTTTTTTCCTCCAAATACCTCCACTTTGGCTGTCTTGCAGCCTTAAGAAGCAAAGAACTGCTATGCTTCTCCAGCAGAATACTGAATTAACTGGAATCAGTTCCACTCAGTATTATTTAGCTGTTTTTTTATCCATGCTGAAACAGTCTTAGTGAAGTAAACTTGAGCGGATAGTAAGCAACAGTAACACCAACGAGCAGTCATTCATTGAGTTAGGTTTGAGTTACTGGCATTTTTTTATTGGAAGAAATGTCAAATTACAGTTTTCAGGGGTCTTTTTTTTTTTTTAGATTAAGAAAACATGGTAGAGGCAGAGGATCCTGTGTTCAGTGTCAATTGTGAATTGCCTGATTAAGGAAGGGACTGATATATATTTGCTTGTTGTTTGACTCAATGATTTTGATGAATGAGACTTTTAGATGGTACTTCTGTGTAAGAGCTAGTAGCTGAAGTGGCAAGTGGGCAGTTTACTTGGAGCACTTAAGAGACTTAGAAAAGTAGTCTGGGATTTTACTTTTCTTTGTCCTTTTGACAGTGAACATCTAAGATGTTTAATATATCTCCCGGGGAATTGAATTTAATATCTTGAGTTATATTGTTTCTGTGGTTGGGTGTGTTGTTGTTTTTTTTTTTTTTCCAAAGTACTAAAAAGCCCTGCAGCTAAGACTTCCAGATACCCTTTCTCACTGAGCCCATTTAGTCATAGGGTATTTTATCTAGAACTGTTGCTATCCCGATTTCTTTTTCAGGAAGGCAGAGGTTTGTCATCTTTGCTTGGGCGAGTTAGTGAGCCATAACTGCCATGGAGTTCACCACACTGCTGCAGAGGTTTCTTGGTTTAACACTGGCTCATTATTTTTGTCCACAGACGACCCTTTGAAAATTTCTTGCAGTAATACATAAAAAAGTATTAATATTTCAGGTATATGGAGTGTATATTTTTTAATTACATTCTGGAAGTGGCATCTAGGGAGTGTATCTCAAGAGCAAAGTGCTATCTATGTATCTAGTTGCTAAAACAAATCAAGCATCATGTAAAGTTTCTCAGAGGTAGCAGTGAGTTTAAGGATGACACATGATCTGCAAAGCTCTATGGACTTCATAGTTTTGAATTGGTGACTGAGTTATTTTGTGGGATTTGTATTACTCATAATAAATAATAAAAAGCAAGTTACTGTTGATAAGAAACTAAATATATTTCCCAGAAATGTATATATATGGAATAATTCAGTTGTTTGTACCTTCTCTCCAAAGAATATGACAGGTGTACAGGTTTCTAACTGGAGATTCTCAATGCAAAGACAGTTAAGGATTGTTGATTCCTATGGTAACATGTGGATCTTACTCTAGTCTTCAAACTGATGGGTAGAATGCTCCACTATGTGTAGAAGTGAAATTTGCTTTGTCTCCTATTATATAGCATTGAGAATGTCTAGGATTGTTTTGATATGTGAACTGTGTGTTCTGCTCTTGCAAACAGTTCTGAGATTGTAATAAAGATGTGTGCTTATGAGAAACATCCTCTTCTCGGTTCCTACAATTGCAAACAGGATATAAGAAATTAACTGAATGCTAGCCATGATTAATTAATGCTATGCAATGGATTAACTGAAAGTGCACTCTGGCTGTCCAGTCATATACCTTAAATTAAGTCAAGACAAAAGGTGAAATTTGGGCCTAAATAAACAAATAGTTTTTGCCAGTGACTTCATTAGTGGGAAGAGTGTTTCAGGTTTTCTTTAATTTGGGTATATTTCTTTGAGGTTTTGTTGTGCTTTCTTAGCCCGTGTCTGTCTGTCTGTCTGCCTGCCGCCACCGCCCCCTTCCCCTTTTCTGTCATTCCCCCCCCTTTCTCCAAAACTTCTGAATTCCTTAACTGTGTTTAATGCTGAAGTCACTGGTATATATTATGGAAACTCTTGACAGGGTAGGGAAGAGAGATTTTAATTATGCCCCCACTGGTGGAAAATCTGTGGTGAGAGGTCAATGGTTCTGTCTTGTTTGGCACCACAGGAAACTGAATGTCAGTACCTTCATTTAGAGGAAGGAAGTGATGGTTTTAGAGAGAAGGTTGATGTCACAAGGGACATGGCAGGGCAGCAAGTAGGGGACTGAGGAGGTGGCAGGCTTCATTTGATCCACTGCTCATGTAACAACTGCCTCATGGAAAAAGGGGTCCTCTAGTGTTACCAGCCAAATGCATGTGGCAGCTGGCTTCTTGACCTGTCTCGGCTTCAGTTTCTTGGCTAAATTAGAATGGGTGAATTACAGTTATCTGCCTTGCCTGAAAAACAGAGGGAAATTTAATTTTGAAGGAGTGATTAAAATACTAGCTGTTCGTTGTGTACAATATAAGGAGAAGCTGGTATTGAGCACTTGTTACCTTTCAGTTGAGTGGTATGTGCTGAGCACTCTGGTAGGTCAGCAATGTCTATGCCTGTTCTGAGGGTGAGCACAGGAGTAAATGAGTTAAATGGTGGTAATATTTGCCAGCAGCGTGATATGGAAATGCTGCCCACTGCATCACACAGATCTGCTACCATCTGTTCATAAAGGTTTGCTGCACTGAGAGGAGCAGAAAACTGTATAATTTTCCTTATGTTAAAGCTTGTAGAAAAACTTTCTTTTGTTTTTTCTCTGGATGTTTATTTTCTCTGAATTCAAGTCAAGTCTCTTTGTTTAATGAAATTTCCATAGATTTATGAACTTAAGCAAAGTAGCCTTAGTCACATAAATAATATTTTCTTCTGTCTGATCAACATTGATTTTTTTTTTTTTTTGCTTTGCTTTGCTATTCAAGCAAATACATAAACACAGTAATTAAGGTAGCAGGACAAGCAGTATGTTATGTGGATCATATGGTATTTTGTATATCTTACTGATAATATACCTAAAAGGGATCATTTCACAATGACCTTATGGTCGTAGTTATCAGACAGTCTATATTTTGATTTTTAGAATTAAGCAGATCAAAGAGTATATTCACAATCATTTCCACATTTGTTACTGATGGTGTTTGCCATTATTCTTGGCCAAATATTTTAAGAGTTTTGTTTTTAATACTGGCTGTGCAGCCCAACTAAGGCTGTGGGGTAGTCTGTTTGTATAGGGTCTCAGACTACCAGCCTTTAGTATCAATACTGTATTGTAAAGGTAAGGTCAGCTGGTCTTAAATACAAATTTTTATTAAGAGGACAGCTGTGTAATAGCAAGTATGAGTAGGACCACGCAGCATCTTTGACCGTTTTCCCATCTACAAATGGCTGTTTGGGCACCAGCTGTGCTGTATTACTGAACCACACTGAAAGGTCTGATGTACAGCGTATGGGACTTCTAAGCAGTTATATTCTGATATTGAAACGGTCTCCAGTTGTCTCTATCCCAACACCTCTTTGTGCCCCATTAACCTGTTCAGGAGTCATCAGCTTTCGCTTACCTAAAGAATTTGTCAGTGTTTTGCTGGTGATGAGAACAATAGTTGCTACCTTTTATCTTCTGCCTCACCTCTTTGGGGAATCCCTGGAGCAGGAGACATACACGCTGAGCTTCAGTGATTTCCAGCTGCTTTTTACTAGGAGCACCACAGTATACCTCAGTTGTTGCTGCAAGTAGTGGATTAGGTCAAGCCTGAATTTGGCCTGCTTTGTACCAAAGAGCCAAAGTAATGCCGGCAGGCTTAAGAGCAAAGTGCTCTCCATTTGGTTCTTGAACTAGGCCTAGTGCCAGTCCAAAGATTAATTATATCCATTATGTCTTGGTCCTAAATAAATATATAAAATGTTGAAGAGGAGAGATGCCTAGGAGAGAGAATTCAGCATTGCAAATGACTGGATTACTTGGTCCTGCCATGACCAAGAAATGCAGTAGACATAAACTGGCTACTATGAAATTTAGTGATATACTAATTTATTATTATTTGTACAGCTTAATTTGATGCTTGGGTGCTTAGACTTGTAGCATCAGTGTGAATTCTCCATCTGTGCAGTTGTACCAATGCAGTAAAGAACTCAGATTAATTTATAGAGATGGCTGTTGACCGGAACCCCTGTCTGAAGAAAAGTCTGAAACATTTTATTGAAAAAATATAAACCAGAACAACTTTGAAGCAGGAATTAAAAATACTCAAAGAGATACTGAGGCAATAATTCTTTTAAGTATTTGGGAGTATCAGACACTGAATTGTCTGAAGCGTCTTCCCCCCTGCCCCCCTCCCCTCACCTCCTGAGGTGGGTAACTGGAAACTTGGGAGCTGATGCTGCAAAAGCACCAGGAATCCTTTCCCATTCCAACTGCAGAGACTGTAAGTAACTCTAGTAATTACTTTAATGGGGGAAAGATATGAGAGTGCTTATGTATATTGCTATATAGAGCCCAAAGGTCTAAGGGATTTATCCTGTTGTCTGCACCTTTTTTCAGTCATTTTACAGTCGTGTTGACGTGGCTATACAACTTGTATTTTTTGGTGGTAATAGATATATGCAATATATATAAACTGTCAATGCATTTAAAAAACCCCATATCTACATTTTGTGTCCATTTCTAAACTTCGGTCTCTTGACTGTTCCTGCTTCTAGGGAACAGAGTGGTTGAATGTTGCTGGCTTTTTCTCTTATTTCCAGCTGAGAGAAACTGAACAGATGGGAGTGGGAGAAAAAAATAATGACAAGCCAGTGCAGATAGCGTGATAAATTTGTTGGTGTTGTGTTTGTTTTTGTTTGTGTGGTTGTTTTTTTTTTTTTAATTTGGGAGGACAGGGCACTTCAGAAAAGGTAGCAAAAATACACAAATATGTTTTGAGTGTTTTTTGTCCATGACTCAAATTTCTTCAGGTGCTACCTGGATGTGGTGGGAAGGGAAATAGTCTGTGCTACTATATTTAGAAAGGGTTACATCCATAAGGTAATGCAACCACCAGCATTTCAGAACTCTGCCAGATGGTGTTGGCTGTAAGGAAGTTCTGTGATTCATTTGGTAAAATATTTGTCACTGCAAATAAGGAGCTTCAGACTCATTGGTCTAGTCAGTGGTGGAAACCACCACTGGTCTCACCAGATGCAACACTGGACATAAAGGAAACTTCTTATGATGCTACTTTTCAGCCTGGGTACTTTGCCCAATGAGATGCAACTGTAAATTGGTTTTGCTTGTAGTTCCATCTCAGGGTTCAGCAGATATTAAATTAGCTGTTTCAAAAACCTGAAATATCTATTCAAAAATATCAAAATTATTTATGAAATTTTCCTTTACCGTGTGTTTATGGTGATTGATCAAAGGAGAAATGAGTTTTCAATTTAATTAAACACTCTCTTCCCCATTTTGGAACGAGCAGTGGGAACATTAGCCCAGGAATGGGATATCTAGTAGAAGAACCAAAAAGAAGGGATGGGGGAAGGCTAGAACAATGCTGTGTGTTTTTGTCAAATAACTCTTTGGGGAAAAGATCTGCATAGTAATATTCCAGTGATTTATGCTAGCCAAAAAAACCCAAAACAAAACAAACCCTCAAAACTTTTGTATAGCTTTGCTCTCAGTTGTGCTGTTCTCAAACATTTACTGTTCAGTTTCTGCTTTAGTGTCCCAAAGTTCAAATCTGTCCCTCCTTGCTAGTAATTAGTAAGTAGCAATACTGCAAAATATATCAGAATAATTTCCCAAGGAATACTCTGGTAGCTGCCTTGGAAAAGTGACTAAGCATCCTCAGAGGCGACATCACATAACATGTTATGTTCCAAGAAGGACATACACTGACAGAAGGGATGTCTAGAGAGACACAACAGAAGCCTTTCAGACTTCTGATAAGCTTTTATGAGTTAAAGAAAATACCTCTCAGGACATAGATGGCTTCAAATCAGCTCCCCTCCCACATGTAAAACCATGGAAATCCAAGACTATTGCAATTTACATAGTCAGAATTACCTACTTAGGAATAGGGCTTCCTATGTCAAGAAATGATTATGGAAGAATTCTGTCTTAGTCTTGAGAGAGACAGAGCTTCAGCTTTCTCTAGCAGTGCAAGTCAGGCTTTTAGCTCTGGGTTTGTTTTTTTTTTTTTCCCCAGAAGTGCATGGTTTTTGCTGTTGTGGAATTCAGACACCAGAGAACCTTCAGTTATGAAGTAATTTTTCTGATCCCAGAATATCTATCTTGATACTGTAATCAAGAAAAATGTATTTAGAAAGAACCTGTGCCAAAGAGATGCTTTGGACCTTGATTAATATACACCAGCACTGTTTTGCTCTCTTTAATATACTTATCTGATTAAATCATGTTAAGTATTGGTAGCGGGGAGGCTACAGGGGTGGCTTCTGTGAGAAGCTGCCAGAAGCTTCCCCAGGTCCAACAGAGCCGCTGCCAGCCGGCTCCAAGGCAGACCCGCTGCTGGCCAAGGCCAAGCCCAGCAGTGATGGTGGTAGCGCCTCTGGGATAACATATTGCACGGGAGAACTGCATAACTGCAGATGGAGAAAGGAGTGAGATTATGTGAGAGCAACAGCTCTGCAGACACCCAGGTCAGTGCAGAAGGAGAGGCAGGAGGTGCTCCAGGCGCCAGAGCAGAGATCCCCCCGCAGCCCATGGAGGCTGACGGTGGAGCAGAGATCCTCCTGCAGCCCGTGGATGATGGATGCCCAAAGGAGGCTGTGAGCCTGTAGGAAGCCCACCCTGGAGCAGGCTCGTGGCAGGACCTGTGGACCCATGGAGGGAAGAGCCCAGGCTGGAGCAGGTTTGCTGGCAGGACCTGTGACCCCGCAGGGGACTCACGCTGGAGCAGTCTGTGCCTGAAGGACAGCACCCACCGGGAGGGACCCACGCTGGAGCAGTACATGAAGAACTGCAGCCCGTGGGAAGGACTCAGGTTGGAGACATTCATGGAGGACTGTCTCCCCTGGGAAGGATCTCACGCTGGAGCAGGGGGAGAGTATGAGCAGGAAGACGTGGCAGAAACAAGGTGTGATGATCTGACTGTAACCCCTGTTGCCCATTCCCCTGCGCTGCTTTGGGGGGAGTAGGTAGAGATATCGGGAATTAAGTTAAGCCTGGGAAGAAGAGAGGAGTGGGGGGAAGGGTTTTTTCTGATTTGAATGGTACTAAATTGAAGTAACTTTGCCCAAGTCAAGTCTGTTTTACCTGTGGCAGTAATTGCTGAGTGATCTACCTGTCCTTACCTCTAGTCACGGGTCTTTCATTGTATTTTCTCTCCCATGTCCGGTTGAGGAGGGGAGTGATGGCTTTGGGTGGGCACCTGGCATTCAGCCAGGGTCAAACCACCACATGATCTCATTAAAATGTCATCCAAATATAGATATATATTTTCTTTATGCACAGATATTTATCTCTTCCTTTAACAAAACCATCAAATACACATTTCAATATATAATGAAGGATTTAAGTATAGAGAAAAATTCCAAGAGAACTTTGCTAGCTTGCCTGTGCTTTACTTTGACCAGAGTGCTTCATTTCATGTCATCTTGCCAGGTTTCTTGGAGCGAGTGACACATGCTGAATGTTAAATTTGCATAGTGCTGGGGTAAGGAAAGCAATAACATACGTATTGTGTACATATACATTACATATGTATGGCCTACACATGACCCTATAGAGTTGCATGTTAGATATCTGATGTTCAATCAGAATATTAGAGGGAAGGGAAATGCAATTCTATCTTTTGTCAGTCAGCATACAGTTTTCACAAAGTGAAGCCTTTATTATGTAGGACCTGATGAGTTTGGAGTGATGTATGAAAGAAATGGAACCACTGGTGATGGTATAAAAATTTATACTAAGGTGTAGTGTTACAGCATAACATTTTATTATTCCTTACATTTAATGTATGCTAGCAGGATTTGGGAAAAAAAGTAGAAAATTTATTCTTTTTGAATAATAATCAATTTTCAAGAATCAAGGGAACGGGTAATGATCTACTTTTTACTGACTAAAATATCAAAGAGAATAAAAATTAGAATTACTAATGAGAAAAGAAAGGGCTTAAACTGCAATGATAAACTTGATCTCAGTATTTTTAGATTTAAAGTGATTTTTACAGCTGATTTTTCACATGTGATCCTTCCAATACAAAATAAAGAAAACTATTCAGGTATTGTACTTAGAAAGCTGAATATTTAACATTGTTCTGCTCTGGCAGAAACTCTATCTTATTTTACAGTGAAGACACTTTTAAAAAGGTTTATTTTTGTCCTGAATGATTTATTGTTTGTACATCTTTTGTTAAGTGATTATAAGGCTGACAACCTGACACTTGACAAACCTCTTCCCTAATCCTTGTAATTAATTTGCTTTATTCAGGCTAAAATAGAGCATTGCTTGTTAAAAGTTAATTTACTCCTGGCGAAAAAAGAACTAGTGTATAGAATCTCACCTCTAAACCTCACGTACAGATCAACCATACAGACATAAAAAGCACACTGGAAAGTTCTTGTCAGTGCTGGGTTTTAGTATCAGTGGATAAAAAATGATAACAAAGGATCTTTTGATTTTTACCACAGGAGCACATTGGCTTTTTTGTTCTGTTTGACACCAACTAATTAGGTTGGTCTGTTGTCAGAACGATTGCATAGAAACAGTTTCTTTCATGTATTGTTATTCTATGGCAGGTTTTCATTGCTTGCTAAATTGAATCCTATTCAGTTAGACTTGAGGCAGAGATAGTATTGATTCTTGGGAAAGCACCCAGAGCTCCTGAGATTCTGTACTCCTATTTATTCATCTGTTTAATGCTGGGCCTAAATATGTGGGTATTTTATGAAGGCTTGGGGATTGCCAAAGGATGCAGAAATACTTCCACTGGAAAATACATGTAAAATGCATTAACTTGCTGCCCTTTTTATAGAACATTAGTGACACCCAGTGGTTATGGAGTAATATACATTATAAAATCTATTCTAAGCCTTTTTTCCTTATAAAAGCTGGAGCTCAGACAACCCATGGAAAAGCTGCTCGAGGTCCAAGTACCTTTGTCAGGTCTATATTCTGCCTGTACTTTAGGTTCACAAATTTGAATAAGTTTAAGTGTAGAGGAATGAAGGCAGTGAGTTGATTAGCATTGATAATATGCAGCTGTGGCCTTGCCTCGATGGCAGTGGGTTGGTTGACATGGATGATGTGCAGCTGTAGCTTGTTCCTGCTAAGTAGTTAAATAGCCCTGAGGATTAGGGTTGGGGAGGAGTGGCGTGACTTCTGGAGGAATGAGAAACAGCATGAACAGTAGAATCTGACTGGTGGTAAAGTCCTGTGCAGCCTACTAGTTTGTTCTGCAACAACTGGTGTCCCGTGTGAGGCTGGCTGAGTTGGGTTCCAACCGCAACAACTGGCGCCCAATGTACTTGAGACAAGTGGGAGAAACTGGGACCCGTAACAGACACTGAGAGGTGAGCCATTGACAACTAATTGATATGGGTATTGCAATATTTGTTGTCCATCTTAACTCGGATTGCAACTTTTGGCACCCAGCATAGATGGGGACTAATTGATATGGGTGCAGAAGAAAAGTCTATGTTAAAAATGCTTATAGATATATTTGAAAAAAGAAGCATTAAAAAAACAAGAAGGCAACAAGAACTTTGCTAGGATGGTGCGAAGTAAATGATGTGCTAGTTACACAGAAAAATTGTCTCCGGCGTTCAGATATGGCAAAATGCTGGAAAACTACTTTTTGAGGCTACCTTGGGGGGGTGGTGGTGGTAAAATTGCAACAACATCACTACAACATGGAGATTAATTGTTCTAGTAAGTCTAAGACTAAAAGTGGACAGGGAGACAAATTCTATATTTGAAAAAAAAAAAGGTGGAAAGTATGATAAAATAGCAGTAAGAATTTTGCTAGTGTGGTGTAAAAAGAATGATTTGCCAGTTGTGGTGAAAAATGTCTCCAGCACTCAGATATAGCAGAGCGCTGGAATGTTACTTTTTGAGGCTGCCACGAGAGGGGACAAAATTGCTACAGCGTCATTGACAACATGGAGATTGGTCTTAGATTTACTAGAATGATCAGAAGTGGACAGGGAGAGAAAGGCCACAGCTGCATATTATCAATGCTAATCAACCCACTGCCTTCATTCCTCTACACTTAAGTAAACGAAATAAATAAAAAAAGCACTTCAAACTTGTTTTGAAGTAGTTCTCACTTTATCACAGCTTACTGACAATGGGGAAAGTCCCCTCTTTATTTCACACTTTAAAATAGTACACTGTATTGCCATGTGATTTAGTCTTCTCTTTTGGTATGGCTTAGGTAAGCATACAGAAAGCTGGGTTAACTGTTTTATGCTACTATCATTCCCCTTTTGTACCTTGCTTGTTTTGCTAGGACTTGATTTGTTGTTTTGCAAATACATTTAATAATTAATATTTGCAAGGTGTTTTGAAATTATGGGTCGTAAACTATCTTTTTACTATGTCAGCTGTGCCTTATTCACAAGCATAACCTGCTGATGAATTCAGTGAGACTTTTGTCCTACTAAGTTTCTTAAGATTAATTTTTTTGATTCAGCCTACAGCAAGAGGTCTGAGCATTTGTCTAAGATCTCAGACTTGGAAATATATCTCCTAAATATGGATGGTCTTAATGGGAGTGATTTCAGCAGAGGACATAGAAGGGCCAGAGAGCAAGACTTCATACCCCAGTGACACAAAGGTGATATGCTCTTACTAGTACCCTTCTATGCTTGAGAAAGTTGGAGGAAGAAAGGAAAAGATGCGGTGAGAAGGGAGGTGGAAGGGGGAAAAAAAAAAAAAGGTAATCTAATGCATGTGAACCTATCTCTGTACAGGTAGGGGCTGGTGTAAACTTAAGGCTCATGAGGAACATTTGGGTTTAATTACTTTTACATACTTGGGCAAGTCATATAGTTCTAACTGTGTCTGGTTTTCATCTGTAAAATGGCGATATCAGTGCTTCTCTGTTTTTGAGAATAAATATACTAAAACCTAGTGACAGTATTTTTTACGGGAGTTGGGCCGCTGCAGTATGCAACTGCTTGATTTGGTGCATGTAAACTGTGCCATCTCTCTCACGGAGAAAGGAACATGAATCTTTCACTGATAGGAAGGCGGTGTGTGTGTGAAAACAAATAGACTTTCTCCTCCACAAAGCCTTTTGGCATTGATTTTAATCAGAAGAAAATCCTACTACTGTTAGGGAAGAATGTAAGACTTCGAGACTTTTCAAAGACAGGCGTTGTTCAGCAAGCATGGTAGACCCAGCAGTTTTTAATCTCCAATTTAGAAGGAAAGCTTATCTAGGATATCTTATGACTTTATTTCAGTGTCATTGTCTATGTATGAATTTGTTTGAAACTTAATGCCTTTGTTTCTTAAAATGAAATATCTGTCTGTTTCTTGTCTGGCAGTGTGCTAATCTCTTTTCAGAGATGCTAAGGGTAATCTGAGAGACCATGGCTGCATTTATTCAGAATCTGTTTCAGAAGAGATGCTGTTATTGTGAAGGGGTTGATTTTGAGTCTTGGAATGAGCAGCAAAATTAACTGACCATAAACCTGAAAACAGTCACTCAGCCCTCATGGTCTGTCTTTTGGTATCTATAACCCTTTCTGTCCACTTCTGTGCAATGCTGATCAATTTAGAACAGGTAATATTTCTATTCAGATTGGCTAGTACGCTGCTTTTTGATTGCAAAGGAGAATCCATGAAATTGAAATGAGACCGATGTAGGATTGATTTTCTTCTATGTGTCTTACTTTATCAAGACTTGAGCTGAAATATTTCAATATCATATTTTTTTCAGATGCATGCCTTTAACTACAGAATATATTTATCCTATCTCCCAGAGAAATGAATAATACCATGAGGAGCTATTTAATCATGAGCATGGAGATTGCTCTGCAGATTGCTGTGCTCTGACCACGCCAGTCAATACGGAATAAGAAAAATAATGTTGGGAAACAAGGTGTCTGATTCATAGTTACTTAGCAGTAAACATAGCCTGTACTTTCTAAACAGCTCAAAGAGAAATATATACAGACGGAAAGAACAGCATCTGTTCTTATTAACTAAACTTAGCAATACAAAATTAAAATTATGATTTAAAGTTCTTTGTAATGTCTGAGATGTCTCATCATGTTATTAATACTGGGAGGCAGACTTGTAAAGGAGACTGGAATTAAGAATATTCTGAAGGAGACTGAGTTATTTAACTCTTTTTACGGTTAAAGTACTGAGCATATATTCAGTTAGCCTATGAAGCTTGATAGACAATCTGAGACAGTCAGCTCCAAACCTTGAAAAACTGATTCTTAAGCCTTTTCTGTGTTTTAGCAGTTCTTCCTGGTATAGTTGCACAATGTATTTTGTTTTCCTGGCAGATAAAGTCAAGCTGATATCAGCTGAACTTGTGCAGGTGCAGCATGTGTATGGTGTATGTGTTTCAGTGTGACAATATTAACACAGTTGTGATAAGACATATTTCTTTCACATAGACATGGCCTCAGGCTAATAGCCTTTAGCTTATAAATGTGAGGGCTCCTGTGCACAACAGGAGTTTTAGTGAAAGAGATGGTGCTGTGTGGGAGCCTTCTTAAAGACAAGAGATAAGTGAATGGAAGAAGATCAAGTGAGAGATCAAGTGTAACAATATGCCTGCGCACCTCGGCAAGATGAAGCAGCGATGCTTCACACTGACAGCTATAGGACTTTTGTTGCTCAGCATGACGTTTCTCAGTGTTACAAAGACAGCCTGTATTCTGGTTGTCTACAAATCCCATCTGCTTTAGTGACAGGTCTTTCAAGGAAGGACTTTGTAAATGAAGTATCTGCCTGCTGTTGTTCACTTGACATCACCAGAAAAGCATATGGGTATGTGGAGGCCCACATATGCAGACTTAAATATTTTTGCCTTATCCAGTGGTTGAGTACAGGTTTGTACCAAGAGAGTATAGGTATGCACATGTGATGCAAGTCAGAGTTTGGACTGGAGCGCAGCTATCTGTTTAGGTAGTGTAGAGTTATTGCCATTAATGAGATGACGTGGTTTTCTCTGGGTGATTGTGTGCACGCTTTGTAAGGTAAAGTCGGATTTTAATCTAAGTAAAAGCCTTTCTCTTCTCAAATCATGACTGAGAAGAAAAATTGCAATAAACTGGCAAGAGTATTTCTTCGGCTTTTGCATTAAAAGCCTACAGCTGAGGTGATTAAAATTCTTGGCTAGGTTTAGCTGTTTGGGAGTATGGAATGTGGATAAGAAAGACTTCAGGAGACTGAACCTGTACTCAAAGAAGCCAATGGTAAGAAATATAGGAACATCAGTGTGAAGAGGAAGAGGAACAACTTCTAGGAGTAGGCATCTTCAACAGCACCTCTGCAACAGCCACTTTCCCTTTAAAATAGAAACACATCTGAGTGGCATGGTCTGAATAACTTTTTTATAAGGAAGTTGTGGGTTATTTGAAGAATTTGTTACTCTACCAAAATTTTAAGCCTTAACTAATAACACTAGAACATAGTTTTCAAGTCTTGTTATTTTTTCTGGTGTATAAATCAGACGTAGGCATCAGCCAGCAGAGATTGAGGTTGGTACCAAGCATCCAATCTTCAAGTAGTTGTATCTTTCTGTTGAGAAGTGTTTACAGCTTCTTGGCAATAACAGATGGATAAGGGAAATGGCTGAGGCAGTGTAGGGGGTGTGTGTGGGTTTTTTGTGTGTGTGTGTTTTTTTTTTTTTTTCCAGATTTCACTTCTGGATAGAGAGAATGTCTGAAAAATTTCAGTCCTGGAGTATATGTTTCAAAAAATTGAGAAATGCACTATGTAAAATAGAATGGGTAGAGTCGTTCTGCTGGGTTGGAGCCAATATAACACAGTCTTTTCAAGTTAGCTTGAATTCTAAACAGCTGTTTGCTTGGGTGTTAAATAGGACATTTACATTTCTTATTCCTACCTTTGGATACAGGATTTTCCAGTCCTTATTGTAAGAAGAACACATATGTGCATGGGATGTGAATTGGTTACTTTCTATTTGAAACTATTTTTCTTATTATCCTTCTGAATTCAGAAGAATAAATCATACTATCAAGGTACAAATTAGATAACAATTGCATCCTAGTAAAAGGGGAAGAATAAAAAGTGCACAGTTCTTCAACCTGTTGGCTCACGTGTATTTATGCAAATGTACGTTCATTATTCACAGTTCATAGTTGCTCAAATTAATAATATTTAACTTGAACAATTCGGGAAAAGAAGAATAGGCTAAATTTAGCAAAGTATTTATTACAAATAATAGTAGCTCTAATTTTATATGGACAGAAACACTTTCCAAACATAAGTAACTGCCAGAGACTGCTGAAGTATTTCTTTACATTTAATATGTTTATCAAAATGAATTGGAATGAGAAGTTGCAAAATTACAGGTTTATATATATATTAAAAGAAATGTTAGCATTTACAAAACACAGCAGTAAATTAAAACTAAATATGCCTGTGATAAAATTTAAAATAAAAAATCAACCTCAGGAAATTAGAGGTGAAGTAGTCTTAAAAAAAAAAAATAAATCCAATATCGTTCATGCATGCACAATCTCCTACTGGAGTTAATAACTATGCAGTGAGCCCTGCTGCTGGTTCAGAGTTTCTTTTGTGCATGTTATGAAGGGGGGGGGGGGGGGGGCGGAACAAACCAAAACAAAACTGCCACAAGATTTAGACAGGTGCATAGTCAGGGATGTACCCAGCATGGAAGTAGGGGCTGAGTGCACAGGTACTTATATGGAGAAAAATATTTCCATGTTTGAAAATGTAGCATAGGAAGCAAAATGATGGTGCTTGCAATTAAGGTAACACTTGTAAATATTCTGCTATTAAATAACATAAATTCAGCAAATTTCTTATTTGTATTTTAAAATATTTACTGAAACTGTTGAAAAGCATTTATAGGATAAAGTCCATTAATGGACAAGTGCGAAAGTCCTGGGTTAACGATTGGACTTGGTGATCTTAAAGTTCTTTTCCAACCTAAATGGTTCTATGATTCTATTACTTTATGTCACATTCTAACACATCTTAACAACAGTATTAGGAAAAAGTTGAGCTACTTTTTTATATTATAGCTTGATCCAAAGCCTATTAAAAAAAGAAGATTGTTAGGACTTTGTCTTTTATACTTGAATTTTTAGCATTGCCCCAGAAATTATTAAAGGCTCTAAAAATATTATTTTGGGAAATCTGTAACTGAAATATAATATTTGAATTGAGTATTACTTATTTGAATGGAAGGGCTGCCACTATAATAATTCCCTCAAAAAGAATCATACTTGTAATAAATAGAGTGCTTAAATGGGTTTGCTATATGGGTTAAACTGCTAATAACTGATGGCTACTTCATGTCTTCCAAAGAAGAATCCTTGAAAAAAAAAAAGTGCTCAAGTCAAAGGAGACCATTTCTTTTCATTTGGTGGCCCTCTTGCCGTGCTTACAGGTAAAACCCTTTAAGAAGTGGTCATCTACAGAAAATGTTCAGATTACCTGGGAGTTGATCTGTGCTATTTATACAATCTGGAAAAGGTTGGTTTGAAGGAAAGATACAGAAAACTGATATTTATTTCTTTTAAAATGACAAAACTTTGGAGCAATATATGGGAACAAGTTATCAGAAAAAGAAAATCTGAAATAAGGAAGCATTGACTTGATTTTTATTTTACCTTTGTTTTTTAAAATGCTGGATATCATTGGTGGGCTCAGTAGAAATCCCTTGAAGAAAGTGACACAGCTCTTCTGTGTTCCGTTTTTGCTGTAGTAAGACAGCACAGCAATGAAGAGGATCTTAATAATTTCTGACAATCTCAAGAGAAGCTTGAGACATGGGATAGGACAAATATGAAAGCTGCTGGATTGTTACTCCCAATCCAGCATATAACCCACAAGATTTGGATGGTACAGAATCCCAGTCGTTGGTGTACTTGTTTTCCATTTTCCTCCTCACCAATGCTTACATTGCCTTCACATATTTAGGTGATTATTTCTTTGCTGAGGAATGACAATCGTCAGTACTCTTCATTTGAAGAGGTTGTTTGGGTATTTTTTTGTTTCCTTTTTTTATTCCTTGTGAAAATGGTTAGGTCATCTTAGCATAGTGACTTGTTGGAAAATGTAGGCATTGATTAGCCCAGTTGTTTCTCGAGTACTGTTGTAAATATCCTTTTTGTTCTTGGGTTTGTTTACATTTTGGTCAAAGATGTATTGCAGTTTAATGCATGCAGCCAAAGCACTTAAAATGTTTAATGAGTTTTGATTCCCAGGCCAATACCTTACTTGAACAAAATTGTGGTGGTTTCATTTGAAAAAGGAGTCTGCCCTAAAGAGCGGCTATATCAACATCTTTTGTGATCGCATTTTAAAAGTGGCAGAATATACTAGATACTCTAATACTCTTCAAATGAAAACTGTAAGGTTCTAATCCCCAAAGTGCTGTGGAGAAATCAGCCAGCTGGGATTTGCTCTGAAACAGCTTTGCAGAAGTATCCCCTACTCAGACATTCCTGTTTTTATCATTGATTGTGCAGCTGTATGTGAAACTTGCAGGGTAATTTTTGTGTTCCTCTGGTTTGGTTTCCTTTCCATATTTCTGTTGATATTATCTCAATTTTCAGATCTGCATTATTTTTGATGGTCCCCTACTTATTTCTTCTGAGTTTAATGAGTCTGTGAATACCTTTTCATTTGTTGTTGTTTCTTATTTCTAGTCTCTCATCCTATGTCCAAAATTAATCAGTTTGAAACTAATCTTAAGAGCCCTTGCCTGGAATAAAAAAGTAATAATTGCAAAGATGCTAATGTTCTTTGATGTTCACAGGGACTTATTATGGTATTACCTGCATGTTGTGGGTGGAGCTTGTTTGTTGGAAGGCAGCCTTCAGCAGTTGTGTGGATCAGCCACTTACAAGGGAGAGCTAGTGACTTGGACAGTTTGTAAAATGTGGTTTTGTAGTGTTTAATGGTTCTTGTTAGACTATGAGCTTTTGCCTTTTAAGGCTTCTGATGCAGAGATGAGGTGTGTTAGCTGGTTTCAGGTGAACAGGATTGCTATGCTAAATACGAGTTGGCGTTCATCTGAAGGGTCATAGTAGTCTGTAGTAGAAAACTGTCAATGTGTCAACATGGGCTAATGCAGTGATGTGAGGCAGTCCATCCTGTTGAGCTGTTACATGCTTGCTGCCACGGCTTATGCCAGCTGGCACTCACCCTGTGGTCACAGGGACAGCACAGGTAGGTGCTGTTCCCAATAGGCACCACTGATAAAGCTTAGTAGTATGAGCACAGGCTTGTGACATGCTGGAGAGTGAAGGCCTTTTTATATACTGGAATCTTGTAGGCTGAATAATGGTCAGGGGACACAAAGATTTGGGCTCCCAAAGTTTGACAGTTTTGTTGGTGTAAGTGGTTGCATTACAATAATATTGCCTATAAATGTAACCTTACCCTAAATTGCCAACTGTGCAATATCCTTTTGCATACTAATTCTGCTAATCAGTGAGCTGGTTTAGATGTCACCAGACATGGGACAAGTTTGCATCTGACCATCCAAATGCACTTGATTTGGGTAAGCTTTTCAGGTTTATTCCCAGTCCAGCGATACAGGATTGTCACAAGAGTTTTATGGATCCAGCTTGAATTTGTCTGGCTTTTTTTGGTGAGAAGTAGACAATATTGAGGCTAGAGAAAGATGAGAATTTGTGCATCATAGTTGAAAGTTTCTCTCTTAGGGCCATAGGAGCAGAAGAGTTGTAGCAAGGGCCCTCTGCCCTTTTGACCTCCCAGCAGCAAAGGTAACAGATGGTGCCCTTTGTCTCAGCTGGCTGCACACCAAGCTACATGGGGTGCAAACCAAGGAATTTCAAGTACTGTAGAGCTGGGAGGATAATATGGTTGGTTGGTTGTTTTCAAGAGAAGACAAGAAGGGTGTGTGAATCAGGCCTTGCTGGCTGAAAGCAATTCTCAAGATTTCATGGGGTACTACTCTTCCATTTAATAAGACCTCATTTTTTTGACTTGCAAGTAGGCTACTGTTTTGTAAAACTCATTACAGTTTGTTCTTTTCAGAAAATGGGTTCAATCATGATGCAATTTGGATAACCAAGTTGAAGACTGTCATCCTGAAGTGTATGATGCAGCTATTAAACTAAATAAATGCCACCTTTAAGAAACTGCTTTTTTGATGTGTTGTTTGTTCCTTTTCTGATTGTTCTTTTGACAACTTGAGTGGAATTTTGTTAATTGGTTCTTGGAAATACTGGAGTGGTTTGAACCTATGTAGTTATCCAACCTAAACTCATCACTGTCTGCCAGTTTTATTTTGGCAGCAGATACTTCCAGTGGCATGGACATGTCTCAAAAAATTGTCCGTGTATGTATTTCCTTTGTGTAGAGGCTTGCTTGCACAGGCTTACTCCAGAACCTCCATAATCAAATATGTTAGGGAAACTTATTGCAGTGTCAAACAGTGGCATAAGTTACGCCAGCTGGGAAATGTTTCTTCAGAGCAACTAATGCCACTTCATCTTAGTGGACAGTTTTCTCCAAATTATCTTGGTTACTTCTCTGTTACTGCTTCCAACTATCAGTTTGCACCTAAGCACTAATTTCAGTATTTCTAGAAAGCTAAAAATCAGGAGTTTATCTTGTGTGTATCTGTGTGGAAGTTCTTATAAAGTAACTGCATACTGATTAATTTTCTTCTCCACTTTGAGAAACAAACGGTTTTTAGAATTCTGTTTCAATACAGTATTCCTTCCCCCCTCCTTGAAAAAAGTGCCTGGAAGGAGCCAATGTGTGCATTAATCATGAAAATTCAAGCATGTTCATTTTTTAAGTTGTCATCAACTAGGAGTTTAACTAGTAACTGTTCTAATCCCTTGACTTCAGATTGCAAGTAACTAAAAAATGAAGCATTTAGCCCAATTAATCTATTTTTGAGGTAATGCAACATTCATTATAAAAGCACTGAGCTGTGTTTGGGTTAAAGTCTTGACCTCTCCCAGCAGGAGGAGTCAGAGAAGTATGTTATAATAATACTTCATCTTTATGTATTTTTGCATTTTGTAGTAGGATGGATTTTCCAGCAGAGGGAGAAGTATACTGAATTATTGGGAGCTGAGCTGTAATTTTGCAACCCCTAGTTTAGCAAAGCTATATGCAAAGCTGAAAATTCCTATTACTTTGCTTAGAAGACATACTTAATTGTTCTGACTGATGATCTTTTGAAATGTCAATATATCTTTCTGCCTAATTTGTTACCAGTAATTTTTATATGATCATTGTTTTGGTATTTTATTAAACATAATCAAATAGTGAAGTGCCTGTTATGTAAGGTGTTTTTCCCCCCACATCCATAATAGTCTGGTCTAATGAGTTGCCCTTTTCACTGATTGCAGTGATAGCTGTTCCTTAATGCTTAACTAAACCATTAAAATATACTTTAAGGGACACATGTCTGATAACATTGTTTGTAGACAGTCAATGTCAGAATAATCTATGGAGAGCAGCTGTAAAAACCAACCCAACAGAAAATCCCCCCCAAAACCCCAAGAACAAAACCAGGAGTACTCTGTTACAACAGTGTGTTATTTGAAGAGAGTGTGTGTGAAGAGTACAGCATGCTCTGAATTAAGAGCAAATCCCTTGATGTGGCCAACCAAGTATATATGTTTTGTCATCACTGTTCTTCCTTTACTAGCCTCAAATCTGTTCTCTTCCTCGCCCCTTGCTCAGTGAAGCACTGTGGCCATGTGCTCAGTGCTGCTGATGGCTAGTGATTTGTTGGCAATGCATGGTTTGAAGTATGTATTTTAGTTTGTAGAGCCACTGTACAAAGTCTTTTAGGTGCTATTTTATGAAAAAGAGTAGTGTCATCCCAAAGACTTTTAAGCAATAAAACATTTTGTTGCAGAACATGATAAATTTTGATCACTGCTGTTTCAGCAGCTTTGTTTTAAGAGACTGTCAGAGAGGCTGGTGGAGGTTGTTTAAGCTTTAGTGAAGCCACTTTAGTTTCTGTAACAAAATTAACCAATATGGAAATAATTATCCTGCAATAACTACATCCTCTGTCCTTCTTGTGAAAGTGGCCATGTTCAGCAGTGAAACTAATGGCACTGGGAATATTACTGGGTAACTTGTCCTCCGAGACCAATTCATGTAACACTGTCAAATTACACAATGTCAGTGCAAGGTATTGAAGAACACATTACAATGACAAATTAGAAGTGCAAGGTCCTTTGAATAATGTAGTTCCTGTGAAGGTGGAAACTCATTTCAAAGTAGCTCTTGGGACTTCCCAGGCTGCCTGGGATTTATGAATATGGCAGGTATTTTCCTTCTAGGGTCTGGAGGAGGGGGGACCGTAGCCCTGTGTATGGTAAAGGCTCTTGTTTATAGGAGATGAACTTGCTTGTTCATATGAGATGGCAATATATCCTGCTGCCTCCCTTCTACAGGGAATTTGCATATGACACTTGTTCAGATAATTCTTTAACTCACAGAGCAAGAATGGAAAATTTAATTTATTGCAATAAGGAATTACTGCAGCTCTGTTAGTAGAATCAATGATGTATAGAAAAAGGACAATTACAATTTTAAGCCTTTGCAGGGATACAGCCTGCTTTAGCTGGCACTTGGTAGCACTGAGCAGGTGTTGGATCTCTATGAAAGGACACTGAAAACTTTCATAACCAAATGGCATTGGGGACTGGGACTGAGCAAAAAAGGTAAAAAGCTGGATACATAAAATAAAAGGATTTAGGAGCCCAGTCCAAAACTGCAGTTTTAAAGAAAAAAAAAAACCCACAAAAAAAACCAAACAAAAAAACCCACCACAAATCAATCAACCCACAAAAAAAAAAAACCCAAAACCCCACCCCCAAGAACAAAAAACCCAAAACCCCACCCCCAAGAACAAAAAACCCAAAACCCCACCCCCAAGAACAAAAAAACCAAAACCCCACCACAACAAACACCCAAACCTCATTTGCTTCCAAGCTTAAAACAGCCTGCCAGTCAAGTCCAGAGGAATTCAGTTTTTTTCAGCAATGTTTCTTAGGCACCCTTGGGCCATGTTTTTGGTTCAATGTTCTTGATAAAGCAAAGCAGTCTGGTGCCTAACTTCTGAGCCTAGTGGCATTCTGTCACTTGGAGCTTTTGAGGCTTATCTCAAGTTATATTCTCAGAATGTACCTAGCAGATCATGCTTCTAAGTGTCTTGGAAATATTTTTGTGGGTAATAGTTTCCCTAGTGAGCTGGCATTTGCTACACCCAAACCAAACTAGGAATAAACTATAGTGTGAGACTTCAACAATAATTCTGATTTTTTCAGAAGGTGGAAGTTTAGGCTGTTAGTGTCTATGATATGATGAAGCTTTGGACAGTACAAAGACCAAGATGTCTATACATGCTTAGGCAGCTTTTTAATTTGGGGAAATAGTTTTTGTTCTCTTCTCAAAGAAGAAGATGCATCATTGGATATTATCAATTTAAGTAATTAGTAGCAAGTTTCAGTTGTTTTTCTGAAATGTGCTTATGAAGGCTTTTTCCCTTGGAAGTCCTGTGGAATTTGGGATGGAGTGGCTTTCTCAGTGCCGTAGTGTGTGTAAAGTGATGCGTTTGCTTTTTAGAGACCAAGTGGGGTTTTTTTGTTGGTTTGCTGTCTCCCCCCCCCCCCCCCGCCCCGTAAAGCATGGATTCCATAGTAAAGAGCACAGATTTGCTTTAGCAACATTGTTTAATTGCTTTATTAAATGTCTACTTTTATCACCAGAATGGAGTAAAATTTGGAACTTCAGTTCCTCACCTGTGTTCCACTTGAAATCATGTGAAACGGCCTCTTGCTTATGATGGTACTACAAAGCTGTAATTCTGGTGTGGGTCATTTCACAACAGACCTGGTGCATTACATGATTTAGCCTACCATGACCTAAATTCTTAAGGTTATTGCAAAACCTAAAAAAGGGCCAACTTGCATGATTTCTTGCTTTATTATGAATATTTCATGATGAGCTGGTTTGGTTCAGTGGTTAGCAAATAGGCTGACAAACAGTCACTGTGTTTTTACATTGGTGAGTTTATCACTGTAACATCTTCAGCGGTATTTGAAAATTTAGGGTTATTTGCTGAAAGCTGTCTGAATTTTTAAGTGCTTGTGTTTTAGCAGTTTAAGGACATGGAGTTTTCTCTGCTTTCATTTCTTGGTAGTCTTATGAGCAAAAATGCAAGAGCATCTACTAGTTAAATGCCTCTGCTGAACTGTGTAGTTCACAGAGATCCTAACTGGGCAGCAATAAGGTTGGCAGTTTACTCCTTTGGAGAGCTGTCGGCACTGCTGATTGCGGCAGCAGCAGGTTGCCTTGGCTAAACCATGCGTCTCAGCATGGAGAGTCCTTTGGCCTTCTTCTTTCCCTATCGGAAAAGGCACACAAAACAACATGACGCTGTTAAGCTCTATTTAGTAAGTGGACCCAATGAGGGACAGACTATGTCAGAGGAGCTTTAAACAGAAATGTGTATGCGCAGAGTTAACTGAGACCTGCCCCAATTATCACTCCAGCAAGCAGGTGCAGTCAAGCCTTGGGGACTGGATGCTTGCTTTGACTTTTCTCAGTGTAAGGTTGTGTTGCCAGCTCAGTGCCAATCTGTAACTGTTGTACCTTGCACTTTTTGCTTCTTTGTGATGACAGATGTGGGCGTACCAGCTCTGTATCCTTTTTGCTGTGTCTTTTTTTTAAATATCCAGGTGTCAGCACAGGCTTCTCATCAAGTTAGTGTATGCTGGTATCAATGGTACAATATTCCAGCAACTTCAGGTATTCTCCTGTTACTTGTTAACCCAGAAATCCCACCAAGGCTCACTATGCTTATTTTTAGCTTGTGTTGTCCTGTTGGTCATGGCTTGTTATGATCAAGTCCTCTTTGTGTTGTCCTCCATGGATCCGTGTCATTCATGGATCACTCAGTAACTCAACTCTTCATGCAGGTAAAGCTGCTGACACCCTTTGTTAAACAGGAGCAATGCTAAGACCACGTGTAGACATAAGTGGAGAGGCATGTAGTTCGGGCTGCATTTATTTTCACTGGAAGTAGTTCGATACTAGCTTGCAGATTCTGTTGGCCAGACCCAGATCTTCAAGCATTAAAGTAACATGTCTATATAGATGTTATAATCTCAACAATAGAAACCCTATTTAGGTAGAAATTATATGTAAATCAAACTTGTAATAGGATGAGGAAAAGATCGGAAAATGTAAGGATTTATTTTAGTGTAGCCCCAGATCAGCAACATCTAAAGGTCAACTGAAGGATGTGTACATGTGGTAGGTTGACCTTGGCTGGACACCAGGTGCTCACTAAGCCTCTCCTCAGCAGAACAGGGTTGGGGAGAAAATTAGATGGAAAAAAACCCCAAACTTCTGGGTTGAATTAAAGACAGCTTAATGAAGCAATAACAAAGGTTGCATGCACAAAAGTGGAGGTCATTTGTTCAGAAGCAAGGGAAAACAGATGTTACTCTCTGCTTCCCATCAGCAGGTGATGTTT
The DNA here is from genome assembly GCF_023634085.1 of Falco cherrug. NCBI lineage: Eukaryota > Metazoa > Chordata > Aves > Falconiformes > Falconidae > Falco > Falco cherrug. Next base: position 16,237,980 of record NC_073703.1, on the reverse strand, counting down.
GGCCACTTTCCGGGAAGCAGGGCTTCAGCAGGCTTAGGGGTTCCTCTGGAAGACGAATGTTTTAAATAAGGAATGCTTCCCCTTCCTTCTCCTTTCTCTTAGCTTTTATGTCTGAGCAGACATCATATGGAATATCCCCTTGGTCAGCGTGGGTCAGCTGTCCCGGCTGTGTCCCCTCCCAAGATCCTGCCCACCCGCAGCGTACCGGTGGTGGTGGGAATGCTGGAGAGGCAGCCTTGGTGCTGGGCCGGCGCTGCTCAGCAGCAGCAACACACTGGTGTGTTCCCACCACCTTTCTGGCTACCAACATAAAGCTTGGGGCTACAGGGGCTGCTGTGGGGCTCAGCCAGACCCAGTACAGTACAATAACAAAACCCCTTTCTCTTTGAGGTCTTGGTAGTATTTACCAGCATATTTCAGAAAGAACTGTATTATTTTTATGTAGTGAAACAGCTGACTGAATTCTAATGACAATATCATCCTCAATGTATGGGCAGTTCATGTTAATAAAAAATTGTACAGCTTTTTGGGTTCTATGGTCTGCACTGCAACATCGGTTTGCAATGCTCAGCTGTGAGAAAGTTGGTTTTTGTTAGTGGGCAAGTACAAAAATGAAGGATGCGAAACTGCTTAGTCAACATCTTTTTGTTTTATTTAATTAACCTTCGGAACTCTGCTTAATTCTATAGAACAATTTCAGTATTTAACATAGTATTTTCATTCTTAGGCCATGCAGGTGTGTTGTTGTTTTTTTTTCTCCTTTGGCCAAAAATATTTGCTGTTTGTGGACAGTTTTGCTTGACTGGAAATTGGGTTTGCCAGTGACTCTCTTTTTTTGTGCAGTACGGTTTTTTTTTTTTTGTGGATTTCACTCAGCCTGCTCAGCAAGAGAGCAGACTCGTACACAGTCAAACTTGGCCTAAATGCATCTTTGGCAAGGCAGTTGCAGTAGCATGGGCTGGTCCTAAAAGCATATTGAAAGGAAAAGTGAAACAAAAGGAGGAAAGAGTGAAATGCAATAATACAAGGAAACAAACAGGAGGAAAGGAAGCAAGTACAGGGGAGATGCTATGTGCATTCAGCGTCACACCCAGCTTTTTAGAATGCTTGGTGCTCCCTTGAAACATTTGGTAGGCATTGCCAAGAAGTGGAAGTGGCCTGAATGCCTTAGTAATACGCAAAGAAGGTAGATAGACCTATCTGTCTGAACTCCTCCTCTTTTTTTCTCTGACCTCTAAGCTTTCATTTAAGCCCTGTTACTCTTGCCAAGGCTTTCTGAGCTCATCATTTGATCTCACAGTCTCTCTCCCTTTCTTCCATTACAGCACAGCTTCACTAAACTTGGAATAAAATCCTGCTTCATCTGGCTGTACTAAATATGGTGGCATGCGTCACAGGAGCTGGTTGTGTGTAAAAGTGTGATTGCATTGTCACTTTCTTAGCCTAGCGTGCTATGGAAGTGAAAAATGATGAGGTCATGGTAAGGTTTTGATATTATTTGTCAGGCATTACCTGGTTTCCTCTGAACTTGCAGTGTGTTGTAACTGCTGTTACTACAGTTATTGTCATTTAGTTGATTGCTTTAGTGTTACTAATAAATTAGTGTATCCAGATTAACAGTTGTGGTTGGGAGTGTTGCTATGCTTTAATTTATATAAAAGCAGATTTGTGTTTGGTTTTGCCGCTTATATTTCTGGCACAACGTAAGTACAATTTACAGAGACTTCTGCCTAGAGTCATACTGACTGTTGACCAGTTAAACTCTTGCAGTTTTATTCTAGTTTGCATCTGTAAGTGATGTCATATTTTGGGTACTTCACCTGTACATCTAAATCTATTGTAGTTTGACCTAGAATATTCTTAGGTTATTTGGCTGGGGAGATATACCTTCCACCTTGATCTGCTGTGAGTTACAGTACCTGGTATTTGCATTTTTAAGTCTTGGCTAAAAAGACATAATGAACACTTAACCAAATGTCCACCAGTCACATCAGATACCGCTCCAGAGAGGTTACATTCAGCATTTGCTTTCTCTCTTATCAGGAGACAAAGATGCCTGACATTGCTAGACTGTCTGACTGCCAACTGGCAGTGCAATCTTATCTCCTCAATTCAAGTGAACTTCAGTGTGCTTTATTAATGTTTTGCACCTTTTCCTCTATTAGAGTAACTGTTATGTAACCAATCTCATATACTACAGCAATGAAACGCATGCACAGGTACGTCCTTTTAAAATTTCATGTTATGTGGCTATCTGTAAATAATCCCAGCAACAGTTTTTCCTTCTACTAATTCCTCTGCTCCCATTCCTGCTCTCCCAGTGGGAAAGTGAAGGGAAGGGCTGCAGAATGGGGAAACGTGAATGGTTCCTGTGGCCAATGTGGCTGGATGGAAGGCGCTGCCACACCAGCACCCTAGGCTGGCAGTTGGATGTAAGAAAAGGCATTTTTTAGACTGTTCTTAGCTAAATCCAGACTCTCCGCTGCTCCCCTGGGGAAGGGCATGGTCTGGGTGAAAGCAGTAATGTCATGCTGGGCTAGAGGACCTTGTGAAATCAGTGTTATATTCAGACCTCACCCTCTGCTCTTGTGTGCTAAGTGATTCTAGTCAGGACTGCATATGGACTGGAAAGGGCTTATGCCACGTCCTTGTCTGGATGTTTTGTAAACGGCTTCTGGTCTGATTTTATGCATTTGTGGGTACGTGGAATCAAACCAATCTATATTGGTATACATGCTGCTGTGGTGACTGCAACTTGTGTTAATTTACCTGAATGACTTGGGTTACAGCTATGTGGCAGCACAGAGCTTAAGGCAGGGAATGTGCTCTTTAACCAATTTATTAGTCCCATTTTCTTGCGCTATTTCTGCATTTGCACTCAGGCACTTGGATGTTATATAAACTAAACTCTAGTACTACATGTGCTGGCTGTAGAATCAGCTCTGTCAGCCAGGGATTTCCTCTGTGCTACAGGAATGCTCAGGGTTGAGCACATTTCTAGCTGCTTTTTGCCATTTTGCATAGGAACACTAGGAACCAATTTGAGTCCTGTGCTCATGGGATTTAGTTGCAGTTGTGAGCAGAGCAACTTCCCTTAGCTTAAATTCAAGCTAGACAAAGATTTTACAGTAAGGGAAAGGTAAGTTTTTCAATAGAATTGCTTGGGCAAAATTTTAATGGAATATTTCACTCTTGCATGTAGCTGAATAGATATTAAAAGTTGGGAGGTATTAAATTATGAATGAAGTAATTTTGATTATAGGAGCTATGTTAGGGGCAGACTATGAAGTTGTATTCCTCAAGAAAAGGATTAAGTTGAGAAAAGCTAGGCATGATCTTGGTGATAAAAACGTGTTTGCTGCTGCAAAACTTGCTGTATCAGTTACTCTTGCAAGTTTTCTCTTTTGCATGCTGGATTACCTCTGCACATAGGCTCTTTCTGCAGTTTCTTCATATCAGGCTCAGAAGTTGTAAGTGTATTATACATGGGAAAGAAGGAAGGAGATTTCAGTTAAGTTTAACATCAGAAGAACCTCCCAGTTTCTCTTAGGTCAGTGATGGAAACAACACTTTTAGTTAGTGAGCAAATTATCTGATCTGTTGTCTAATGCGGTAGCTACCATGTGAAATTGTCCACACCTTGCATATGACAAAATAAAGATAGACTAATCTAATATACTTTTGAAGTAGCCAGCTATTGTGATTTAGGTAGAATTGTCTCTGGAGTAGTAATTTACTCCCTGGTACTTGCTGTAAAATCAAGTTCTGTGAGTTTCCTATTTTTGAGGGTGTCTACCCCTTCCTCAGCGGAGAGGAAACATCTCTGAATCAAATTGGATTGCTCTTTCTCATGTTCCTTAGTTAACATTTAAAGAATAGATGAGAAACAAGTGATAAGTAGAGGAGAAAATGCATGAGAGAGATAAAGAAGATGAAAAATGAGACATTTGCTCATGACAAATGCATGGACTTGTTGTCAGTACTTTAGTTCATTTCTGACTGGCACCACAAAAAGAACAGGTCTCCTGTGGCTTTGATTTTTCTCTTGTGCTTATGTAGAGTTTGCAGGCTGTATGCTTGACTGGTGTAAATCTGTGTAGTGCTGCTGAAGACAGGACATATGGCTGAGAAAGTGCTCTAGAAGAAATTATTCTGGTGCAAATGTGGTGTAAGCAAGTGCAAATGATGATGTGTGCTTTTATTTAGCTCAGATCCTTGAGCAAAGGGAAGGCCAGCAGATGACTGATGTTTTTAGTAGTGCCTTCAGCACTCCTTGGCTTGAAGGACAAAGTGATCAAAGAAGCAGGCAATGGATGGCGTAGAATCACTAAGCAAGAAACACCTTGGTGAAGGCAATCGATACCTTAAGGTAAATTACGGTTAATATAAAGGAGCTGGACCTTGGGAAAGCAGGCAATACCTGGCGGTTTACTGTGTTCTTAGTCTGATGGTATTGTCTCTGAAGCAGCTGGTCTTCTGCCTATGCCGGAGTGTGTCATGTGAGCTGCCTCTGTTGAAAAATGTTCCCCATACAATTATGTATCACAAACTGATTTTCATATAACAAGATCTACATTTCAAGTGCATCTGAAGGGCTCACTGTGCTGTTTGGATGTATTTAAATGATCCTTCATCTATAATTTATGTACATGGCTTTTGGCAGGTATGTATTGATTACCATTCTATTGGATGTCAGTTCACTCTCTCCAGAGATGCATGGAGCAAAGCAGAGGGCTGGCCCTTCTGTTAGAGCTTTATTAAGCTGTAATGATTTGCAGCCTTGCATACCACAGAAACTGTGTAAGGTCATGGGTCTTGGGACTAGAGCAGGTTGATCTATCCAGCATGGAGTTTGTCCTCCCTTTGGAAACACTTTGCTGTTTCTCTTCACCTATCATAGCTATGCAGATCTGTAGGGGAACGTTGTTGCAGAAAGTTGGTTGTGGTACGTACCTGTTTACTCAGATTTTAAATGTGAGCAGCTACTCCTTGGAGTATCAGAGTGCAGTGTATGCCCATATGTCTAGGCAGGTTTATGACCTGCATCAAATCTATGGCTTTGTTTTTTTTAAGAACTATAGCACACACATACTTTCCTTTCCTCTTCCCTTGTTAGTCACAAGACATAAGATGAACAGTCTTAGGTTGTTTTTTTTTCCTTCTTTTTTTCTTCAAAGGCAGGAAAGGTTGAACATCCTGAAGACAGCATTCATTTAAACTTCAGTAAAGCTGATGTGCTTTTGACTGTTATTACTGGTCCTTATTACTGCAAGGCTTGAATGAATATCACAGTTCCAATATGTGAAATTTTGTATAAACACTAAGCAAAACTCAGCTGATTAGCTTTATAGAGTTTACTACCTGGATAGAATCACAGGTTGATGTTGTACATGCTCTTCCCCTAAATGACAGTTTGTTGCCAGCTGGATATAATCAGTGTGCCCACTATATAGCTATGGCATGCTACTGCAGTTAGTTTTCTCTGCGTTATCCTGAGGATACATCTAAAGAACCAAGCTAAGCCTCATGTGGCCAGATGTGCTGGAAGTGGAAGGAGGTATTGTTTTTGGGTGGTGTAGTAGTTGACGTTACTCTATTGTGCTGGTGGCAGAAACTGTTTTGGATGGCTTTTTTGTACTAAGATAGATATCGGTGAGCTATGTGAAGCTTAGGAAGTTGTTCAGGTGGTGCAAGCTTGCAGAGCTCAGCAGAAGCAATGTTACCTTGAGTCCAGTACTGCACTAACATTCTCTTGCAGAGTGGGACTGTGCTACGCTATGCAGAAATACTGCTTGGATCGGCTCACGACCGGCTGTCCATCCCACACAAATGTATCCTTACCTTCCTGTTCCTCACTGCCGTGAGTCCATAAACAAATTTCTCAGACTGAGCTTGGCAAGTAAGAAAAGCAGGCCTTGTTAGGTATTTATGAACACTTTGTGCCTTTCCACAGCTGAATTTTCAGCATCTGTGGTAGTAGTGCTGAGTCATGCAGCTTGGTAGCTTGGTACAGAGTTAATTTTGTTTTGCCTCCTGTCTTGACTGCCACCCTGAAAAGAAAGGTTGGATTAAAAGAATTTTTCAAAAATATATCCAGAGGGAACAAATACCACTGATTAATAAGTGAATGTGCACCATTGCACTACAGAAATATACCTCTAAATTGGATTCTCAGTGCAAGAAATCCAAGGGAAGGAACTTGACAATGACAGATATTTCTGTGTGTGGTTTATTTGTAGACAATGAAGCAATTTGTTGGGTTTGTTTGAGGGTTGATTTTTTTGTTGGCTTTTTGGTTTGTTTTTGTTGGTCTTAAACACCGAAGGAAAGCCTAGGTACTTTTATTCATTTTTGTTCACTTATTTATGCTTTATATGCTTGAAGTTAGGAAGTCTGTTATTTAAAATGGAACAGAAACCATGTAAGGAGCTGGGTGTAGGGTAAGTGGAGAAAATTCCTGTTTTCCTTTGGTGCTGTGTTTTGATGTTTCTGAGACACACATCATTCTCTGTAGCATGCTGATCCTCTTCTGTCTGTTGGCTCTTTTACATCAGGCAGCAGAGCTCACGATCTGACTTTTTCTTCTACTTGAGAAGCCACCCAAGAATGCAACATTTAAGTTCACGAGTATTAGCCTGTGCTATATGTAGAGCTAGGTAACATGTACACTCGGATCATGCTTCTGTTGAAAAATAAGTCATGAAGCATTCACAGAAACAGAGCCCTAACTTTTAAAATGTGCTCATTTGGTGGCTTCCTAAGACAAAGAGATGCTTTACTTCTGTGTTTCAGAAAGATTCTAGGCAGAAGGCAAGCATCTGGGTGTCCCATGTGTCCTGACATTGGCATACAGGACATTAAGTACAACAGGAAGGATGTTAGGCTATTATAGTTATGTACTAAGCAAAAATCTGAGCTTATGTCCTTTACTGCATCTAGCCCTCAGTCTCCTGTAAACAGTAAATTATATGCACTGGGACACATCACAATTTCTTAATTTTCATACCTTTTACCTTAGTTTAGAGACTACTGAATTATTTCAGAGATAGGTTGTCTTTACATAAAATATCTACTTTTTTTCCCAGATATGTCTGTAAATATCTTTATGAACTGATCAATGATATAGACATTTTTTTCTGATACACTGTACTGAAATATCACTTCTTGTTATTGCAGTCAACAAAACCTTTATTTCATGCCTGAACGATGACTGGGACAACTTACATGAGAAATGCTAAGATAGTTCTTATTTGTTCAAGATTTGCCCTTGATGTTTTGTTGTACATCTACAGGTAGTTTTCTCTACTTCGCGGAACTCAAGCAAGTGGCTTGTAGAAATCAAAGTGAAAATATTTCTCTTTTATACTAAGCTTTTGAGGTAAATAGGATAAGGTTGTGATCAAGGGCACAGAGTCTAGCCTGGAGGCCTGTAGCTGGTGGTGTTCCCTGGGGTCACTACTGGGTGCGGTCCTGGATGAAGTGACAGAGCACACCTTCAGCAGGTTTGCTGATGACACAAAATGGGGAGGAGCGGCTGATGCACCAGAGGCTGCGCTGCCCTTCAGCGAGACCTGGGCAGGCTGGAGGGTTGGTGGAGAGGAACCCCATGAAGTTCAGCAAAGGCCGGTGTAGGGTCCTGCACCGGGGGAGGAACAGCCCCACGCACCAGGACAGGCGCAGGGCTGACCTGCTGGAGGGCAGCTCTGTGGAGAAGGACATGGGGGTGCTGGTGGGCAGCAAGTTGCCCATGAGCCAGCAGCATGCCCTGGTGGCCAAGGAGGCCAACGGGATCCTGGGGGTGCGTTAGGAGGAGGGTGGCCAGCAGGTCGTTGAGGGAGGTGATCCTGCCCCTCTGCTCTGCCTTGGTGAGGCCGCAGCTGGAGCGCTGTGTCCCGTTCTGGGCTCCCCAGTTCAAGAGAGGCAGGGAACTCCTGGAGAGGGTCCAGTGAAGGGCTACGAAGGTGATGAGGGGACCGGAGCATCTCCTTTATGAGGAAAGGCTGAGAGAGCTGGGCCTGTTCAGCCTGGAGAAGACTGAGAGGGGATCTTAGCAACGTCTACAAATACCTTAAAGGCAAGTGGCAGGAGGATGGGGCCAGGCTCCTTCCAGTGGTGCCCAGCGACAAGGAGCACAAACTGAAACGCAGGAGGTTCCATCTGAATATGGGGAAGAACTTGTTTCCTTTGAGGGTGACGGAGCACTGGAAGAGGCTGCCCAGAGAGGCTGTGGAGTCTCCTTCTCTGTAGATACTCAGAACCAGCCTGGATGTGATCCTGTGCAACCTGCTGTAGGAGAACCTGCTTTAGCAGGGCGTTGGACTAGATCAGGGGTCCTCAAACTACGGCCCGCAGGCCGGATACGGCCCCCCAGGGTCCTCAATCCGGCCCCCGGTATTTACAGACACCCCCCCACCCCCCACCCCCCACTAGGGGCTTGGGGGGGGAACCAAGCAGCCGCAGATGACTGCCTGCCACTTCATCTGCGCGCCGGCCCCCTGGTTAAAAAGTTTGAGGACCCCTGGACTAGATGATCTCCAGAGGTGCCTTCCAACCCTGACCATTCTGTGATAATATACCTTGTACTTGTGGAAATCCAGTGAAGAATTTTGCTTTTTGCCATATGAGTTTTATCTGCAGCCTAGATGAGCAAAGATGTATGTTGATAATTTCTGGTATTTCTGCACCAGTAAACGCTCTAGTTAATGTTGCAAACAGACTTTCATTATAGCCCTCTTTTTATCCCCACCAACTATTTTTGAAAAATTCTGCTGTCTCAAAACTGCCATCATTAGTCTCAGCTCAGAAGTTTTCAGGAAGGTTTCAATTAAATGCAGTCAGCTATTATGCAAGTGGGAGGAGAATACAAATTTCCATTACTTTTGTTTTGCACATAACAGCTTGAAAATAGTTACATGTGTACTTAAATTGTGGTGAAACATCATTTGCACATGCAGAGCTGTTCATCCTTTTAAATCTTAGACCTGGATTTTCTTTCTTCCTATCATAATAATTAAAAAGTAAACTGACCTAAAATCCTATCAACTTGTTTTCCCCCATTTTCAAAGCATTGTTATAGAATGACAAATGGTTTGTTCTTTCTATTGTATCGGTGGATTAGAAAGGCATTCAGCTGTTTATCCAACAGACTGTATCTATTTATGATTTTTAACTCCTGAGGGTACTTTTAGTGGACAGAAAAAATGCTTATATTTGAATGTAGTTTGAAGTAGTATTCCAGTCCCAATTATAATGTTGTTTGTGTTTTTTGTCATGAAATCACATCAGTCTCAAAGAAACTTCTTAATTCCCTCTCCGTCTAGTGCTTTCATTTAAAAAATAAAATTTTGTTCCAACATTTTTTTGAAAGTATTTATGTCAAATTATTTTTTCATGATATCCTATTAAGTTAGTAGTATTGGGACAGGAGATCACATACCTTATTATGACTTCCATCATTTCCTGACATGTCAGTAGTATTGGCACAAGATATACGTTATTGTACTGTACTGGGGTACACTGTGTCCTGTTACTGACACTTCCTGGCAGAGAAACAGACAAGCTGGTCCATTTTTTAATTTTATTTTTTTAAAAAATATCTTATTGATGGCCACAGTTTAGCACTCACTGAAACATCCTGTAATTAAAATCAAGGTCTCACATTTGTAATTGTAATGAGAAAGTGTGATATTTTGACATTTGCTGAAAAAGTAGAAACAGCCTCCATGAACTAGAGGCAAAACTGTCTTCAAAACCTTTGTGTTAGTTCATAATATTCTATAATTTTGTGACAACTGTTTTTCAGAAAAGACTATAATTAATATGAAACTTTGAGTTTTATTTTGAATAAGCGTTTATTTTCCAGATTTACTCTAGTTCGGGGAATTTTTTTTTTATTCTGACTACTTTTGTTGGGGAAGCAAAAATGGCAAGTTTTGATCAACTCTTTTTGTAGCACTAATGTGGAGAAAGATAAATATTCTGTAGTTTGGAGTTATTTTACCGATAATGGCTACAGAATTCATAATCCTTGGACTTTGCAAAGGTCATACTAGTATTAAGCTCTTTCAGTGGTACATTGGGAAGAATACAAGTGACGGGTTGATTAACTTTATGATTTTTAACCTACTCTCCCTTCATTTTTAATAGGAGATCAGTGTTGATACAGATAGTGAAGTCTGCCACTTCCCTGCTTTAAAATTAGTGTTATTTAGATTTTCTTTGGTGAGAAAGTGAGTTTGCAGTAAATAACAAAACCTTTAATTCATCTTGAACACTTTCTGATGTTTTTAATATGTAATGTATATACACCTCTCTTTTAAATCTGGCAATGTTTTCTGTAATGCCCCAACCCCCTGCTGCAAGAATAGCATGGTAGTCAAATGGGGGACAGAACCTGTGTGAATTTCCGCAACATATGACATACACCTTGTTTGATACAGTAATAAGCTGAGAGCACCCTTTTCAGATACTGAATACTAAACCTGTCTACAGAGCGGATCTTTCCATTTCAGCACCTGTCTGCCTTTTACTTTCTTTTACACCATGGTCAGTCCTATCTTCTGTGATGGCAAAACTTTTTTACTAATCTGACCATGGTCAAATTAGTTCAGGTTCGTGGTCAGATTAGTTCAATTAGTTATGTTTTTAGTTTTTAGGTCATTAGTTTGTGGTCAGATTAGTTGAGCTGAACTGTGGTTCAATTTTTAGTGCCCTACACTTATCAGTTGCTGTCCTTGGGCTGTTAAGTGACAGCAAATATTACCTATTTGTTCTTTAATTGGTGCCAGCAGTGCTTTTCTGCTGAAGGAATCTGCCAAGTGGCTAAAGCAATTGGTATTAACCCTGTGTAGACTCATAGCTGTGAGTCTTCAGGTAGGAGGGTTTAGCCCCCTCAGTGCTGCTGCATCCCTGAGTGAACCAAAGGCCACTGGGCTGTTGCCTGGCAAGCAAACTTTCTCAGTGTGCCCACCAAACTGTCAAATGTTTCTCTGCCTGTTACAGATAACCACTGAGCCATTTCCAGAAAAAATGTGGAGAGATGGCCTCCTTTTTTTTGAGAGCTAATACCTTCTGACTGCTAGGCTTAGAGCTTTGGTTCATATAAATAATAAATACTTTTGTTGGCTCAGAGCACTTGCATGTGTCTCTTCTTTTGCGTCGGGCTATGAGAAGCCATGCTGTTGGTAGTTTCACTTGTAATTTCTGTTCTATACATCTTTTAGAGTTTCCTAATGAAATTTGACTCATAAAAATAAAGTAGTACTTCATTAATAATTTTAAAATACATCTTTAAATTACATTTAAATTTATATTCTATATATTAAATATATTATAAAATTTATATATAATATATGTAATATATTATGTTATAATAAAATTATATATAAATAAAATTAAATTTAAATTAAAATTAAAATACAAATTTAAAATACATAATGATCTATGACCTTCAAATGAATCTGCATTTCAAGTAGACCTAAACAGAAAGTGTTCTGCAGATGCAGTATATTTCTGTAGATCAGGCAGTCCAGGGCTGCACTGCTGAAACAGCTCCCATGTGCTGGGGCTGCAGCAGGTGTTTCTCTCATCACTCAAAGCCACCCAGTTGACATCTGACTTCCAGATGCTCTAAAAGACTATCTTAAGATAGTCCTGCTCATGTTCTTATCTTTTATTAATTGTTTTCAGGACATATATTAGTTTCTTCTGATGACAAAAAAAAAAAAAAAAGAAGAAAAAAAGGAAAAAAAAAAAAGATGGCTTTGAAATGAAGTTGTACATCTTTGTAAAGTCAGACCAAGTTTACATCAGGTTGCAACTTCGGAAATTTACTTCTGTGGCTACAAATGATTATACTCATGGGGTGGCCATCTCAGCAGTGCTTAGCTAGAAGCTTTTAAATTCATCTGTGTGATTAGTATTTTTAATTTTTCTTCTGACACCGTTACTTTTCTAGCTTCCACATGTGCTTTTCCTCTTGTATGTCCCTAATTTCTTTCAATATTCTTGACATCTACAGCAGGTGTTTTTTGGCCTGAATGCTCCTCAACACCTGTTGCCTTCTTCCAGGTTTCCTAAGTATCTCAACTGCTATATATTGGGGCAGAGAACAGTATTTGTTTACATATTATGTGAACACTATGTGAAAAAAATCTATTCTTTTTTCACTGGAAGATTAGCTTGTTTGAATAGATTCTATTTTTTCCCCCTTATTTTCACTGTTGGTTTTTTTTCTGTGTATGGCAAAAACCCCTAATACTTCCCATTTTTATCCTGCTGAACAGATGGGCAATGACCAATGAGAAATGAGATGAGGTGCAGAGAGAGTCTTTTACTTTTTTTCTGCGGGAATGATCTATCATATTACTTTATGTTGCCTTCTTTAAGAGAAGAGATGTAAACCACAGGTTTCTTCACCTACTACAATACAAGGAAAAATGCATTTGAAAAACAAAAACCTGAGACATTGGTATTCTTCTGTGCTTCATCAAAACTAAACATTACAGTTGTGTAACATTGGGAGGGTTATACTACCCTGAGGTTCTGAATATTTAGTTGGTTCTTTGTGAAACTAGCTGATACCAAAAGAAACTTACTACAAATTCCAGACATGGCAGTAATGTTCTGTTAGTGATGGCCTAGGATTGAAGAAATGCAATGTTCATAGGGACAGACAAAGTCTCTTAGGAGACCAGCTAGAATATTTGCCTTTTGTGTCTGCCTCTCATCACTGATCTAATAAAAGATAGCTTGTTATTACAAAGCTCGTGTGTCTGGACTTAGGCCTCTTTCCAGGTTTTTTTCCCGCCCCCCTTCTTTATCACTAGATTCAACATGTTTGATGAACGCTTTCTCTCTCTGCAGTGTTTTCCAGAGAAAGAGCAGTGATGACTACCATTGGTTTTAGTGAAAACTGTGTATGTATACCACCTCTGAAAAGCAGCTCTATCCCAAGCTGATCACTTGGGAGTCCAGACGTGATTCTCCTCAGTCTGAGAAAAATTATGGCATTCCTCTCTATTGGAAAACTTCCACCTTAGAGGAATTCCACTCCCTCCCACCCCTGGTATCATCAAACTATGAATTTGCCTTTCTCAAATAGAGAATAGGGACAGTCAATTCCAAGGTAAACTTGATCTGAAATTGATTGTAATGATAATTTATACAAATAATAGCATCTATTTTCTTCAGTTCTGGAGTTCTGACTTCTGCGTCCTTGGATTTTGAATGCCATATGCTTTTTGAGTCTGGGGTTTATACAAATAACTGGCATCACTATATATATAACTTTTAAGAAATTGCGTTTATGTTCCAGTTACTACTTTTTTTGTTTAATGAAGTCTGAAGAAGTAGTTTGAAAAGTAAATCTGTAATATGGGCCCAATCCCTTTTCTTTCAGTGTTAGCAAACATATGAAATGTTAAGTAGTTTCAACAGTCAGTCATGAGGGAGAAGCTTTAAAGGCCTGTTCCTAAGGAATCATTTTATGTTACATAGACTTTGTCTTTTAAAAAGAAAAAGAAAAGAGAGAGAGAAAAGCAATAGTTTTGGAAGAAGACAGGCTTTCCTCCCCAAATCAAAGCACAAGTTTCAGCAGGCAAGTCTGCAAGATAGAGATGAGCACCTTTAATTTTTATCTGACTCAGCCAGCTCTATGAAAACCTTGTTACAGAGGTTTTGGAGTTCTTTATTTGCTCACACAGAATATTTGCATTCACAATAGGACATGCATCAGGACTGGTATAGGTATCATTGCGTATGTTCCCATTTATCTGTTAATAAACCAAGTTCCCGTTTGCCCTGGGAGAAAGTAAGTCTATGAATTTCACACGTTCACTGACAAAGGTCAGTGTAATATTTTAGGTACAGAAGTGCTAGAGTACAGCTGTAGAGAGAAAAGTGATGGGAAAAGTATAGGAAATACCTGCTTCATAACAGTACTGTGGTTTGAGCAACATGTCTGACTGGTATCCATGTGCTGAGGAAACAATTTGTCTCTTCAGAATGTCTGTAAAGATGTAACACGGCTGATTTATTTTGTGAAGTCAGTGTGGTTTCTCTACCTTGTCATCAGACTCCACATGGGCATACAATACTAGGTCATGAATGAAGAGTGTTTTCTGATGAGCCTTGAAGGAAAACAAAACAAACAAAAAACCCAACAGTGTTTGATTTGCACCCTTGGAAAGTTTAAGCTCTGTGAGATGTCATTTTAAAATATTTCATATGTTTTCTTTTACATACTCTCAATACGTCAGCCTCAGCTAAACGAAGAACTAAATTAAAACTGTCATTTCAGCTCATAAATAACAGATGTCTCACCCACTTAATTATTTATAGTCTTGAATCTTTCAAAAATGAAAATGGCTATACACATTTTTAATGTAGTTCTTGGTAATTTGCTGCATGAATGATAAGATTCCAGATAATCCCAGCACACAAACATGAAAAATAAAACTTTGACTGACTCGCTTATCTTATGTGACTGCTTCTTCGATCCCCTGTGACTTTTTTTAAATTAAAATTTAAGTGAAATCTAATCACAACAAAATGATGTTCATACACTTGCATTAATAATTTATCTGCTAGAGATCACAGTGCAGGTAGTATGGACATTAGAGATTCGTTTGCTGCCTGAAAATCAATGCTTTCTCTTTTTGGTAAGATTCATCTTTTCATCTGCGTGAACTGTGTTTGGAGGATGACGAGTCTGAAATAACAATGTTGAAAGAAATTGAGACTATACTGACATAAAAAACCTACCCACCACCCCCTAAAACCCACTCCTCTGTATTCCTTAGCTAATTATGTCACTTGTCTTAATGACTTAATCTCTCTTTATGAACATAGCTAACCTAGTGAAAGATGAACTTACTGGGTTAACAAAGTTCCACTGGCACACAAACCAAAGACCCAGTGTGTGAGCTGAAAGAGGAAATGTGTGGGTTTGAATAGCGCAATTCACTTTGGAAGAAAGCAATCCCCTCAAGCAAACACACCTTTTCCTCTCACCTCCTGAGCAGTGCAATTTCAGTTCCTTTATGAGAAATAAGAGAAGCACTGACAGTCCTTATATAAGGAAAAAGTGTTTGGACTGTCTGGAATCTATGCTGTGTGGCCTAAGAATATTTTATGTTAGAGCTGCAGAGGTCAAGTATCATTCCCTGGGTGGAAGACAGGCTCTTTTGGAGGTGGGTAAACTGAGGGAGGCAGAAAGTCCAAAACAGGTTTATAAAAGAAATCTATGTATGGTTAGAAAAGCATTTGCAGAACAGCTGTGGGGGAAAAATGAGTGGTAGTTGGCAGCCTGCAACTTGCCAAGATGCTAAAAGGCTTAAAACATTGACTAAAGAGACTGTATTGCACCTGATCGTATAATTCTAGTTGAAGCAGTCACTGAGACGCAATTTTTTTAAAAATGCATGAAGATCAAAAGGGTTGCATACAGAAAACTTTAGTAGTTAAGGCAAAATGTTTATACTAATAAAAAGAAGGAAATCTGACTCATTCTTTTTTGGAAGAAATTTGGTAAGCTGATTTTGCTACTTCTGATCGGATGCAGCAGCATTTATTAGCTAGGTATTTGTTAACAACCTTTGCAGGCATAAATTGGCTTAGTTCCTTTGAATTAATGGTGTTGCTGTAAATTGCACCTGCTGAAGTTCAAGTCCAGGGTTTTCAGTCAGGAACTGCTCTTTTGATGGGAGGAGATACTCTACCACTGGAAATGGAGAGGTTATACTGGTACGTGGCCTTGAAGGGCTGATTCTGAGAAATAACTTGTACCTGTAGCATGTCAAAGGCATGCATATCTGTTTACTAACTGTTGGATTACTCCAAAGAGAAATAAAAAAGCACTGCCTACCTTTCTGTTGGTTGTTCAGGCTAAACACTTTCATATTTGCCAGAAAGAATTGTGTGTTTGTGGTCTCTCATCATGATGCATGTAAGGGGGGTGTTCTGAGAAGCACTGCTGCTGAGGGGAAGGTGGGCTGACTACAATCTGGGGTTGTGGGAAGTGATGGGTAAGAAGTCTGGGGTAGAGCGAAGTAGATTTAAGCACTGATGTTCCTGTTGGTAGGGAGATGAGGATGGAAAGTTTGGGGAGCGA
This sequence comes from Falco cherrug, assembly GCF_023634085.1. NCBI lineage: Eukaryota > Metazoa > Chordata > Aves > Falconiformes > Falconidae > Falco > Falco cherrug. The sequence continues at coordinate 16,221,869 of NC_073703.1, read as the reverse complement.
GAAGTAGAGGATGGGAAAACAGAATTGCTGGGGCCTGGGAGAGAAATAGGTAACAACTGTTCCTGGCATGTTCAGTAAGAACTTGGGCATATAGGATAGCTAAACTGGCCTCCTCAAGCATCAGAAGCTGCTACCTACGTGACAGGTAAGCAGGCTGTTGAGCAACTACAAAAAATACAACCTAAGTACTATGAGGAAGGGAGGATTGCCAAGGACAGGAGTAAGATGCCAATTCAAGGAGCTGGAAACAGCTGGGGAGAGCTGCTGGGCCTTGCTTGTTGATGTAAAAGGCAACTTATGAATATGAGTGACTGGAATACCCACGTAAACTGATTAAGACTTCCTCAGTGCTTTGTAAGCTGAACCACTATTGGTGAATAAATGTAGAAAAGCACTTTTACACGTGACAGAGCCAGGCAAATCAATGTTTTGCAGACACCACCCATCCAAACTTGGCTTCCAGCTTAGTGTGTTTTGTAAATATTATGTCAACATGATACTGCATAACAAAGGGAAAAAGGGTATACTGGCATCCATATTCTCAGCTGCAGGGAAATCTGACTAGCTATTGTAATTGGAGAATGACAAATCAGGATTGCAAACAGATTTCCATTCTCAGTTTACTCTATGTAAGGACTGACAAAGGTAAGTAAAATACTGATTTAAAAATCTGATTTAAGCTGTGGCAGTGTCCCTTTTAATGATGTTTTGCACCAGTGCAGAATTACATATTGCAGCTTTTTAGTAGACACTGCCCTTTGCAAACTTTCTGGAAAATATTTTCCATCATTTTGACATTTCATTTAAAATGAAATATAGAAGATATTAGAAATTCATGTTCATGATGGGTATTATTTGTTTGACTTTGAAATATACAGAGAGCACACATTAATGCACAGTGACTGAAGTGTTACAGGGGTGTGCGTCTGCATATTCATGGGATGCTTCTTTACTCCACAAAAAAGCGTTGCAGAATCAGGAGTGACCTTTTATAGTACTAAAAATCTGTGTGTGCAACAATGAATAATTTAAAAAGGGGCCAGGTGAAATGACCTTCTTCCCAATAGATATACACATGTGTGTGTACATAACCAAGAAAGATAGAATGTTCTTTTTCCTTGCAAAGGTGCACAATTCCACAATGTTTTCTAAGTTGCTTCTGTTTAGCAGAATGTTCAGCACAGACATTCTTACCCAAACTGTTACATTTGTATAGGTATATCTATAGTTTAGCTGTAAGCCTAGGATATATATCAAGGCACTTGTACAAATGTGCCTGCTGTGAATACTGCTGCAAATGGGGAGAACCAGCAAATCAACTGACAAGCTGTCTCCTTTCCTGTCATCCTTTTGGAGTTCCACTGGGGGAATATGAAGGTATTTATGTCTCAGGGCTGGAAAAGGGCTTACTGTAAGTTTATACAGAAGTATAAAATGAGAGCTAATAAAGTGGAAGTTCCTGCTGAATTTTATACTTTCTTTTTTATAATTCTTTGAGAAAGGTGGTTATGAGGCAAATATTTCCTTTATACTAAAGAGGAAACAGGGATATGAATGGTTTAATTGAAGTGCACATAGGCACATGTATGATCGGAGCAGAGAGTAAGTTGTAGAGTGCTTGAAGCTGTTATGAGTGCACCAGAGTATTGATTGACAACTCCTGATTGTTGACTAGATGAAGATAAAAACCATTTGAATTTGAACTGACAGTTGTCTTCCTTTATGGTTTAATTGCTGTGTAAAGAACTAGTCTTCAAGGTCTTTGATGACCCAATTAACTGCTTTACAGACCCAACACACCTTGCAGGTGTGAGGAAGGCATTTTAATCTTTTTTTTTTAATATCAAACTTCCTAAAGATTATATTGTTACTGAGGGATGTTATTTTAATTTATGCAACTTTTTCTGAGGTGGGATTTGTCAACAATTTGTATTTAACCTCGCGCTCAGCTGACTTCTATATTTAATGCGGTCACAAACTTCAGTATGTAATTGTAAAGCTTTTGTATTTCTGATCCTGAGCTTGCACCTGTGGGTGTTGAAGTGTGTGGCATAGCATGTGAAATCCTCATAAAACTGAGAGCTACTAAGTTGGAAGTTTATTTATACAACTGGAAGAACTACAGGCTTTCTTCCTTTGCTGAGATGTTACTAGTTTTCCCTCCAGAAAGCCCTGAAATTCTGACCTATTGAAGCAGAAATTCTAATTGTAACTGAATAGTGCTAAAAAAACAACCACCCTTTAATTCTCTTTCCCCATAATGGTCAACACGGGAACTTTGTTAGTTCCCAAACAAGGTCCGAAGTGGTGGCGTTTGTAGTGGGAATTGACTCAATCTGGTGACACTTCTTGTTCTTTGGTCCTAAAACTTCTACTTAATCGTAGTGATTACCATATTTTTAATGAGGCCCCAGTTTCATTCTACTTTGTGTACCTGTATTTGCCTGTGCAGTCATTGCAAGTGCACAAAAATACAAGAAAATTACCAGTTCTAAGTCAATTATTAAATGCTTATGTGCAATCACGGAATTTACATGTGCAATTGTACAGTTAGGCAGTACCCAGGTTTTGGTGATGTAGATAACTTCCGTGGGGGACATGCATCATAGGAGAGAATATATGCATCTAATGCAGAATAATTGATTATATCATTACAAGGGTGTAAAATCCTTTTAAAGCAGGATTAGTAAGTAGATATCTTTTTAATTGGGATATACTTTTTAAAATGGCTGATGTAGATGGAACTGTACTGGTCTACTTCCCATTCTGACTTGTACCACCTGGAACTGATGTTTGTCTTTAGATCTTACATCATATTTGTAGGGTATCCAATAGCTGCTGAATAAAACAAAGAGAGCCAGTAGGGAAGAGACAACCTCGCATATATGCATCTGTCTGAGATGCTGGTAGAAGTCAAAGGCAAAAAAAAAAAAATAATATCTAATCTGTGAATTTGCAACTAACATCCATAGACTAAACCAGCTGAATAAGTCAATAAACCCTTCTCAGTCTGAAGTGTATAAAACTTGTGTGTTTTGTATTTTGTTCAAATAAAATAATTTTTCAGCTTCCCTATTTTCCTGATAACTTTAGTTTCCGATTAGAATTGTCACAGACCTTACACTTTTGAATGCCAGTGCTGGATTGTTTTCTCATGCAAAGTGGTCTCTGATCAAGAGCAACTGATTATGTACTCTCCCCACATGCATCAGCATGTTGATTATGTGAAATCTCACGAAGAATTACAGTCAATGCCAATCACTGTCTAGCTGAAGGTCAAATTTTACATTCTTCTACTGATGTCGTCATTTTTTTCTATACTAATCTATAAACCATGTAAGGAATCCTTGGATATATGTTCTTAACAAAATGTATTTATGCTTTCAACTAGTGTTTTAGCATGCAAAAACAGAGCTCTGTTCTTGTTCAGCATGCTATTTGTATGATATTTATTGATACTGGGAAAAGGAAACACAAAGGAGCAGCCCCCGGGTAAGGAGTGTTTAAAGCTGAAGAGTGATGCTTAGCTGTTGCGCCTGTTTTGTGCAAGGTCTGCATGTGCGTAGTACAGAGGGGCGTACCTATGCTCAGTGCAATTCTCGTATTATTAGTCACGTTCACTGTTGAGTCTGCTTCGGTTATTTTAACATCTGGATGATGTCAGCACTGCAGATGATGCTTTAGGGCGGTTAGTGCCATGCTTGTACCCCAAAAGTCCCAGGAGCACAGCCCACTGACTCAAACAAGATTGGTTAGGAAAAATATTTTTGCTTAAATGTCCTTAATAGGCACTGTATCTTTTTCTGATGTAATTCATTTACATTTAATGTATCTGATTAAATGCTACCTAGTGATTGCTTTGTATTAGGCTCCCATATGGAGCAGTTACTTATCTGGCAGATCTAGGCAATCAACAAAAACTTGATCAGTAAAAAGGGACCTTTGTCTGAAACCAGACACCAGCAATGGAAATAGCTATGCAGTGTAGTAAGCCAGTGTTAAGTCATGAAATGTTTGCCCAGCTAAGCTTGAAGTAATTGGAAAGTCCAAAAAAATGCAGAATACCACCACCACCACTCGCCAACACTTCCTGCAAATGGAAAGATACTACGTGTTTGTTTCAGATCGGTTCCTTTCATTTGAAATGTCAAGGGCAGAGATTTTGAGAAGGCAATTAAGCTATATCATATATGTTACATCTGCGTGTTATTTGCAGACAGTTTATCTTACGTTAATATTTTTCAAATATGGAGACTAGGGATATATATGTGGGATAGAAAGATTCCCCCCTTGTACTGAGTTTCTGCTCATTTGAAATAAAATGCTACTCTGCCCCCAGCCCCATTTCCAGTTACCACCTGTATAATAGAAATAATAGCAAGTCGTGCTTAAGAACTAAGCCTTTTTTCTAGATTTTAATATTTTGCTACCAGTTTACAGAATACAAAATAAGTATGAAATTAATTTAGCACTTATTTTTTTCCAGAATGCTATACTAACACTACTATGTCTACGTGGTAGAAGCGGAGTATTTCCCCTGGCAAAATAGGCATATCTGTTGTGCTCTTTGCACTCCAGTACAGCTGCGTACAATGGGAAGCTCAATTAAAGGGCTAGCTGAAAACCTTTTTCTTGACAAGATCACCTAACACAAAAAGCTTTGTACTCAAAATCATGTCTTTGAATGTATAGTTACATTCACATTGAAGGAACTGGATGCAAAAGTTAACTATGAATTTTTGCAGTGGAGTATGATGAATTCAGCAGCTCAGAAGGTAGAAGTAAATAAAGATTGTTATGCATGGTACTACCATGGTAGCCACACGTCTCAGTCAGAAATGGAATTTTATTTCAGCCTTTGTCTTCCCTTAGATGAGATGTGTATGAAAGAGATTGGAATGACTTGACTAGTATTTCACTAGCAGATCGTTGCCATGTGTTTTTGTATTAGGTGCTTTGATGTTGCTAATAACGAAGATGTTTGCGGTATTTGAAACATTTCCTTTGAAATAACGGTTAAAGGAAGAATAGGGTTGTTTTATATTGTGTTTTTAGATAATTTTCACTGTGCTGAAAGTAAACTTTCAAAAAAAGAAGTATAGAGGCTTTTAAAATTTTGCTTATAATGAAACCTGAAATCCATCAGAATTCAGTCTGACTGCAGCTCTAACATATTGAAATTGGATATTTTTTTCCATCCATAGCAGATTTTATTTCTTAGGATTCAGTATGATCGGAGACCCAGTCATTGATTCCCTTCGTTGGAAGGGAAAGTGGTGGATTCTGAGAGGTAGAATCTATCTGGAGGAACCTGTTTGTATTTGGTTACGTGTTCACAGTACTTGTACTACACTGGTGGTGATGCTCAAACAAGTATTTTTCCAATGCTCAATGATGGAAATGAACAGGTATTTTGCTGAAAAGTCAAAAATTTCATGAGGAAGGGACATTTCCTTACAAATGCTAGATATAGCAGGTGTTGTGATGTTAAAGGAGGACATGGTGAGAGAAATAGTTATGTATTTTCTTTTATGGGACTAAAGTCCCTAGAAATACAGGCTCTGTCCTGTTTCAGCAGCCTTGGGCAAAACTGTTTTCCTGCAGAACTGTTTTCCTGCAGTTCTATAAGTAAACTAGGATTTTGCCAATGCAAAATATTTATACGATTATAGAGGTTTTTCCTGATATGATTTATGTCAGTGTGATTCTTAGCACTGAACTGATTTTCAGTGAAGAATCTCTTTTCTTGTTTAATGCTGGTGTGAAAGGAAGGCAGAAACAGTATTTCTTATTCGTTAACTTGTATAGTCAAATTAATGCCATTCTAAGAAAGATGGCATTTCTCATTTAATTTTTTGATTTGCATAATTTAGATATAAAAAATCAATGCGGTGAAGAGTGTGATACCCTGGTGTGGTCTCTTGGAACTGCTTTGTCCAGTGTCAGTCAGTAGTAAAATACATATGTCTGTTCAGTCCAGAACTGGGAATTCAGGATTATCAATTTCTTCCACATTAACTGTTCCCAGGATTATGCTGTACCTAGCCCCGCTATTATGGCTTCATGGTTTGAAAAATTACATTTGAATTCTGAATCTTTGTATGGAGCCAGTACTATTGAAATAATTCTTTTCTTGACTTGGGGAAATATTCAAAGTCATAGCTGGAGGGACTTCTATCTTTAACAAAAACATAAAGAACAAGGTAAAAAAAGCTTTGCCAGGGTAAATGTAAATGTTCATTGTATATTTCCATTTTAACTTGAATTGCATGTGTAATATTTGTGTTATATTATATTCACATTCATTATAAATTCTAGTGCTCTACCCTGGCCAAAAGATACAAATATATTTTGCTAGATGAGATTTTTCTAGATGTCCAGTGTTTCTCATTTTTAAATGCATGCAATGAAGTTTCTAGGAAGCTTATGTGCCATCAGCTCTCACTGTTTAACTTTTGTGAGTGAGCCTGGCTGGCTAATGAAGCTGATCTGAGCCAGCCAGACTCATGATACCTCTGCATCTGGGTCTGTGAAAACTCTGCAGTAAGAATCTGTAACCTCACCCTGAATTAACCTTTTCTGAGTCCCTGCTCAAAAAAAACTTACACATTTTCAAGCAGCTCTGCATTATTCACTTAGATCCGTGTCTAGCATGTTCATTGTGTAGGACAGTGTTCTCTTTTGTGTCCTCACGTTGTTAGTTTTGTTGTCAAGCAATAACATGTGCCAACATGTTTCAGAACAATGTGCCAGACTCTGTCTATAGTTAATTTCTGAACCTCAGCCAACAACATTTTGTATGTCTAGACATATTTGGGAGTAGATTAACTCTTATACCATTCAGTTTGGTTGTATAGGCTTTCTTTGGACCCCTATGATGTTTGTTTAGATTAATATACAAAAAGTATAGGTCTAGTTGATTTTTTTATTTTATTAAAGAAATTATCTCATAAGGGCATATCAAAGGTTGTCATGTCCAACACTAAAACATTGTGTCTGAAAAATCTAACTGTGAGTATATAACAAATATACTTTTCTACAGGATTTAGCAAGTCACAATAAAAATATCATTTGACTGTTCAGAAAAAAAATAAAAGTATAGAAGAACAGTCTATGCATAGTATGCTTGTAAGCAATTCAGTAAAAGTTACATTGTTCAGTAAGTTATTTCATCAAAAATGATTTATTTTTTTGGAATTTAAAACTGCTGCTTCTGTATTGAAAATGAGCATGCATAACACCCTGTGACTTCATAAGTACACTTATCAATTATACTTGAAGAGTGATTATGGTAGATGGCAGATCAAAGACTTTATGTTCTAGTGTTACCCACAGAAGATGGGTCAGATGAGAAAAACTTCACTAGGGCAGACCGAAGATCTAGCTAGTCCAGCAGCAGATTTTTACAGGAAAAGTATAGGAAAGAGTCATTTTATATTCTTGCAACTTGTGGCAATCAATAGCTTAAGGACATCTAAGTCAAAAGTTTCAGCCGAACCATTATATCAAATATCCAATGATAGACCTATCCTTCAGGAATTTCTCTAAGCCTTTTTCAAGACATTTATAGTTTAGTCTCTGCAACAGCTGTGGCACAGATGCAATTTTTCATAGTGCAATTATGTTGTGTGCAGAAACATTTCTTTTGGTATGTTCTGTGCTTGCTACCTGATAATACAGCTACATAGTCCTGTTTGTGCTGTCTGGGCGCATCTCCTTGCACTGCTTCAGTGTTCATCAGCCTGTCCCTGGAGCAGGGAATACTTGGGGTTTTAGCTGCTGAACCAAGAGTGGCTTCCGTGGAAGTTTGACTTTCAGCGTGGAAGAAATCTCACTGAGGAACATCTTTCATTCTTTGTAGACACACCTGTTGCTGCTGGATTCTGACGTTAGTAGTCTTCATGATTATTAAGGATGAAGGTCTGCAAATTCAGAGAGATTGTGAAAACAATGTCTGTGATCTGCGTGGTTATCAATATGCATAACTATAGCTTTAAAAACAGTAAGCTGCATATTTGCGCAGTAAATATTCTGGGATGATTGTCCCCTGGGTCACTTCATACCCACAGCCTATCAGATAATTTTGACTGGACAGGCTTTCCCCTTAAGCATTTTTCTCCTTGCAGATAAGTGAGTTTTGCCCCCTGAGGCATTATTTCCCCCGAGATTGCTTTCCCTCAAAGTACTTATTTATGGTTACGGTTAGTTTTCGGAAGTGTTAATGGTATATTCTGGTTTTATATGATGCTTTTCTTGTTTATCCACTAAACATTTCAGGATAAATAGTTTATAGCTCCAAAGCTCCCTATCTTTCTCCCAGTGCCAGGAAGACCAGGAGATGAGTCAGTATTTCTCAGTAGCAGTTTTCTGTGAAACTGAGGATCAAAGAGAGAAGGGATAATGTGCTTGATTCTAGTTCAGCAGTTCTGGGCCACCAGATAGGTTTAGGCAGCTACACAAAATCCCATCCCAAGCCACTATGGGTTTGACTCAAAACCTTCTAGAGAATGATATCACAGTTTAGATGACACTTAAAGTAATTTTTATTTTCCTTGGTCTAACTTCCACCTATTCCATTATGCATTCAGTTTGACCCAGTGTTTCCATCTCCACTCAGGCTGATTCAGGAAAAATACTGTCTTAGAAGTGAAAGCACTCAGCGTGTGCCAAGAATATTGATTTTAATAGCAATTGCTGTCTCAGTATTTAGCAAGAGAAGGATTATCCATTGAAACAGAAGTGCACGTTGCTGGCTTTAGCGTGAATGCCTGCTTCTGTACTTCTCAGAGAGAAGACCTCTGAGGATTCTTATTCCATTCTAGAGCATTAAGAGTAACCTGTAAGTGGAGTTTATAAAAATAATGTGGTACCAGGAATATGTTGTAAATGCCCTGGTTGCCATCATAATAATTTAAAGTCTTTCAATATAGTTTTTCCCATTTTTTGTGTCATATATGTCCCCACTTCTAATTCAAACATAAATTCATAGAATGGTTTGGGTCAGAAGGGACCTCAAAGATCCCCCTAATTCCAACCCTGTTACCACGGGCAGGGACCCCTCCCACCAGCCCAGGTTGCTCCCAGCCCCATCCAGCCTGGCCTTGGGCACTGCCAGGGATGGGGCATCCACAGCTGCTCTGGGCAGCCTGGGACAGTGCCTCGCCACCCTCTTAGTAAAGAATTTCTTCCTAACATAAATCTACCCTCTTTCAATTTAAAGCCTTTCTTCTTTGTCCTGTTGCTACAGAAACTACTAAAAAGTCTGTCCCCATCTTTCTTATAAGCCCCCTTTAAGAAAATTAGAAACATGTTTCATTTCTAAGCATTGTGTGGATAATACCTGATCTGAGATGTATGCAGCTGCTGACTTTGGTACCTGTTGTTTGAAATTTCAGTTTCAATTTCATCAAACTTATCTGTGGGTGTTTTGGTTTTGGGTTTTTTTTGTTGGTTTTTCCTCTGTATTTTTTTGGTTTTTTTCATTCCATGAATTACTTCATAATCGAGGCAATTTGAGAGATACATAAAGTTAACATAAAGTTTACATTTTGGAAAATAGCAGATAGGAACTGTATAGTACTACTGTGGCAGCATGGAACAAGGAGTGAATTAAAAAGACTGAATTTAAAATAAATTAACCAGTATCTATGCTTTGCTAGTGGGTCATTTGAGACATTACTTATTTAGTGCCATAATGATGTATTAATGTAAAAATGTTATTTATTTATGATGTATCCATGCATGTGCTAGGCAACTCATAAAATAGAGCTGATATTTACTAAGAACAGCTTACATGCTTAGATGGGATAAAATCTCATGGTGATAAATGGCAATATATTACCTGCAAATCCCAGATTCTGATGATGGAAGACTGTTGGAAAATGTAGGAGAAATGTGGCTTTTTTTTTTTCCCCACAAACCACACAATGGAATTCTATTAACTTAATTTTTGGGTTTCTGCTTCATTAATCTCTTTTTCTACTTCTTATTTGATCTCTTCTGATGTTTTTCCTAATACAATACTTGACTGTCATATTTACAGTACACGTTGCGGGGGGCATATGAAAGACGAGCAGTCATTTTTGTATTTGAGGCTAGAAACATCTTACAGAATTGCCACGTTTTGTGAAAAGTGAGTTCCAATGATATTATATCTAATACTTTTAAATCTTAATACTTTGGGCAAAAATTTAAGAGCAAATGTATTCATGTTCCTTTCTGTTCAAAACAAAAACAAGTTTAAAAGCTGTCAGATTTTTTCCTTTTTTTTGTGTCGGTTATTGTTTGTTTTGGGAAATGGACTAGAAAAGTAGAAGTAAATGCATATGATGTTGATTGTTTTGTATTTCAGTAAATACAGGGGTTTTGAAATTTATTTTTTTTTTTTTTTTTTTAGCTAGCTTTGGTTGAATGAAATGAATGCTGTGAGAATATACTTGATCTTTACATGTCTGTTTTTCAACTGATAAGAACACTAGGGCTACAATAATCAGATTTTCCATCCTGCAACTCAAGAAATATCCTGTAACAACAGATCTCTACCTCAATCTTTAGATGATTAATTTTTTGGGTTTTTTTTTTTTTTTAAATATTAGGAGATGCTGTTTATTTCAAACTAAGGTTTTTAGTAAGAATGTATGTGTTGTGTTTTGTTTTTTTTTTTTTTTACAAGGGCTTCTTAAATCCACAGTGCAACTTTTGGTGAGAAGCTGGGGAAATGGTAGACCACAGGGCAGAGTAGTCAGTGGCTTTCCAGTTACTAAAATACAGGCTCTGGGATCAAACGATATTATTTCTGCCTTGTTTAAAAATCTTTAACCCAGGTCTTCATGTTCCAGGAAAATCCCACAAATCTGAGGCTGGTTTCTGTGTTTATAGATTTACCGAAGGAATGATTAATCTGATCTACTCTGAATGTTTACTTCAGGATGAAATGAATTACTAGACTCCAATGACTTTTAACTAGATTTCTATTGATTATGAAGGGAGCCTAGGGTGAATAAGTCTATAGCTTCTAACAGAATATTAAAGATATTCTTGGATAGCTTTAATGTGTGACCTGTAAGTGACAAACTGTGAGTTTTGTTGTTTAAGAAACATCATATAAAATCATATCAATCTCTCATTTCCTTCAGGTAGACAACCGTATAAGTATCCAGGGATGTACTGTATGTATTGAAACATCTTTAACTCGGCTTACTGACTGAATCAAACCTTACTGTTTAATCCATCCTGCTTTCTAGTATCATCTAGTCCTGCAGTCCTCTTCCATGAAGTAACAGAAATCAAGGTTTTCATGGCATGGTCACACCTGTATGATGGTGTACCTTCAGCTATGGAGTGACACAACGCTTGCTCATATTCGGACAATGTAAGATACCATATTTGGTCAACTGATGTGGTGCCTTCACTTAATTCAAGACAGTTTATAGGAGATTTTGTGACGAGGCCTGGTAGTGAAATGGTAGATATTTTGATTTTGGAGGAGACTGGAGGATGGAGGTTGCTGAATCAGCATCACGCTGTCCTTTAGTAGGTATGTGCTCATGATACTGCAATTGTTCACCCTGTTTTTCATCTGTTATTATGGTTAATAGTTGTTTGTTTGGTTTTTTTAATCAAATTATATGATAAAACTGATTTAAGTCAACAGCTGCCCTTGCTTTTTTTCTTTCTAAAGTCAAATTGATCAAGAACTAGAAAGATACACAGTTAAATGTAATGTTACTTTAAATGCTAAATGTTTTTGCAAATACGTATTTGTTTCCATGACCAAAGTGGTTGCCTGAAACCCAAGGTAATCATAATCTGAAACAAAGGAGTAGTTAGTTCCTTTCTTGCTGAGATGGGAATTCATTAACACTATTAATAGACTTGCTGCATACTAACCTTACTCTAAAATTATGGGCCCTTTTAAATGCTTTCCTTAACCCATGAATGTATGACACAATCTGACTTTAAAGGCATTCTAGTGAAAGAAAACTCTTTTTCACTAGATTATATCTTGTGAAGAAGTGAGTATAATAAATTGATGTACTGTATATTGTATGACTTTAAACATCTCTACCATAATGAAATAAGTTAACCCAAATGAAGGAGAAAGTGGTGCTCAGGGATAGAAAAAGAACAGAATTGCCTATGTCAGTGAATGAAGGAATGTGCATTCTATGTAACTTTCTTAATATTTGACATAAATTTTGATGGTTTTCTGACAGTTATGCATCTTCTAGCCACCTGACGTTATTTACAATGTAACACTTGATAGGCAATTTCTATAATAAATACAATTCATTTAATCATTGATTATGCTGATACCAAAACAAATCCACCTTAGGACTCTGAATCACAAACCCACTGGTATGTATCAATCTCTCTGCCATAAATGCTCATGGAAAAGATGGCCTTTGCAAAATGTCTTGAATATTAATGGATCAAGCCCTGAATTGTACAAAGCTAGAGCAATTGGAAAGGAATGTCATCCTTGACTGACATAAATCTGCTCAGCCTTAGAAGTCCATTCTCCCCAAATGAGAATTTGACTCCCTGAACATGATTTGTGATTTAACATCTCATCTGTTGCGTAAGGAAAAAAAAAAGGCGTCTTTCCCTCTTGATGCTAGGATCTACCTGTGTATCTTTTCCTGATATAATTCTGATCTTCAAATATTTATAGACAGGTCCAAATAATCTCATTTGGTCTAAAGTTATCATGGAATCCTCCCCTAGCAATTTCCAAAACCAGTACTTGTTCTGGTCTTAATGCTGGGGAAGTTAAATAGAAAGAATGGGGTTCAGTGTGGTCTGGTGTACTGCTACACTGTGCTTCAGAGGAGAGTTTGACATAGAAGGAAAAGAGAGGAAAAACTGCAGCTGCATATGTCTTTTTTTTTTTTTTTTTTTAAGGTACCAAAGAATAGCAAATGGAAAAGCACATAAGAGATTTCTACCACATCCTCTTAAGATGTAAAAGTCATTAAATGGCAGCATGATTTAGAATTCTGTGTTATCAAAGGATTCTTCACTTTCATGTTGCTTCCGTGAGCAGAAGTGTTCATTACTGCCGAAACGGCAATGGTACTTTAGACATAGTAGGCTATGTGATGAGCTTGACCGAAGTATGCACAGGGTGAGGGAAACTGCATCCCTTGTTACGCACCGAATTTCACATTGCAGAGTTGTTTCCTGATGGTCTTTATCTTCTTTCCTACAATCAGCATAGGGTCATAAAGTTGTTTTTAGAGGTGGTAGTTTGTGAGAGGGATTCACCCTAGCCTTAGAAGAATTTGTCTATATTTAAAAACAGCTATCTTAATAATAGTATATAGTTTATTGGTGGTGTTCTTGCAGCCATTCTTTTTTCCTTGGTGGTTCATTTTTGTATTAGAATGACAGCTCTGTCTGAGATATGTTGGGTGCAAAGGAAGTAAAGCATAATTTCTGAATTCCTGACTGGGAAGAAGAGCAAGAATGCAGAAGGTAAAGATGTTTAGAAGGCAATGACACTGAGTGTCTTCTGGTGCCTCTGTCAGTACTTCAGTGTTAGCTGACAGGAATGCAAATCTGGTTGTCTTAGCCTTTTTGGTCTTGAATCTGGACAGAACTGGGTGGTACAACAGGATAAAACCAGCCAGCTTCTCTGTGGTTGAGTCACGGTAGGATTAAATAATCTTTGATCTTCCCGTTTCATGTAGGGTTTATATTGCATTCATCCTCCTGTAGAACAGACTCTGATCATGGATGACAAAAGTGTCTGATGAGAACATGTGTACTACTAAAATGCAAGATGTAATCAAGACAAATCTACCCTCACTGGAGTCATACAAGTCCAAAATAAAATCTGCTAATGTAAATGCTTGCTTTTTAAAAATCGTTCATTCATGACCTAAGGCTTTCATGACATCTTTTCACAGTGAGACTACAAGGCTGCACTTCATATTTTTTATTTTTTTTAGGCAGGTAGGGAGACATTTTGTCAGTGGACCATAGACATGTTAAATTCCCCAGTTATCATAAAATTGCCAAGTTGTTCTTTCTTGAAATTCTGTGCTTGTTTTTATCTGCAAGACATGCATTTTGGACATTTCTGTCAGTGGTTACAAAATCCTGTGAGACATGCTGTGGTAGCAAGATCCTTTCACCTCAGGGCACTTGGAGTTCACAGCAACAAATACCAGCGTAACTCCCCTGAGGACACTTTAGAGCATCCTCCTTTTTAGGCCCTATACCAGGACAGAAAGGCAAGCTGAAGTGCTGCTTATTTTTGCTTTCTCACAAAAACGAATGACATCTCTAATGTGAGCAGCAAAGGCAATGCTGCAGCTGTCATTCAGTCAGTGCTGAAGGAGAGAAGGCAATTCAGAGGAAGAGGGAGAAAACAACGTGAGTGCCTAGAACTGAGGACACAGGATCATTGAATGATCTTATCTAAGAGTCATATGTATAGTGGACATGTATCCCACTACGTGAGAGGCAGTATCTGAAATTGTCCTGGTCAGGAGTTCACCACATAAGGAAGCTGTGACTGTTACTGGTTTCTGTGTAATCCCACCAGCTTTCCAGCTGTGGTGTTAATTTTTTATATTACTAAGAGGCCTGAATCAGGATATGGTTACAGTAGATGCTTATACTAACACCACCCCCACCTCCCTTCTTTTTTTATGGCAAGAACTTACCATTAGAGTGAAATATGAAAGGGCTGGAAGGAATGTCTTATGAGGAGTGGCTAAGGACTTTGGACTTATTTAGTATGGAGAAAAGGAGACTAAGGGGTGACCTCATTGCTCTTTGTAGCTTCCTGCGGAGGGGAAGCAGAGAGAGGTGCAGAGCTCTTCTCCCTGGTATCCAGTGATAGGATGTGTGGGAATGGTTCAGACTGTGTCAGGGGAGGTTTAGAATGGATATTACTAAGTGTTTCACTACATAGAGGGTGGTTGAACTCTGGAACACGCTTTCTAGAGAGGTGGTCAGTGCCCCAAGCCTGTGTCTGAGGCATTTAGACAATGGCCTTAATAACGTTCTTTAACTTGATCAGCCCTGAATTGGTCAGGCAGTAGGACTAGATGATGGTTGTAGGTCCCTTCCAAGCAAAATAATCTGTTCTATTCTATGTGAGCCAGCAGATTAGAGGCCTTGCGAAGAAAAGACAGCAGCAGTCAGTCTGCTAGGCTAGTTGTCATAGTTCACCCTTAGCCTAATCATCATGTATCATTCTGCAGCCATCTGAGCACGCGAGGTGTTTAAGAAGGGATTGGTAGGAAAACAATGATACTGCTTGGTTTCTGTGGTGCTCGTAAGGAATCTCTTCCATATGAGAAGGGCAAAGCCCAAAGGTGCTTCATTTCAGGTTTGGTGAGCTGATACAGGAAGATGGCATTCCTCACTGAAGGTGGAAGAGACCTTGCAAGACACAGCGCAAGATGATGAAGGCAGAAATAAAACTATATAGTCAATGTGAGTGGTTGAGAATGCAGCAGCATGTTCCATGCACTTTTTTTCAGTAGGGAAACGTGGTATTGTGGTATATGAGATGCTAGAAAAAGAATTTGTCTGAGAGGACAAGTGGGGAAAAATAGATCCTGGTTATGTTTTATAGAAATAATCTGCCGGACTGTCAAGTATCACAAAACAGTTGTGTATTTCACTAAAAAATTTCTGGGCTGAATGGCTTCCAGATAAAGTCAGTGGAATGTCTTAATTTGGCCATTCTTTTGACTCAGAGCAACAAAACATTGTAGCTGCAATCAACATCGTAGCTAAAACTAATCAGCCAGCTCTCCCTGCTATTGCTGCAAAGTAATTTATCACTTTTGCCTATCCTCTGGCCACAGTCTGTGATTTGGTTTTGATGCTACTGCAGCAGTACCGTTTGCAGTGGAATGCAACATGCTGCAATTAAATTTTTTTATCAAATCTAATGCAGAACTCCCCAATTAAGAATATCCACAGCAGCAGATGTTAACCTTTTCCTATGAAGAAAGTTCACCTCTGAATTCTCCCATTTTTGGAATTTTTTCAGGTTTTCTTATTATCCTTACTCGATCAGAGGTGGAATCCTTCGATGTATAATGAGCACTGCCTACTGTATTATTTTAACTATACCCAGTGCAATGTATACTCAGTTCACTCTGTGAACATTATTTGCAAGGCATCTTTGTAATGGCATTTTTGCCTTCAGATTCCTCTACTTACTTTCCCAGGCTTCAAGTGAGTTGGTCAGCAAATTAACCTTACAGCAGCCTTCAATATTTTTTCTTTTCTGTGATGTGCTTTTCCCTGACTAATCTGATATTGCTGTTCGAGCCACTCTGTTACTGTTACAGGGCAGCTTGGAGCCTGCAAGTAAAAATCTATTGTGGAAATAAAAAGTTACCGTTCCAGAGTAATATCACATCTCCTTTTAAGCTGAGTGGAGATTTTGTAGAATTTTTTGTTGGGTTTAGTAGTTGTTGTTTTGTTTAATTTTAAAAATAAATGGCTTGATTTAAAATATTTTTTTTGTTCATATCACTTTGGTGCTTTCAGTTTGTGTGGTTCCCCTTGAGATCTGGCTGTGCAGTTTTCTGGAAGGTTACGGGTTTTATCTGAATTCCTTTGTACTTGGCATATCCTAAGGGTGCCCTCTTCCTGTAGGAAAGGAAAATCCTGCAGCATCAGAGATGAGATTGCCATTTGCCACCAATTCTTGGATGACTTCCAATACTGCTTGCTTATCTGAATAGAATTATTCTAGGCTCTGAATCCCAAAACTGCAGTGCCCAGATAACACTTTCTTTCAAGGTACTGAAATACTAGCTCATTTAGGAATTTAAAATCTGAATCAAGCAGTAATACTGTATGTGTAGATAAATGTCACTGGCACCTTTTTTTTCAGCAGGAGCCTATATTCTGCTGAGGTCATTAGTTCTAGTAGCAGTTTTCCCATGCCCTGCCCATGTCGTGTCTTTCACATCTGAAATTTTGACTACTTAAGTGCATTAGGTAGAAACAGTCTCCTTTTTGGGGGTAGGTGGTATTCCAGGAGGTCATAGAGGTTTTGAACATCCAGAGCATTATGCTTCCACCTAACTGCCTTGTAATGGAATTGCTTGGTCAAGCTTGAAGGGTCACTAGGTAAGTGGACTGGCTGATCAACATCAGCTGGAGATATGGCTGAAGGGAATGTTTCACAATGCTCTCCTCTCCTGCAAAAATGAGAGTGCAGTACGTGGGTGTAGCTGGGCAGAAATCCTCTCTTCAGCTCTGCGTGGACTCTTATTTTGTCCATTTGGCTTCCTGAACTAACTCATCCACTGCCTTTGTAAGTTCTCTCTGCTTGTAAGCCAGATAGCACATGCTGATGGTACTCCCCTGGCTTCCTGAACTAACTCATCCACTGCCTTCGTAAGTTCTCTCTGCTTGTAAGCCAGATAGCACATGCTGATGGTACTCCCCTCGTACCTCTGCAACAATAGCACATGCTGATGGTACTCCCCTCGTACCTCTGCAACAAGTCAGAACGTTAAGTGGGGAGATGAACTTTTTATGCTCATACCCTCTCTTTTTCCACCTCTTTATACACCACTGCTGGAGTGGATGCAATATTCAGAGTATTCAGAAGTATTCCAACATAAAGCTAAGGACAGAAAAGTTAGAAGCTCTATGTATTCAGACAGTCATTCCATTTATGAAGCTAGCTCCTGCATTCCACATTCTTGGCTTTTCCCTCAACTGTTTGAAGGTTGGATGACCTGTGTCATGAACTGTATTGCACTGGTAGTCTTACTGATAAGCATTAACCTTAGTTTCTTGGTAGTAAGACACATTCTATGCAATAGTTCATAATGTGAAGTCAGCTCAGAACTGTTCTGCAGATACCACTATTCATTTATCTTTATTTCACAAACTAGATGTAACTTTTATAAGCACTATATAGAGAAAAATTGTGTAATGCTTGCTGTATATTTTGGAGCATAATTCTCTGGCCATGTGAATGGTTTTCCTAGATAATTCTATAATTATGTAATCAGGGTTTGGGAATGCCCTGCAAAAAGCTGTGTCAGCATATATAAAGGAAGAATGTTAGCTTATTTAAATTTCACCAAATCCTAGTAGTAGCTACAGGCAGAGGGAGGAGTCTTAGATACAATGTGAAATTGCTTATGACCTTGTTGGGGGGAAGACAAAGGAAAATATGTGGCTTTATTAGTTTACTAAGAACAGCCTGGTATCTACCAAATTAATAATGTAAATTCTGAATGTCCATAAATAAATTAAAAAAGACCAATGAGACCTCTGATTTTTCTAGATTTTATTCCAGTGTTTCGGTCACCTTCAGTCACTGATTGCAGGAAAAATGCCAGATGCCCAGCAAGTAAATAATGTAGCTCAGGCTGTGATTGTTAATTACAATCAGTACTAAAGAACTTGGTGGAGATGATGATCTCTTCAACCCATGAGGAAAAAGAAATATCAAAAGGACTAGACAAAGAATATTCAAATAAGGAGAATACAAGAAAAAAACCCCAAAAACTTTCATCTGTGAAAAATCATTGCAATGAACTTTTTATTATAAAGCATGGAGGGACAAGTGTTAGGGGGTAATTTCCTGAATGCCTGTTCCTAAACTCTAACTTCTTTATGCAGAAGATAGTGCTGAAAGGTAATAATTAATCATTTCCATTTAAATCTTCCAGGCATTGCACTAACAAGATTTAGCTGCATAACTCCTGTGGCTAAATCCCATGCAATGTTGAAAATGTAGATGATAATATCTCCATCAAAAAACTCAGTGTCATGGCAGAAATATTGGAGCCAGTCCCTGTGGGAAAATGGTAGTGATCTAGTGGCTGTCAACTGCTATGAGATATCGTTCTCATTTTTGTGTCCTCGCATTACTCCCAGGTTTTGGCTACTGCACAATGTGGTTCATAGTTTCAGTTTACTGAGTAGCATTTGATCATACAGGAAATAGAAAGTACACTAGTAAAGATGATGAACCTTTGCTTGAGTAGACCCTTAATTATAGGGTAATCACATTAAGAATGATGGTTTCATCGTGTGACTGCCTGAAAGATATGTCACATGACCTCAGAAATGCCTACAATTCCACTGCATGAAACTGGGGACTTTGCTATTATGAACTTGAATTTTTCCTTTTAAAGCGATTTGTTTTGTTGTTTTACATTCTAAGACAAGCAAGAAATTTAATATTGCAATTAAAATAAGTAATGCTCCTGACACGTTACTGGCTGTCACCTGTACTACTACAGTAGTAGGATAATGTAATGCTGCTTTTGTTAGTCAAAATGTCTTATTCTGTTAGCAAAAGATAAGCCTATTCTTTCTTATATTTATGAGGAAGGTGGTAGCATCTCCAGACAGAAAACCTAGAGCTGTGGACTTGTTCTCACAAAAATGTCTTTGGATGTTTTACTTTGTTGTTTGAATTAGCATGGAGGAGCAGTAATTGCCACTTGCTACTGTTCATGCAGATGTTTTTCCTGATATGAATGCACGCTTGGCTAGCACCATCAAGACAGTGACTAATGTGGTTTTATTAGGAAGGATCATTTGAAAAGGGTGTGTTTTTTGTAAGGACTTTGAGTGGTAGAGCTGAATGTTGTTGGTAAGCAGTCTAGGAGCTGCTGAGTTTCAATGTAGTATGAATGCATGTTTCAGAAGTGACTAAAGCAAAGTGGATCAGAGCAGAGGTGCAGGTGTAGAACAGCCTGGAAACTTTCCTTCGTCTGGTGGAGGTCTGTCATGCAACAAAGATTTAAATAAAGAGTGTCCCTTCCAAGAAGAGGCTGTGTTTTAGATTTTTTCATACGTACATATTAGAGTTAGTAAAAGTTGAATATTCGTGAGAATGTTTACTGTTTTATCTGAACATATCATTCAACTTTAGTATCACAGGTATACCAGCTACAAGGAGTAAAGGGGAATTCTCCCTGCCAACAACTGGCTATCCTTTTACAAGCAGAACTCCCATCTGTATAGTCTCTAGAGTGAAGTTACAGGCCTAGGTAACACTGTTTACAAATATGAGAAACCTGGAAGAGATAATACTTAAATTTGGGGCTGCTGTTTCCTCTAGAGGAACAAAACTGTAGTCTTTTTGAAGTTCATGAATACAGGTCTCAATCCCGGCAACAACGTTATAGTACATCTGAGATACGGAGTTCTTGTACCCTGTCATGAGATGGAGACTGTCCTCTGATATGTTTAGTCTTTTTTAATTGTGGTGTTATATCACCAAATTAGCTGGAAAAGATTGTGCTACTTGAAAAATAGTGCACACAGTTAATGGATATACAGGCTGAACTTTGGGTCCAAAGAATCTGAAAATCCCTGTGAAATGTCAGCTTAATATTAGTGTCTGACTGCTAATTGCTTAGTTAGTATGGAAGTATAACCTTGATTATAGATTTCAGTATTTAAAATGACACGGATGCAAAAGAAATAACAATGAGGCTAGTAATGGTGAATAGACCAGATAACTCACTAAGGGTAGATTCCTTATCTTGTTGTAGCAGTTAAAATGAGAACAAATTTCCTCACCAGACCTCCCAAACCCTTCCTTCCTTTTTGAAACAATTAGCTTTGTTTCCAGTTGTCATTGCATTTCTAGATATGTATTATTCTGTCTCTTATTTGACATAATAGAACTCATTCATTTTTATGAAGGAAATACATAATAAAGGTTATTTTTGCATGGTCTTTAAGTATGCTTATCTGTCTGACCTTAGTGTATTTTTCTGCCTAGGTACTCATTCACTTTGTAGTATGTTTGAGCTTGGAGTGACAGAGGGGCCTAGTTTGAACTGAATTTAATTGTAGTGGACTGCAATGACTCAATTCTATGTTTCTGTTCTTAGTGTGCATGGACAGTCCTTCTATGTTTCTGTCCTTAGTGTGCAGTGAGAGAGAATGTATTGAGAAATTACTGCATATGTAGTGCTTGCATGGTTCTTCAGCTGCCTTCAGGCAAAGCTTCTCGACCCTTGAAGACTGACTGGCTTCATAACTGTGTCCCCTTTTCTGCCTGGGATGCTGATAACAGTTTTTGTCACTTTGCTGCTTAAGAGCTAGTGAACAGCCAGCACTGGTGCATTTGCCATTGTGAGCTCTTGGAGCTGGCACAAAGCTGACGTTGCTTCGTAAATTGTACTTTGTGTTTAACAGCTACCTAGGGGTCTGCTGAGATTCTGGAAGGTTTTGAAATGAAAGATTGAAGTGAAGCTGTTCTAGAGGCTGTTACAAAAGTGATGAATGAGTAGGGCACAGTACTAGTGGGGCTGAGATTCTTGTACAGGAAAGCAAAGCTGGATCTCTAGCAGTGAAAGCACTGAGGTAATTAGTGACACTCCATCCTACCCTCATCTGCTTCTGCCAGAATGCAGCTGCACGCTGGCCTTCACATGAAGCAGATTGCAGGGTACTAAAGTTGGCCCAAGCTTCAAAGCTTTCACTCTATTGCAGTGGAAAGCAAATTGCCCTCAGCAGACATCCATTTGCTTCTTAAGTGGAACATGCAGTCTACAAAGTTGCATTTGTTCCTTTTTACAGAGTTCTGGTCTGCAGACATGTTCTCTAAAGAAGTGACATGCAGTATGATGATAGCTGCTGGCACAGCAAGAGGACAGTTCAAATTGAAGTCATCAAGTAAAAGAAAACAATTTAGTAGAAAATCTTTAAAGCTGCTTTTTAATTCATTAGCAGGAAAATTCTGTGTCAGCACTTTTTAAATTGTATTTTTGAAAGGATGGAAAGAAACAGTCTAGTGTTATTTCTACAGGTTCTTTCAGAGTAAGTTGTGGACGACTTTGAGCAGTTAAAAGAAATGTATCTTTATTGCCTAAATATTGTAAAAACATGGGGTTTAAGTTCTGCAATCAATTTCTCATGCAATGCTTTGAATGGATAAGAAAATATGTTGAAGTAAGAGTAGCGTGATTGGTTATGACTTCAAATCTTGAGGACCTGAGAGACTGGCTAAAATAGTTCTCATGGAGTTTTGTGCTTAGATATAGTCTGCCCTTTGGTACCTCCTGTCTTCTCCCTTTAGGCTCTTGAAGGACATATCCTGTATTTATGACCTGTTTAAAACTACATAATTATCTATGCAATGAAAATAACTCAGTCTGAATGTTCATCTCAAAGTTCAGTCAGGTCTTCTGTCTGATGCTTTTTCATACTCTGTTTCAGAGAATATGTATGGGAAGGGATCGAGCTATGCTCCTGCTCTGGTGAAATGCTGCTCCAGAAAGGAGAATCTTGGTTTGAGAGGCTTCTGCAAGCTCTGTACGTTTCAGCTTCTGTTGCTGTGTATGAGGACTGGTTGTATTTGGAGCCAAGAAAATTCTGTAGAGCCATGAGGGTTACTGTTCAGTCCTGGCACAACTGAAAGCCAGAAGTTATTGCTTGCATCAGCCATACCATATCTGTGTCTTGCCACCTTCGCTAGCTTTATCAACCTAATAAAATGAGAAATCTTGCACTATTGCTCAACCATGGCAAGCTGAGGCTTTCTGAAATTCAGAGGTCATGGTTTTCTGTTGCTGGTTGGGTAGCTGGTTCTCATTTATGCCTATGAAAACCTTTGTAAAAAGTCTTCGAGCGTTTTTAATTAGACCGTCCCAATATGTTACTTCTGATTAAAGCAGAAGATTGAAGTAATGAGGGTTGTAAACCTGTGCATAGATGTGTGATGGTAATTTCAACATACCCACTGGCTGTTTGAGATTGCTGCTATCTTTAGTTGTGTACTAAGATTAATTTCTTTCAAAAAAACTTAGACCTGCAGATTCCCAGTTCATAGTAACTGAAAGCACCAGCTTATCTAAAGTAAAATAACAAGGATTTATTTGATAATCAATTAGCTGAAAATTATTGGTAGCTGTTTTGGGGCAAAGTTTGTCAGTGCCTAAAAGACTAATGAAATGTAATTTAGACTTTTGAATCGCAGGTTCTTTTGGCAAGTTAAACTAAAAATCAGACTATGGATTTGCAAAATCTTCAGTTACGCAGAAAGTCCTAGCATTGCGACATTATTGCTTAAAAGCTTATATCCAATAGAATGGTATCTGTGACTGAGTGATCTGTATTACACAGGGTTTTTTAGGCATATCTCTTCTGTAGGCAAGTACCCAGAAAATGGATGATACCAGTATGGGAAACATTAGGCAGTTTCTGTACTTGTAGAGTAGTGATTTCTGTTCGAAATGGCTAAGACAGTTTCGATTGCATTGAGTGTATTTTTACTTCTGAATTTCATTGTCATACATCAAGAATGCCTGAAATTGCAGAGATAAAGGCATTGAAAAAAATGTTGTTATAGCACTTTCTGAGCTTCTGGTAAACTGATTTACATGCAGCAGATCTGGGGTAAACTGAAACAGTAATTGACCCCATTGCCCTTTTCTGGTTATTCAAGGTGGAGTAACCTCAGGGGGATCTGTTCATCTCTCTACCATAGTGCTAGATGACTGCAGAGTAATTACAAGGAATTCAGGTTTAGACTTATAAAGGTTTGTTACTAGCCAGTGGATATCATTGGGCTCAATAAAATCAACAAGCTTATAATTAGTCTGAACTATCTAACAGTAACCTAATTTAAAAATGCAAATAATAAAAACATCTACCATAACATTAAAAAAGTCTTAACATATTACAGATTCTAGTCACAGAAGAGAGTGCTGATCTTGAAAAGCTTGATGCCAATTATGTGCTTCACTGAATTAAAATGAACTCATGTTATTAATAAAGACTCAGATGATCTAGTCTGCCAGTCCAACCTTTCACCACCTCACACTTTCATTAGAAATGAAATTTTCAATTAAGAACTGTCTTCCAAAACTTAGTATTGAGTTCCAAAATTAAGTTTTCCAGACTGTGATTCAGTCACATGAACTTAAGTAATACAGAAAAATCTTGCAAAATTTGACACTGTGACATGTCATTCTCTCATACTGCTTCATGGGTCCTTTCACATTAAGTGATCATCTTGTTCAGGCCATTGACAGTGAAAACTAGATCCATCTGAGCGATGATTTTTATAAGAATAAGGCTCAGAAATAATCCAGATGTATACAAAGCATAACACCTTTCAAAGGCAATATGAAATCTGAAAATTGAAATGCAGCTGTCGGCTTTTCTGATGAGTGCTAGAAGCAATGGATGGAATGAAAAATATTAAAGAAAGCTTTGTGCTAATTTTTTTTTTTATAGTTCAAAGAACATTTTCTCATTGGAACACTTTAATAATCCTTAAGGAAATTCCATTAATTAACTTGTGAACACTTGACATAAGTCATTTTTGGACTTGGAGAGATGCTTGTGTTGTGATTATCAAGGCCAGGAATCAGAGGATGAGGGTTCTGTGGCTAATTTTATACTGGAGTTTTTGTTCAATGTTGAACAAAATCTCTGGGGATTTACATAGATATTCAGGCTATATGCTACACTCCTCGTTACTTTTAATGTTTATTTTTTATTGGAGTGCTTTGATATTACATACCCAAGTTGGTGAGATTCAGCTTAAGTGGTCAGATACTATTGATCTGGGAGCTGTTTCAGTTGTAAGCAATCTATAGAAAGAATAAAAATTAAAAAAGGTGGTTAACTAGTTATCACATATAGATATACACGTGTCTGCTATGATGCTTAAGGAATCATAAAAATGGCAATGCTGTAGTGTTTTGTATGCAGAAGCAGTTGCACTCGCTCTCCCCAAACAAGTTAGATATAGTATTTGGGCTAAGTAGATTTACTACAAAATGAATGGTGAACTATAAAAGACAGAACAAAAAGGTTAATTTGGTGTGTTCCTGGAAGTGCCTTTGAGCTGAGCTGGCTTCGTGTACACTCATGGAAGTTGAACTTTTTATTGAAGGTGGGTTTTTTTTCTATTTGAATAGCTTTTTTTTTTTTTTTAAAGGTTCCTACATTTGTCATGTCAGAAAAAGTAAAAGTAAGGACTTCAGAAAATACTGTAATTATTTCCTTCAAAGATAAGACAAAAATGCAAATGCTGTGAATGTTGGCATGGTTTCATTTTTTACAAAATATTCTTCAGACTTAGCCTTTGTTACCTATTAATTAAAATTTTATTGTGGGGAACATTTAGTTTCAGAAATATTTAGAAAATAGGGCTTGGGGGTGGGGGGGTGGGCAGGGCATGTGGAGACAAGGTACTGTGAATATTGGAGTGTGAGTACTAGTTTCAGAAGAATCCTGGGGCTGTGGGGAATCAAGTCTGAAGACCACAATCTGGAAGCTGCTTCATTCATCGGCGTTCTCAGTGGGATATAAAATTCCAAAATTTTCTTCACCGCAGAGGAGGACCAAGACAAAACACGAGTCCATAAATAAGGAATGAATGAGACTTGATTTTCTCCCTCCTCACTTCACTGAATTTTGATCAAGGACAAGAATGTTAAACAATTATCCTTACAAAAAGTATCCTGAATGGTCAAATCTCTCACTGAGTGCTTACGACCAAAGTCTTCTAAAAGATCTCAGCACCAATAGTGTGGCGGAGTGCTTTGAAGTTGTTACTGTCCAGTAATAGGCTGGAGACTGGAGGAGTCCCTACAGTAACTGCAGTTGTGCCAGTGAAAATCCCTGATAATCTTATGACACCATTTGTGATATGTTTGGGAGTGGAAATTGTCGCTGTTTTTTCCTGATGTGCACAGGATATTTAAAACATAATTTGTTTGTTTGAATATTTCGTTCTGCTGTTGCACCTGTGATGAACTTGAAAGCTTTTGTGAATCAGGTATTACTTCTCCCACACCGCCTTTTGCAAGTGGAATTAAATTCTCATCCTCTAATGCACTCGCATGGTGTGCTGAACCATTGCTTTCTCTGTCCCTTATAACTACGTATTTTGGTCCTGAAAATAATTCCAGCTGCTGTAGCAACCATATTTGGCTTAATCTCTTTAGTAGTATCTAGTGGTACTACCAACTTCTGGCAGACAGTAGGGCCTTGTGGAAAGTTGTGTGAGGAGTAACTGGGCTGGTATCCTCTGTCCTTCTTGTCTTTTGTTTGATACACAGAACATAGAGGAAAAAAGCATGTTCTTAGAGCGAGGAACTATTTCACTCAAAATTACAAGTTCAGCAATAAAGTTGTTTTTATAAATGGCTGCCATTACTGCTGTCTGCATATCAAGTTCCAGCTAGCGCTTTGAGGTTCACTTCACTGCAGATACTGAAGAACTTTAACAGAGGATGACAGAAGAGAAAAAAGGAAAGCAGAAGACCAAGTGAATGACAGTTTCTCTGGGAACCGTCCTCCAACAGAGTGCTCTGATAAAATTCTTCCCTGAACTGGTTTCTTTTTCTGTACCTGGAGAAGCTAAACAATTCATAACGAAGTGCCAGTCACCACAGCTCTGAGGTGGTACTGAAGAACTTTACCAGGGCTCAGAGCAGCCATGTCAGACAAAGGCTTGGAAATATCACAGGGAGAGATAGAGAAGTTTTTGGAATATTTGCCTCAGAGGAAAGTAGTAACATTATATAAATGATGAATGTAATAGGAAATAAGAGGAAGGCAGAAAGTAAGTTTCTTATAATAGAAGCTTTAGCATTATATAATGATATTACATTGCAGGATGTATTGGGCTTGTGTGCAAGGTTTTGGAAGTGGGAAGGCTACTTCTGTGAGAAGCTCCTAGAAGCTTCCTCTGTGTCCGATAGAGCCAGTGCCAGCCGGCTCCAAGACAGACCCACCACTGGTCAAGGCTGATCCCATCAGCAATGGTGGTAGTGCCTCTGGGATAACACATTTAAGAAGGGGGAGAAAAAACCTGGACAACTGTAGCTGAAGAGAGGAATGACACTATTTGAGAGCAACAGCTCTGCAGACACCCAGGTCAGTGCAGGAGGAGGCAGGAGGTGCTCCAGGCGCCAGAGCAGAGATTCCCCCACTGCCCGTGGGGAAGGCCATGGTAAGGCTGGCTGTCCCCCTGCAGCCCGTGGAGGTTAATGGTGGAGCAGATTTCTGCCCATGGAGGACCCCGTGCCCAGAGCAGGTGGATGCCTGAAGAAGGCTGTGACCTAGTGGGCAGCCCACCCTCGGAACAGGCTCCTGGCAGGACCTGTGGACCCATGGAGGGAAGAGCCCAGGCTGGAGCAGGTTTGCTGGCAGGACCTGTGACCCCAGAGGGACCCAAGCTGGAGCAGTCTGTGCCTGAAGGACTGCGCACCGTGGGAGGGACCCATGCCAGAGGAGTTTGTGAAGAACTGCAGCCCGTGAGAAGGACTCACATTGGAGAGGTTTGTGAAGGACTGTCTCCTGGTGGAGGGACCCCATGCTGCAGCAGGAGTAGAGCGTGACTCGTCCTCCCCCTGAGGAGGAAGGAGCAGCAGAAACAACGTGGGATGAGCTGACCGCAACCCCCATTCCCCACTGCCATTGCACTGCTGAGGAGGCAGGGAAAATTGGGAGTAAAATTGAGCCTGGGAAGAAGGGGGGGGAAGATGTTTTTAAGATTTAGGTTTTATTTCTCATTATTCTAGTCTGATTTGATTGGTAGCAAATTAAACTAATTTTCCCAAGTTAAGTCTGTTTTACCCATGATGGCAATTAGAGGGATCTTTCCCTGTCCTTATCTCGACCCAGAGCCTTTCATTATATTTTCTCTGCCCAGTCTAGTTGAGTAGGGGGAGTGATAGAGCAGCTTGGGTGGGCATCTGACATCCAGCCGGGGTCTACCCACCACAGAAGAGTAGCAGTCACTTAATTTTCTGTTTTCAAGGACTTAGATCATTTTCCAGTGGGTTTCATAAGCATATTCTATCAGCAAAGAGAGATAAGACCTGGAAATCTTTGGTTCCAGTCTAGCCTCTTGAAGTAACTGCATCCCCTCCAACCTGCCCAGTCTTGGCTTTTCCCTCCACGGGCTTGTACTTTCTGCTGATAAAAAAAGTCTAAGTCTTCATAAAGCAGGTTTTTCACATGCATTGCCTTGTCAATACTTTATTAGACTTAGCTTATTTAGCTGGCTGCAGCATCTGACTTCCATATCTTCACTTTTGTTTCTCTTTCACTTCTCCAGCCTCACTCCCAGATAGTTGCTATTTAACTATTGACATTTCTCTTGAACAGCACTTTGTCTCACCTTCATCTCTTCTCGATTCTACCCTAGTGTCCCTTCTCAGCAGTCTACTTGCTCCTGAGTAGACCTAGTTCCATTTGCTCTCCATCTTTCTTTTGACCCAAATGTTCTGGGCCTCAGCCTGTGTCTTTCCCACCATTCTCCAGTCTCTTTTTCATACCTCAGGCTCCTCCTCCCAGTCTGTTCCCCTGGAGGATTTGTCCTCTCCCTTTATATTTGAGTTTGAGAGCTGCCTCTTCTGTATTGCTTGGGCTTAGTAAGGAGAGTGTTGAAACAGCAGCAAAAACCTCTGGCCTTAGTTCAGGTTCTTAGACTCAATTGCAGAGAAAGACCTCCTGAGGCCCCTGGACCGCGTCCAGGACAGACGGAAAGGTTGTGAAGCATGGCAGTTGGAGCCACGGACGTACTGGCTGTGCGCAAGCCATGAGGCTTGTGAGTTGGGCATTTCTGAGTGGCTTTTCATTGAGCGTGCAAAAGGCACAAGATCTCTGCCAGCTTGCGAGTCCTTAGGCTAAAGCGTAGGTTTTCTTAAAGAAAATTCTTCAGGCTGCAGTATTTTGACTGAAATTTTCCAGGAAAATTAAGGCCAAGGAGATACATGACACATGATCAGAGCTTTCCACTGGTGTGAGTGATTGAGAACAGCATCTTAGTAGAGGAACTACTTCAACCTCAATTGAATAATATTCTGTTAGGGAAAGGTTGGCTTTTTTTTTTTCTGTCTCTCTCTGGAGGTAAGTATTTCTTAATTCTTTTACTTTTAATACCTGTTCCTTAATGCTTGTTATTCTATTGATCTTAATCATTATTTTTTTGTCATCAAATCATTTAGGTTGGAAAAGATCTTTGAGATCATCAAGTCCAACCATTAAGCCAGGACTGCCAAGTCCATTGCTAGACCATGTTGCTAAGCACCACATCTCCGTGGTTTTTAAATACCTCAATAAGCAAGCAGTGACATGAGAACTCTTGACACTTGCAGTGAAGTTTGACCATAGATACATACTCCTCCGTAAGTGTGTAACTTGCATTCTTGCTAATGTTTCGTGCTATTCTTATGTAAGTAAACTAAAAACCCAAGTATAAGTGAATAAGTCTTTTGAATAAATTTAATACATCAGAAGAATAAAATTTTGATTTTTTTTTTGCAGTGGAAGTGGATCAAGCAAAGATGTATATAACTTTATTTTTCCTAGCATCAAATAAGGGAAATGAGAAGTAAGGTGTACCTCTTTATTTCCCTCTTGATTTTTAACAGATGTTTTAGCTCCAAACTGTAGTTGTCAATTCATGTCCTTTGAAGACATAAAATCAACCTCAGAACCTTTTTAAGAACTCCATTATAGACACAAGGTCAGAAACTCTTCAGCAAGAACATGGGTTTAAGAATTTACTTTCAAAGGTGTTTTTAAAAAGTTATGCTGATCTAATTCATACTCCTCGTTGTGTCACAAATTAAATTATCATATTCTTCTCATGGTTCAGTTTGAAACCCAGCGCAGGCAACCTAGTTATTAGAGTCCTTTCGAGTAAAAATTATGTAAGAACTCAATTTTATTCTTAGATTGCCAAGCTTTGTAGAAAAATTGGTCACGTTTGTTAAAAAGCAAAATTGATGTGGAACTTTGTGATATTTAACAAGGACTTGCCTTTTCGCCAGTCCCTTTCAACACAGAATTTTCCTGTTGTCTATTTTTCGTTAAAAGCTGAATGACTGACAATATTTTTCAGTTATTTCAGACAATGTAAAAGCTTATATTGGAGAGGATTTGTCACTCTGAATTTTATGTTTGTTTAAAGCAACTTGCTTCAAAATTGCCAAAAACTACACTAGAAAAATTTCTATATTTTATATTATTTTCTATATATATTCTATAAATAACTTTAATCCTTTAAATATACAGGGAGCCATGGAATCCTCATTGTGCGTGGAATTTGTTTGGAGAAGTCCTGGATATCTCTTGGGCATTTAGAACACACTGTGCAGTATTATCCATTGTTTCTGAAATGTTACGAACATTTGAAATCATTCCTAGATAAGAGTTGCAATGAAAATATACATGTATATATACACCAGTATATGTTAATAGATTTTGCCTTTATGAATGGAGTATTATATTTTAAACCCGGTTGTATCCAATGAGATATTTACCTTAGGCATTCTGTAGGCTGACCTGCACTCTACTGGAGTCACCTTAACATGGACAATAAAGTTTAGTGCAAGTGACTGGGCATTTAGTCAACCTATTATCTGGCAAGCTGTTGAACTAAAGGAAGAAACGTGTGAATTCTATAACAGTTCAGTATTCTTGTAGCAATCAAAAAATTGTTTTCCTAACTTCATTCCATTCTTAGAAGACAGGCGTGATTATTATAAGTCATTAAGTATTTACTACTCCTATTTTTTAATCTTTATATCCATACTGCAATGCAAATCTTTTGAATTTCCCCCATCTCTGGGGAAGAAAGTATGCATGTAGTTTATACTTCGTTCCTTTCTCTCCCCATCCTTTTTTTTTTTTTTTTTTTTTTTTTTGTAAAAAGAAGGTAGTAATTCTGAACTCGTGGAAATGGTTTTACCTGCTTAACTTGCAAAGTCTTCTCTGAGCCTGTAAAAAGCTAGAATGTTTGTTTCTACTGTGATAAACACAACAGAGTATAGCAAGCTTATGTGGCGTGTGTTATTCCGTGTGGCTGTACAAAACATTCAGTGCTCTTCTACCAATGTGAAATATGTGAAACACTTCTAAGGAAAGATATTAAATGCAGGAAGTTTCATATCTGCAGTTACTAATTTTTGATTTTTTTTTATATATAACATTATTTGTCTTTCCCTGGACTTGGAATAACAAGAAACACTGAGTAAGCCCAAAGAATCTGGAGACACAAGAAGGACTGAAAAATCCTTCTTTTTAAAAATACTGATTGAAGATTTGGCAATGGGGTATGGGCATCTGTTCCTAGACACAGCCTTGCATTTAGGCAAGGCTGACAGATATTAAGATTGCTGATACTTCTTGTCCTAGTTTTGTGGAGAGATA
Source organism: Falco cherrug (assembly GCF_023634085.1). Lineage (NCBI taxonomy): Eukaryota > Metazoa > Chordata > Aves > Falconiformes > Falconidae > Falco > Falco cherrug. Next base: position 16,190,720 of record NC_073703.1, on the reverse strand, counting down.
TCTAATGAAGACCAGGTTGCCTAGCATTTATTGATGCTTGAAATTTAACTGAGAGGTCTAGGAATAAACTGATGTGGAGGCTGACTAACCTCTCCATAGGGCCCATATAGTTGAACTTTTTGATTGGGTTGTATATTGAAGACAAGGCACAAACTTTGACTATTCTATACCTCCCAAGTGGCTAAATGAAATACTTTGTCGTACAGACCTTGTGATGGCATTAATGAAAATAATTTTCACTATTTATGCAGTTATTGGTAAAAGCTTGTTTCTTGGCTTTATTAGTTGTTACCTTATGATGAACGTTCCAGAAAGGGATCTGTTTTATCCTGTCTACATACTGGGTTTTCCTGTTATCAAAATGTACCCTAACTTCATTTTAGATAGAAGATAAAGACTGAAAAGGAAGCGTTGTCTATTATATTTTTCCAGCATTATAGTGTTTTTTTTAAAGGCTGAAGACATTTGGTGATATTTACTCTATGTGGAAGAAGAAGTTGGGACTTGGGAAGGATGTTAATAGAGGACGGAGAGCACATATGCAACACAAACAGTTTAATATTTTAATGTTTGTCATTTAGGGGAGTCCATCATATAACTTAATGTCGGGCAGACTGCAACAGTGAAAATGCTGAATTTTTATTCGTTAAAATGTTTGAGTTTTAATAGCAAGTAGCTGCTTGAGTTTTAATAGCAAGTAGCTGCGATGACAAGTTCTAGATCTCCTTGGAAACTATAGTATGATTCAGTAAAGTCTGTCACTCAACGTAGACTTGCTTATGTTCTGTGATTTTTTTTTTTTTTTTTTTTTTTTTTTTCCCTGTGGGAGTAACACTTGTCCAGGATTGCTATGCGAATAAACCCCTTAAGACACCCCACCCCCCCATCACTTACATTAGAAATGAAGTTTGAGTGTAAAAATTCTAAGGCTGTCTGGTTTTTCTATCTGTGGCCTTTGATGACTATTTAACCCTAAAATGACATATTCATTTCTGCTTCTCAGCCTGAAAGATACAATGTCATGTAAAATGATGACCTCCTATAGCTGGCAGCGTAAAAAGGAGCATGTAAAGTTTGTAGAATTCTGCCTGCCTCCACAGGGAACTGCTTCTGCATACTTGGCTTTTCATTCTTGACTCATAACTCTGAACTGCCAGACTGATTATTTAAATTGTAACTGCCAGTTGATCGGCAGAAGGAAGGAAGTTTATCTGTCCATATGAATTATTAAATAGCATACCAAGATGTCACCTTGTAACATTGTGTTAAAATGCCATGATATTCTAAACAGTTGCCTGAAAGCGCGTTGAAAATGGATCCACCTGCAAGTTTGTAGACATCTATTAATGGTTATTGCTGATAAATTACTTGATGAATTGCACCTTTTTCTTAGTGAAATATCTTCTAAGGTCTGTACCTTTCTCAGATTAAGATTTTTTTATTTATTTTTGTTGTTATTGTTGAAGATGTCCTTGTGTAATTTGAGCTGAATACAGATACTCCTCAACTGCTCTTTCTGTTCCGAGGTTGGATATTTTGTAAGAGAAGCATATGCATTGCTGTGTAAGTTTGAACCAGTGTTTTGTGCAGGACAGGAAAGCCCACCCTTTAGTTACAGTGTACGAGCACACAAGCAAGTCACTCTGAGATAATTTTTGAGTCGTTACCTATATGGGAAACACTCTTGTGCATGTTCATACCCGGATATACTCAACAAGATAATACAAGATAGATTGCAATTTTTCACTGAGGGATAAGTAACCTCATCCTTTTATGAGCTAAAAATGTGTAGTTACCATGGAATAATTAATTAAAATTTATCTTTCTCTGCAGTGAAGTGTTGCATGTGTCTATTGTCTCTCTGATAAATGTGTTTTAGAATATAGTACCATAGAATCATAGAATGGGTTGGGTTGGGAGGGTCCTTAAAGACCATCTGGTTCCAACGCCCTGCCACGGGCAGGGACCCCTCCCACCAGCCCAGGGTGCTCCCAGCCCCATCCAGTCTGGCCTTGGGCACTGCCAGGGATGGGGCATCCACAGCTGCTCTGGGCAGCCTGGGCCAGCGCCTCATCACCCCCATGATGAAGAATTTCTTCCGAATACCTAATCTAAATCTTCCCTTTTTCAGTTTAAAGCCATTCCCCCCCGTCCTATCACTACAGATCCTTGTATAAAGTCCCTCTCCAGCTCTGTTGCAGGCCCCTCCAGGTGCTGGCAGGCAGCTGTAAGGTCTCCCCGGAGCCTTCTCTCCTCCAGGCTGAACAGCCCCAGCTCTCCCAGCCTGTCTGCACCGGAGAGGTGCTCCAGTCCCCTGATCATCTTCGTGGCTTCCTCTGGACTCACTCCAACAGGTCCATGTCCTCCTTATATTGGGGAGCCCGGAGCTGGATGCAGCACTGCAGGTGGGGTCTCGTGAGAGTGGAGCAGAGGGGCATTATCTCCCCCCTCGACCTGCTGGTCACGCTTCTTGTGATGCAGCCCGGGATGGGGCTGGCTTTCTGGGCTGCGAGCGCACATTGCCATCAAGGAATTATGGAATAAATATGGGAAGGAAAAGTTTCTCCTTAATCTCTACCAGATGTTATTTATAGAGCTAAGTGGTATGAGTTCTGGATTTATTTTTGTAATGCCTTGAAGCATGAGGGTGCATGTTTTTTATTCTGTTCTCAGTAATAAACTTGTATTTCTCCTCATTATCTGTGTATGTCTAACCTGTCTAGTTTCTGGTGTGAATACTTGAAAGAAGCAAATAAAAAATTCACTTTCTGTGTTCATTCATACTGATGAAACTCAATTAAGTGAATATTCATGTAAAGCAAATACAAAAAAGAAGTAAATGTAGCCAAGACAAATATATTTAAAATTTCAAAACTTTTTTTTTTTTTCTTCTTCCTCTTGCAGTATCTGCTGTCTCTTTTAGAAATCCCAAGAGAACATATGAGTTATCAGAAAATGGATGAATGAATACCCTCTAGAGACAGGCTTCAGTTGGGGAAAATTCCAAGATATGGAGAACAGGTATCAGTGAACATAAACAATACTGCTGTGTGGAGAAGAGAGTTGGGATTTCTCAAGGCTCACTTAAATACGTACAGTAAGTACAGCTTGAAATTTAAAGGGGCTCCTTTGGGCAGAAAATCTTTGAATATTGTAGCTTTAGATGAAGTAATTTTCATAAATATTGAATCTGAATCTCAAAGCAAACTTGTTCTGCATAAAATTCAGCCAGAGGATGTCCTGGTAAGTTCAAAGTAAGGCTTAACTGACTTGTACGTAGATGCAGAAACCTTTAGTACTTTTGTGGCTAACAGTATTTTAGGAGCTATAGGAATTTAAATAAAATCATTGCAAAGGAAATGAACAGTGTGAATTGTGAAATTCTTTTTTGTTTGGCAACACTGAAAAGTAGGTGTGAAAAACCTGAGTTAAGCTAAGACAGGCATTACCCAGTGGTTTGGAATTTTTTTTTATTTAGATAAAAATAAATTTAACTTTGGTGGGGGGGAGGGGAAGGGAAGGCAACTGACAATCGACTCAGGGCAGTTCTGTAAAGAAATATAAATATGATTTATTTTGTTTAGAACAAGTAATAAATTTAAAAATAAAAAGTTATTTTTATAAATGTTAGAAATCAGTTTTCAGCATTGTTTTGCAAATCCCCTCTTTTTAATTTTTTGGGTCAACACTTTTTCAGTCATGTCACTGTCCATTGAGTGGGGATGGTTGTTTGGGGTTTTTTACAAACTGGTTGAAGTCTGAATCAGGCTGAACTTTACAGCTGAACCCATGAATCTTTATGATATGAGCTCAATTTTCTGTAGCTAAAGCTATTTGTGGGTTTTGTTGATTGGCATATGAGGGGGCAGATAAATGTTGTGCAAAAACTTTACTACTTCTGTAGAGCTGTTATTCATACTCAACAGTACAGATCTGTGTCTCTTTTTGAAAAGCAGTGACCTATAATCATGTGCTTAGTCAATATTCTAAAACAACTTTGTGGTCTATGGTCTTTTAAAGCTTTTATTTATTTGAAAACTCTAGTGGGACAAAATACCTGTTTTTAGCCTCTTGAACACAGTGAACTCTGTCTGTGTTCCCTTTAACTGTTTTTCATCAGGGCTGTTGTGATATCAAACCACTGAGAGCTCAACGAGAAGTTATAATATACAAATGATAAAGTTGCTGAGAGTAGAAAGTGCCAGGTTATTTGATTTCTTGTGGTATTTCATATCACAACTGTCATTTGAAGGTCTAAGGGAGTATTTGTTTTTCATTAGATGCTCATGTTCTATTTGTTTCCTATGGGATACCTATTTGTTTTTTATAATCTATTTGCATCTGTTATGAAGTGATTATGTATTTAGGGCCTGATTCATGCCAGAATAAATCAGTAATTATTCTAAAGGTGTCATTGACACTCTGCCACTGTTAAACTAGCTTGTGGGAAGAGTACTAAAAAAAAGTGTTCTGATCTGCTGCTTTTTGTTACTGAAGAACCTCAGGCTTTTGTATTGGGTTTGTAACAGTCATACATGTTTGGAAAAGCATTTTTCCTCATGATTAGCTATTATAATTACATATTTATATATATTATATATTCATATATAATATAGAGATAACAGTGCAGAATATGTCTCCTGTGTATGCTCTCCTGTGTAACTGCAGCACTTTTACTGGTTTAGATCCCTCTGGTTTGCAAACACAGAGAGATGCTCATAGAAGGCAGATTTACCTTAGGCTGTCCATTAGCATTTCCAAAGCAGTTTGCGTGCTTTCTTGTGTGATAGGAGAGACATCGATCAACTGCCTGGGAAGTTAAATGGTCGCAGCTTAATCATGTAAACTTTTGCTTTTCCTGGGGATTGTGGGTTCTACTGCTGGGAGTCAATGCTGTAATATTTATCTACTCCTGGCAGAGAAATCAGCATCTTGATTTCTGCCAGTCTTCCAGTTGTTTTTTCTAAGCTCTCTACTATAGAGCAGTACGTAATTATGGAATTCTTAAGAGACTTCATAGCTGCATTTTGTTTCTCCATGCTGTAACTTCTGTGGCCTGTACAGGCTTGCCCTTCACCTATTTTGTTGGTTGTTCTGAGAAGGGAGAAGAGAACCTTCCTGCTGCGAAGCGTGTTATCTGCACAGATGATCTATTTGTAGATTTCTGAAGAAAAGTCAAATGATGACATGTCAGCTTCTCAGTTCTGGAGAAATTATCCCACATTACCTTGGCAGTGCTAATAGTTTACAACGTTCATGGTCTGTAATGGGCTGTTTGCCTTCAAGGGCTTTGACAGTTTTGCTGAACTTAACATGTACTCAGCTAAGAGATGATCTTTCTTCACTACATCACTTGCCATTTGAATAGGTCACATTTTGATAAGATGTCTTTTATTTGCTGACTGTGGAACTGCTGTATAAATCTTCCTTTATGCTTACACATTTCTCAAAAGATCCACTATATTATTCTGAGAGCAAATACCTAATTATTTGCTGCTGAAAGCCTTGTAAGAACACCTCTCTTTATTTTTGAAATCCTTTGATGACATCTGCCACAGCAAGTTTAAATCCAAAATGAATAATGCAATGGGAAGTTATTTTATTCCATGATCTTGTTGAACTGGAGCCTGGCTTTACGATAAGACAAAAAAGCAAAGGCACAGTGCCTGGCGGGGGTGGAGTGGGGGGTGTCCTGAGTGGCTTTGTTAGGGTTATGCTATCATGGCTGAGGAAGTAAAGATCTAGACAGTGCATTGGCTTGTTTGACTGCAGTACAGCCAGATGTGGAACTGAGCACTTGTTGATGACATCAACATCGGATCAAGCTGTACAGGTACTTCCACACCTCTTAAATACAGACCTCCTGAGAGATTGCCTCTGAAACTGATTCTCCTTACAGTGTTATGTCTTCCAATTACATATTGGAGGAAATAAATATTTAGAAGAAAAAACACTGCTGGTGTGATAGATGGAGCTTGCTTATGCTCTACTGACTAGTATCATCATGATTGTATTTGTAGGGCTGCAAGGAAGAAATGTTCTTGGTAAGTCTTGCACTGCAGAATGATCTGGGCATTTTTTCAGGATTTGGATGCCTCTTACGGCTGTCTTCAGATTGTACATGTTAGTTATGACAGTGCAGGCCAGCACAATTAGGTGATGAATCATCAGCATCATGCTGTCTGTTATTTTAACACCAGTGCACCTGTACTAGGATCCCTGTATATGAGTTCAAGCCCTGTAAAAGTTTGTGCATAAGGACAACAACTGTCAGTAAAATTTCTCTAATGGTGGGTATAAAATTAGCATGAGGCTGGCTTTTCATGCATAGAAGCATTTGAAACCTCTCCTGGAGCTGCAGCAAACTTGTGTTAAGCTGTCGTGACAACACTAAGCTCCAGAGTGGTTCACTTCTTGTTTGCCATTTGGAAGATGATCTTAACTGGATGCCACCATACCGTAAATGTGGCGTGAACATACTGCACAAGAAAAGGTAATTATTGTTTTAATGTTGAAGGAAAGGGTAATGAACAAGTTCTGTGACAGAGAGGAAACAGTTTCCCTGAGCTGGTATCTGAGTTCCATGCATAGCTCTTTAGCTGTGTCTTCGGCTATCCTCCAACTGGCAAAGCTACTTGTAAATCGTAGTTCTTTGTCTTTGAAATCCATATAAAGTCCATATCCAAACTATCATATATGCAAGCAGAGCAGCCGAGTGTATCAGCCCATTGTCTGAGCATCTGACAATGCCCATAAAGTATCTTATGAATATGATACTAATTCTGTTTCATTTCTTGTTTGGATCTGTGAAGAGGAATTTTCTTAAACTGGGCTCCCAGCCATCAGTGCTTACGTTTGAAAATTGGTAACAGACATTCTGTTTATCACTTGTAATACATGCCCATATGCCATGTGTTAGGTGTCAGGTGGAAGCATCCTTACTTCTCTGTATTGTAGGAAGAAATACTGTGAATTTAAACCTGGCTGCATTCAGAAACCACTGAGTGCGTTCATTTGGCCAGAGGGCATCCCATTAAGTGGCATAAGGAAAGTCTCTTGCAATCACTAAAGACTTTACTTGCAGTAATGCCTGCTGATCCTGGGGATCTGAGGTGGGAACTGCAACCAGATCTTTTTTTGGCTTTGCACAGTTCTATGACAATGCCTCCAGGGCTGCTAATGTATTAGGGAAAAATTCTGCCAAGCTTTTCACAAGGTAACATTCCCCCCCCCATATACCAGCTGGCTTTAATGACAATTGTGAGATACTGTTGCAGAAAGTCAGGGTGGCAGAATCTTACTTTGTTCATGAGTGGCAGCTGAATAGCTTTAATTCCAGATGCTTAGAAAGAAACCAAAAGCTAGTAAAGAATCAGAAAGTTTTTGCAGATAAATAAAGCGCCTGACCTTCCCTTCCACTTTCTTCCATGACACCCCTAATGACCTGGTATTTGCTATACCAGGCAGATCATCCCTGCAAGCTGATGAGTGAATTATTTTTCCTTATATCCATTCATAGTTCTGCACCTGCGTCAACTTTGGTACATGCCTTGCCTTGATGGCATCAGGCTATATGCTCCCTCTTGTTTGGGATGCTTTATTCCATACCAGTTTAGCGCTTCTGTAGTCATCGGGAGTATCTGTAACCTTGGTGAAAGGCCACCTAGTTGTTCCTTGATAAATAATTAGTAAATAATACATCAGGCGCTGGCATCTTACTTTACCCTGTTGAATTATATAGGGAAAACTTTAAGTGTGGCAAAGATTATTCATGGATTATTCTGTTGGGTTTATTACCAGTTTCAATTCCCACATCTCTCCTGCATCTGAGAGAATGGAATATTTCCATTCTGAAAATAACCAGCGATAGTTGTGTGTGTGTTTTCATTTCTTCTGTGTTTCTGCTACTGCTCACCATTCTTTTGTAACAAAGCTGTCCCCCAGTTAGCTTTTTAATGTTTCAGATCACATGCAGGTGGTCACGTTTAACAGAGATAATACATTTGTTCATTTTTCAGTTTACCGAATGCACCTATCAATACCTTAAGGTGCCTAAATTTTAATAAGTGAAAAAGATAAGAGAATACTGAGCATATCAGTAACAGCATTACAGCAACAGAGATCACGAAATCACTTGTGCTGTAGCTAATGGGATGCCCTTGCAAATGTGCTGGCAAAAGGGCTGGTTTAAGTTCTGCACCAGCTGCGCTACCACAGGCCACGCTGCCTGTAGGGTGACGGCCTCCATAAAGTCTGCAGGCAAATGCTCAAAGTGCAAGGGCAAGTTATGGTTACCTACTGCAGTGACTTGCAGCTGCAGCCATGGATTTCCTAGTGCACAAACAAGAGATGACATCAGATGAGCTTTGTGCTAGAGACTTGATTAAATTGAATGCTGCGCCAGGCAGAAAGGATCACAATTGTGTTACAGGTTCTAGCAAAGCATGTAGCACAAAAGACTAGGCTGTACCTCTGTCAGCTGAACCTGACAGCATTGCTCTGTGAAAAAAAAACTTTGTACTGTGTTTACATCACACTTATGGTTGTTTAAAATCTGGTTTTGGTGCTGCATGTTTGGATAGAGCAATATGACTGACTTTAATATTTCAGATCTTCCACTGATCTTTAGCTGCTTATTACGTATGCACAATACACCAAGTTCACGTTCCTTTCTAGGTACTGTAAATTAGCTACAGTATATGAAGCTCAGCGTGTAATGTGATAGTATTTTATTCATGTTGGAAGTAATGATTTTATTATGTATTTTGTTCCCAAAGAGAAATAGCATGACTTCAGGCAACAGAAATTAACAGTATGAAACATTATTGTTTGTGATGTTGTTGAAGTTTTAATTGCTGATCATTAATCTGTGTTCTTCAACTCCAGTGTTGGTGGAATTATAATTAGTCCAGTGTGTTTTGCTGAAATGTAGAAAATAATCAGTCTGCCACTAATGATAGGGCATGTGGGACTCCAAAACTGAGTATCAAGTCAGTACTTATGTTCCATAGTGCATATTTTATTTATATTGATATTTCTTGAGAAAACTTATCAGGAGAATAACTTAAACTAAGGAAAACTTACGGAACTTGCAAAAATTTTCAAAGAAAACCTTGCATGCTTTATTTATTTCCATTTAAATGCTAATTTCAAAATGATGTAACTACTGTATCATGGTACAGTGGAAGAAAAATTTGGGACATATGTGTTTCTGTAAATGTCAGTGTAGTTGATCCTAAGTGTGGCCTTCACACTCTCGTACTTACGTTTGCCTAATCAATTAGAAGCACATATACTCCTTTCATTGTGTTACTTTTTTATTCAGGCAAAGATCAGTTTCATCATAAATGGACACTCAAGATAACGTGTGTGCACATGTCCATACATAAAATTTAAAAAGTGTGTGCTTCAGGATTACTTATGTTGTAGATCCACATCTAGCTGTGTTCTTGGACCAAGCTCATTTTAGGAATAATTTGTTCCTTTTTCAGCCTTTTGTCTCAGGAAAAAAAGATGACTGATAATGCCATTTAAAAAAAACCCTCAAAACAACACCATATCACATTCTCTTACATCAATGCAAAATGAGTTAACGAATTGCAAATTAGTTTTATGCTTGTACAACTTGTTCAATAAGGCAGATGTTAACCAGAGTAAATATCTAAGGGTTATAAAGCAACTTCTACAATTTTGCATTGTCTGCAGTGGCAGGGCTTTGCCTGCGTGGGAAAGATGCTCCAGTAAACCAAGGTGTATGACTGTAAACTTCCAAAATGGAGTTGATGTAAATCCAAGTACGGAAAACCTTTGTTTCGTTTTCTCGCAGTTTAGCTGAAATCAACTGGAAAAAAGCTTTAAACAAGAAGAGCAGCCCTTCAGAAGCAAACGATGAATGTTCCACTGAGGGTTTTGCACGCTGACACTACATTGGCTTCAAATGCATTTAGGTCACACTGATACATACTGCTTTTAAAGCATGTATAATCTGATCTGGCTGTAGATGAAGTCAGTGAGATACTGCCACTTACTACAAGAGGGAGAGAAGGTTGAATTATTCTTTTAAGGAGAGAGGGGCCAGTTCTCATTTGGCATAACCAGTGTTTAAATAATTCATCCTGGCTAAGAATCCATCCCCTTCTGTTTAAAAAATAAACTTATTTCCTAGTTAGCACTGATTCTGTAAAATTCCATTAACCTAGTTTTTCTACTAAAAAATACATTAAATTTGTATTCAGTTTTAACACAGAAGCAAAGAAGTGTTTATTCAGTAATTATTTGGTATCATTCTAAAACCAGACGTTGTTTCCACGCTAATCTCTATAATCAATGATGACATTCCTATTGCCAGCAGACAGCTGAATGTCAAGCTCTTAATGACTGCATTTTCAACAAGGCTTCATTTCAGATCGGTTTTGACTGCAGGGAGGGGTACAGCAAAATTACGAAAGTTTCATGGCTGCATGAAGTAGATATCTCATTATAGCTGTAATGGTGGACAGATTTTTGCCTTGGATGTTACTTCACTTTGACCGTCAGTCTAATTGTGTTAACATTAATGTATGATGAATAATCTGAATGTGTATGAAATTAAGAAATAGATGGTTTAAATTCTGGAATCTACTTCTATAACATAATTTTAACTGCCAAGTTCTAATGCCTTGTTAGTTTATGATTAGCACCTGATTCTAAATCAGTATTTGGTAACATATTCTAAGTGGGAGCACCTGCTTGGCTAGTAGAATATACACAACTTTCAAACCTGTACTAAAACAAAGACAGGCTTATATATCTATCCACAAAGAGACATAATAAATAATAATATTATATCATGATGATTTAAAATACTTCCAGAATATGGTAAATTTTAGAAATAACACTTTGCTTGACTTTTCTCTGTTGCCAGGCAATGAAAGGTTTATAGCTGAAGTAATATGTGATGAATGAATCCAACAAATACTTTACAAATCCTTCAAAAGAAAGAGAAATTCTGCCACTTCAGAACCAGCTGTGTGATGAATTTGTTTAATACTGACAACTCAGAGAAATTCCCAGAAGGGATTTTGTTACAAAGAATTTTACATGGGAATTTGTTCAGACAAATTCTGATATGTTATGAAGTGTCAAGATCAGGGAATAAATAGCATTGGCTACCATGTCACATAATAGGAACTGTTAAAAGTTGCCCACTGTTGGTGTTAATCCTTCCCAAATGCAAAGCAGATTGAGACTGGGTTGCACTTAAAATGAAAATTGATATTGGAACAAACCTTGACAGCTATATGACTTTTACTGGTGTTGTTAAGACAACACTCATTTCACTGATTCATTCAGTATTATCGTGCTGATTATAGGTCCTGCAGAACATCTACACAACCTAATCGGTCTTTCCTTTGTTGTTGAGTGGATGTGTTGTGTTTGTGAGATTACCTAGCTCCCTGAGTGCTGAGCAAGTGGCATTTCTTGGCAGAATGTGCCATTGCTTTTAATAAGATACACTTTAAAGCACTGTGGCACCAAACTGCGCTCTAGAATGGTTTAAATCCTTTCACTTTCGTTTCTTTGCTTTTCATTCTTTACACCTTATCTTGGAAGCATGAAAGGCAACCAGCTTTTTGGCTTTCATGCTTGCCTGAGGTGTGGGTACAACAATGCTGGTGCCAAAATGACTTAAGAATCAAAATAAGAAACTCCCTGAATGGAGAAAGGGTGGGAGGGAAGCAGGAAAATGAGCAAAGAACATGAAAGAAGAGCACTGAGGAGAAAAACTACTTCTTAATTACACTACGAACTTTATCTTGCAAGTCTTGGATCTCACCCTAATTAAAGTAATTGGCATGTAGCAGTGTGATACAGATGGAATTCAGACACATTCTGTACTGGGCAAAGAGGTTTTAAATTTGCATTTGCTAGATAGCTTGCAAAAGAGCTGGTTTTTTTTCCTTTCTTTCACTGTGTGCAAAAGGAAGAGTGGGATTACACGGCTGTTAAGAAAGAGAAGGCACGTAAATGCAAATATCTGTGTTCCTCTTTAGGCTCACTTATGCTCACCTTGCATTCAGGAGGAGTTTGAGCTCCCTATGATAAATCCTCAGAATATCTTTGAGACTATTTAGTTGTTTGGGGGAGATTTTGTCTAGTCTGGAAGCAGACAGGAGTTATAGCCACTGGGGACTAATCTAAATCCTTTTAAAATGACTGGAGTGACATTGGATGGAAATCTGGCCTCTTACTCTGCTTCTTTCTACTCAGGGAATTCTCATCAGTTTTGAGGTTTATAAAGTGAAAGCACGGTAAAGGATAATCTGTTTGCAAGAAAGAATTTAGCTTCCACTAGTAGAGAAAAAGGAACGTGTACTAATCCAGCGGATCATGAAGGCAAAGTACTTGCTCACTGCTTTTCTAGAGATCACGGCTCTGTAAGTCTGATCTTCTGGGTCTGAGGACTCTTTTCACATGTCCCTTGATCTCTGGAATGAAGATCAGTTCAGTTAAAAACAGGGTTGGGACAAAATACTGCCCATAACCCTGGAGAAGCCATAAAAAAGACTTTGTTTGACTGAGGTTGATCCAGCCCCTATGGCAGAACAGCTGCGTAGGCTCAAGCTGCCTGGAATTGCCTGGAGAATGGGCAGCAAAGTGAAGTTACAAACTACTACTAGGACAGTAGTTCCCATTATGGTCTTTGGGACAAAATTTTAAGTTTTCCAATGCAGGTTCCAGTTCAAGAAGTACAAAGTTTGCATAAATCTCAATGAATTCAAAATAGACTGTGGGTTCTTAGTGCAGCTGTGTATCGGGACGTGTCTGTATAGATGGGGCTGAAAGAAAGGAGATTATCTGCCCTTATCCTCTTTCTAGAACTGAAAATCTAGAACGGTAATAAATCCTGTCTTCCATCTGTCTGTGAGGAAAAAAGAAATGAGCTTCCAAGGGTCAGGAGACTATTATCTTTCAAGAAAACAAGCCTGTCTTCACAAAGACCAAGGAGTTACAAACATAACGGGAATTCTTATTCAGATCACTAAGTGCATTTTCTCAGGGCTGTTGTTCCCTAATTTTCTTGTTCACAGTCTGAGGATCAGAGCGAGCAATCCACCCAGAGGCTATTAGGGAGGATGGAAAACCTTGACTTTCATCTGAAAAAACATTTTCAGTTATCCCGACTGCTTCAGATATCAGTATGTTCCAATTGCATGTGAATAACATGCAAGCAGTGGTGTGTCAGTGCTGGAATATGCAATGTTTTTCTGGTATTCACATGGTTGTTGTTGATGTGCCACTGATTAGCAGGCTGTGGTGGTTTTGAGTGGAAGTTTTGTAACATGCTTTTGAATTTTAAGGTTTGAGTTTTCTGTATGTACCAATGGAGGAGTTCAGAGCCTCAGAGAACAGCTGATATGTGTCTTGAGTCTGTTATTCAGCAGATCTGTGTTCTAGTAACAAGTGCCGGTCTTCTGCAAACTGGTATGTCTGCCAGTCCCATAAGGTTTCTTTCTGCAATTGCTGCAGTCTACCTAAATAGGTCAAAGAAGGACATTATACTGTTAATTGATTAAAAAGGTTTTTGAAGGCCTTCCTCTGCCCTCAGTGTTTTTGATATATCTTCAATTTCTGTGGTGCGATTTAATTTTCCAGAGGCAAACATATTCTTAGGTCATCTCTGCCCATGGGTTAAACACAAAAATTCTGATCAAAACCACTGAAGAGTTTCCTGGTAAAAAGGGATCGTTCTCATAGGTGGTGGTATTCTTTCTCTTCACCTTTGTTAGCATTAAAACCAGTTAGAACAACATACTGAATCCTTTGAAATAGCAAAGAGTTTAAATATGCTACTTGGTTTTGTTTCATCCTGTCACCCTTGCAGGGGGTGAAATGCCAGGAAGTGCACCATTGTCTTCTCCTTTTGTCAGCTCTTCTGTCTTTTCGAGCAAAGAAAACCTTAGCTTTCTCTTCTTCCAGTGAAGTCTTCCTTTTTCTGAACCTGTTGTGCGATCAAAGGTAGGGGTTATTGGATGGGAAAGCTTCTACGTGGTGAGCTCAGCAATGGAGAAAAAGCGGAGTGACATGGCTTCCCTCTGCTCAGTGACCCATCTGCTGGAGGTGAAGTCAGGAAACGTGGCACATCTGTAGACGTACAAAGCCAAAAAGCTTGCTTTGGAGTGCCTGAAAGGAGGCTCAGCTCCCGTCCTTCTCACCGGGAGCAGTGGCTCTGCTGGAGCCTAGTGCAGCTAACCAAATGCTTTCATTAACAAGCCACAAACTCTGATCAAGAGGCAGAAAACTATATGTAAATCATCATAAAACTCATTGTCTCAGACCCTATTCCTTATTAAGTGTTTTTTGGGCTTTTGTAGTGAAACAGAACCAATGATGATTAGTGGTTGTTGTACATGCTTTGCATAAGTTTAGCATATTTCATAGGTCTAACTATTAGAACTGTGGATAGCCCTGAAGTTAGTTTGAGCCAGTGAGGCACAGTCAGGTCGACCTTTAAATGTTTTTCTGGGCTGGAGCTGTATATACAACTGAGGTTTTCTTCTGGTCGTGCTGCACAGATTTTTGTAATTGCCTTAAAGGCATCCTGGATTGGCAGTGAAAATATTTTTATTTCGAAAAGCTTGAACTGAGTTGAATAGTTGTTACTAGAATGCTCCATTGTACTTAAAGGAAGTAATTACTGACTCATTCGTGGTATGTTATTGCTGTGTGCCTTTGCTTGGGCATCTACAGGTGTAAGCAAAGCCGTGCTATTTAAAAGACATCATCTCTTATTATGTGCAAAGTGAGTGTATAACATTTTGTAAGGTGGGTGTGTTAGGTTTTAGGGTCTTGTTTTGTTTTTTAAATATACCATTTTTATGGCACTTGGAGTTCTGACTATAAGCAGAAAGCTGCGAGATGAATAGATGGTGCTGTCTGTGCTTAGAGCTGCGTTTCCTGTCATCCTTTTGTGTATCTGACAGATCTGGTATTTTATGGGGGAAAAAGTTATAATTTTTTTTAAGTTAGGAAAATAAGTCCAATGAATCCTGCTAAAAGGCAGTCTCATGCTGTTGTCGTTAATGGCTTCCCCTGAGAAACTGGCAAATTGATAAATTAAGCTTTCCCTCTGTGACAGCCTTTCACACAGTCATGATGTAGTCCTGCTTTAGTCTCCAGCAGCATTAAATCAATCTACCATAGAAATACTTTGCCTTGCTAGCTAGGTACAAAATAGATCTGGAGATTTGGTGCATCACTTCACTATGTTTAGCTCTAAGTCAACTTCTGGCAATCACAAGAGGCTTAGATTTTGTATTTATGTTGAAATGCATCCTTAATTGAGATGTCTATACTGCTTCAAGCATCTCTTCTTGAAAACCAATTAATACATATCACACTAGAACATAGTCTTTTTATTAAGACTCAATTAAGGACGATATAATGAGGCCAAACTAGGTGAAGCTTTTAGTGTGTATTACACACAGTCAATCTTGAAAGACAGAGGCAAAGTCAAATTTCACTTTGAACTGTCTTTCATCTAGTAGTAATAGTAGTAAAAAATCCTATATGGTGCCTATACGTACAAGAAGCTCATAGATTAAAAAAACCCAAGCAAACTTAAATAGCCTTCCGTAAGAGATGGGTTTTAGCTATGTCCTCTGTGAACATGGAGGACTGCTGTTTTTGTTGCAAACTCTTTTTATAATGCTGATGGCTTATTTCATGAACTATGACCAGATGCTCCTAAATCATTACCATTTGCCTCAATCTCCTTTTGTTTTTTTAATCTCCTCCAAGTACAAAGAATTTTTGTAACAGTTTTTTAGCCAAATTGTCTTCAAATAAATACTAAGAGGTAGTGTAGTTTCTCAGCATCGTATATGCTATGTTGCTTGAATTTCTCAGGATTCCGTGTGCTAAGTTGCTTTAAAAATGCAGAGTGTGATACTTTGAAAGAGCTATGATACTGTTTGTTACTTTATCTTGTGATACCTACAGAACTGAGAAGATAATGGGAAATCTCCATTGTGTGACGATAGCAGTAACAGCTGGTACTGACTGGTTTTAGCAGTCTGCTGGCCAGACTGGTAGAAAACAAGGTAAATTTGCCTAAGCATTTGTCAAAAATCTGAACTTAGGCTACAGTATTTAAGAAAGTTGAAAGTTGTTCAGTTGATTATGATGTCAATGTTTTAGGCAGAATGCGGCTGAATTAAACACAGATTTATATATTATAACCTGGTTTAGTATATGTATTATTAGTGCAGGCTATGATTAAGTAGAATAAGAAAGATGATGAAAAACTTAAGAAGATAGGGTGGAAGGAAAATTGCATAGGTCATCCTTACAAAAACAAATTATGTAATTGTTGTGGACTCAATGAATCTGACAGCGTCTTTCTTGTTAAATGAAGGGCTCAATTGTTCAGCTCTTGACTGCTCTTGTTCAGTCATATTTATAAAAGAAACTAACTTTTTTGTGTCACTTTTAAAAAGATAAATACAATCTTTCTCAGAAATTGAGTGAGATGACTTTTTGTTCTCTATTACTATTGATAAGTACTATTATTCTCAAAACACAAAATCTAACGCAACTGGAGAAAGCCTTCATCTTTTTTGATAAATACAATGCATAAACCCAGTAACTCATAACCAGAATAATAGTTTGTTACAAATGGTAACGCCAAGGTAATTTGAATATTAAGATGAATCTTTTTATTTGACTATGTATGTGGCTCTTAGATTCTGTCTTGGCACAAGTTTGATCAGTCTGGCCCTCTTTGCTGATATAGTATGGCAGTTTAGTCATGTATTGAAATATTTGTAGCATCTAGATGCCAATAGGAAAGCATGAGAAACCAAAGTCACATTCTAGCCCCTCAATCTTTAGACACTAATTACTGGCTTGTTTCAGTAAGGGAAAGCATATGAGTAACAACCAATAGACCCCCTTTCACCTTCATCTTTGCCATCATTCATTGCTGCTTCTAGCAATTCATTAACTCCTTCCTTTAGTTCATCATCATCTTCCTTTCCTATGAACCCTTCAGCATTTCAGAAGGCATTAACACACAAAGGGTTGCTCTTCTATGTTGGTACCATGAGCTTTGCTAATTCCAAGTGGCAATAATTGGCCATTAGTTTTCTTTCTTTTTGTAACCAAATTTCACATCACATCCTGCTTCCTGATATGCACCCATCTTTTGGTAGTCCTGGCTCACCTCATTAAGTTTTCCTGTCTCTTTCTGTGCATCTAGCTATGCTTACATACTTTATCATGTTTCCAGGTTCTCAACATGTTAATTGTACATTATATTCAAATTACCATTTAAATTCTGAGGCACAGCGCTTGACTTTTGGTTTAGTCAACCCAGATTTCATCTGCAGTGTAATAAAATACTCTGGGGAAAAACCCACTTATAATTCAATGTCTTACAAATGGGTGCAGGCTGAGTAAATTCCAAGAGAGCAAGGGAAGGGGTTGTGCTGGCATACTGCTGGGATACCAGAAGGAGACTTTTCCACAAAGAAATGGGCAAGGAGGTAAATATTTAAGGGAAAAAGGATCAAGGTTGATGACTCCCTTCTCTCTTCAGTTTTACAAATGAATGAGTGAATTTAATTTCATGCTGAACGTTGCATCTGAAACAGCCTTCCATGAGGCAGGTAGCTCACATCATGAATGAGTTTGAAAGTCCAGTGGTTGATTGTTTTAGCAGTGTATGAGCATACAGATGCGTGAGCTGATGCTGATCTGCACATACATATCTGTGCAAGGGTGAACTCTGTCCCTTTATAGAAATTTTGGTTTTGGAGGTCTCTAACTTGCAATCACATGCAATTAGTTCACTGATCCAACCCTCAACCTCTATGAAGTCTGCTGAATTTTGGAAAAGAGAATGGAAAAATATTTTGATTTTAGAAGAATAGGCTATTAAGTTGATCTCAGAGACGTGGAAGTGTGCTGTCGTTTTAATGCCATGCTCCCAGTTGAATGCAGCCTATGCTGGTGGATAAGAGTCTGAAGCAGTCCAGAAAGGTGTGAACCATTACATTAATTGCACTAGTGATTTTCATAGTGCTCCACACCCATGCAGTGCCAACAATTAGAAAGCCTGTACATCAAACACCTTTGTTCTCAACTCCTTGAGAGCTTGGTGTATGATTCTATTTGACCTATTCTGAGGCTCAAATGCAGAGGAATTCATATGCTGTCATATCCCAGAAGAAGGCACAAGGAAGCTGAATAGCATAAGTTTTTCTTCGCATCTCTCTGTCAACTAAGATTTTTCTTCTCTCATAAAGGAAGGGGCATTGTTCTTGGCTATCTAACAAAGAACGTGAACTGTATTTCTTTAAGGATGATAGAGGAAAGGTGGACTTTTGAAGTAAATATTTGACATGAAACTTGTGATATATATTTTCACTAATTTTTTCAGCGTAATTACAAATTGAATAGAGTAACACTCAATGGATGTTGGGGCATATTTTCACATAGATATATAACAGAATGCTGAAGCCATTCTGAATCATCAGTTTGCCAAGATTACTTTGTTCACCAGCATCTGGAAATAAAAGGCTCAGGAACTATTTGCTCAGCAAGTCCTATCTGTGAACAGCCAAATATGAAGTGAGGGCACGGACTCAGAAAATGATAATGCAGTTTGTTTGTGCTGAAAATTGCTGCATGAAACCAAAGTTAAAATGAAAAACTTATGTTTCTTCTTTTACTCTCCAAAGAAGTTCAGGGGTTCACAGGTTCGCATCCTGGAACATTATTCAGATTATATTATATTTTATAGGACTGAGGATAATTTGACATAATTTACAGTGAGGGGTTAGTGCCTCCCATGACGACTGAATTTGCTTTAAGTCAGTCAGGTAAGGGAGGGTTAATTTCTCCATGTTTTACTGTCAACACACAACAGAATTATTAGTGTGTATGAGTTCAACACTATGGAAGACAGCAAATGATCACTTAAAAGCTGCCTATTTTATTGCTTTGGGTTTACTGTTGAAGGTCTAGATCTGTTATTTGCTAGTTCTGAACCTCACAATATAAATCCAGTGTGTTCTGTGGCTGGAACTGGGATTTTTGAGATCTTGAAAAAATTTATTGAAATTTATAACAAAGGATGCATTTTTTCTAAGGCCTTGGTAGCAAGTTTCCTTGGTAGCATCGTTTCTCACTGCAAGATGGATTCCTTTCCAGAAGTTTTAAACTTGTGTATACAGAAGACTTACTGTTTCTCATTTCAAATACATCATAGTGTCTGTCTTGACAGATACTTATGGAGTCTCCTTATGGAGAAATAATGGAGTGATCCCTAACACGAGTCACGCATCCTGAAGAGATTACTTCCTCATAAATGAGGTCTTGTTGAAGACATGGTTACATGTTAGCCTAAGCACAGAAAGAAGGGGTGACATTGTCAGAAGTGTAAAGGACCTGAATTCCCCAGGCACCTAGGTGCCAGGATATCTTCAAAGTAAGTTCCATTGTGCTTATGAGTATGTGTTAGCTTATTGTTCTTATCATACAGGATGCAGCAATAGTTACGTTTGATTATACTACTTTGATAATTGAGATTTTAAGTGCAAAGGTCCTTCTTTCAATCGGTGGGGTTGTTGCCTTAAAAGTAGTTGAAGAATTGGTTCTTGGTTTCTTCTTATTTGAAGAAAAAGTAAAATCACATGCACTTGACAAATTCTTTTGAAAATAATTAAGGCAGATGGATATTGCTAATGAGGATCACTGGACTGAAACCTGGATGACTGTAAATCCATTTTCAAGTAATATAACTTAACAGAATTTAATTGGAGGGTACTATTAAAAGTAATAAAAAATTAAATAAAAATATTAATTAAAAAATATCCAAAAAGTTTTAGTCGGTATAGCTAAATGAGTTCTGTTGATAAATACTTAAAAGGCTGTAGAAAAAGTAGGAAAATTCATCACATCTTTCTGACAATGTTTAATCTATTTAGCAAGATTTGAAAGAAAACACTTTGGCCAGGCTTCTGAACTGTAGTTCTGTTTTGTCTTGTTTTATTATGGATTTTAGAAAATTTAGTTAATTTACTCAGGCCCCAGTTTGATATTGACTTATTGTTAAAACTCTTGATGACATGTCTCCCAGTATCACAAGATTTTGGGCCGTTTCTGGATGGGTGAACCCAGGCTATCTTCTGAAGAGGTTATTCCAAATATCATTATGGAAGAGGGACTTTTTCCAAAACAATGTGCATGGCTGCAAAGAAAGAGGATATTGGGATTTTGGAGTTTATCATTAAATAAACTTTCAGTTCTCAAGTATAACTCAATTTATTTGTTGGATTTAGCTAGACGATAGTCCAAAAAAAAGGTCATTGGGCCTTCATCCAGCAAGGCACTTAAGCATATTCGTAACTTTATATACACGAGTGACTGGATTCAAATAATGAACTTAAGTGTTCTTTTTGACGGGGGATCCATTGATTGCTTTTTGGCACCAATCTCATTCTTTCTTTAAATGAAGTTAGTCAAGAAATTAAGAAGGCTTAGTTCACTTCCTTGTTTGGAGAACAATACCACATATAGGGCTCTGCTGATGAAGCTTTGGAAGGCTGTGAGACCTTTTTTATATTGAAGAAAACCGTATTGTACATTCCTTCTGTTAATTAGTCTTGGTCTGAAGATCCTTATGGTTGTCTCAGCTTGGCCTGGCCCCAAACATCATCCCATCAAGAAGAATAGAGTCATTTAAGGTTCTTATTTTCAAATTCAGTACAGCAGTTACTCCTTATCCTTTGAGACTTCCTGTAGATTGTGGATGGCAATCTGTTCTTGTGTTTCTGGCTGTGGGTGTCAATAGTTCGTTTGATAACTGGGGCCAGAAAGTAATTTTGAGGCAGTGAGTGGCTCTTTACAGTTGCAAAAATAACAACAAAAATGGGCTGTTCTGTACAAGAGAGCACCATCCTGCCTCAGCCACGTTCTAGATTGTTTGGGCGGGCTGTGGTGGTGAGTTACCTCAGCTCGTATACAGCAAAGCTCCATAGTTCCTCATCTCCATCTCCTCTGTTACAGGAAAGGTCATGGAGCCTTCCCCCTGTTCCAGAGCTCACCGTAATGTTGAAAGAGCAGGTTTCTTTCAGCCCCTGAGCTCCACCCAGCTTCTCCCCTGATCATCATTCCCGTAATGTCTCCTTTGGTGATTGTAGGAGGCATGATGTAGCAGCTATATGTGTGGAGATCTGCTTGGCTTCTTTTTCTGATATTCCCTCTTTACCTTTCTTTAAACAGCTTTAGTTAATTACCTAAATAGCCCATGTGAATCAGATTAGAGAATTTGAGAATCTTTCCGTATGGCAGAATGTCTGGGTTTGTTTTCCAGTAAGGTTAGACAGTTTTTCTCTGAATTCTTCATTTTCTGAAGAAAAAAACCAACTTATTTGAAAAAATCCTGTCCCACCTCAGGATTCTTATATTTTCAAGAACAAACTAAATACAGGAAAGGAAACTGAGTTTATTATTGTCTTTCTTCACTTTCCTTCCTATTAAGGTAGAGCATTAGGGTTCCCCAGCTGCTGTGAGTACTTACTGGTTTGTGTCCCTTTGGTGCCTCCTCAGCAGCCCAGCACTGCCTTCTGCACATGTGCATAAGTGGGAGCTATTAGTAGTGATGATTACACTACACAGGGTGTAAGACCCTTGTTATAGAGGCAGAGTCAAATGGAAGGACTAATTTTTCCCTGCAGTATATATTGCTGAAGAAGAAAGAATTTTTTTTCGATCTCTTTCTATTTTGAGATAAGTATAGAAGCAATTCAGGGGTAAATAAAGAACATTTTGCATTGGCAGGTCATTAGAATGCTTTGTGTGTGACTTACCATTTCTGGTTCTCAAGCTGAGAATCAAAAAAAGCAGCGTCCTCAAGTTTCATTACAGGGAACTAATATAATGACCATCCAGATTTCCTGTGATTATTCCTGTTTTTCTGATAGAAATGCACCTCTTGAAAGGAACTACTCAGGGCAGCCTCAAGGAAGAGCAGGAAATGGTGTGAAGATACACTTTCTGGTCTCAGACACTGAGATGCCAATTAAAAGGCAGGAACCCTTGTGGGAAATGTTTCCCAGAGGAAACTTGGAAATGCTGTAAAAGCCAGGCTCTGTTGCAGATTTCCTGGTGAGAATCTTTTCTGTTTAGATAGGAAAGATGGTTTCATTAGATAGCTGAAGAATGATTGTGCAGGAAGTTTCCCATGAGAAGGTCACATTTACCTCTTTAAAATTAAACACATCATTAAAAGGTCTTGGCTGAATCAAGGCGAAGGGAACCCAGATCAGTGACTCCACTTTCACACCTGAATACTTATGAAGCAAAATGTGTGAGGCTTTTGAAGATTTATTCTTAATTTCTCCATTCAGTGGACTGATTTGCAGATAACTGAATTCTCTTATCCCTAAGGATTATTTTTTTTTAAAACATGGTAGCATGCCAACTAGAAAAAAAACCCCAAAAAACCCACACCACTATGCTTATTGATGCATTTATTTTTGTGTTTTAATTTATTTTATATAGATCCAGAAGTGTTTGCCAGAAGTGTTTTCTTAAACAAATGGGAGGATACAGGACCTAAAGAAGCTGTGCTCACTGAATGTATTTGCCAAATGAGTCAGAATAGCACATTTGGAAAGACAAAATGGACAGGGATCAGTGCATTATTGGCCTGACTGTAATTACAAACTGTAAAGAATGGGAGGTAGAGGGCATTTTATGAATTTGAGAAGTAGCGTAAAATCATGGCTATAACCCTCTGTATTTTGGTCAGCAGCTCAGTCATGCTGTGCGATCTGGATACTTCCCTGCTTCATCATGCAGTTTGCAGGTGGATTGTACACATCTGCCTAAGCTGAAAGTTAAACCAGGTTGATTTTGACTGGATGCAAAGAAAAACCTTTTCATTTGAGGATGGTCAAGCATTGGAACAGGCTGTCTGGAAGGTTGTATGGTCCTAGGCTGTGTGGGTGGGTTCCTGGGGGTTTTCAAAACATTCCTGGATAGAGGCTTAAGCAACCTGGTCTGAGCTCATAGCTGACCCTGCTTTCAGCAGGAGACTGGCTGATGGCCCTTCAGGTGAGGTCCTTCCAGCCTGAATAAACCTGTCATCCTTATATTCTGCCTGTGCTCATGGTGGGCCATGGGTACTTTTGATGAAAAAAAAAAAAAAGAAGGTCGAAGAAGGAACTCTAAAATGTTGACAAGTAAAATAGGGTCATCTGACTCTGTATGTGGAGAGTTTAACAAGCGCTTTTTCTTGAAATGTCGTGTTCTGCCATGCCTTTTGGACCTGTTGAAATGTAGCCTACAAAACAGCTGTTGAAACTACCCCAGTTCTAAGCCACAGGGCTCGGGTTAGGTTCTGGTGCTTACTCAGAGGTGGGAAACATTTAAACTGAAGAGATTTCCAGAGCTGAGATAATTATCTTTGGGTAGTGAGATCTTAAGATACCCACAGAGGATTCCACCAGGTAAACTACATTTCCCTGCAGTTGCTTGCTTCCATTTGAACATAGCTGGAATCCCTGCTTTCTGTGGGAAGCTGGCTTGGCAGGAAAGAAAAAAGAAACAAAAAAGAAAAGAAAATAGGTCTAAGAAGGCATCTTTAGATAAGTTTGATATTAATGAAAAATTGACTTTCATTTATTTTTTGATCGCTTGAGGGGTTGGAATATAATATCAGACATTTCAACTAATTTTTAAGTTGCGATGTAGATTCTGGACACTAGACCAGCTGTTCAGTCCCACTTCTACAAATCATATATGCGTTAGAAGGGGGCAGTCAATGTCCTAAGCCACTATGTAGAAGAAAGGACAATGGAAAATATTTTTCCTTTTACCCCCTACTGCTCTTCCCTTCATGCTGACTGCTGAGAGGTTTTTAAAAGCCCATCGCCGTCATAAGCACATGGTTGGGTTTTACCTTTATCAGGCACAGAGGAGGCAGGCCAATCTTTTGAAATTTCTCAGCAGTCAGCAAGAATAAAGTGGGTGTCCTAGTGGTTGGAGTAATTTTCAGCTTCCTGACAACAATTGGCAGAATGCTGGGAAAAGCTATTAAAAATGAGGTTCGATCACCAAAGTCTATTTTGGCCTATATTTAATGAGATGTGTCAGCTAGAATTTACAGTAAGTGGCTAATTGTTAATAATAGGCCTTGTCTAAGACACTCTGTGACTTCAGCTGATCTGCACAATTTAACCCCGTGTGCTGGCTAGGTTTTTCTTTATTGAATATCACAGGTCAACTTATCACTGTAGTGAAAGAACAGGATGTGACAGGAACAAAGAGATTGTAAACTTTATAGAAGTTTATTTATTATATATTATTGAGCATATTATATGTGAAAATTAGAACAAATAAAAATTAAAAATGAAGATGTGACCTCAACGTAGCAGTGATGCTTCATCTCCTGTCCTAATTGTGCTCAGGAGCAAGACAACAGGTCTGTGAAAGCTGTTTGCATTTAGGGCACTGTGCAGCTTGGTTGCAACGGTGGTTTTATTGCACTGGGTGAGTTTCTATGTCTCTTTGTGCTTGATTTATATCTGTAGAAGGGAACAATGCTTCTTTCCCTAGCAAAAGCGGAGGGGTGTATGCACACTGAAGTGACTGAGCGATAGTCCTAAGATCCTATAAAAAGGATTTATGATGTAATGACTTCATATGAACAAATCTAAACCTCACTTTCTTAAGCTTTTGGGTACTAAGGTTTTGAAGTCAGCTGTGTCTATTAAATTAAACCAGGCTTAAACTCCAGAAAAAAGAACAAAAAATTAAGAACGTTTTGCTGACAACATGAATGTAGTTTGCTTTAGTTTCAAAGTATGGCTGGCCCTCTGAGTGGGTTAGGCCAGCGCTCGGTGTGGCGTCACCCTCCGTAATGTGTGGGTGTAGAGATGGCCAGGACCATTGTACTAAGGCTGTCTCCTGGCTGTGCCACGTTCTCAGGGAAGTCACTGCTGGAGGTATTCAATGCTTCAAATTTGCTTTTAAGGAGGTATCCAGAGCTTTGTTTTCCTTTCCTTCTGCCCTTGTCTGCTTCAGTAAAGTTTTCAGGGAGATACGATTTCTTTTATTAATTTAACTGATGTAGTTGAAGAAAGCAGAAAAACTTTAAGATATGAAAATCTTTTCTTGAGTTTGCAACAAACCAGGCCTTGCTTAAATCCCTTCACCATCATACGAAAAATGGCTATGATTTCTGGCTTTGCTTCTTAACAATCATTTTCTTTTCAGGAGAACAGAGACTACATACAAAGATTATCTACTTTCCAGTTTTCTTTATCAGACTTCTGCAGTTTCTGATAATGAACAAAAACCCGGGAGACTGCTTTCCTCATATGTTTTCAAAATGCATTCTGAGGGTCTAGGGTAGCTTCTATAACACCATATAATGTGAAGAATCTTAGAAAATACAGTGTAAATGATCAAACACAAGTAACAAGAATTGACAAGAATGGTGCTCTTTATTTCTCATCTTTAAAAAAACCCTCAGAACTCTTTGTGGAAATTGTTGGAAAACTGATAGAAAGTGTAGACGCTTTTTTAAGGGTACCTGGTGTGGAAACAAGGTTACTGGCAGGCACTAGTCTAGCACTGTGTATGTTGAATAAGGCAACCAGACATTAAGGGTGCTAGAAAATGATCAAGTGTGTCAATGGGCTTATGGTGGGTGTGTATGCTAAATTACTTGAACTGCAAAGCGAGCTTGGGAGATAGATGGCACATCCTTATAGAGAGCCACATATTGGAAAGGATCTTGTTAGTTGAACATGACATCTAATATTTCAGTCATTTTGTTTGTATAGAAGTGATTTTTTTTTTTTTCTTGGTAAACTGGGTAATCTCTGAGCAATAAGCTTTTATCCCTTCCTTCCACCTTCTCCAGCTACCAGTGTCCTCTTAAAGATGAGGAGTTTATAAACCCATGAAATACGGAAGAAGGCGGGGGGGGGGGGGTTGGGGGGGAAGACTTAAAAACTGAAACTGAAGGGAAGGTGTCCAGCCTTGTAGCCAGTCTCCCTGAGTCTCACTTGTCAGCTGCTCTCAATGAGTCTAAATGTCTGCCTTTCTGTGGCTTTCTGAGAGCATGATGAGATAGGGAACAAATGCCTTATTGTGGTCAACAGAATAAAGAGACATAGTAGCCGTGCTCCTATGGTATCTGGTACTCCCTTTGCATGTGATACGTTCTGAGGACTTTTTAATACTTCATTATTACTTCCTTAATATTAATTCTTGATATATTTTTTTTTTTATCACAGACACCACTTTTTCACTCTTTACCCACTTCTTTTCTCTAAGGAAAACAAAAAAGGAAGATTTGGAAAGCATCCAAGTAAAATGATCAACTGTCCTCCAGGGCTACAAGAATAAAATTAAATTTGGTTTCTTGGACTATCCTCTTGGGCTTGTGTATTGTGCATTTCATTTCTTACTGTAGAAACAAACGTTTAGTTATTTATTCATGCACCACTTGTCTTTACAAAGTATTTTGTTAGTTTATTAATTTCATTAGGGGGAATATACAAGCATACCTTACCATCCTTCTGAAAGCACCGTTCTCAGCTTCACAATTAATATGTTTTTGTCAAGGGGTCTAGATCTCATCTAGGATCACCTTACTTCTTCACTTCCCACAGCATATTTAATTTGTTCTTGGTTATCGTAATGCTGTGCTCCTTCAAGAAATATCTGGACCCTCTGAAAGGTGGGAAGATATTTCCCTTTTTTTGGGGAAAACAAGGTTTAAGAGATGACAGTTTGTGGCAGGGAAGGAATTCACACCAGTGAGCTGTATGCGTGCAACAAAAGTAGCGAGGCAGCAGCGAGGAGAAGCCAGTGGTCCTAGAGGAGACGGAGAGAACCTCCTGTGAATCAGAAAGGACTGGATGGTTTTCTGCAACGTAAGCACTGAGTTAATTGCAGCCATGCCTAGAGGAAAGGATACAAAGGGAAAGGAAGTTTTATGCTACCTTCTCTTGTTGCTTTGATATTTCGCTATTTAAAATATTAAATCAGTTAAGTTGTAGTTCACTTTCTAATTTTTTTTTTTCTTTTAATGTGTAAAAGTGTTGTATATTTGTTTGCTTGCTGTGTGAGAAAGGTCAGCATGAAGGCTCTGGCTGACTTAATGCCTTCCTATCACAAATATCTTCTTGGGAATCTAATGAACCTCTTGAATCCAAAAGTAGCCATATGAAACAATTCTAGCAAAGATAATTGTAGACCTAAAGAGTTATGTTTTTGTAGCCTAGTGCCTTCTAATGCAGAGAGTGCAGATAGGCGCATGTTCCACTAGGACCTCAGTGGTTTTAGACCCTAGTAACTAGATTTATTTTTCAGAAGATCTGTTGCTGTAACAGACTAGGTTATTTGCTGGTTTAGCAGTCAGTACAGCATCACATTGCATGGTGGTGAACTAAGCAAACACATTTTAAATGTATTTAAATGATGTTGCCAGAACAATAGTTATATTGTCAGTATTTTAGTATATTTTAATTTCTGTGATTAATTTTTTTTGAAGTTTTTTCCTGGCAACTAGTGTTGTAGCATGCCTCTGCATGAGTGTCTAAGCTGGTATTCTTTTTTAACTAATCAGGAAAATATACTAATGGCATATGAAGGACATATCCATGGTGTCATTATGGCCTAGGAATGAGTCATGAATCAATACTAGGTGACAACAGTCTTCTGAGTTACTCTTGTCAATTATTTTTTTTTTTTTGCCTTGAAGGAGGAAAGAACATGTACTGTTCAAATAGAAAAAATATTAAGAAAGCTTAGGTGAGCTTTCTGTTTAATTAGGACCATTTTAGTGTGGAGGATAATGTAAACGTAATCTACTTAAAGGAAAAGATAGTGATTCCCCTTGATAGTGACTTGAAAATGTGTAATCCTTATATTGCTATCCAGTCATGTGAAATTGGGGCGTACTTTTATTCTAAACCGCTGTGAAGTTGTGGAGGATATCTGGCTAATTTCCAAGTCAAGCATGATTACAATGCTGTGCCTTCAACAAATTTCACAGAACTAATTCAGCCTTCAAAGGCACGAGAGGTTAAAGCTAGGTCAACTGACATCCTTCTTGAGCAACAGCATGTCTTCACTTAATTATGTTGCATCTAAATGTGTGTTCT
This sequence comes from Falco cherrug, assembly GCF_023634085.1. NCBI lineage: Eukaryota > Metazoa > Chordata > Aves > Falconiformes > Falconidae > Falco > Falco cherrug. Next base: position 16,162,551 of record NC_073703.1, on the reverse strand, counting down.
GTGTTGTCATACTGACTAAACTAAGTCTAAATATACTATAAAAGAAAAACCGTAATTGACGAAGATGAATGCACAGACTGCCAGCATGGCTTATTTAATAGCTTCTTCAAATGTATTAGTGAGGAGTTTCAGCTCAGAGCCCATTGTCCAATGCTGCAGCAGATCCATCCTGCAAGCAAAATCTTACCAAGTGCTAATAAAAATAATAAGGTTTTTCAGGCTAAGCTCTACTGACACATGTATGGAACCATTAGAATGTTATCAATTCAGCTTGAGTTAGACTTCTTAAGAAGTGTCTGCAGAATTACATATATAGTGGGAATCAGAGAGCTTTTAGTTAGTAATTATTCCAGTACATAGTTCTAAACGACAACAATGCCACATCATTTAAATGATGCTCTGGAGCCCTCTAGAATTAGAAGGTAACGTAATAAATTAAATCTAGGTGACGTAAAGAAGGATGTAGGGAAATAACAATATAGGTAAGACTATACAGAGGTATGCATAGTATATTTAAAGACTTGTACTCTAGACAAACGTTGTGATACTATTGGTTGTTTCTTTGTATGAATCCTGTTCATGCTCATACTAGTCTGAAGGTGCGTAAACGCAGCAGTATCTGCTCAAGAGCATCACATTAATGGATCTCTCTATTCCTGTTTATTCTTTAGGAAATATGCTTACAGAAATCATTAAGTGCTTGTTCAGGTTTGTACATTATATCCTTTCATACCAATAAACTCAGCATGGGCCTGTAAGCCCTGCACAATTTCTGGTTATGGAATTGTATCACTCATCTGCTTTTCTAACTGATCAGTTTGCAACCTCATTGCAGCATAGCTGCACATTGTGGGACATGACACCAGAACTCCTGCACAGCTAATCCTAAAATTCCACCCTTCCATGTTCACCGTCCTGCCTGTATCTGTATCCTACCTACTTTGTTGCCAGCAGTGGTCCTGCTAAGGATTGTTGTTGTTCTTTGCTTTTCAGTTCTGCAGTATCATCCCAATGTCACCCAGATGAGCACAGCTGCATCCTAGAGAAGTACCTGGAGCAAGCTCTGCAAGCCATATGATTCAGCAACTGCAGTTTTCTTACCTGCAGACACACTGGACTACATCGCATTCATAAGACAAGATGAATGTAATCCAGAAAGCTGGAAATTTTATAGTTATATTCCACTGCTGTCAAGAGCTAGAGAGTTCTTGTCAAGGCATTGGATACTCCTTGTTAGAGCCCCAAACACAGATCCACCTGCCTGCCACAACCCTGTTTACAGAGGCAGCGAATTTTTAGGTACAGGGAAAAGGAAAAAAATACAAAAGTTGAGAAGTCCTAGAATGTGACTGTGGTGATGACCCTTGCAAAACCTGGGGTGTCAGACAACTCTGCATAGGATGCTGTTCCTATGGGTGTTCTGGGAATGAAATTAAAAAGACCTGTTTAGCAGTGGATCCAGGGTTGCCCTCACAAGTGAAGACTTTGAGTAGCTGGAACATCAGTTCAGTAAGTATTGCTTAATATTTTTATTGTTCTGTGGGTCATTTCTCTGTTAAGAACTCTTCTGGTGAATGACTGTAACACAAGAAGAAATTCTGGCTTCTCGGGTGGGAAAAAAAAATAGCTCTGATATGGAGCATAAGCCGTGTGAGGGGTTTGTTCTGAGGCTCCTTCTAGTTATGCCCCTACCGTGGGCTTGTCAAGATGACCACCAGCCATGGGGAATCTGGACAAAGAGCAGGGTATTTGGAAGTACTGTATTTGTCTTTCTGATTATATTCATGGTCAGGTGTCCTTCAGTGGCTGATGCTTTCAAAAAGTGTGTTTCTTATCATCTACTCATAGTATCTATGGATCAAAGTAGAAGATTCTGAAAATAATGCTAATTAGCCTGATTAAAATTATTAATATTAATTAATATGCATTAACCTAATTATTTGGAGCCATTAGCTGAATAAAAGCTATTAAAATGCAGAGTTACTAGGTCTTTGCTAGTGTGATTCAGCAGAAGCTCTGCTCAGTGCAGTGGGACTGTTCTTGCTGGTGTTTTTGTTAAACAACATATTCATGGACTGCTGGAATATGTATATCCTTGGTGGATCAATCATTATGGAAAAATACTAAGTGCTTTTAACTTTATCTTACTAAAATGATTTCCTTCCTTTGCTTCCCACACTTCTATGGGAAGGTATCTAGGATGCCAGATGGCTAACTGATGTTTTTTGCAGGCAAAAGACCTTTAAAAAAATAATCTGGGAAGAAAATTAAACTCTGACATCTACATGAATTCAGATACTGATGCCATAGTAAACATTCTCCTGCTCTCTGTGGCCTAGTGATTGTGCAAACAAGCAAGGATGGCATACCTGAGTGACAGAAATGAGAACTAGTGGCCTTGTAACACAGGCTGTGGTTGTAGAGAGAAATGAATTCTAATAATACAAAAGAAAAGCTAAAGGCAGACATAAACGTAATAATAAAAGTAAATCTATTTTAAAAAAAACAACTTTGTAGACCTCTCTGAAACTCCATTATTTGTTTTGCAAACTTTGAGAAATGTCTTTGGTATGTGTAAAAGCTTTCCATGGCTAATCTTAATGCACAAGAAGAAATTAGTGTGCAAATATTTCAAAGTAAGTTAATGTTGGGCTGTAGTCTCCAAAATCAATGTTAGTGCATGTTATTGAATATAGATGCAGCCACTGCAAATGAGGGGAATTTTGTGTTGGCTCCTCTGTGCCCCATTTTGATGGCTTTTGTCATATTATCCAGTGAGACAAGTTTCCTGACAGAAACAAATGCCTGTTTTAGCAAGTGCCTAATCTGTAAATAAAAGCTTTTGGAAATTATTCCCAGTCAATTTGAGTAACTGAGCAGTTTCCTAGCCACTTAACTGCCATATGAGGAATTCTGGAATTACTTTCATACTAAACCACTTCACTGTGATAGATGCATTTTATTTTAAAGGTAATTGACAATAGGAGGCTTTGTCTTAGTTATGTGAAATAGGTCATCTTTTCTTTTAGATTAGAGGATTTGTCTGATTTAAAATGTGCATTAATGCTTGCTTTTAAAATCCTGGAACATCTCATGTGCAGAACAAGGCACGGGTACCTCTAGAACCAACTGAAATATAATGATCTCTTCTTTCCTTTCAGTGAAAGGATTTAATTAAAGTTTGTAGAAGGGACACATAGGGAGTGTTGTGGCATAATTATCCTTACTAGTGTAACACATGTAAAAATTTGCCATACTAAATTAGTTATTTTAAGGTTGTGTTTGAAGACTACCTTTTTTCTTTGGGTTGTTCAGGTGTGTTGAAGTTATCTGTCGGTGTAGGCAGGTACAGGCTTGATAAAGCCAGAGATGAAAAGCAGAGTGTCAGAGGCAGCTGCATAATTGCCTCTACTCTTACAGAAACTGAACAAATTGGGGAATGAAATATATCAAACAGTTGCTAATTCATCTTGACAAGTTTTATGTGGAAATATATATTACAAAGTAAGTATTTTCTGGGGAATGAGTAAGAACATACATAGAACTAAAAGTTTAGAAAATGGGATGTTTTTACACAAGCACAATGGACGCAGTTTAAAAATATATCCTTGCTGTAGTTTTATACATGTATAAATATATATTATATCTGTATAGAATTCTCTAGGTCTTGAGGACCTCTGGTTACAATTTTATTTTACTTCTATTTCCTATCATTGGTTTACACTTACTAATTTCTGCTCCCTAAATGTACTGTGCATTTTTTTCCTTTACTTTCATTTAAGTGTTAAAATACTTCTAGAGTGGTACAAAATTACTTATGAAAAGTTGTGCATATAAAAAGAAACAGTATATATAATTAATAACAGGGATTTAGAACTGTGTTTTTAGAACCTGAGCAATTTATTTTAAAAATTCTGTGGAGTATATAGGTGTGAAATAGAGGCTGTTCTCTTAATGGTTCTGAGCAAAATTACTCTTTGTACAGAAGAACAGCAGGAGATTGCTTGTGTACTGCTTACTTCCTTGCACCCTAAGTATCACATGCAGAAGCTGGTCCCCTGCAAAGGGTGGCTATTCCAAATGTCATGTTATTAAGGAGAAGTTAGGGGTCATCCTTTTTTTTTTTTTCCCCCGATGCAGCAATCTACACCATTTTGATTTTTCTACGTGGTCCTGGCTGTGACCATAGTCTAGTTCAGCCTCTGACAGATACTTAATTTATTAAGCAAAATAACGCAACCAGAAATAAACTGGAACTATGGAATCAGTCTATTAGAAACAAACTAGTAAGTGCAGAACTGAAGCCTTACACCAAAACAGCTGGGCCAAGCGTAAGACAGAGTATGTTTTAATTTTGACAAGTAAAATTAGCTGTAGACCACTGGAATTTCCGTGTCTGTGTGTGTCCGCTTTCTTCTGTAACAAAAAAGCTGCCTCTCAACTGGATTCGTGGCCACCTGTATTTAAGGGCAATCCTTGGAGCTTCCGTTTTGTTGCTAGGGAATTAATAGGTGACTAGATCCATGTGGTTCTTAATGGGGCATTTCCTATCAAGCTTGATGTTTACATGCAATCAGTTTTTCCTATTCAGCACAGAAATTAAGCAGTTCAAAACTGAGCGTAATAATATAGAAAGAGATGGGTAAACAGAAAGGTTCATAGTTACAAAACACTCCCAGCAGGAGCACTTTCCTATCTTGCTCTCTTTCAAGTGTTCTGGAGGTTTGCATAAAAAAAGAGCAACCAAACCAGACCTCTGTGTTTTTTTCATGCATATGCCATGTTAGTAAATAAGGAAGGAAATGAGGAACAGGAGACGCTGCTGAACTAGAGGAGGTTCTGAGCTGCTGGCTCAGGGTTTCTGCCCAGGTCAGTTGCTGCTGACTTGTTCTGGGGTAAAGATTTTTGTACGACATTGAAACGTATCAGAAGTACGCATGGAGAGATATCTGTGGTTTAACTGCTATAACTAAACTTGGTGAGATGTGGTGCATTTTCAGAAGTGCAGCTATTTTATGTCACATTATACTATTCTTTTATTATTGTGTTAGACTTCTTGTGATCCCCTATTTAAATCAGCCTTCTCTAGCTCTTTGCTGCCCAAGTCCTGCCTGTTCCTTTTAGTCATAAGGCTGCAGTGACAGTTTCTTACATCTCACGTGTATGTCGCTTCGTTCTCCTACTGGTGATTTTTACCCCATACTCAATTGTCACTCTAAATATCTTACTTGGCCTTCTGCAGGCAACTAACATTGCCTTAGATAGGATTTTTGTCTATGAAATATATTTTGTTTGCCCAACTGGAGCTGTCATCTTTAGTTTTGAGTAAGGGGCTGCACAGAGGTGTCAATACTTCTTGACCGTTGTGGGGCTTTCTGACTGTCAGGGACTGTAAGCCAGACTGTGACAGGAGCATAAGGCCATGTGTTGGGCTTTTCGCTGGTTTATTTGTTGAGATATCTCCAAGGGCACTATCTGGAAACAGCCAATGTGCTGGAGGGAAAAAAGCCCCACAAATGGGCAAAGGTACAACTTTCTGGGAAGGTGTCAGATATGCTGAGCTGCTTCCACCATGTGGTATCCATATATATGAACAGCTGGGGTACTGTCCGGCTGATTTTAACACAGTATCACAGTATTTGACCTTCCCAACTGAATAAAAATTCTGTGGTAGGTAGATATCCCAAATTACATAGCTAGATGGTCTGAGTTGTCAGTGTCAATAGGAGACATAAAAGCAAATAATGTTTTTTGGCATGGCCATACAGACTATATAAATGTTTCAGAGATAACTGTGCATATATTAAAATATATTTTAAATTCACTTGACTCCCTCCTCTTACAGACTTCTAGTAATCAATGTAATTAGTATTGCTTGGTGTTGTAGATTCCGTTATCAGCATATGCTATTCCTCTAAAGGCCTTTAGTAGTGTCTCGGTATATTAGCTGTAATTTTCTTATGCATAATTTAATTATTTACATGTAAGTTGATGTTGTTTGAAATTCCATAGATACAATTCATTACCAGCCACAAACAGATTACCATTGTGCATTAGGGTAAATAGAGCTATTTATTATTTAACAAAAGTGTAGAACTGTAAAATGACCTATTAAAAATATTTGTGCAAACCTGTTTAAATATTTGCTTAATGAAAAAGTGTAATGCTTTTCTTTAAAGTCTCATAAACTAATGAAAGTAAAAGAGCTACTTTTTCCTCCAGAGGTGCTTCTAGCACTCGTTAGCACTAATATGGATGATAAGTAGACACTGAATGAACACATCTCCCTGACAAGAGCAAATAGAATACAGAATGCCAGTGCCTTTGTTGACCTTTGCTTCTCCTCCGAAATGCAGCATGTGTTTGCATTTTTTGAGACTGTGTCAAGAGAAAGAAATGCAGGTAGAAAGCAAGTTAATGCACAATGTAATTATTTCAATATCACAGAAGATGTGTGAAGTCATTCAGTCTGTTTTTTGTTATCAAATACCTGCTCTGTATCATAGAAATGAGCATATATATATTTTTGGCTAATCGTTTTACCAAAAATTCAGATTAATTCGTTTGGTATTTCTGATAACATAACTTTTTTGACACTTTCAAATCAAAGCTCTTACTTTGATCATTAGCTGCTTTTTATCAAAATGTATTTTAACATTTATTACTGTCTTAATTTTGATATTTTAATTAAAATAACTGTTCTAATTATTTATAGTTTGGAGTGACATTAAATAGTCATTTTAAAAAGACATTCGTATAACAGCTTGGTTCACTGAAAAACATGTTTGGATAAACACACACTTTTATAAAATGAAAAAAAAAACCCTTAAATTTTAGAAGTCGTAGAGTTAAACAGTATAATAGAAGTAGGTCATTGTACCAATATGGTTTGTATCTTTCAAGACATTCCTGAAATTTTGTAGATCGGCTGCTTTAGTAAGTGCCTGAATCATCGGCTTGAGCCAGCGATTGAATGAGTGAGAAAGTTAAAGTCTTGGAATACTTTAGAACCAGAACCTGCTTTGCCGTTGTAGCCCGAGCTGTGTTAACAAGCTACAGATGCTGAGTTAATGAACGTGTTTAATGAGCAGATGGGTGGTGGGAGTGTTTCTGCCCCTGTATAGGAAGCAAAGAGAGCCCTGGGAAAGACAGCCACAGGGCTGTGCCTGCTCGTATGGTATGTGTACTGCTAGGGCTGGAGTAACTGACCAGCATGTACGCTTTTTTGGAAAGTTTTATTAAAGACTTATCCTTGTTTGATTTTTATACTGTAATGAGTGTAGTGCGTGGATGTATTTAGGAAACTGATAAAATAATTTGAAAACTCTAAAATGATTCTCAGTAGAGAGACCAAGGACTGAACTGAGCCTTAAAATTGAAACAATGCACGTAATCGTAATTGAACTTTGTTATCCAGGGAGCTCTGGTAGAACAGATTTTAAAAGGAAATCTTGCTGAAGCGAGTAGGGTTGGTGAATTCTCATTTGCTACTGAAAGAGAAGATAATGAAAAAGTTCTGGGTGCTGTACCTTCTAAAAGCTCTCCTGTTAATCTCCAGAAGCCCTTCAGCTAAGTAGCGATGAGTCTGAAAATGTGACTGACTGCCTGAAACCAAAATGTAGGACTTGGGACCTGTAAGAAAGCATCTTTCTTCCTATGACTAATAGCCTTTACCATAAATTGGTGCGTATGACCCTTTCAGGTATCTGCTCATATAACTAAGAAATGAGCGTGGTTTTGAAATCTGAGTGATATTTCTGTTTCATGTTGGACAGTAAAAGCTTTTTATTTTTCTATCTTTGTGCCAGAACTCAGAAATATGATGGCATAGCACAACTCTAAGAAGTCATTTAATGGAGATGGTCTCTTGTGTCAAATGCAAACATCTATCGCTATAAACTACTTTTCCTTGGTAGGCTTGATAATTCCTTCCCACCCCTCACCAAGGGAAAAAAGGCCACTCTGCAGTTAGTACACTTCGTAGGGATCTGTAATAGTTTGTAGAAGCTGTTAGGAGAATTGCCTGAAAAAAATGGCACTAATTTATTAAAAGGTACTTACTGAAGTTTTACCCTTTTTGAAGCACTGCAAGCTGCTCAATCCAGGATCTTGAGGCGGGAGGAACCTGCCTATCTCTAAGCCACAGAAATCTGAAAGAATTTTGTTACATAAAGGAGCTTTTTTTTTGGGTGGGGGAGGTGGGGTGTGGGGGGGGTGGTGGTTCTTTTGTGTGTGTGTGTGGGGGGGGGGGTGTCTTTTGTGGGAGGAAAGAAGGATCAATGCAGAAGCAGAATAAATGGTAGAAGGAAGACACAAGCACATCTTGCAGTAGTGGTATTGCTTTATGATTAGGAGAAAATGCAAAATCTGTAATCATGGTAATTATTTAAACTGAGGAGGAAGAAATACATTTTGCATTAAGAGACTGGGAATTTCTACCAAAGCATTCATATTTCACAAGCATTTTGGAAAGATGTCACTTTGTAATTTATTTGGCTACCACAAGTGATGAGTGACGAATGGAATGTTTAGTCTGTATTTCCTGATAAAAGTCTTTCCAGGCAGGGAAAGGGCTCTCTTCTATCCAAAGAAGGGATCCAATTTTAAAAACAAACAAATGAAAAATGTAACTATCAGAACTCAGAAAGTGTTTGCTTTGATTTGTACATTGTAGTTCCAAGTACAAGGCAAAGAAGGGCTTTCTTTTTAATACCGCTGTCTTGTCTCTTTATAGAGCAAATGGATTTGTAGAAGACCAAACTTTGTTTCAACAGCATGCATTAAATAACCTTAGAATTATACTGTGTTTCATGCTTTGAATGCGTAAATACAGGTTGGGTTCCACGACTCTGTTTTTAACTCCACTAATGATTTGGCCAAATGCACTGTTAGTCACCTTTTTGCTGTTTTTTCTTCATTCATAATTGGACAATACTGTTATTAAATTTATGCTGTTGCAAGGCACTAGATATTTTTGCATGACACCTACTCATTAGATTAATGAGATTCACCTGACTAAATCAAAGATGGTAGAACAGTGTGTGGCTCTGACAGATTGAAACTGGCTGAGCCTCCCATAGAGAGTGATCTACCCTAAGAACATGCCTCTCAATGAAAGATAATTTTCTGTTTACATCAAGACTATAGGACAGCTTCTCTCAGATTACATAAAACCAGTACTGCAAAATTCATATTATGCTGTGGAGGGGGAAGTCACACAAATGGATGTTTAGAAAGAAGCACAGAGATTAAAAGATTCAGGATACCATCTCTGTAAACTATAATTTAGAGAGCTGCAAGCTGTGTTCTGTAATCAGTGAAATTATAGGCATGCAATTACTGTTTTCTTTATTAAAGCTTATATTTCAATGTACTATCACAAATCCATCTTGTTCTCCAGATATCAACAACTCATCCAACCTATCGATACTCATCAGGACAGTATTCAAATTCAGTGCTGTCAAAGTTCTGTAGCAGGTCTGGAAAGACATAAGGACAGGAGCTTTGCAGTGTGGGGTATATGCTGTAAGGGGTCAGGGAGGGGGTCTATACTCTTCCAGCATGGTCAGTGCGCAGGACCAGCTGAGAAGTCACAGAAAAAGTGGGATGCTGCAGAAATTACATTGCAGTGTCCGGTGGTTATAAGTTCAAACCATCATGGCAGAATGTGTAGATACAGTTATTCTTCAATTAGGCTGCATGCATATCTGTCCAGGTCTGCCTGAAGTGGTTGAATGTATTTGTTTTCATGGCACAGATGGAGAAAGTGCCTTCATCCACTGCTCAAAACATCTTCTGTGCTTGTCAGGTCCGGCTCTCCCGTAGGGGGAGGGAGAAGTGACTCAGATTTGCTGAATCTCCTCATTGGATTGAGGTGAAACAACCAAAGCTACACAAACACAAGGTCTTTATTCTGGGTTTACACAACAAAGTGGCAATAATAACACTTTGCAATTATCAACAACTTGTAAGCCTTGCATTTCTTGAGAGAGGGGTATCAAATAAGAGAAGGAGAGGAGGCAGAGAAAGGAAAGAAGAAAGAAAGTGAGAATTCGCCAGTCCTGGATCCAGCATTGGTCTGGCCAACATGGGGTGCTGGTGGAAAGAATCCCCAGAACCTCTGGGGAGTCCCCTTTTATGTATGGTCCTTCTCCACCCCCTGATACGCCTTCTCTGCTCTTCATGTAAATTGGCTCACGTGCCTAGTTTTTGTTTCCAGAACACTTGTCTTTGAGGAAGGGGCTTCACCCTACCTCTGCACAGTTACTGCCCGCCTGCGGTTCAGTTTATCCTCACAGTGTTGACATCCTCAGCTGACTGTCTTGGTCATCGTGGTGATTTCTGCAGTTGCCTCACTGTTTGAGACAAACTTCCCAGCACAACTGCCCCATATGAACTTCTCAGTTCAACTTCTCAGTACAAACTTAGCAGAACTTTTAGTGCATCACAGCGGTGCACTTAAAGAACTATGTGGAAAATGAAGTTATTGTACCTGGCTGATCATCGCGGCCCTGTGCTGCCTCTTCAAATTTGTGTGCAAATAAGCAAATATCTTTTTATGGTTGTGCTCCATCATGTGTTTCCACCAAAGTAAACTTAGCTGACCCAGGGTCTGTAACCTGTTTGGTAAACTGGCTGACCCAACCCCAAGTAAATTAGAGCATTGTTCTGCTGCAAACTGGAAGCAAGTTTATTTGCTCCAGATAACACCTGAAAGAGCAGTTCTGCTCACAGCCTGAGGAACTGTATTCCAAAGAAAACTTCTTGGAGGATAAAATCTTTGTAGAGCAAGCATATTAATATCTAGCACAAAGTCTCCTTCAGACTTCTCATGGAGGAATGTCACTCTGGGTGACACTGAAGGGTGCACCACCTTTGAGGGAACTTAGCGAGATCAGAGAGGTTTTGTAATCGCCGTCTCGGGCAATCCTTTACTATTGGTCCGAAGATAAGGTCTGAGGCACTTCTGGAAATTAATTCCAAGATGTCCTGAGTTGAGCAACTAATAAACAAGCTGCTTAAGCTTAATGAATGCTTCTACATACTCGGTGGTTTGTATCCTCCGGAAAGACTGCAAGGCTTGCCAAAGGCTGAGGCTGCTCCAGGGTGCCTGGCATACACAGCACATGTAACATTTCCCAAGAATGGTGCACACCAGCAACTTGGAGTAATGTTGCCGATGTGGTTTGATTTTGTTAGCTGCAGTCTTTTAAAAATGCTTTTGAAATCCCGATCTACAGGAGTCAGTTAGCGCTTTCAGTTTCTTCTGCATACATTAGTCGGTAGATTGTTACTTTAAATTTCCGAACAGGGAACTTGCATTCATATGCAAACTAAATTAGGGGTTGAGGCATGAGAACATACCGCTTCTTTTTGCATTGAACTCTCAGGCCTGAGAAATCCTAGTGTGCAGAAGAATATCTCGGAAGTGCTCCTAACCGCACCCGCTGGGAGAATGGTTAATCAGAGATTCAATCAGCAATAAGTTCTTCTGCCATCATCCTTTGCTTTAGAAGACTCATTCTAACAAGATGGTGGCAGAGTTCCGAGTGTAGTTAAAAAAAAATGATTAAAAAAAATTCTAAGATAATTTATATATATTTATGGCTTTATGCTACAGCTTTAAGGACTCCTAGGAAAGATCCCAATAAGTTTACCGTCTTTCTGCCCTCCCAACTCCAATTAACCATTTTCTCTGTAGAAAAATGTACTTCTGTTATGTAGATGTTTGAAGTATTAGATAGTATTTATCAGTTGGTGTATGGTGGGGGGCTTTTGGCTTTTGAATGGCAGCTGTAACAATACTTGGTGTTGCATCAAACTGCTCACTGAAGGACTGTTACGATACGAATGCAGTTTGAAATAAAGGAAAAGAAAACGCAGGTGTGAATTAAAAAAACGTACAGGTTTCCTGCCCTGTCAAGTTTTGCGTTGCTGAGTTGGAATGGCTTTTTTTTTTTACATAATATTCACTGGAAAAGTATGCATTTAGGCAAGTTTTGAAATTTTGGATATATTGATCACGTGCTCGGGTCTGTTAATTTGTTTCAAGTTTTGTAAGGTTTTATTTATTTATTTGGAAAATATGTTTATTTTTTTGATGTTGCATTGTCACGCTTCATTTAATGTTATTTATTACTCTTGTTCATACTTAAATTAATACTTCTTGAAGTTTGTGGGTTGTTGTTGGTGTTTCTAAGTAGGCTGGAGGATGGTCTAAATGAGGGTCCCAGAAGTAATTAATTCAACTTGTTTACTTTAGCTGTGGCAACAACCTGATCCCAACTGTCCTGTATCCTAGAATTTAGGTCTGTTTCTCTAGAATACCACTTGGCTTTTTAAAGCTTTCCAAGCTCAGCCTATGGGAATGCAACCTCACTAATATTTCGTTTCATAACAATGCATTTCTGAAGTTCTGATTTTCTGCTTAGAAAATTTTTCCATTTTGTCTCATGTTTCCATTTTGTCTCATGTTCTTTCATGAAAATTTTCAGATTGTAATATTTATAAAAGTACAGTCTGGACCTGCTAAATGATATTTTTGATTGGTGTCAGAGGCGTTTTAAAAGATTGGTATGTCACACATGGTAGTTCCTTTGTGGTCAAGGCAAACATCTGTGCTTTGATTGTGTGCCTGCGGATTCTTGTTTGTTTGATCTTGAGTCTTGCGGACGTTCCCAAAAGCAAGCAAAGTGTTGAATGCTAATGAGATTATGACCTTAATTTGATGTCCTTCTCAAGCCCTGTCCTTAAAAATGGTTCTTAGGCTCTTTTGTTTTGTTTCTTGGTTTGGTTGTTTCCTTTTCTCTGGCATTTTCTTTGCGCCTCTGTGGGTTTTTCCTTAGGTTTAGCATATTTTCTATTTTTTTGCTCCTAATCAAGTACAGTCTTTCTTATTTGACTTTATGAAACTGGTTTCAGCTAGTCTGTAGCATCTGAGGAACACGTGCATTCCTATTCACTACATGTAAAATTATGTGCACAGGCTGACATAACCAAATGCTCAAATAACTGAATCTTTTGTGTAGTGCATATGTAACAATTCAGAAACATATGTATATAATATGATCTTTAGCTGCCTGCTTTTGTCAGAACAGAGGTATTTCAAGATTGTTGCATTGTGAGCATTTTTAGGTAGAGAGGCAAAGAGAATGGCTTTTTCTACAAACAGCATTAGAAAATGTGTTCAGGTCTGGTGGTAGTCAAAGCTTATTGTACCATAGCTTTTTCCCTTCAGTAAAAAAAATTTTGAGGAATGGAGAAAACACTATACCATTAGAGATTTAATCTTGAGATACCTTAGTTACACTTTACAATTTCTCCATGAGTGAAAAATTGTTTTAATCCAGCAGAAAATGGTGAAACAGTAGGTGATTGAGAGGCGAAACTGGACAGATTCAGGTTGGATGCTAAATACAAAATATATAAGGGGGAGAGGGATATTAACCATTGGAACAGGCAGTTGAAGTTCTGGAGTATGGTGGGTTCTTCACTGGTATTTCCAAAGTGAGACTGAAAAATCTTGTTTTAATTACATACAAGTTATTTTGCTCAGTGCAGGAATAACTCGGTGAGATTTAACAGTCGGTGATATACGCAAGGTCAGCCTGTATGATCTAATGGTTTCTTCTGGCTTTAAATTCTGTGAATGAGAGTTGTAAAAATGTATTGCTTCAAGTTCCTCTGTATCAAAATAAGGCAACTTTTAATTCTGTGTTTGGTTCAAATGTGAAATGGCTTTGGTTTTTTTTTTTCATTCGTCCCCTACAGGCGCAGCACAGCTCTCAGATTCATGTACCTGTAGGATGTGTATTAAACACAGAAGTAGCCCAAGGTCATAAGCTTTTGATATTTGTTTTGGGCCCTGGTGGTCCATAGGAGGCATCTGAGACCTTAATAGACTTAACGGGCTTGACCCAAGCATGAAATGCAACTTCTGGCACTGAAGGCTTTATTAGTCAGTGGATCATACAGGTATTAATCTTTTGGTTCACTGCTTATTAACCCATTTATGGGATAAGAAGAGTTTGGGGTTTTTTACCCCTAATACAGTCCCTGTATCATCAGAAGGCCTGAAATCAGTAAATATATTTACAAATACGGAAGAAGCCTTAGCAAATTAAATTAAAATCGTGTAGCTTTTAATGGTGTCTGAGTCTTCTCCATTCTTTGCATCTAGGAAGGAATTGGCAAAGTTAAAATGGAAGTATACCCCTTCTTGCCAAACACAGCGTGTTGTTTGTCACTGAAAGTGGCTCAAAATATGTCATCACTAAGGTTGAAACTGTTTTTATTTATTTTTAAGTTTCTTCTCTTGTGTTAGCCTGCTTTGAGGTGAGAAAAGGCAAGGTATGAAATAACATTTTAATTACGACATATGAATACTACCTTCTCATCCATTAGCACAGCTTACTTGTTAGCTAACTAGTTAAGGAAACATTGCCATTACTCTGTTGTTATGGCTGTATTGGTATAGTTAAGATAATATAGCTTATGTGAAGACCCTCTTCTACATTATGAAGATGAATTCTGGACCCTTCCCAAAGAGAAACTCTGGTGGTATTAGTAATTTGTTGTGTATGATTATGCCCATTTCATTATAAAAGTGAGTTTTGCTGTGTGGTAAATTTACTGTATCTTTAGTTTTGCTGGATATCACTTCTGCACAGATATTTTGTCCAAACAAAACACGGGGAACTATTCTAATCTGTCTAGGGTTTCCAGGCATTTATTCAGAGTCTGACGTATGATGATTTGTGGGAACTAATGAAAGGAGGCAGGACAGCACCACACCAGTGCAATAATGTAATGCATCCTAGGCAGTACATCATTAAATATTAGGATTGGACATCCCAGGCTGGGAAATCCTATAGGAACGGAATTGTGGCAATAATTCTTCTGCAGACTGTAGATGGGGGCTTATTGCATGTCTGTACTGAGCACAGGAGGGAGGTATTAGGAGGTTAATGATGCTCTAAAGATACTCACCACACTCATTCTGCAGAGCAGCTTTGATTTTCTGTGCCAGTTTGATCTGAGTATCTTGGACTAAAAGGTGAGAGTTCTGCGTGCAAACGTAAACTGAGTGAGGGTTGCATTCAAGTGAACTTTACAACGAAGGCATATTGTAAATATCTTTTTATGACTTCTAATAAAAAGACAAAAAAAAAATTACATATACAGCCTGATTGGGAGAATGAGCTTCCACCTTATCCCACTGCAGTTTCCCAAAGGATTACTTTTTGACTTGGGAAGTAGATAGTATAATCTGCTGACAAGCATCAATGTTTTTTTGATAAGGACATCTGAAACATTAGAGAATCTGGCCTGTGAACTGATGTCATAGAAGCTACCATAAAATACCTGCTGGTATTTTTTTCTGTGATTAGTATCAGATATTGGTTTGAACTAGTAAACTGGAGACAAAATTCTTCCTATGTGCTTACCAAATTCTCAAGCAATCAAGTGACCACTGGTAAAACAGTCTTTAGCTACCTATAGCTTTTAGCTGTGTTTTTTGCTACTAACTTTCTCACTTTGAATGGAAAAGACACTCTGACAAAATAATTGGTAGTAATTGTTGTACTGGTGTCAGTTTTAATAAAGCATTCAAGTAAAAAATATTTTACAGATCCAGCCATTTCCTATGTGTCACCAGATAAAACTTTCACATCCTTCAGCACCAGGATCTTAAAGCTACTAGTACTTGTATTTTTCTTTCATGCTATGTTTTTTTTCTTGTTAATAATAGAGCTGTCATTTCTAGTAAAATATGAAACAGCCATCCAGGGAAATAACACCAGTGATAGATAGAGCAGGCTGAAACACTAGACTGAGTGAACACAAATGCTCAATAGCTTGGAATATAATTCTGTCATTAAACTGAACCTGTAAAGGGACTAGAACTGCATGCACTGGGGTGAAAATGCTTTGTTCTCTGGAGACTGATTCAGCTTCCATTGGGACTGTTCAGGTCACTGGAGTCAGATCAGGCGTCTGAGATTTGAAGGGAGTCCTACAGCCAAGGAAGAAGTGCTGTCAAAAATCAGGCAGCATTAGACTGACCAGAGGGAGAACCTATAGAAACGTGCACCAAAGATGGAGTGCTTTTGTCAGCCTCTCTGCCAAAAGATTCCCCTTATTTGTCACCCATCTTATTGAAGAAAAGGTTGTCAAGTCCAGGCAGAAAATTTGCACACAAAGGGATCATAGGCAGCTCTATAGATCTTATTTGTTTCTTCCATATTAGAAACTGGGATCCAAGACAGAAGGTACAGTGCAATAGAGAGACTCCCATCTCCCTTTTCTGTTTGAAATGGATGTCACCTATGTATGAAAGATTTCTTATACGTGTGGGTCTGGGGAGCACATTTTATCTTTCTTCTAGCTCTCCTTAGTGAGGTTTGTCCAGTAACTCAAGATATACACTGTCAGCCACCTGGCAAATTGTTTCTCCTCTCTGTGTTTGTTTCCTTCATTCCAAAAATTGAAGTGAATATATTTTTTCTCTATCTTTACAAAACACTGTGACAATTCTGGATGGACAGTGCATTAGGAGACTTCAGTGTCACTGTTATTGTAAACAATGTTGTTTCTTTGTCCCCAAATATTGAAAACAAGTATTTTCTGGGGGAGATTCCAAGTGGGTAAGAAAAGTAAAAACTGCCTATTTAAATGATAATTATGCTCTTCTCTTCCTCCAAATAACAGCTAAAATGTCTCTGTTTTTCTCATTGAGTAGTCTGGTTGGCTAATGGACGATGTCTATTTGCAGTTAAAGCTATTGCAATGTTGACAATTAACCATATACGTGGAACAGGGTAATCAGTATGAATGCAGTTTTATCACCGATGTTAATTATCTAATATTTTCCAGCTTACAATAATGTGAAAATTCCTTAGGCATAAATGAAAATGAACCCATCAATTACAATTTTTCTCAAGATAATGGCTGACAGAACGTTTGCTGCCCCACAAAAAATGAAAGCAAGAGAAGAATTAACAAAATTAAGAACTTGGTTGTTCAGGCTCTATGGTGTATATAAATGTAGTCATATATTACATGATGTGCATTCTCATTTCCTCATGGGGGGAAGTTTCCAAGTTGGTGACTGGATTGCTGATACAAATCTTTCTTTTTGAAGATGTGTGTGTATGTGTGTGTGCAGCCACTTCTAAATTTTCTAAAGAAAACACTCTTAAAAGCAGTAGAACAAACCCTGGTCTTTAATGTAGGCTGTGACTGCGAGCAGAATTGATCTAAAGCTATTGTTTACTATAATAATTCGTAAAAATTAATTACATCAGTGTCTAGGACAGTATGTGTTGCTTTATGTAGAAACAAGGTAAAAGCTTTCTGACTTGTCTCCTTTGTATTCCTGAACAGCTTGCCCTTTTCATTTTATTTCTCATCACCTGAGGACTAATCTCAGTTACAATCATTCCGATCGAACATTCTCAAATGACCTTTAGATGCTGAGGAGAGCCACTGAAGATTATTTGTTAACCTCCATCCTCCAAACTTGAATAAGCGTCCTAAGTTAACAGAAAGTGAGGAAGACCATGAATAAGCAGTAATTTTCAGGAAACCAGGTCTTGGCAGTCTTACAAGTCCTGTGAGCAATTTTCATTTTGAAGTTTATCTTCAAATGAAAACTTGAAAGACACTAAATTTATCTCTTTAAAAGAAAAAGCATTCCAGAAACTGGGGAACACTAGCTATGGGCCTGCTGAGCATCTAAGGGGTGTATAGGCTATATACACTATGTTGCATGACATAAATGTCTGGATTTTAATTTTCTGTCCATAGCTAATCTTCCTTAAGTATTTAGGCTTCTTGAGCAAACTGCAGGAAATGGGCTTGCTCTCAACAGAAGCCCCAGGCAGGATTTCTGCTCCTGGAACTGACTAGGAACTTTACCACAGGTACAGGTCTTGCATTCACTGAGTGATGCAAGTCGAAATATCTTAAATGTCTGAAATACGTGCCTCCAGTTTCAGAACAGGGGGTTATGATTACACAAAACTTTTGACAGAAGAAAAACACAGCTGCTTTCTCTGTCTTCTGTGATAATCTACGTCAGGCTTAGTTAGCTCCATTAATGACTGATGTAGACATTCCAGGGCTTTTCTCTGTATTTATAGAACAAAGAGATAGTTATTACATCTGATACCTGAAACAAAGCAAGCTAAAGCCTCTACCAGCAATGCTAACTGTTGATATAGGTCATTATACTTTGCATGTGACCAAACAAAGGAATTATATTTGTTGTGCTCACTTTATGAGGCACTTGATGCTGAATATGATCTTAGCTAGCAGACCAGCCTGAAAATATAGTGTTTCTCAAGTAGGTATCATGTATAGTTTTGTTTTGCTGGCAACTGTGCAAATCTGTTTCTGCATGCAAGCTCTGAACAAGAGTATATATGGGCAGAAGCAACATACCCATCCAAAGATGGTTTGGTTTTCTCCCCTCTCCGCTCTCACAGAAAGCACAATAGAATTGTACATTCTGTAAGCTGCCTTTGGCGTTCGAGCTCATGAAACTTGCTGGACTAAGTTCTCTATCTTTTAGGTTAAGGGGTTCAGATTTCTTAAAATGTTTCATTATATTGACCTTGTACTTTTTAAAATATTATCAGTTTCTATTTCTGCTCAACATCAAGTGATCTTTATCTGTGCCCTATTTTTCTCTGACTGATTTTGGTCTAACACTGTCTGTACTGAACGTAAAGAAATGTGTAATTTTTTATCCTCTGAGCAAGCATTAGCTAATGAACTCGTTATGGTTCTTCACTTACTTAACTGGAAACCCTTTCAAGCTTTAGAAGTCTGGGATTTCAAAATGATTGATGTTAGTTCAGTTTGTAAGTGCAGTAACTTCTCACCCAATTGCCAAAGTAGTAACATGGTAGAGATCTGTACATTTTCAGCATAGTAGCAAAATAAAAATGGTGGTGGCATTGAAGGGATTGTGCTCTAATTACTACTTTCATGTCTGTAAGTTGTGGAAGGTGAGCCCCTGCAAAGTAAAAGGAGGGCAAGGGCTTTATGCAACCTGCCACCAATCCTGGTCTCTGGAAGATAGTGTATCATCCTCACTAGAGGAATACCAGCATGTGCTAAAGCTCACCAAGGGGATCTCATTTACTTGCCATAGAATTGGATGCTGCTGCTTAAAGCAGTTTGAAGATCCTAATTTTAATGGAGATACTGTCAGTGCGCTACAGAACTGCATGGCCTTGGCAGAGCTCTGGTGCTACAGTTGCCTGACACATGGAAATGGAGATTTGATGAAGGCATTCCTCATAGTGTCTCTCACTATAAAGCTTGATTGTTTTAATTCCTTTAATCAAAGTTTTAATAGAGTTATCATGTGGCCACACTGTGGCTGTAATTGCATATATGGATTTATGTACGACATTAAAAATCTTGCAACAAACCCGCCAATTTAAAATCTTTCTTTTCACAGAGGAATAGTTTTCTAGCTTTTTGCTGTTACACAATTGGATGTAATTGCTTGTCAGTAGTTAACAGCTTAGGAAACATTGCTCTGCGATGCTAAGGAAAAAAAGAGGAAAAGATTACAGCTTACATTAAGTATAGAAAACCAGCAAGTTAGGCAGAACTCTGACTTAAAACTTCCAAGCGAGTATGCTGACTGCTTACATGTTGAATTTTTTTTCATATATTTAAGTATGCTGAAGCTTTAAATACATTGCGTGATGAAAGAACAGTATATTGTGTTTATATTTTGTTTATCCTGACAAGAGGAGTTTTCTCATAAGTCTAGGTCTTAATAGGCAGGCATTTATGTAATGTAGCATCATTATGTCTGCATGTTTCACAAGATTGTGTTCCATTTTCTTTCACTTTGAATACAATTGTACATATATATATATATGTGTGTGTGTGTTAATTAGGTTTGTTAGACATGTTTAAATGCCTGCCAAAAAGAAATATTGCCGTCCAGCAATGGGATGTTTTGGCCCATAATCTTTTTCCTTTCCTTTGCCTTATTCCACATAACATAAAATAAATTCATATAGTCTTTCTAGTATTTATTTCATTTTCTCTTAAAAAAAAAGGGGGGGGGGGGGGTTGGAAGAACAACCCCCCCAAACTTGTTTCTGCTGTAAAACAGTATTAACAGTTCAGCAGAAACAGAAAACACTCTTAAGACTGAGTAAACTTCTCATTTTTAACTTTAATGTAAATTGACTCATCTACTAGACATGAAACAACCTTAACAGATAATCTAGTTGATGTTCCTGTAAATATAGCTTTATTCCCCACAGAACATTTTCTTGCATTTTGTGCATCCTACCTTTAAATACCTCAAACAGTGTTGCACACTCCCTCTGAGACTAATTTACAGGCTTAAATATTTAGTAAACAAGTCAGTTGTGGTTATTAATTATTCTTAGTGTTATTTGCACTGTGATAGGCAATAAGGCGTATTGTGCTAGTCAATGCAAAAAAATGTAACAAAGAAGTAGTCCTTTGTTTCCCTGAGACAAATGACCTCTGTAAGGCATCAGTGATACGACTGATGCTCAGAAAGAAAAGTCCTGTACTGGAAAGACCACAGCAGACTCAGCCTAGGTCTGTTTTACTATTGCAAGTGAAGAAGCTCTGCCTTCTCTGTTGTCACGTGCTGTCTGCAGATACTGTTCCAGTTTGCCACACCATCTTTGTATACAATAAAATTATGGTTGGGTAGCTCTGCAACAGTGTGCAAGCCTTTCAGGTTTCTGCTACCGTTTTGAATTGCTTTCTCCCCCGTATATTGAATTGTCTTTTTCCAATCTCTCTCATTTCTTTTCTGAAATGTTGCTAGGTGACATGCCCATGGCTACTAAGTCAAAAACCTTCAAGCTTTTAACTAATTCAAAGAGATATTTCCAGCCAATATCTTGCCTCTATTGCTTTGGAAGCTACATAACTACTATCACATGTATTGGTGACCAAAAAGATTCCTTGAATCTTTATTTTAAAAAACGAAAACAAAATCATATCTGTCTACATTTGAGCAGTGCCAGGTACTTTATAGTACCATGTCTGGTTGTAGCCTCTAGGCACTGATATTATATAAATTTACTTTGCTTAGTACTAAACAAAATTGTCAAGCTTGGAGACATTCTGATTTCCATCAGACAGAGTCACTTGGTTAACTATAGGACGTGATGGACAAATGAAGGTAAATAAATGTGATTTGTATTGATAAGTTACTATGATTTTATGAAGATAAATAATAAACCATTAGTGCTATAAAGTGAGTTGAAGTCATCAGAAACCACAAAGTTCAAAGGCATTTAATCCATTTTGATTTGTTTGTAGGCAGATCAACCTTTCTTCTCTACAGAGATCTATCTGTCCCTTAAAGTGCAGAATTTTTCATGACATCAGGGTAAAAAAAAAAAGCACTGAACAAAAGTAGTTTGGACCGTATTCTTTGAAAAACAGTTCCTTAATCCCTTTTTGAGTTTTCAGCTCATGTTTTAGTCAGCAAAACAAATACAGCGCTCAATGTTGTAGGCAATGATAACACCAGGGTAAACACAGGAAATGCTTTTATTAATATGATCTAAACATTTAATTGCTTTCCTTGTAGTTTAATCTTATCTTTACACATTGAAGCAGTGCATATTGTACATTTCTGATCCTCAAAGGACAGCTTTTCATATGGCATTGTAGAATAAGACATTATCACCAGAAACCTGACAGGCCTGTAATGTTCCTTGTCAGCCGAGGGGCTAGAAAGTTTGTTATAATTATGAAGGAGATGTACAAAAGATCATGGTTTGCAAAAGGCAATGCTGAATACCATTTTATAATTAAAGAGTAGGGGTAAAGTCAAGATGTGCCATGAGTACTGGGTTCCTATGAGACATGAAGTGTCAGAATTGAATGAGCCTCAAAGCAGAGAGTTCAGTCTCCAGATAATGCATTTGCAATCAGGTTAAAATTAAAGAAACAAAGCCTTAAATTCTGAATGATAAAAGGGCTATCATCAAGAAGCCTAATCCCACAATTTAGAAGCCATGTTTATGATAAACCAGTTACCTAGAGCAACAGTTTTTCTGTTCAATTTAAACTCACTTTTTCAGATCATGACTCTGTTTGTGGTTTTATATGTAAAGAAACATAAACGGATCTAAGGGATGCTTCAGGTTTATTTGCCAGCTATTTTAGTTTCCTCTATTTAAGGCGGGTGGTATAACACCTGGAGCCCCTTCTGTGTTCCTGTTCTAGATTAAGGGTTTTTTCTTGCTTAAATGTGGGTAACTAGGATTACCTAGGATTATCAGATCTAGTTTCACCCGTGCTTAGTATGTTAATCTTGGTCTTTTCCTATCTACATTGGGAATTTATCTCCTAATATATTTTAGAAATATGCTTGCATTTTTTGTTGGTAGCATCGTACTAATGGCTGAATTTCAAATGTCTTTGTGAAAGCCTGGAGT
Organism: Falco cherrug; assembly: GCF_023634085.1. Classification (NCBI taxonomy): domain Eukaryota; kingdom Metazoa; phylum Chordata; class Aves; order Falconiformes; family Falconidae; genus Falco; species Falco cherrug. The sequence goes on along the minus strand of NC_073703.1, from coordinate 16,140,085 downwards.
GAGAGCCTCCCATAATTACAGAGAGTCCGTTCCCTTAAACGCAGAATCTGTTCAGACTTCTTCTCATCCACATGATCTATTTCCATAAATATGACCAGCATTTTATCTCATTTTTCCCTTTATTTATTTTTACTACTTCTATTCCTTCTCTTAAAATGTGCTATAAAGCACTATATGCTGTAGAGAACCCAGAAAAAAAGACATGAAAATGTGAGGAGGCATAAATTATCACTCTGCCGTTACGCTGTACAGCTTGCCTTGAGATGTGTAGCTATTTAAGCTGTTAAAGCCAAGAAGCCAGGCTCCATTGTTGCACCCCTGTATAAACTCTCAGAAGACTGCTCTGATTTAATCCACGTGGCAAATGGTAATATAGCAGGTAACACGAATACAGCTACATGCATAGTCCCAGTTAATATGTCATTATGCAGGAATATAGTTAAAAACGAAATAATTTTTTCTCTCGCCTTGAAAGTTTGATGAAACAAATATAAGTATTTGCTTCAAATATTGTGAGCATATTTCTTTCAAAACATAGTGCCTTTCACAATCCTTTAAGCACCATTTTGCGGTCTATCTTAGAAATACTGTACTAGGCAGCTAAGAAAATCTTAGAATAGAATGTGAATTATGTATGACCTGACCTCTTCATCCATAATTTTCTTGCAAAGGCAGAATTATATAGCACGTTTGTTTTAACTAAAATCTGCTACAGGCCAATATCCTAAATTTAGAGCGCTGACATAGTGTATTTTGAGTGTGTGTAACTAATTCATTTGACATAACAATAAACTTGTGTTGTCTCAGTACAGGAGCATATCAGAAAAATTTCTACTAGGCTTCTGATGTGTGACACTAAATTACAGAGGGAATCTTGGATTACCCTTTTGCTATTTTTAACAAATAGTTGATAATTGGGCTCTCCTTTTCCATCTTGAATTTTCCAGGGATTATAGGCTTTAAAAGTAAATATAATCAAGTGCACAGATATCCTTTAAATATTGCTCGGTTCCCTTGTAGCTGTGGAAACTAGCAGTGAGTTTTCTCGTGTCATTTTTAAGACCTACAATTTATCAGTGTCTTTTGGACTACTGTCTAAATGGTGTTCTACGTGACTTTCTGCCAGAAGATCTGCAATTGGACTATCATTAACTTTTGTAAAAGCAAACTATATGAAAGAATGCAATTTTAGTGCCATACAGGCATATTCCACTTGAACTTTCTCAAGGCTAGGAGCCCGACCTCTCCTTTTTCAGTTTCACGTCAGCATGGCGCCGTTTCTTTTAGTGAAATAACTTCTGATTTACAGTGGTTGAAACCAGGCTTTTAGGTAGAATAATTGACTTGGTAACAATGTAAAACAATAACCATCTGCTCTGGTCCCTTCTGTGTAGATTTATATATGATAAGGGTGAGCGCCTGGGAAAGGTGAAGACAGTATTAATATTATTGTATGTGTTTTTCTATATGCCTTCTGCTTAGTTTTTGAACTTGAGGGGTCTATTGGGAAATCTAAGAACTCTTATCAATTACTCTAATAATAAATTCGTCAAGACACAGCTCTTGTAATACTTCGTTCTTGCTTTTGATTCAATTATTTTGACATTACTGAAATGAACCTAGAAATGTCTCTCCACTGGGGAAACAAAAGCAAAAAGAACAACATAATAAAGAAGTCATGAAGAAAGCTTTGTGAAGAGCCAAGTGATTCAAGAAACAGACAGGTAGAATGTTTCTCATTTCCTGCTGTCCCATCTCAATATACTCCAGCAAGTGAACCGTACTTTACCATCAGCGCCTTCCATACAACTACAGCAGCTTTGCTCTGATCAGTGATCCTTTGCCTTTTACTGAGCTGAGCATAAAGGATTTTGAAAAGGGGGTGGGGGGAAGACAAGCTAAGGATTTCTTCAGGGGCAAGTCGTCTTAAAAACACCCTGTAGCTTAGAGGATTACTGAAAGGTTCGTTTACTTTTCATGCCACTTGATGGAATGTAAAGAAATTATACTGGAATGAAATAGGGATGATAAAAATGTTAAGATGTAGATGTCTGGTCACTTCTGAATGTGGGACTGAAAAGCTTTGTCACATTTCATATTATTAATACAATTAAATTGTGTTAATGAAATTGTTAAGTATCAGTTCAAATCCTGAACACCTTAATTTAGATGACACTTATATGGGAATTAGTCGGTGTAACAAAATAATTATCTGTACTTTTCCTATCTTAGTGGAGAACTCTGAAACTTTTGCTGATGATCTGAATGCCTCCATGGACATGTAGAACACGTTCTGGTTTTATTGTGCGTGGTCCATCACCACTTGGGCTTTCAGAGGAATGAGAGTCTCTGCTCTAGCTCATCTGCATTTTCCCTCTTTGTTGCATGACGACAGGGTACGATGGTACTCGATTATGACATGATGCTACTGTAATTGTGTCGTGGACTTTTATCACATTAGTGGCAGGATCTGCATACAGTAGTCGTCTTCTGAATTATTTGTCCTGTGTTTTCAATTGTCTTATGTTGACTTTATTAGTTAGTTCTGACAAATAGGCCTGGACTGCTTTGGGCAAGGCTACTGTACTACTGGCTTTCCTGAACATGTCTCTTTTCTTGAGGTGAGAAATTCTGCTAGTGTGGGACTTGGACAATATTTTACCAAGATTTCTGAGAATCTTGCAGCATGGTCCATGCTGGTTTTCTGTGGCTGTAGGTTAGGGGAAGTCTAGAAATCTTGGCGTTTTCAGGTTTCTGTTTGAATGCCTTCCATTGTTCATGGACAGTAGCTGGTCTGCTCAGAGCACACCCTACAGACCTGCCATCCGCTTTGGTGTGAGAACAGACAGCAAAACTATTACTGTTGTGGTGAAGTGAGCTACCCCTGTGGTTTACCTGCGCTGCATGTGCATGGTAGCTCGGTCCTAGGTTCACAGGTTTCACTGAACCCGTGCTGCATGGTGCATCAGCATGAATTTATGTCTAGGGCTTCTTCAGTTATTTTATAAATAGTCATTTTAGGTTCTAATGTGCTTTAATGTGGACAGTCTCATGAATTGTATAAAGCTAGTGACTTGCTGGATTCTTTAAAGTGTTAATCTGTACGGGAGAAGAGACGGCTCTTGTCAGGTTTGCTGTTACGCTTAGATCAGAGTATCTAATATAGTTATTTTATGCCTGCAGATAAATGCTTTTTTATCAGCATACTTTTAGTTTTTCAAATTAAATAAAAATATATTGGCAAAATCTTAAGATTTCCCACTAGCTGACTGCACCTCTACAGGTGAGCTGGCCAGGGAAGAAATAGGTTCTAAAAAACCAACCACCTTAATCGAAAAGATGATACTGTTAGGAGTCTCTAGCATAGTAAAAATCACAAAACTAAGGACAAATCTATGTCCATGGTGACAAATGCTTCTGTGGTGGGTTGACCTTGGCTGGACACCACGTTCCCACCAAGCTGCTCTGTCACTCCCCTCCTCAGCAGAACGGGGCACAGGGAGGATATAAGATGGGGAAAAAACCACTTGTGGGTCAAGATAAAGGCCGTTTAATGAAGCAATAGCAAAAAATGCATGTGCAAAGGAGGCAAAGGAAGACAAAAGATGTTATTCCCTACTTCCCATCAGCAGGTGACATTTGGCCACGTGCCAGGAGCAGGGCTTCAGCCCGCTCAGTGGTTGCTCTGGGAAGCAAATGTTGTAAATAACAAGTGCTCGCCCCCCTTCATCCTCCTCTCTGTTAGCTTTTATGTCTGAGCAGACATCGTATGGAATAGGTGGGTCAGCTGTCCCGGCTGTGTCCCCTCCCAAGATCCTGCCCACCCGCAGCGTACCGGTGGTGGTGGGAATGCTGGAGAGGCAGCCTTGGTGCTGGGCCGGCGCTGCTCAGCAGCAGCAACACACTGGTGTGTTCCCACCACCTTTCTGGCTACCAACACAAAGCTTGGGGCTACAGGGGCTGCTGTGGGGCTCAGCCAGACCCAGCACAGCTTCCAATCAGAAACCTATTATGTATAGCTCATATATAGTTTGGCACTGCTGTCAGGCTGTTTGGTTTTGGTTGGTTGTTGTTTTTTCTTAAATAGAGTTCAAGCACTGAGCTCTCAACGAGATAAAAATCTTTTTCTTTTCTATTCATGTCATCTCCGTATTAGGTTAAGATCAGTTGAAAGACAGCCCAGGGGACTTCGCATGGTGGCTTTGTGTACATCGGGCTGACCTACTGATGACAGGGGAATTTAGTTACTGGCACTTAGATGTGCCAGTCTGTGGTTGAACAAATATTTACTCAGAAGTGGGAATCAAAACAATACGTGAAGACTGAACTCTCATTTCTTTTGGGACTTGCTTCTTGTCGTCTTTTGGAAAACTCCATTAAAAGCTTTGCTTCCATGGAGTATACTGAAGATGCAGCGGGTAAGTCAGATCTGAGTGTGCATCTAACAACTGGGAAAAAAGTTATTCTGGCTGACAGCTGAGAATTTTTAGAGTGATAGTGAGGTATGTTTAGTGTCATAGTAAACCTGCAGATCATCTGCAGCAAATGTAAACAAATACACTTAGGGAGCTGTTACTTCTTCAGGTATCCACTGCGAGAGGTGCACTTCGCTATTCACCAGTGTGTAGTGTATGAAGATAACAGAAATCACTGCCAATAGATAAGAGTGATCTGTTTTTCAGATGGGCAAAGACCTTTGCATTTCCTACTCAATATAAAGAGTGGGTACCCAATGGCCCTGTAGTTGAGACCATTAATACTTCATTCTAGTTACGTTCTGCAGTATTACATCGGTGACTTTGAGTGGAGTTATGTATTTGACTTGACCAATTTCTGGCGAAGTAGCTTAACTCCATATAATT